>NC_090923.1:1095612459-1096237459 GCF_040938575.1 Ambystoma mexicanum
CATGCTCGGCAAGAGGACCTCTATTCTTGTCGGGCGAGGTCGTTTCCCTGCTCAGAGTTTGTAACTTTGGTAACTGCAGCTCCTACTGCCTTCTTAGCAGGTTTCACCGGACAGTCTCGAAGAAAGTGCCCTGAGTTTCCGCAATAGAGGCATAATTGCAACTGTTTTCTCCTTTCCCGCTCCTTTTGTGTTAGAGGACCTTTCAGACCCCCTATTTGCATGGGTTCCCCGGAGTCTACTCCTTTGGAAGGAGTTGGCGGTTTGGAAAATACTCGAGCATCAAACTTGGAACGATCGGCCTTCCTGTTCTGCAGTCTGTGATCTATTTGAACGACTAAGTCTATATAGTCCGAACAATCTTGTGGGGGATTCACTACTTGGGCTAACACATCTTTGAGCTCTCCACGTAGACCTCTATAAAACAGCGTAATCCTTTTGTCCTCAGGCCATTGAGTTTCCACTATCAGTCTGTTGAAAGACGCAATATAAGCCAAAAGGTCTTGATTACCTTGTTGCAACGAAAGAAGCTCATTGTCCAAGGCCTGCCCCTGTGAATGTCTTGCGAACAGTTTTTCCATACTGAGCTGAAAAGCTTGAAAATCATGGAGGACCGGATCATCTTGATTTACTAGAGGGATCGACCAGTCTGCCGCATTGCCACTAAGGTACGAAAGCACGAAAGCTACTTTAGCTTGATCAGTTGGAAAGGCTGCTGTCCGGCATAAGAAATGCAACCGGCACTGATTGATAAATACTGCAAACCTCTTTGGGTCACCAGAAAATCGTTCGGGCGGAGCCAGAGGTACATTCCCAGGTAGGTTGATCTGCACTGGATTCATAGAGGATGTAGAAGGAAGATTTTCCCCAGATGCGGGTAACGGGGTCTGTCCGGCTTGTGACTGTAGCAATTGTCTAGCGAGATCATCTGTTCGCTCCTTGGAAATAATCAGTTCCCTTCTTAGAGCGTTCGTTTCCTGACGGGCTGCATGCACTTCTGCCCTTAGTTCCCCAAGTAACTGGGCTAGTTGGTCGGTATCCGAGGTTTCCATAGCGCCTGGACGGGAGTTTTGTGGTGGGCTTTGCGTTCTGTAACGCTCACCTGATTCCCGTAGAGGCGCCGGTCTTGACTGGGCGTATACCGTATCTTCAAAGGTGACGTGTAACACACGGCTGGCTCTTGGGGCTGGACCTCTGTGCACTGTATGTTTGACTCGAAGGGTAAGATGTAGGCAGATAGAAAATATGGGATTAATGAACTGGGTTATGGAATGTCTCTCTCTTCTTCCCTTTCTCTTCTCCTGTAGAACCCCGAAGGTTAACGCTCTCACCTTAGGTAAGTGAACGCCGTGCTCTCCATCTGCCTCAGGGCAGGGTGCTGTAACCAGTTTCTTCACTGGATAAGGGGAGCAGGCCTCTTGACTTCAGAGGACTGCTGTCCGTCGTTTACTGCACGAACGGTAAGTTTCGAGTAATTCTAATGTCTTTAAAGTCTTTGGTAATGATGTCTCTTGTTTTGCAGGGTTCCGGCGATGGTGGATGACGGGCTGAAGTGAGTTGAAGATGGAGCCCGTGTGATGAATAGAAGCGCCTGGAAGCACGTAAGTAAGCGCTTGTTGCCTGCTTCACAATGCGCTCTAACTGTCTTTTTATTTTGCAGGTACAAGTTCGGAGCGGCTGCAGGGTGCCGGAATACCCACTGGGTTAAATGTGGAAAGGAGTAATGGCACGTGAGTATTAAAGTTCCCCAATGTCTTTAAACGCACCTTGTTTTGTCTTTCAGATGCGGGATGCAGCGCCGAAGGCCTCCGGAGCGTGCGAAGAGTTGGTAAGCTTTTGTCTTTCAGATGCCGGAATGCAGTGTGAAGACCTCCGGAGCGCACGAAGAGTAGGTAAGCCTTTGTCTTTCAGAATGCAGCGCGAGGCGTTGGTGACAGCCGATGGCCCAGGTAAGTGAAGAGCTGTCACTGAAGACCGTAATGCTAACCTGTTCTTTCTTGTCTTTATAGGTGTTGCTGAAGACTGGATTCAGGATGGTAAGCCTTTTTCCTTAGGCCCAGGATCAGATGCAGAAGACACGATGAGCGTTCTGCTGCAGAGGATGCAGAATAACGCAAAGCAAGATTCATCCATCGGGTGTGGTTTAAATAGCCTCCTGTAGTGCTTAGGTGTCTCCTTCCACAGCCACGCCTAGGTAAGAAAAGAGTTCCTGCTTTCCAGAAGAGTTCCAGTGTTCTGAACCTAGGGAGTGGCTCCTGCCCCACCCAACAGAAAAAGTAGTTCCAAACAGAAGAGCATCAGAGGCTCAACTGGCAGGCAAGTAAGCAGCATGGTCTGCTGCAGGTAAGTCCACCCAAGCATTATGAGCCCGGCGCTTCCAGCGCTGGGACTGGGCATATTTATGAGCCTGGTGCCACTGGCGCCAGGACTGGGTCCAAAAGGTCCCAATTGGGACTGGTTGGCACTCGGAACCTGGGTTATGAATCTGCTTCCAAGGGAGTTGGGAAAACCCTGACCTTTTGGAAGCAGAGATCATGACACCATCTGAGCTAAAAAATTGGCCACATGAACTACATCTGCTCTATCGGGATGAATATTCCTTTCCAAACACCAGCTACTCCATCTATCCCATGCTGATCTATAAGCTTTGTGAGTCCCTGGGGCCCAGGATTCGTTAATGATGTTCTCAGCCTCATTCGATAATCCTGGCCTAACCCAAGATCTCCTGAAATCGCCCACGCTATTAACCTGAGACCTCCTGGCCTCACTAGCGGATGACTGCGATCTCTGGGGTCCCTAATAATAAATTCTGTGTTGGGTAGAATTACAGGGTTGTGATGCATCAGTTCCAGGACACTGGGAAACCACCCCTGCCCCTTCCAGTCCGGTGTAATTATAATTATGGTTGCTTTTTGACGTCTCACCTGCGCTAGCGTCCTCGCTGTCATGGAGAAAGGAGGGAACGCGTAGTTCGTCTGATGACCCCATGATTGTAGGAAGGCATCGGTTGCTTCCGCTTCCGGGTCCGGTCTCCAGCTGAAGAACCGTGGAAGCTGTCTGTTTAGTCTCGATGCAAATAGATCGATCTGGCAAGGACCCCATCGAGTCATAATTTCCCGGAACACCACCTCGTCCAGCTTCCAATCGCTGGCGTCTCTGAGGTATCTCGAGTTCCAATCGGCCACTTCGTTCATCTGACCTGGCAGATATTCCACCGTCACTGAGACTCTTCTCTGTAGACAGAGTTCCCAGAAATCTTTTGCCACTTCTGCCAATAAACCTGGATCTCGTTCCTCCCAGTCTGTTGATGTACCTGACTGCGTAGACATTGTCCATCTTTAACAGAACGCAACATTGCGCTTTCTCCTGGGTCGAGCATCTCACTGCAAAGGACCCCGCTAACAACTCCAGGCAATTGATGTGGAGGCTTGTCTCCTGGTCCGACCACCTGCCCCCTGTCGACAGGTTCCCGCATCGGGCTCCCCAGCCCCATCTGCTGGCGTCGGATTCGATAACAAGGTCCGGGGATGAACCAAATATGGCCCTCCCGTTCCAAGCATCCATATGAATGAGCCACCATTCTAACTCCTCTCTCGCCTCCTGTGAAATATTCACTTTTGATTCGTAGGAAACGCCCCTTCTGAGGTGAGAGATCTTCAGCCTCTGGAGAGCCCTGTAATGCAGAGGTCCTGGAAATATCGCCTGAATTGATGCCGCCAGGCGGCCCACCAATCTCGCAATGTCCCTCAACGACAGTTCTCCCTTCGCTAGAGTGTGTCTCAGCTGTTTCTTGATATCGTTCACCTTGTGAATGGGTAAACTGAGAGTTCCTTGCATCGAATCCTCTATGAAACCCAGAAACTCTATAGACTGCATGGGTACTACAGGCGCCAGGCTCATAGATTAAAACTTACCTGCTGCAGACCATGCTGCAAACTTACCTGATGCAGACCATGCTGCAAGAGCTCCAAGCCAAAAGAGGCTTGGAAGGGACTACTTTACTTACGGACTATTTTTTACTCGGGTGGGGTTGGGGAGGAATACTTACCTGGGACTACTTTGGAGGCTATTTAAACCACGCCGAAGAGCAGCACACGCTTCGCGTTATTCTGCATCCAGCAGCGTAACGCTCACCGTGCCTGCAAGTCTGCATCCAGCCTTCTGCCACGCCCGCCTCGGGTTTGGAGCTCCTAGAAAAAGGGAGAAAGAAGGAGAAAAGGTTAGAACAAGAGCAATAGCTTTAATCCTTACCTGAATTCCCAATCCATCGTGCCTTCGAGCTGGAAGAAAGAAGTTATTTTATGCGCGTCGCCTCGCCTGCTGCAGCGCCGCGCTGAACTCACCTGCCTTCGCAGCATCTTCACATTCCACCGCATCCTCCTGCATGTTCCCGCCGCACTCCGGCACCTAAGGAGAAGACAAGAACAGCAAGGTGAGCCAAAGGAATACACAGAGGAATATTAGTTACCCCCCATAGACTTACCTGATTTTACCACCGGGGGTACTATTCCTGTTCACGGGTCGGCGCAGCTTCCACTGCATCTTCGCCGAACCCCGTCCCTAAGGGGAAACAAAAGGACAGCAAGGTGAAACAAAGGAACTCTTCATTAGGGTCAAGCTGCAACCTGCAAGGAATCGGACAAGAGTGAAAGTCAGGCATTTGAACTCTTATGAACTTTATACTTACGGCGTCTTGCCGGGAATCTCGGAGTCAATATCGTTCTGGAACTACCAATTCCTTGTAGGAATTGCTCAATTGCTTGATGAGCTCAATGTAGGATGGAGAGCTCATCTTTTCAAACCATCAGGTGAGACTATAAGAGGGGACATCAAAGGCGATCTGTGGGGAGAACAGCGGGGGTGGAGGGATTTATGCTCAACTCCACGGGTGGTTAATTCCCTTTCTCCATTTGCAGAAGAATATTCCTACGGGCCAAGCAAACGAAGCTAGGTGGGCCAGTCCAGTCCGTCATCTCGGCCCTACGCGTCACATTGGTGGAGACCGCAGCTGTCCAGTTCCGATCGACGCCTCTGTGGGAGCCAGGTGAGCGTAAGAGAACGCGAAGCCTATCCACAAATTCCCACCCGGGCATTATGAATACCTCAGAGACTGACCAATTGGCCCAATTACTAGGGGAACTGAGGGCTGAAGTGCATTCCGCCCGTCAAGAAACCAATGCTCTTAGGAGAGAACTGATTTTGTCAAAGGAGCAAACTGATGACCTTGCTAGGCAACTATTGCAAAGCCAGGCTGGACAAGCACCTCTACCTGGTTCGGGGGGAAATCCAGCTCCTGTGTTATCGAGTAACCCTGTGCAAATAAACCTACCAGGAAATATTCCATTAGCTCCACCCGAACGCTTTGCCGGAGATCCCAAAAGGTTTGCCGTGTTTATGAACCAATGCCGCTTGCACTTTTTATGCAGACCTAGAGCCTTCCCAAACGATCAAGCCAAGGTAGCCTTTTTATTGTCATATCTCAGCGGCAGTGCAGCTGATTGGTCAGTTCCACTAGTTACTCAGGATGACCCAATTCTTTGGGATTTTCAGGGCTTTCAAACGGGCATGGAAAGACTATTTGCCCGGCACTCCCAAGGACAGGCCCTGGATAATGAACTTTTGTCCCTACGACAGGGTAACCAGGATCTTCTTTCCTACATCGCAACTTTTAATAGGTTGATAGTGGAAACTGGTTGGCCTGAGGTAAAACAAATCACGTTATTTCATCGAGGGCTTCGAGGAGAACTCAAGGATCTCTTGGCTCAAGTCGTGAACCCACCTCAAGACTGCGCTCAATATATAGACTTAGTGGTCCAGTTAGATCACAGACTTCAGAACAGAAAGGCTGATCGAGCCAAGTTTGAGAATCGGGTGTTGGTCAAAACCCACGCTAACCCCAAAGGAGCAGATGCTTCAGAACCCATACAAATCGGAGGGGTTAAAGGATCCTTAACCCGGAGCGAAAGAGAAAGGAGACGGCAAACGCAATTGTGTCTATATTGTGGAACTTCTGGGCATTTTCTATGGGATTGCCCTGTAAAACTACCCAAGAAGGTGGTAGGAGCTGCTGATAAAAGCCATATGGAGTCAGACTCGGGAAACGACCACGCCCGACAAGCGTAGAGGTCCGCTTGCCGAGCTTGAAGAAGGATACTCAGACCTCGCATTTCATCATACCAATGGTCCTCGTAGATCCAGGGCAGCCATCGCGTATGCACGCAGTAAGGGCATACATTGATAGCGGGGCCATAGGAAACTATGTGGATTATGAATTGGCTTCCAGGATGAATCTACCTCTCTGCTGAAAAACCACCTCAGATGTCATCACCACAGTCGATGGAACTGAAATTGCCTCTGGGCCTGTAACTCATTCCACCGCAGAGATGACACTATTGGGTCAGGATGGGCATCGAGAGACCATTGTGTTTGATCTAATCAAAGCCCCACAGTTCCAAATAATACTGGGGATACCTTGGTTGGAAACACATAATCCTTGTATTGATTGGCGAGAGAAGAGAATAACCTTCCCGGATTGTGCACAAACCTGCTACCCAAAGAAAAGTCAGAACGCAGGCCTGGCCACAGTAACCACAGCAGTCATGCAACTACCTCCAGAATACCAAGAATTCCGGGATGTCTTCCAAAAAGAGCAGGCAAACACCTTACCTCCTCACAGATCGTACGATTGTCAAATCGATCTCATACCCTGTGCACAACCCCCTTGTAGCAGGATCTATGCCCTTACGGAACCTGAGAACCTTCACCTACGACAATACTTAGACCAGTACCTTGCCAATGGCTTTATTCGCCCATCCAAGTCCCCTGCATCTTCAGCTTTGTTCTTCGTGCCCAAAAAGGAAGGTGACCTCAGAACGTGCATAGACTACCGCGCATTGAACCAGATAACTGTTAAGACCGATACCCATTGCCTCTGATCCCTGAACTACTAGACCAAGTGAAGGACGCTTGTATATACACTAAATTAGATCTCCGGGGAGCATACCATCTGGTACGTGTAAAAGAAGGCGACGAATGGAAGACTGCTTTCCGCACTAAGTATGGGTTATTCGAATACCAGGTTATGCCTTTCGGGTTGTGCAATGCACCAGCAGCCTTCCAATACTTCATGAACGATGTCCTTCGTGAACTCATTGACGTTTGTGTTGTCGTATATATCGATGATATTCTAGTATACTCCTCTTCAGAATCTGACCATGTGAAGCACGTCCGAGCAGTCCTTGAGAAATTGCGCCAGCACAAACTATATGCAAAACTGGAAAAATGCATTTTTCATGCCACAGACGTTGAATTCCTTGGGTTTATCCTGACCCCAAAGGGAGTCTGAATGGACTCACGAAAGGTGGACGCAATCCTTAAGTGGCCATCACCAAGTTCAGTTAAAGGAGTACAAAGCATGCTCGGCTTTGCCAATTTCTACCACAGATTCATCCTGGATTTTTCACATGTTGTACATCCCATCACAGCACTCTTGCGAAAAAATAAACGCTTTATGTGGACAGAAGAAGCTGAAAATGCCTTCCAATAGCTGAAAGCGAAATTCACGTCTGCACCTGTATTAAAGCACCCGCGCCCTGAACTTCCATACATAGTGGAAACCGATGCATCCAGTCTAGCCATGGGAGCTGTCCTGTCTCAAAAGGACCCTGAAACTGGCCAGCTTCATCCACATTGGTGGAGACCGCAGCTGTCCAGTTCCGATCGACGCCTCTGTGGGAGCCAGGTGAGCGTAACAACTATACTGGACTTCTCCCAATTTATCAGGAACCCCAGACTCTTTAACACATCTATTGTTACCTGAATCTGTTCTATCAACGTTTCCTTCTCTTGACACATCAGACATATGTCGTCCAGATAAATTATCAGCCTTATCCCTTGAGATCTGAGGTGAGCTACTACAGGTTTCATCATTTTGGTGAAACACCAAGGTGCTGATGCCGGGCCGAAAAGCAGACATCGAAATTCCCATATCGTTCCCCTTTTACTATGAACATATTGCTTATGTAACCTCCTACCTGACCTGTAGCGGGTCGTATAGCTCTTTTGTTTTCCAAACCCTGTAATTCTCTTTCCAGTAAGTCCTTGTTTTCCCTGTTCATTTCTAAACACTTTGGCGGTTCTCTCTGATATGGTGTTTCTATAAAATCTATATAAAAACCTTGAGCAGTCTGAAGTACCCAGGGATCCCCCGATATGATTAACCAATTTTGAAAAAATTTAGCAGTTCTCCCCCCTACTTCTGGGGTAATTGAATGCAGGAATGATATTCTCACCTGGGTTATTCTGTTGACGCTCCCCTCGCCAGATTCTGCCTCTTCCCCTACTCCTCTATGGGAAGAATGGCGTTTGTCTGCGCTCTTCCTGTTCACGCCAATTTGCTCTGTCTTGAAAGGATCGATTGAATTGGAACCGGCCAGCCGAGCGACCCCTGCCTCTGCTGGCCGTCCAAAAATTTGCCTCCCAAAAACTCTCTTAAGAGAGGCTTGAGCTTTATCTAAAGCTGCATATGAATTTACAAATTTGGTGAGTTCCTTGATAAAGGAATCCCCAAATAACTTTCCTTTCGCTGATGTGGCGGATTCTGAGGAGGCTAATTCACTTAATTTAGGATCAATCTTTACTAACAAACATCTCCTCCTTTCGGTGGTTATGGCATAATTAGCATTCCCCAACATGCATATCACCCTTTGGGCCCATCCGATAAGAATCGCCGGGTCTATCGTCTCCCCTTTTACTTTTGCTTCTTCTCCCATCTGGAGAAACTTTGTGAGGGGTCCCGTCATATCAAGTATCTTAGCCTGGCATGATCGCTAGGATCTATCAAGACCCTTCCTCACATCTTGCGTAAACTTGCTCATGAAAGTTATCATTTTTTCATCTATAACAGGTGTATCGGCCGCACCTTCAGGGAGGAGTGGTCTGGGGCATTCCGCCCTCATCTTGCTTCTAGCCTCTTTGGCTAGCGGCGCCCTCAGGCGCTTCTTTAAATATGCCGCAATTCTTTTGGGTAGTTCCCATTCTGATGATCTGGGATGGATCAGTGCTTCCGGATCGAAATACTCATCATCTGCACCATCCTCTTCAGCCTCCTCCTTCTTCCTTTTCTTTGACGCCTCTCGGCTCTCTTCCCCTGATGAGGATATCGATAAGAACGCCTCTTCTTCAGAATACTCTTCCTCCCAATCATTTTCACCCTCATCTGAAGTATTAGAAGATGATTCTCGGCCCCTGCAAGGCACCGCTTTACCCTTTCTCTTCCTTTTACCACCTTTCTTCGGTGGAGTGCCCGGGGGGGTGTGGGCTTCTTTCGCCCTATGGGCTGATTTACTGCCCCCTTTGGATTTCATCCGTGTTTTAAGGCCCTTGACCTCCTCCAGGCCCTGAGTAAATCGGAGCCAATCCTCCATCAGTGCTCTTTGCTGAGGATCATGTCCCAGTGAAGCCCCCAGGGCTTTGTGGAAGACATCAATCATGCCTGAGTGGCTGCTCATTTGGCTAACACTAGCCTTCCCCTCATCACTGGAGGAACTCATGATTCTCAGGCCCCGGGGAATGCAAGTATCTGTATGCTATGTATAATATATATATACCAGGGATTTGTCTCTTCAACTCTCTCAGTACAGAGAGCCAAAATCTGTAAATAATTGAAAATATCTTCCCTGGTTCGGAATACATAATGATATAATAATATCAAATCACAGGTTTTACCTGGGACTGTGCCTGTATCAAGTGCGGTATCTCTTGGTAGCCTGCAGGGGCGCTGTTGGACTCCTAAACAGGACGCTATGTCCGATGGAACGATGCTTGCTGTTTTGTAATCAAATCAGCAATAACAATCCTTGTTTAACAATACCGCCACTCGCACTCGCGTATCACTCGTGAAATATTTGAATCCGGAACGGAAGAAGAGAGCGCCGGAACTACACAGTCCCGTCGCGCTCTGTCTTCCGTGCCGCAGTGCCCTCTCTGATGGATCCATGAAGCTGCGGCCACCTGTGCCCCAGCCCCATTGCGGCCGCAACTCCCGAGAGCCGTCCAACTGTAGCGTATATGCTCCCCCTGAAAAAAGGCACGCGCGCGTGTCAGAACAACAATATTATACTGTAAATACACACACACATCACATTCACATCTAATAAAGAGAAAAGTACTTAACTCGCTGCCGAGCAGCAAAGAAAGAGGAGGAACAGAAAGAGGACAAGTGGTTTTGTTAATTGAGGACTTAATTTTGATTGGTTATTGGATTATCACATGGTCAGTTGGAAGACCAATGGAGATGGACTACAAAACTCAAAAACTTCATGGTTGTTGTAGTTTTTTATTAGTTTTGTATGTTATTCATGATATTTGGTTTCTTTGCTGCTGACCAGTAAAGTTGAGGAGAAAGCATAATCCGAGCCGAGACATAGAATTGACGGATCTCTGTCTCTACTTTAAACTTAGCAGGGAACTGTGTGGGGGTGAAAGAAAGCCCTTTGTTGAGAACATGAATGTGTGCCATTGAAAGTGGTAAACTGGATATATTAAAGACTGCCAACGTGTTTTCTGCCTTTAAATTAATTTCTACTTGTATTCATCAAGAGCAACTACTAGAAATCTCTAGTGGCTTGTCCAGTATTTGCTTGCATTCTGCTTTCAATAGACAACCAAAGTAGTATGAATTATTTCATATTTTATTTCAAAAGTGCAGAAAAGTGCACATTGATATATACAGTTATTCCCTTAACATTCTATCCAACGTTCTCGAATTCGACAACATATACAACATATAAAAACCATACATATAATAATGACTACACCAACAATAGTTAAAAGGAGAGATCTGCATTGACTCCCAATTCAGGTGAAAATCCATTTCAAGATGGGTACTTTGATGCACCACTGTCTTTATGGAAATGCTCCTGTTTATCTTAAAGCATTGGTACCTTTGTACCTTCCTACTAGAACTCTGCGCTCATCAACTCTGCTGCATTTTCAGGGCCCAAGATACAGTCGATCTAGGGGTCTTGGAAGATCTTTCTCAGTCACTGCGTCATACCTTTGGAATGCCCTTCCACAAACTATTAGATCTATGCCTAATGTGATATCTTTTCGGAAAAACTTGAAAACTCATCCGTTCAGGTAATTTTCCTCGGAAATGAATTATATGCCTCTCGGCAATTCTTGACTTGTCTGATAATCATTGTCCTGTCCTTAGGTTGTCCTTTTGTGTTTTTATTTGCACCCCGATGCATGCGGGCTGTCGGAGCATTAAAATCATATAAATAAAATAAAATAAAATAAGTGCACGGATGCTACGGATCTTGTTGAGCTCTCAATACACAGAGATTTTGTAACATTCTCAATTTTTTGTGTGCTCATCTAGTGTTGTGTGCCCCTGATAGCACCTGCACGGCGCTAATAGTTACAGTGCTGCCCAATGCTTCCTAACTGAGGAGCTTAAATATTTGTATTGCAGCAGATCTTGGACATATTTGGAATTTGTCCTAACTATACTAAAGTGCTAAGTGCCTATGTTAAATACAAGGGGCCACAAACCACCGACTATCCTCCACTTGATGTTGCATTTCCAAAAAGTGGGAGACCAGTGGTACCATCTCAGCAGAGTGTTTCCGGTCTTGGTGGAGTTGTCCCTTCGTCCCAAGGTTTTTCTGGAGGTGTGTCGGCGGTTCGGATATCCCTCTTTGCATCCCCTGCAATGCTCAGCTTCCCCGACTTTGCACCCGGACTCCATCCCTGGGAGCCTGGGGGTGGATGCTCTTTCCTTGGCCTGGCCCCCGGGACTTCTTTATGCCTTTCCACCAATTCCCCTGGTTCAGAGGGTTACCAGCAGGATCAGGGTGTCTCTGGGGGTGTTTATCCTGGTGGTCTCTTACAGGCCTCGGAGGTGGTGGTTCTTGTGTCTTCTGGAGAAGCAGTTGGCTCCTTCATGGGTATTGCCCAGTTAGCCATCTCCCTTCAGGGTGGGCGGTCCCCCCTTCTCCCCTTTAATCCATTGGGTTGTCTGGAAACTGGGAGGAGGGGTCTGCAGGCGTTAGGCCTTTCAGCAGTTGTTTCTGGGACAGTCCAGAGGGCATGTTGGTCCTCTACACTTAAGTCTTATGTCCGTCATTGGGCCAATTTTCTTTCTTGCTGTTGCCCAAGGGTTGTTCTGGCATTGGTCTGTATGCTGCCTGATATTTAGCAATTTCTTCATGAGGGCACTGATAAGGGGTTGGCTGTTTCTGCCCTCCGTTCTCAGTGGGCGGCCATTCGGGCCTTTTGGGTTTTCTGGTCCCCTCCGGCTGGGGTGAGGGTCTGGTTTTGAGGCTATTGAAGGGGGTGGCGGACTCTCGTCCTTTGGGCCCGGTTGGCGATCCTCTTTGGGACCTATCGTTGGTCCTAGCTATTTTGCCAAAGCCTTCCTTTGAGCCGCTGGAGGATGTCAAGCTGAAGTGGTTGACGCTGAAGACTACATTTTTGTTTGTGGTAACTTCTGCTCATCGTCTGGGGGAAATCGGGGCCCTCATGTGTCGGCCTCTGTTTCTAGTGGTCCCAGAGGAGGCCTTGGTCCTGAGGTGTGGTCCTTCCTTTGTGCCTAAGGTCTCCTCTCGGTTCCATCGGTCTCAGGAGGTGGTCCTTCCTGCCTTGTTCCCTACTCCGTCCTCTTCTGAGGAGGCAGCTGTCATTGCTTGCATGTCATGCGGGCGGTCTTGCACTATATTTCCAGAACGGAGTCATTTCGTCTCTCTGACCATCTCTTGGTCACCTTTGTGGCGGGGGGCTCTAGCCGCAGGTCTTCCACTCCTACTATCAGCCGGTGGATTAAGTCCTTGATTCTCCTGGCCTATGAGTCTGCAGGCCTACACCTGGTGGGGCGGGTCTAGGGTTGGTCCGTTAGGGGCGGGGCTGCCTCCTCGGCTAACTTGCGGGGGTTGCCCTTGCTGGACATTTGCCGGGCTGCCACCTCGCCTACTCCTAACACCTTCATTTGTCATTACCAGCTCAACGTGGAGGGGCCCCATTCCAATTCCTTTGGTGTGGGTGTTCTGGGGGCTGTTTCTGGTTGATGTGTGATGGCAGGGGTCTGAGTCTTCCTGTCTTCTTCCTTGAATAAATTGGTGTTCGGTTGGTTTCGCATTGATCTTGGTTTCTGTGTCTTTTGTGGTGTGCATGGGCATCCTTCCTGTGTCTGCTTTGGTCCAACTCAAAGGTAAGTACTGGGACGAGGAGGTAATGCCGGATTCCTTACCAGTAATCTTCATTACTCCTACTCTTCCTCATCCCAGTACAGACTACCCTTCCCTCCTGCCCGTTGGTAGAAGTTGCCCATGACTTGGCTTTCTATTTACTAGCATGTACTGGGAAAGTGGGGGGGGATTATAGCTCCTGGGTGGAGGGGCCAGAGGAGGCCAGCTACAAAAAAAGAGTTCCAGTGAGCATGAACATACTCAAAGGTAAGTACTGGGAAAAGGAAGAGTAGGACTAGGAGTAATGAAAATTACCAGTAAGCAATCTGAGCATTGTTTGCCACTGAGCTCCGCCCCTCAATTTTTCCCACACCACTCTGACAATCTGTGTAACCCCCACCTCCCTCCCCAGACAGTGACACTTTAGCTACAATCCAGTTAGAACGCTGCGATCAGATAATATAGATGGCATAATCATACATGCCAGCATCAAATCGTCTAGGAGGTAGACTTTAAGACGAAAAGTGTTAAAAAGCAGATGAATTCACCAGAATCGCCCGTCCCTTTATTGTATGCTTATCCATTGTGCTCCCTAGATGATATTGCACTGCTGGTCCCACAAGGGTTTTCTCTTGTAGGGCCTTACATTGCAAATAAATTGTAGACAAACATTTGGTAAAAAGTTACGGCTTGTCTGTGTTTGAGCACAAAGGATTAGCTTGTGGTGAATGCAATTTAAAAACAGCATTGGCAATGCCAGCAGTTTGGGCTTTTGTGTAGGCATGGGAAAGGCACCTGACAGGAACTACCATAGTGGTACTAACTGGCCATTGAAGGTAGCAGGTGCGAGTAATTGGCATCTAATACCAGTGCCTGGCAAATGCTGAATATTTATACACAAGCTCAAATGGTTGGCTTTGGCTTTTTAACAGGTCTTCAGCGAATGACACACGTATCGCTTATAAATTAAGTCGCTGTAGGCACAACTGCTTAAGACATTTTTATTGCACCAGTAGCTGGTTTACAGCTCCAATTAAGTCATTAACTCTCACAAGACTGTTTTGAAAAACACTGCCAAGCACTTTATAGTGCAGAGTTGGATGGTAAGGCTTGAATAAAGGGAGCTTAAAGAGTTCCCATGAGGAGGTGTTTCGGGTGGGGACGGGCATGAACTGGGTGGGAATGGGCATAGGTATTAGCATGAGTCGATGGCAGAGTCTTTTGGTCACTTGTTACCTGCAGTGCTTCCTGTGTTTCCTGCTGCTCCTCCAAGAGCCAGTCCACTTTCTACCTTCATTGTTATTTCTATTCAAAAGCCACCTCCCGCCGCGTTGCAGCCGCGGGGTCGGTGGCAGAGTACAGATTTTCCACACATTCGTTACAGAAAGTCATGATTCTATTAAAGACTCGGAGGCGAAAGATTATGCTCTGACTTCTCTTTACTAACTCGAGCAGCAACCATATAAACAAGATAAACATGGAAAACAAAATAAAACTACAAAGTCCAACGAAACCCAGTAATTTTTGTAGTTCGTTTTCCATAGGATAAGCAAAACCACGTGATCCATTCTTCCAATCAGTGTCACTTCTCCCTTATAACATCCCATAACTCTGAAGTCCTTCCTCTTTCTTTCGCTGAACCGACAAACCCGTGCCCCAACCGGTAGGCGACTTGCTCCAGCCAAACTTTTCAAGTTGTCGTTTTCTGTTCCGCTCCTGAAACAAACATAAATCGTTAGAAATCCCTTCATAGACGGGTGGGCAATCGCATAGCAATACCATTATAAGTCAAGACAAAATTGCATATTTCCAACAAACTTGCATTATTACAGCATGATAAAATTACTTACATCGTAGCGATTGAAATTGGGTGGAATAATCTTTCGCCTCCGAGTCTTTAATAGAATCATGACTTTCTGTAACGAATATGTGGAAAATCTGTATTCTATGTCAAGACTCGGAGGCTCAGATTATGCTAGTTTAAAGCTTACCTACCACCAACGATACTACTCGCTCCACTGGTCTAAAATAGAAACTCTTAAAGGTCTCCTCATTAGACCAGTCTGCCGCCTTTAGGACATCTTCCAGACGAGCCCCTGCCAAAAAGGCGGACGATGCCATTGCACCCCGTGTAGAATGTGCCCCGAACTGTTGTACGTCTATACCTGCCTCGGCCATGCACCACTTGACCCATCTAGCTAAGGTGGCTGATGCTACTGCTCTAAAAGGTTTCCTAATTGCTATTAGTAGTTGGTTTACACCTGCGGGCCTCACTTCATTTGCTTTCCGCTCGTACACTTTCAAACACCTAACTGGGCACAGCTTAGGCTTGTCCGGGAAGGCCATGTATTCTACAGACTTAATATTCGTCTTAGTTCTCCTTGTTATGAAAAATATTACCCCTGAAGGGGAAAAAGACTTTCTGTTAGTTTCTAAAGCTCTCACGTCCGAGACCCTTTTACAAGAAATAAGACACAGAAGGGTAGTCAACTTAGCCCATAGTGCTTTCCGAGACAAGAATTCATTGTCCGGCCAACTCTGAAACATTCTTAAAACTATACTCACATCCCACAAACGAGCGTACTTGGGAGCTGGGGGTCTCATACACCTAATGCCTTTCAGAAGCCTACATACCAAGGGATGCTCCCCTACCGGCTTGTTGTCTATGTACGCATGGCCTGGTGAAATCGCCGACCTATAATTATTAATGGTCCTGTAGGCCTTCGCCTGCGCTGCCTGCGCTGCCAAAAAATTCACTATGTGTATTACATCTGTATATACGGGATCAACCTGTCTCTCCAGACACCAATTACTCCATCTATGCCATGCCACTCTATATGCCTTGCCTGTCGCTGGAGCCCAAGACTCCCTGATGAATTCCTGAGCTGTGCCTGAAAGTCCTGGCTTAGGCCAGTTCTCCCTGAAATCGCCCAAGCCAGAAGACTTAGGCTCCCTGACCTGACCAATGGATGAATCTCTCCTGCCGGGTTCAGCAGGATATCCTCCCTGGCCGGCAGCCGAATAGGGGCTTCGAACAACCAAGCTTGGCCTCTCCAGTCTGGTGTTATCAGAATCACTGTTGCTAACTGACGTCTGACCTGCGCAACTGTGCGTGCTATCAAGGAGAATGGGGGAAACCCATATTCCCTTGCTGGTCCCCAGACCTGGAGAAAAGTGTCCGTTGCTGTCGCTTCCGGATCCGGTCTCCAACTGTAAAATTTGGGAAGCTTCCTGTTCAACCTGGAAGCAAAGAGATCCGTCTGACAGGGACCTCTGCGGCGCATTAATTCCTGGAAGACTGAGTCGTCCAGCTGCCAGTCGCTGGAGTCCTTCAGATATCTTGAGTTCCAATCTGCTACCAGATTGAGCTCCCCCGGTAAATGTTCTGCTCTCACGCTTATCCCCTTCTGGAGACAGGTCTGCCAAAACTCCTTGGCCATCTCCGTCAGCTTCTGTGACCTTGTTCCGCCCAGTCGATTGATATATCTGACTGCCGAAACGTTGTCCATTTTCAAAAGAATGGACGATTTCGCCGCTTTCTGTGTCCAGCACTGAATCGCGAAGGAGCCCGCTAGAAGCTCCAGGCAATTGATGTGGAGACCCAGTTCCTGTCTCGACCATCTCCCCCCCGTCGACTGATCTCCGCATCTGGCTCCCCATCCCCAGCGGCTGGCGTCGGACTCTATCACTAGGTCCGGGGATGAGCCAAATATCGCCCTGCCATTCCAGGCTTCCATGTGGCAGAACCACCATTCTAGTTCCAGTCTCGCTTCTTGTGATAGTTTCACTTTCTGTTCGTAAGAAAACCCTTTCCTGAGATGGCTGATCTTCAACCTCTGTAACGCCCTGTAATGCAGGGGGCCTGGAAATATTGCCTGTATCGAAGATGACAGACGTCCTATAAGCCTCGCTATTTCCCTCAGAGAAACTTCTTGCTTCGCCAACATGACCTTGATGTCCCTCTTGACTGAATTGACTTTGGCTAGGTGTAATCTGAGAGTGCCCTGCGTTGTCTCTAAGTTGAACCCCAGAAATTCCAGATCTTGAGCTGGTTCTAACTCTGACTTCTCCCAATTTATCAGGAAACCCAGCTGTTGTAATAACCCCGTGGTTAACAGGACCTGTCGAACTAGAACTTCTCTGTCCTGGCACATTAGACATATGTCGTCCAGGTAAATAATTAGCCTGATCCCCTGTTCTCTCAGGTGTGTCACTATAGGTTTCAAGAGTTTGGTGAAACACCATGGCGCCGACGCTAGCCCGAAGGGGAGACATTTGAATTCCCACTTCTGTCCCTTCCAAAGGAACTGAAGAAGTTTTGTCTGCTCTGGCCGGATAGGAATCGTTAGATACGCATCCCTGAGATCTATCCTTGCTAGCCAGTCTCCTTGTTGGAGAACATCCCTTAGAAGATGGATGCCTTCCATTTTGAAATGCCTGTACACTAGAAAGAAATTTAAACCCCTCAGGTTTATCACTGGTCTGACCTTGTGTCTTTTCTTGACTAAAAACAGATTGCTTATAAAGCCCCCTGGTCCATCTGAGGCTGGACCGATTGCATTCTTTGCCCTTAGCAATTCCACCTCCTTGTCTAGCAGGACCTCGTCTTCTCTGCTGAAATTTATCCTTCTTGGCCGTACTACCTGATATGGTTCCCGCCAGAATTCTAACTGAAACCCTCTTACGGTCTGTCTTATCCAAGCGTCTGAAGACAACTCCTCCCATATTTCTACATACAGTTCCACTCTCCCCCCTACTGGAGGAATACTTGCATTTGACCTTGCTATCACTTTCACATCTCTCACCTGGGGGACTCTGGTGGTGTTGCCTTCCGTTGTTCCTCCAACCCCTGCCCCTGCCTCTTCCCCTAGAAGGGAAGAAGGGGTTGGACCTTCGGTCTTCTTGCCTCCAATTTCTGTCCTTGTAGGAGCCTCTGTACTGGCCACGGCTGGACGAGCGGCCCCTTCCTCCTCCAGCCTTGTCGAAAACTCTTCGACCGAAAATCTTCTTCAGGGAAGATTGGGCCCTGTCCATCGATACATAAGTACTGGCGAATTTCGCCATGTCCTTGATAAACAAGTCCCCGAAGAGCTTGCCCTTCGCGGCTGTGGCCTGCTCGGAAGTCGCCATGTCCCCTAGTCTGGAGTCCAGTTTCATTAGGATCGACCTTCTCTTTTCGGTCGCCAACGCTGTATTTGCGTTACCGAGCAGGCAGATAATTCTCTGAGCCCAGCCAGATATAATGCCTGGGTCCATGGGCTCCTTCTTGGCCTTCGCCTCCTCGGCCAGTTGCCAGATCTTGGTGACCGGCCCTAGCATGTCCAGCACCTTGTCCTGACAGGACCGCCAGGATCTATCGATGCCCCTCTTCACGTCCCTGCCATACCGGCCCAGGAACGTCAGAATTCTCTCATCAATTTCCGGGGTTTCTGCTACCCCGTCCGGGACTCTCGGCCTTGGGCACTCGGCCTTCAATTTAGATCTGGCCTGCCTACTTAAAGGTGCCCGCAGGCGCCGTCGAAGGTATTCCGCGATCTTCTCCGGAGGATCCCATTCATTGGACCTGGGGTGAATGAGCTCATCGGGATCGAACTACTCCCTGAGAAGATCTTCCTGTTCCCTCCTGCCTTTCTTATTAGGTTGGCTCTCCTCCTCTTCCGGGGAGGATTGGTCTTCTGAGGAGGTGTAAAATTCAGACCTAGAGCTGCTCTTGCAGTAGTCGTCGTCCGACTCGCTCGAGCTAGTGTTCCGTCTGTCGCGGGATCTCGCCTTCCTTTTCCCCGATCTGTGGGGTGAACCCGGGGGGGTCTGGGCGTTACTGCCCCTGCGGGTTTTATGTCTACTTCCCCCTCTCCTCTCTTTTTGCGAGCTTTGCCCTGGGACAAAGCCGCCAAGCTTCTCAATATGCCCCTCTCTTCCCTGCTTCGCTCATGCGGCGCCCACTGACATGAGGGCCGTCAGAGTCGTCGGTGTAGTCGCTCATGGTTTCAACGCCTCTGAATACTGTGACAGTGCCTTGCAGTTTGCTTGGGCTGCCCCCATCAATCTCTGTATTGTGAAGCTAGGCGAGCCCTTCTAGAACCGCAGTCTTACCTGGGACTGAGCCCGTCAAGCGGAGGTCTAAGCCTCTCTCACCTCCTCAGTGGCAGAATAAGGAATGAGATATTAGACTGACTTGCAGTCCTCTGTGCAGGGATCACTTGCCTGCGGTACCCACTTAAGCCACTAGGTGGCGTGCCCTGCTAATAAAGAAGCCGGTGAATCCCCACAATACACACGGCTGAATAGCGGAGTCCCGGGAGCTCCGTAACCATCAGGGAACTGAATTAGTTGTATAATTATGTGAGGAGCCTTGCGCTCTATCTCCATTCACTGACGCGTATGTTCGCAACGATGCCGGAACTCCCGAGGTCCCGTCGCGCCGTTGCGAACTTCCGTGCCCACAGTGCCTCCTAACGAGGAAAGCGACGCCGGAACGAAGGTCCCGTCGCGTCCTTCCCGCGGATATGCTCCGCCAACGTTCCACGCGGGTATTGACTCAAGCACGCGTATACCGAAAACATATTCAGACAAGCGTTCGTAATTAAAGTCAACACACATACACTTCAAAACATTCTACAGTAAGATGAAAGGTACTTATATCAGCTACTCGAGCAGCAAAGAAAGAGGAAGGACTTCAGAGTTATGGGATGTTATAAGGGAGAAGTGACACTGATTGGAAGAATGGATCACGTGGTTTTGCTTATCCTATGGAAAACGAACTACAAAAATTACTGGGTTTCGTTGGACTTTGTAGTTTTATTTTGTTTTCCATGTTTATCTTGTTTATATGGTTGCTGCTCGAGTTAGTAAAGAGAAGTCAGAGCATAATCTGAGCCTCCGAGTCTTGACATAGAATCTCTTGGTCTCCTGTTACCTACACTACTTCATGTGTTTCCTGCTGCTCCTCCAACAGCCAGTCCACTTTCTACCTACGTTGTTAATTCTATTCAAATGCCACCTCCCGCCGCAGAGTCGATGGCAGAGTCTCTTTGTCTTTGGGTCCTTTGAGTCATTTGAGGAGATTCTCCATTCCTTCATCTGCTTTCGAAAACATCGAGCATCTCTCAAAAGCTACGCATCTTTATCAGCACTCTGTACTCTGCAGCGATTGAGCGACCCGGCGACTTGACAATTTACCTGAAGTTCATAAAAGAAGCAGATGTATCCTGACGCTTGCAGGAGGGGGGTGCGTTGTCAAAATCTCCTTCTTGGCTTTCGGATCGGGAAGCTTTGAATGCTCCTTCAATCTACGGTAAGACTGTCAGCAGAGAGTTGTTTAACATCAACTGATTCATACTCCTCTGTCTCTCTACTGTTTACTACTCCGAAGTCCCCAGCTGTCCGTCTGTTTCCATGCAAACAGTAAACATTGACTGTCTCCCCAAGAAACTACTGTGCAAAGTGTTCTGAGTGAGCGGAAGGAGACTAAGTCCCCCTTTCGCAGCGTTAGCTGTGTTATCAGCGGCTGTTATATTACAAACTGTGCGCGCTGCTCACTCATAGAACGCTTTTATTGAAGCTATTCGCAGCACCGGGGGTTTACTGGTGGGTTGATCTTGTGCTCCTAATACTCAGCCTATTTGGAATTAAATCCTTTTCGAAACGGTTTGTCTTATTTGTAAATAGCTTCAGCAGTTAGGGAACAAGCACACTGGATTTTCAGGAGCGATTCCACTAAGTGGCCTTTACCTGTTTAAAGGACTTGGTGTTCCGGGCCATTGAAAGTTCTCCTGTGAGGTCGCTGTTTGTGATCTTGCCTCCTGCATGTTGGCACTAGGGTGACCAAAATTGGACCAAAGAATATGAAACTTCGCTGCACCGCTTTGTCAGACAACATAAAGGCTCCTGAGGGTGATGGGTCTTACTTGACGCCCCTGACAGTGGGTGAATCCTCATTAGCTGCAGCAAACATATTACCCCCTCCATTTAACGTCACTATATTAATACAGGCACAAGTACACGCCCAAGTTTCTCCTTAACAGTAGACAGTGGGGGTAACAGAGAAGGATACATAACCCGCCTTGACACAACATTGGAAACGTGGCCTAGAATATACGGTCACGACAAAAAAGATCCAAAAGAAAATAAAGGACCATTTCGGCAAAAAAGGAATAAAAGTCTGAATGACGCTGAGGACGACTCAGATGCTAACTGGGTCCCTCTCCAGGTTATACAAAACCACTTGGTAATGGCAGAAGATCAACTATTTACCCCAAAGACAGATAACATCGCAGCCATTTTGATAGTGGGGGATGGAGATCTGTCCAACCGCCAAGAGCGCATGTCGTCAATCGGAGAAAGATTAGAGGGCAACATTGAAAGAAACACCTCTACGTCAGTGGGTTCACTCCTGGACAACGCTCATTCCAAAGAAGTGACTCTGGTGGCCTTGAATTTTGCGCTAAACTCTTTAGTTTCAGTGTTCGAGCTTCTTAAAACAGAAGTACAGTCCAAAGCAGGGATACTTCTAGAACTTGTGAATGAAATGGCCAAGTGCGAGTCCACAATGGTCGGGTTAAGCATGTTGATCAACTCCGTCATCACTCCTACCATGAAAGAGGTGAGACTCGAACTGGCCAAGCAAGGCCTGGACATTTCATCAATACAAGGCCATTTAAATCTTAAGGAAACAAAAGAAGAGGATACTCATAAACTGTTACGCGAAATAATACAGCTTTTGAAAGAGAAAGCCCCCTCAGGAGAAGCAAGGGGGGACCAGGACATAGAATCAGACCCAATATTTGTTGATACTCCACTCTCCGAGTCCACCTTGGAAGAGTTTAGGAGAATGGGCAATATGGTAGAGGAGTAGTCGAGGTTAGAAATGGCAGCTCCCATACCACCAACTGTGGCGGCGACAATAATATCAGTGGAAACCGAGCAATCTTGGGCACCTAAGTTGTCAGACACACAGAGGGAGAAGAAAAATGAAAAAGAAACAGGAGGGCAAAAAGAAAATAACATTGAGACAGCCCGTGTCACGATCTGAAAAAGAACCAAAAAAATGAAAGACTCAGAAAAGTACAAAAATTACCAATTCAGGAGTGAATCTCTTTTTAAAGAATATTACGCTGCCACCCTGTAACGACTCTTCTGATCTTGACCACAAAGACACCTCCAGCAGCCACAGTCCAGAAAAGCCACTAACCCCATCCTCATCAAGTAGAAAATCTCGGAAGCTGGTGAAGTCTCAACATAAATCACGCAATGTCCAACAAAGAGCTCTACAAGATCAGATTGCGATTATAAGCGTGAGTGAAGGTCTGCAAACAGATCTGAAAGAAAGCTCATTAAAGGTTTTTGAGAAGTCTGGGGGGGGTTAGTTTGGCATTAAAAACAGCTATCAGTGGACCGCAAGAAAAGTCATCCTCCTTAAGCCAGTCGGATGCCATCGCAGGAAACATCAGATGGGCACCAATATTCTTGTAGAAAAACTAATCGGAATTGAAGCAGGGCTTAAGCACCAATGGGCCGCAAAGTACTTGACAGGGGATGAATATAAAGCTGGCTCCTATATTCCTGAAAGCTAGCCAAAAGGATTCATTTGAAGCATAAGCAGTACCCCCAATCTAATTCCCAGTGTGGTACCAACAGTGAGTCATGTAAATCCCCTTCCTATTCTAGGTATGTGGAATGTCTCATGGAAATCAATGGAAATTAAGCCCTATCAATCACAGGAGGGAAAAAGTCATTCAGTCCAAGATAGTAAGCTGCCAATAACGACAAAAAACACAGAGGAAATACTGAATTTTGCTATTTCGAGAATCTGGCTAAGACTTTTAACAAATATTAAACAACATAAATCTCTTAGCAGATCTGTGATTCTCGGCCTCTTAAAAAAGTTAGAAATCTCTTTCTGTTCTCAACAAGCGATATAGAATTTGTGAGATTTCCTAACTTACAAGATTTTCACTTCGTGGAAGTAGGCCTTTCATAAAAGAAGACACAGATGGCTATTTTGACTACATCCAGAGATTTGGAGCGGCTAGGTTTAAGGGTTTTCTCTGAACCTCTGCTAGGTATTGTTCAAGGTTGCTTGATAGCTAAGGAGACCACAAAGGAAAACCATTGTAGAGGAGAGGAGGCCCCAGAAGCAATTCAGATGGGAGGAAGAAGAGAAGCATGTAGAGACATTTCTCAGGACAGTGCATTGAGTCTCTTGCCGGAAATCCTGTCCCAAGTTCTTCAGAAATTGGGTGTAGGAACCCAGCAGCTTTAGAAGCAAGTGCCTACATATAGTTAGTTGGAACACGCCGGGCTCCAATACCTTCAAAGTTAAAAGGATGCATGATTATTTGTTTAACCTAAACGATATACTTTTATTTCGGGAAACATGGCTGGTAAACCCTGTGGAGATCGAGGGATATACAATCCATTGTTTTCCAGCATCACAAAAATTGAAAAGAAGACCATCCGGTGGACTCCTGAAGGCATTTAAAAATAAGGCAGTAAAAACAATTATCCCGATATTTTAAAATGCTGTGGGAATCCAGGCATGTAGAGTGCATTTAAACAGCGATATGCCAGATCCCATTTGGGTAATCATTAACATCTATTGGAACCCCGCCTGCTCTGAACTTTCGGTTTTTCTGGCAATATTAGACTCATTGTTACTAACTATCAAGTCACATACTGGAGGCGCCAGTATAGTTCTTCTGGGGACCTTAACTCAGTATGTGTGCAGTTACCAAAGAAAAATGATAGTCTACCCACTAGAAGAATCTCAAAAAATGGGTGGACATGGATAGACTTTTTGGACTCATTGGACCTGAAGATGTTAACCGGATGCACAGGAGGGGATTCTGTCCCTATTACAACCATTGCAACTTGGCATAGAGCATAAAGCAAACTCCTCATCAGTCTTGGACTATGTATTTGTTTCTCCGGGTGTATTTGCCCGTCCTTCGATCCTGTTAAGCACAATGGGGGTAGCGACCATTCCCGGTTGGAACTATCATTCCCAGATTTATCAGCCCTGCACTCAGATGTAAACTTGCAGGACCTCTCTGGCAATAAAGGGAAAATTAGGCTTGTTAAATACAGGCATGATGGAAAAAAACCTGAACAGCCAATTAAAGAAGATCCCTAACTGTGTCTGGAAGACTCATTGTCACCCAGATAAATGTATAAAATGTATATGGTCCACTGTATCGTATCATATATCATATCATATCATACTGTACCCCCTACCAAGCCAGGGGCAGGGATTAATCAAAAGCATGTACACAGTTTTGATGAGGTGACTTGGCAAAAAGAAAAAGAGAACTCAGAAGACGCCTGAGAGGGTTAAGGCTGATACATTCTGTCTCTGAGTCATACAATTCCAAGGCTAAGAGTGCAAGAGCGGATTACAAACATTGGTCAGGGAACCATAGAGCTTTAAGGCTACAAAAAGATGGGGAACAAATGTTAAAACTCCTAAATGAAAGTAACTCCAGAAACTTCTGGTTGGTCATGGGGCAGATCGAACCTCAATCTAACAGCACCCTTTGCAATCTTGTATCAGAATCGAGGTGGGTGGAATATCTTGCTGAAGTTTTTGGGGACCCTACGGGGACCCATGAGAGTCCAACCCCCAATGTTCCTTGGCATCTTGCATTTAACGAGGAGGATATCAGTGATATCATCCTCAAGTCATCAACTTCAAGAGCTGCGGGACCGAATGGCCTCACCTGCCAGGTTCTTAAAAATGACCTGAAATTATGGTCACGCCTATTATACCATCTTTTTAGGGAGATCTTCAGGAGGAGACTTTTTCCACCTTCATGGATGATCGCTCTGGTTATACCCTTTTTCAAGGGGGGCGACCGATTAAATCCGGTAAATTACCGTGCGATCGCCCTCCTTGATATAGATAGCAAGGTGTTTATGAAGCTCCTACTGAATGAATTATCAAACTGGGTAGAGAAAAAACAGATCCTGTCTCACTTTCAAACAGGCTTTATACAGGGTCTCTCCACTGCCCTGAACCGCCTGGTCCTAAATTTAGCAAGCGAAAACACCATGGGGAAGTGTGAAGCACCTTTGTATGGAGCCCGGGTGGACCTTTCCAAGGCCTTTGATCAGGTCGATAGGGCGATCCATTGGAGAAAACTGAGGGGCTGGGGGATCCCAGAACCATTACTAGCGATGTTGGTTGAACTGCATAAGGATACCTTCTTGAGGGTACGCCTAGATAACCAAGACCATCTTTCAGAGCTGATTAAGGCCAAAGGGGGGTCAGGCAGGGGTGCCTGGGTGCGCCGCTTTTTTTCAATCTGTTCTTGCCAGATATGGGCGTCCACCTTGAGACGTCTGTACTGCCCAGCCCATTGATAAATGGCGTTAAGATCCATTGGCTGGCCTATGTAGCCGACATTGTGTTGTTGGATAAATCAGCTATAGGCCTGCAGCGACTCCTGTCCAAATTGGGTGAATATGCTGGGCTAAATAAATTATCTATAAATTCCCTAAAGTTGAAGATTCTAGTCTTCAGACATCCACAGAAAAAGATTAAGTATTCAAACTGGGTCCTCGAAGGCCCAATCATCCCAAGAGCTGAATAACTGACATACCTGGGCAATAGAATCTATGCCTCTCCAGCATGCGACAAAGCTGAGTTAGATATAACTGGCAAAGTATTGCAACTTACATCGCAGATGCAAAAACGAAACTCAACATTTTCTATTATACCTTTAATCAAATTCTACAAGGCAATGGCGGCGGTGGCAGTGATGCACTGATCATGTACGGTCTAGAGGCAAAGCCTCAACTCTGGCGAACAAATTGGAATACTCTAGAGGGTCAACTATGGAAGAGGGCCCTCAGGCTTCCAATAAGAACAGCATTCTGGAATTTGTGCTTCGAACTAGGCCTAAGGTCACTGGCCTGCATTGCCAACTGGAAATTGATCACACTTTATCGGGAGATTGTCACTGGGCAAAAAAACCAAACTGTACAGTGACATTAAAGTGCATCCTGAATATTCCAGATCAAATATCCTGACAAAGCTTGAAAATAGGGTGAGAGAGGCATTGGAAGGGTCGATTTTAAAGCTGGAGACCCTAGTGACGAATCCTCTGAAGGTAAAACGAGAACTCGAAACACTTGACTGGATAGAAACAATTGCAAAGGTGAGGCAGGCCACACCATTCAATCCTTTTCTCTCAGTTGAGAAAATATCTGGCTACCTCCCACGCTATCTGGTGAAGTTCCCAGATAAATCATTGAGAAATAACTTTCTGAGGATTAGATTAAATCTAATACATACCGGCAAAGTACTGGTAAAGCGAAATCAAGGGGGGATAAGCAATAAAACTATGTAAAAGCTTCGACATTCCCTCGAACCAATCACTTAGACATCTCCTGATGGAATGTGAGGGAACGTGGAATGTTCGTTTGGCCCTCTTTAGAAGAATCCACGCATTCAGTAATGTAGAAGAAGAAGAAGTAGCTGTATGCTTTTGGGATGGATTGATTTCTGGACATAACATTGCTTTTACAGCAGCCATAATACAGGTATTGGAAAAGTGTAATGTTCTAACTGGAAGATATGCGGACTGCAGAAAATAACCATTGTCCTCAGTGTTTTTTTTCTCATTCTTATCTACCCGCTCTCCATGATATGGTTACTCGAGGAGTACTGGTTTACGTGACAACAATCTTAAACTGTTATGTTGCTCCTGTTCCCAAGTGAACCTCAATCTGATTGCAAACATGGGTAGGTGTACTAATTTGTACCTTGAATTGTCTGGTTTTATTTGGTTGTTTGCATATTTTGTCAAAATTACTTTTTTTATATATCTTCTTTTTAAGTATGTTGAATTTGTAAAGGTTTATTCGTTGTTAAACCAAATGCAATTAAAAACAATTATACTAATAAAAGGTATTAGCACGACCATGGGCAGTCTATGGGTGGGCAAATAACGAAACAACACATACACTGTGTCCATCCTCATATGCCATTCACCCTATCTGTAATGCAATAGTTTCGGATTATAGATGGCGCTAAAGCGCCAGCTAATCGCTCCAACTAAAAATTATACACACATGACGCTGGCCTGTCGAGAATCGAAAATACGCACGCTCAGTAGTCTTCGAGCTTCATACTGACTTAGTGGAGGTGACGTGCTGTGAGTTTACGCATGCGTAGCGTGTGTTTACGGAAGTCCTGTGTTCTGGTCATGTCTCGCCGGGGAAAAGAGGAGTTCGATCGTCGCTACCAGGTGACCGGCAGCCGCCTGAACGAGCGGGGCTTCACCGAGTACAGAGTGACGGCTGAGGTGAGAGAGCGGTTAATTGGAACTAGACATTAGCGAACAGGAATCGGGTGTATAGGAATGATAAGGATAGCAGCGTTGGGGTGGTGGGATAACCTGCAGGGAGTGATTCTAAGAGGGAGAATACGCTCTCTGCACAAAACAATCCGGCGGAGAACTTCAGCTCGCGCACACATTTGTTCAAACCCTGTTTCCAGAAGTCAGCTTGTGGGCGATCAGTCTATAAAGGGTAGTAAACGAGGCTTGAGAAACGTTCGATCTCAAAAAGCTAGTTGATGTGGACGTTTGATCTAAAAATGACCCCGCGTGAGAAGAAAAATCTGTCTGCCGAGGGTAACCTATGACAAGGGCCCAACGAAACCTACATTTGGGGGGGGGGGTATCTGGTGATGGGAGGGGCCAGTGCCACTTTCTAAACTGGGTGTGGCAAACTTGGAGGCTCCGCCACCCCTGTTCAACCCCCCCTCCACCCCAGGGTTGTCTGGCATGGGGCCCAAGTATCAAATTGTAGCTGTCCAGCACTGCACATAGGCGCACACGCAATTACACATTCATTAGCTTAATCATCCCATTCACGATACACTCACTAATTTACATGCGCACCCAGCCTCCATACATCATACACTCATTCTCACACACACGCACAACAGTTTTTTTTTATATACACTAAACGATGTGCCAAACCTTGTAGACCATATTTGCCTTTATTGCTTAAATCAACATTTCAACACTTGGGTATTATAATCAAGGTTTCCAGCCCTTCCGAATGACACGTGCTTTGGCTTCTAAGCCTTTTTCAAATCCGGGCTAAGTTTCAAAATGTACTAGTCATTAGGAACACATATAATACACATAAAACAAATATGGCAGGTGAGTGCTGCGCGACCCCCCCAGCTCCCCATTTTGGGAAAAAAAAGAAAGAAAAAATGTGTGCTCTAAAAAGCATGTGGCGGGAGGTCGCTGCGGGCTCTCCCCCATGGCCCTACGGCTTCCTGGGCCTCCGTTCCCCGCCCCCCAGACCTCCCAGCCAACGTGATTGGTGCCCTGCACCCTCATTAAGGTCACCCCAGGGCAGCCTCTGCCCGGAAGCCCCCAGCGGCTAAGGGCCCCAAGGCCAAGGGCGCCTCCTACATTGGCAGCTCCAAGATGTGTCTGCAGGTGTCCGCAGGGGAAGCCAGTGAAGCCAGCAGTCAACAGACACCAACAAAAACTGTGAGTGTGGCATGGGTTTGGAGTGGAGCAATTACTCTACTCCAGAAAACCCCTGCCACTCTATCTTACCTCCCATTAACATAGTCTGCCATAGACTCACACCAGGTACACTCAGTAAGTTTTGTGACCACTAGACTGAACTTATTCATGACGGGATTGTGGAAGTTACCTTGCATTACATACTAACATACTTGTCAAGGTCAACAAGCGCCACACTTAGATGAAACTTCAATATTAGTATGCCCACACTCAGAATTGTGAATATTAGCCTGCGTCACATCGAGATAGGACTCTGAATGTTAGCATGTCCACACTTAGATAGAATTGTTAATGTTAGCCTGCGCCGCATCTGGATGGGACTGTGTATGTTGGCATGCCCACACCTAGATGGAATCCTAAGCATTGGCCTGCGCCGCATCCAGAGTTGTGAGGGTCAACAGGTGCCACACTTGGACAGAACTGTGAATGTTAGCATGCTAAAGGTCAGGTAACCCACTAACCAATATAAGCTGAAACTCAGCATACTTATTTCACTCAAAAACTCACACAACCATCTCGCGTGCAACAAGCCACACGCACTTCACAACACTGCAACAACACATAAGCCGGAGCAACAGCACACGGACTGACACCGATCCAATACCCGCACCAAAGCTCAGCATCTGGTGTATACCGAGTTGAAGCTGCCAACAGAACACTACTCCTCTCACTATCCTACTCCCTCTTCACCTTACTAACCCATCCCACCTTATTTACAGATCCGCCATAGCGCCTGGGGACCAATTCCGTTGGTGACGGTGCGCAGTATAAATACCTTTAGCATTTAAATGACAGGGTGGGTTGGTGATGGGGAGGATTTGTGGGGTTTGGAAAGAGACAAAAATGATAAAAACAAGAAAGTATAAAATCCTTCTTAGCGTATTTCTTATGTCCTGTTTTTATACATTTCTCAGCATATTTCTTCAGCACTAATTTCCACACTCTTTCAAAATACATACATGAATTCAATATCATTTGTTTAATCGGTGCACATTGCGTACGTTGCTGGCTTAACATCCTTCTATTCTAATATCTTCTCGTTTGTCTTTCAAATGTTGGGATAATCCCTCCTGCAACGAAATATATGATCATGTGTCTAACATTTTCCCAAATGATGAAAAGTCCATCGTCACTCCATCTATTTTGCGCTTTAAATCAAAAAGTTTACTCTGCGTTTTTTCCTTCTTCTGATGTATCCGATCGATCATGAGAAGTAAGATGGTTTCTGTGGCCCCAAATCTGATCTGATGCACTCTATTCCATTAATCTTACCTGCTTGTTGATCTGCTAGCTCCGAGTGACCAGCCGGCGCCATCTCCCTAATGTTGACGGTCGTTTCCTAGGTGATCGTGAAACGGCAAGCTGTCTTCTCTTTCTTGTTTTTAGGTGGCCGCCATGTTTTGGGACCGCTTCAGGTGCCTATTTTATAAATACAAGTGTAATAAGCCGCTTCTGATCCCTATTATATGGATTCAAGATAATCCCAACTCTCCATTTCAATGCAATTTTTTAAATAAAAACATATCAATTCCAAACAAAATATTGAACTCCTAACCTTTTTGTTTATGCCTTAATGGCTGCTAACGCCTTAGTTGGCTTTTCCTGTTTATGTGAACAAGGAAAGCTTGCTAAATTCATGCGCTGCATTTTGCGCTTTAAATAAAATAGAATTGCGCAACATGTTTGCTTAGGTCTATTGTATTTGTTCTCGGGATCTGAAGCGGCTTCCAAAAACATGGTGACCGCCTGAGAATGAATGAGAGCCTAAGTGTCATACGCATAACACTGTAAGTTAGAAGAGAAGGTAGAGATGAGGTGTGCCAGTGGTGCCAAGTAGACGTTGAACAGCGGTGTGAGCGCTTGGAACTCTGAGGAGCACCACATGTGGAAAGAGAGGCGGTGGAGGGAAAGTACCCAAGTTGGACCTGGGAGGGTCGATCAAGGAGGAAGGAGGTCAACCAGGCTAAGGCCTGATCCGTGATACCCCGGTTGTCAAAGAGACGATTGATCAGGATAGCGTGGTTGACCATGCTGAAAGCAGAGGAAAGACCAAGGAGGAGGGGGACAGAAGGAATAGTTGAGTCTGGATTAGCGAGCAGGTCTTCACGGATGTTCAGGAGAGCAGTTTCTGTGCTTCTGGCTGCTCTGATGCCAGACTGATGGTCATGGGGACAACCAACAGATTCAGTATGTACAGTAAGCTGGGAGATGGACCGCTTTTCTAGGAGTTTGCCCAGGAAAGGAGTGATAAAGATCAGGCGGTAGTTTGCAGGAGAGGAAGGAACGGCAGAAGACTTCTTAAGGAGGGGGTACACAAGGGAGTGCTCAAGGGGGGAGGGGAAAGTTCCAGTGGCAAAAGACTGATTGCAGAAATCGACCAAGGCAGGAGCGTGGGTGTTGATGTGGTACTTGATGGTTCTGGAGGAGCAGGGGAGCACCTGCTTGGACAACACTTTCATAGATGTCATGATCGCAGCAAAGGAGCACAGTTCCCATTTCAGAAATACTAGGGAAGCAAGGAACTTCATATCAGTCAGTTGGTCAACAATGGCTTCAAGCCTGGCACAAATGGCATTTGTCTCATTCATAGCATAGCACCCATAGGCTCACATAGCGCTTACATTTGTTTTTTCCTACACTCAACATGGCTGCCCCCAAGTTCATTGTTAACTCACAGCACATACTACACCTGTTGCAGAGGGAGCTACTTAAGCCCCGCCTTGGCTGGAGTGCTCGCTTTGTGTCTTCTCCGCTGACAGCTGGTAACGCTTCCAGCGATCTCCTGACAGAACCTGTCAAAGGAAAAACGAAGTTAAGAGATATTGGTTTCCACAGAAAATCAACAGAATTCCATTGTTGTAGTTGTAAAGACTTACCGAACCGAAGTATTTCTGAAGCGTTTCCTCAGTCATCAGTTATTTTCTAAGTCTCTGCATCTTCTGTCAGAAGTTATGTCGCAGCCGTAGCATCAACCTCACAGCAGTGCCTTCATTCAAAAGTTTTCTTCAGCAGTCTCTGCATCGCCCGAAGGTATTTTATCTACTATTTTATCTACAGCTTTCTGAAAACCTGCAAAACATAAGTTATTTTCGTTAATGTATGAACTTGAAATAAGAAGTTTTTACATATGTTGCTTACCTGAAGTCCCAGCAAGTATTTCTTCGCCTAGTTATTACCGCGCTCGTCTCCGAAGGCTGCAATTACTCCGTTAAGACGAACTTATGTTTATTTAACATTTCCTCATACCGAGTAGAATCGCAGCTATACCGCAGTATCTACCCTTTTCTAAGAGCCAAGAACCTGCAAAATAAATGGGAACATTTTAGAAAGAGAGATCTCTCAAACGTAGGGGCTGTTCAGAATCTGACAAACTATATTTTTTTTCACCAAAAACTCACCCAAGATAACTCTTAAGAGGCGGCAAGGACATTATTCTGACAGGAATCTTTTGAACACTGCAGTCTCTCAAGTTAAGTTTCCAAACCAACGCACCCCTGTAGAATACAGGATGGAGAGCTCCACAAAACCTAAGCACAGGTGAGAAGGGAGGGATTTATCAGAGGCACACTGCACTACAGTTTTTCATGCAAATAGAAGTTACAGTAGTTCTATTGTTATAATTGTTGTTTTCACACAATAAGAGCCCAGATAACAGATCCTCTAGCTGAGAAGGCATTACGCTCCACCGGAGTCCCAGGTAAGCGTTACAGAACGCGAAGCCGTTCTTAAACTACTCCACCTGAGCATAATGGAGGACACAGGAATAGATCATTTATCCCAGCTTTTGGGAGAGTTAAGGGCAGAGGTCCATGCAGCTAGGTCTGAAACCAACTCTCTTAGGCGAGAGTTGGTGGTTAACAGAGAGCGCACTGAGGAATTGGGCTGCCAATTGCCTCAGTCCCAAGTAGGACAAGCACCACTTCCTAGTGGGGTTTCACAGGGTCAAATTTCCGCTCCCAGTCCTCCTCTAGAAGTAGTTTTACCCAGGAATATTCCCCTAGCAGCCCAGAGAGATTTACAGGGGATCCACAGCGTTTTGAAGTTTTTATGAACCAATGTAATTTACACTTTCTATGTAGACCTGGGATCTTTCCTTCAGATCAGGCCAAGGTGGCATTTGTGTTGTCATATTTGGGGGGATGGACATGCTGCGGACTGGTCCATACCCTTAGTGAATAGAGATGATCCATTACTGAGGAATTTTCCCGGTTTTCGGCAGGAGTTAGAGAAACTGTTTGCTCATCCTGCCCAGGCCTTGGATACAAGCTGCTCTCTTTACGTCAAGGTAACCAAGAATTGTTGGCTTATATAGCCTCTTTCAATCGATTAGTAGCACAAACAAATTGGCCTGAGGAGAAGAGAACCACACTCTTTCATCGAGGATTGAGAGGAGAACTCCAGGATATTTTAGCACAAGTCGTGAATCCTCCTACAGGTTGTGCCGAATTCATAGACCTGACCATACAGCTGGATCACCGATTGCAGAACCGGTGCTCTGATCAGGCCAGATCAGAGGCTAAATCATTTTATGTTCGTTCAAAAGACTCTGAAACTCGTCCAATGACTGAAAGTCACCCTGAGCCCATGCAGTTAGGGGGTGTTCGAGGTCCCATCTCTAACGAAGAAGGAGACAAGAGAAGACAGCAGAACTTATGTCTTAATTGTGGCTCAGCGGGTCATCAATTATGAAACTGTCCAGTGAAACCACCATGGAAACCAGTGGGAGCAGTAGACAAGGTGGACAGAAAATGGGACAGCCGGAAAACTGCAACACCCGACAAGTGTAGAGGTCGACTTGTCGAGCCCAAAGACTGAAATTCAGATCTCTCATTTTCATTGTTCCAGTCATCCTAAGTAGCGACCATCAACCTTCCAAGATGTATGCTCTGAAAGCATACGTGGACAGTGGTGCGATTGGAAACTACATGGATTACGAATTAGCAGGCAAGATGGGTATTTGTATACATCCAAAGGCTGTGGTAGAAAATGTCACTGCAGTAGATGTAACTCAACTGATATCCGGACCAGTGACGAAGTGTACTGAAGTTTGCACCTTGCTTTGCCAGGAAGGACATCGGGAAAAGATATTGTTTGACCTAATTAGTGCCCCACAGTTTAAATTGATTTGAGGAATTCCATGGCTAGTGAAACATAACCCACAGATTGATTGGCGGGCCAAAAACATAGTTTTCACTGAGGAATGCAGTTCCTGCTATGTTCAAGGCAGAACCCTGAAGAAAGAGTTACCAGAGAATTCATGTAAAAACCCACCTTAGGATTGATAGGAACCCTTCCACCGGAGTACCGAGACTTTCAAGAAGTATTTGAAGAAGAACAGGCTAACATGCTGCCACCACATTGGCCATATGATTGCCAAATCGATTTGATCCCTGGCTCAAAGACCTCATGCAGCAGAATTTACGCCCTAACTGAACAAGAAAATATTAATTTAAAGACCTATTTAGAAAATTACCTGGCCAATGGATTAATTCGGCCATCTAAGTCCCCCATGGCATCTCCTCTATTTTTCGTGCCCAAAAAAGAAGGGGACCTTCTTATCTGCATTGACTACCGTGCCCTCAACCAGATCACAGTCAAGAATGGGTACCCCCTTCCACTCATTCCTGTGTTAATGGATTAAGTTAAGGATGCCAAGATTTTTTACTAAACAAGACCTTGGAGGAGCTTACCACTTTGTAGAATCAAAGAAGGAGATGAATTGAAGACTGCTTTCCATACAAAGTACAGATTATACGACTATCAAGTCATGCCCTTTGCCTTATGTAACGCCCCAGCAGCCTTCCAGAATTTTATGAACGCTGTTTTATGTGAGTTTCTTGATGTCTGCACCGTACTGTACCTTGACGACATTCTTATTTATGTCATGATTCCTGCCCCTCATGTCCCTAGCCCTCCAAGATGTCAGGCTGGAGCCAGGCCTTGATCACCTGCATGGCCCTCAAGGGCCTCTCCATCCCTCCAAAGACCCACTTGGAGTCAGACTTGGCGCTTGTGGCACCAGACTCACTCACTCCCATAGGATAACATTGGGGATTGGACATGTAGTGCATTGATGGGGACAAGATGGATGCCCCCACATATTTCGGTTCCCAGAACTGCATGTGCGGTCTTGTCTTTTGGGTGTGGTTCAGCCCAGAGACCCTGCGATACCCAGAGACTATTTAAGCCACACCCAGGCTGAGAAACATGCTTTGCGTTTTCTGCACCTGCAGCGTGACACTCACTGTGTTCGGATCGGTCTCCAGTAGGCCTGCATCTTTCTTCTGCGCTCAGCTCCTGCAAGAACAAGAACACCGTTAGGAACAGCCTTGCCTCTGGAACTTCTCATCCATCTGGAAGAGGGAAAAGACACTCCAGGTTAGCGTGGAAACATCTAGAGGCGCCGCATACCGCGCTTACCCACCGCATTTGTTCTTCATAACCGGCATCCACGCTAAAAACGTCGCAGCACCTAAAAGACACAGAAAAAGAACTCAGTTCAATGCAAATACGAAAGGGGTGCATCGCGCTTCGCGCTCTCACTCACCTTCAGCACTACTCATCTCAGCAGCACGCCTCCATCCCCGGCCGCCGGCCATCATCTAAGGAAGGAAAGGAACGAAGTTAGAGAACTGTTCAAAAGACTCATTATACTTGCCTGTCGGACTCTTGCCAGTGAAGTAACTAGGCAGCAACGAGCCCGCATCAATCAACGCACCCCTGCGCTTAAGGCAGGACGGAGAGCACACTATCCAAGAAAACAAGGTGAGCTGTGGATCAAAGGGAAGGGGTGGATCCCGGGGAAGAAGGGGTTCAAGCACACAGAGACAATAGGGCGGTAAACTCTACCAATCCTGTGTTCCAGGCACAGTCTCAAGTCAAATAGCCTCCAGGGGAAGGTTCGAGGTCGTAAGAGGTCAGAACAGGCTGAGTGACGTCCCCGTGGATACCAGGTGAGCGTTTTAATTTACTTGAACTCGGTCCAAGATCCCCTAACCCATGTAAAAGCAGTACTCCAGAAACTGCGATAACACAAGCTCTTTGTTAACTAGAAAAATGCTCCTTTCATACAACCTCAGTGGAGTTTCTGGGATTCATATTGTCACCTATGGGAATCCAAATGGCTAACTGAAAAGTTGAAGCAGTTCTAAATTGGCCTTCCCAATACATCGGTGAAAGAGTCCAATGTTTTTTAGGGTTTGCAAATTTCTACAGACACTTTATTGCAGGATTTTCACAACTGGTCCACCCAATAACTTTGTTGCTGTTAAAGCACAAGACCTTCTCCTAGATCAAAGAAGCAGAAGAGGCTTTCCAGACGTTAAAGAAAAAACGTACCACTGCTCCTGTTTCAAGGCACCCAAAGCCCAAGCTACCATTTATAGTGGAAACTGATGCTGTTGTGACTTGAGTGTCGTGTAGACCGAAGATACCTCCATCCCCAAGTGCCGCACAGAGAAAACTCAAAAGTCACTCTCTGTGCAGCCCTTGAGGCCACAGGTGGAAGATGTCGATGCCTGGATCCACGGAACCCTGGAGACCCCAAAGCCGCTGAAAAGGAAATAATATTAAGTACCAGGCAATGACAGTAATTTGATACTCAAAGATTCTGGAGAGGCTTACCTATCGATGTTAACTGGGACACGCGGAACCTATAAGATTGGGAATGGTTCCGAGACTCAGGTGGGCGGTAGTCCCAGGTTTGCAAGTACCAGCTCTACGAGCGTATGCAGGCAAGAACACCACCTGTGCTGAAGCCTGGGTCACGTAGTGTAGTTTCAGGGAGGCTTGAGTTACTTAGTTCAAGGAGGAAACTAGGTGCCAGAATGGGAGGTCCAAAGTGGTGTGAGAAGCGGTCCAAGCAACAATCCAATAGGGCAATCCAAGGGAGTCCAAGTAGCAAAATCCGAGGTCAAGAAAATCTGAAGGAAACGGGAGGTACGAAGCGCCAAACAGTGTCCGGAAAACAGCTGTGAAGCGAAGAATGCTCATCGAATCAGGCTTTTAGTACCGAGCACTTCCAGATCACGTGACGCGTATCGGCATCATGTGAGTGAGGCAAGTAGTCACGTGAGCGGAGACGAGCGGGCACGCGACGCGGAAACCTCGGCCCGATCACTCTGGCACGCGAGCGCCAAGGCAACTGCCAATGCAGAAACTGATGCAACCGGGTCTGCATGTTATACATGGGATGCTGCGCTCGATCCTGAAGGCCAACCTGCACACGTGAGTCTCGGACCGTGTAACTAAGGTGTGACAATGAGGGTCGTGCTGTGGGTAAACTAGCGGTGTTCTGTGTGGTGTGAGTGTGCGTGACAGGGTGCGTGACAGATGCCTCCAGTGCAGCAATGGGAGCAGTACTATCCCAGAAAGACCGCGAAACCAGACAACTGCATCCAGTGGCTTTCTGGTCCAAGAAGTTCTCAACAGCTGAATTAAACTGAAGTATCACAGACAAGGAATTACTAGCAATCAAACATGCGTTCAAAGAATGGAGACACCACTTGTTAGGGGCCCGGCATACTGGTACTGTTTAATAGATCACCGAAACCTGCAATATTTGCGCAACGGCAAGGCTCAGTCATCCTGACGACTCCGTTGGGTGTTATTTTTCGTAGAATACGATTTTATCATCACTTATCGCCTAGGGATACATAATGGCAAGGCGGATGCCCTTTCAAGGATTGGAGAAAGATAATAGATTCAAGGCACAACAGAACCTGTAAACAGAATTCCAGAAGAGAAGATGCTGGGAGTCACTGGATCCTCCGAAGAAGACTTGAAGGCACACTTTCTGTTCAACACCACCACTTCAGAACTAGAGGCTTGAGAGTCCAGAGGACCTACATTTTGTTTTCAAGAAGGTCTACCTTATTTCGAGAGTCGACTTTACCTACCCCAGCAGGAGTTACAAAAGAAAGTTATGGCAGATTACCATGGAGCCACATTGGAAGCTCACCCTGTAATCGTTTAGACCACGTCTAAAATCAAGAGGCATTTCTGGTGGCCAACATGGCGCAAGGACATCATAGATTACATTCAAACGTGTGGCATTTGTGCTCAGAATAAAAGCTTAAAGCAGAAATCAGCGGGACTGCTTCAACCGTTACCCGTCCCACCAGCGACATGGCATACCATTCCTATTGACTTTATTACGGAACTAACTCCTTGTCTGCGGTATAACACAATTCTTGTCATGGTGGACTTATTTTCCAAGATGGCGCATTTCATTGCCCTTAAGGGACTTCCTACTTCCTCAGTCTTAGCAAAGGTATTCCTGGAACAAATTGTACGTCTTCATGGATTTCCATCTACTGTGATCTCTGATACAGGGAGCCAATTTGTATCCCAATTCTGGAGATGTCTCCTCCATCAGATAGATTGTTCTTGGGTGGATGTCCTTTGGATCGCAGAGTATGCTTATAATAACTCTGAACATACTTCCACAGGCTATACTCCCTTCTACATACTGAACGGTTTACATCCTTGGACCTCCAACTTCGATCCCACAGAGTCTTTAGAGATGCCAGCAGTACAGAATCTTCATGATAACATTACCAAAGTACAGGAAGAGGTTCTACGACATTTGGCTACAGCAAAAAAAATGTGCAGATAGACTTTGAAGAAAATCTCCAGAATATACAGTGGGAGGCAAGGTTTGGTTGTCTTCTAAATACATTGCACTCAAAGGCCCACGTAAATTCCAACCTAGGTTTCTGGGCCCATTTCCAGTGGAGACCATTGTCAATCCTGCAGCAGTAAGACTAAAGTTGACATCCCACATGCAAATCCATCCAGTATTCCACGTTTCTTTGATCAAACCACTGAGTCCAGGGACGAGATTACAGCCACCACCAAAACCCCTAATCATAGAAGGTGAACCAGAATTCATAGTAAATGATATTTTAGATTCCAAGATAGTCAAAAGGAAATTGTTCTACCTGGTAGATTGGAAATAGTTTGGTCCACAGGATAGGACTTGGGACCCTAGCTCAAACATTCACGCCCCCAGATTACTTCAAAGGTTTCATCAAAACCACCCCACTAAGCCAGGACCGGAGGGTTTATCCTTGGGAGGGGTCTTGGGGGCGAAAACTGTCCCATTCAGAAATACCAGGGAAGCAAGGAACTTCATATCAGTCAGTGGGTCAACAGTGGCTTCAAGCCTCGCATAAATGGCATTTGTCTCATTCATAGCATAGCACCCATAGGCTCACATAGCGCTTACATTTGTTTTTTCCTACACTCCACATGGCTGCCCCCAAGTTCATTGTTAACTCACCGCACATACTACACCTGTTGCAGAGGGAGCTACTTAAGCCCCGCCACCGCTGGAGCGCTCGCTTCACGTCTTCTCTGCTGACTGTGGGTAACGCTTCCAGCGATCTCAGAAGGAAAAACAAAGTTAAGAGGTATTCGTTTCCACAGAAAATCAACAGAATTCTATTGTTGCAGTTGTAAAGACTTACTGAACCGAAGCGTTTCCTCAGTCAGCAATTATTTTCATAGTCTCTGCATCTTCTGTCAGAAGTTCCGTCGCAGCCGCAGCATCTTCCTCACAACAGTCTTCCATCGCAGTCGCCGTGCTTTCATTCAAAAGTTTTCCTCAGCAGTCTCTGCATCACCCGAAGGTATTTCATCTACAGCTTTCCGAAAACCTGCAAAACGAAAGGTATTTTCATTAATGTATGAACTTGAAATAAGAAAGATGTTTTTACATATGTTGCTTACCTGAAGTCCCAGCAAGTTTTTCTTCGCTTAGTTATTATCGCGCTCGTCTCTGAAGGCTGCAATTACTCCGTCAAGATGAACTTACGTAACGTTTCCTCATACCAAGTATAGTCGCAGCCATACTGCAGCATCTACCCTTTTCTAAGAGCCAAGAACCTGCAAAATTAAAGGGAACATTTTAGAAAGAGAGATCTCTCCAACGCAGGGGCTGTTCAGAATCTGATATATATTTTTTTCACCAAAAACCCGCCTAAGATAACTCTAAGAAGAGGCAAGGACATTATTCTGACAATAATCTTTTGAATACCGCAGCCTCTCGTAAACAGTTTCCAAACCAACACGCCCCTGTAGAATACAGGATGGAGAACTCCACAAAACATAAGCACAGGTGAGAAGGAAGGAATTTATCAAAGGCACACTGCACAGTTTTTCACACAAATAGAAGTTACTGTAGTTATATTGTTATAATTGTTGTTTTCACAGAGTTAGTGCCCAGATAACAGATCCTCTAGCTGAGAAGGCATTACTCTCCCACAGAGTCCCAGGTAAGCGTTAAACTGGATCGGACTTGTCTAGAAACATCGTCAGGAGTTAACATGGGGAGAAAGGGGGAGGAGAGGGAGAGGTGGCCGGAGAGTGGTCAAGAGAGGGAGAGGAAGAGGAGAGAGAAGACCAGATGTCCTAAGTTTTAGTGGTGAAGTGAGAAGCCGGTGCTGTGCTTTTATGGAAATCCCAAGAAGCTAAAAGAGTTTCTAGACTCCTGCATTGTGACCTTTTCCTTTCAGCAAGCAGCATTCTCAACCGATAGAGCCAAGGTTGGATTTTCTATTACATACGTGACTGGGTTACCTTGGCCTGTGCTACTTTTTTAGTGACATTGGAAGACCCCTTGTTAGACAACTACCAGGGTTTTGTTGCTGCCTTCAGGGTATATTCGATAGGCCCAACTTGACCTCTGCATCCCAATATACATTGCTTGCCTTCTACCAAGGAGGTCTGGATGTGTTCTCATATACCACAAAGTTGAAACAGCTTGCCCAAAATACAACTTGGCCTGAGGAGACTTGTTTAGACCAATACAGATGGGGTCTCAACGACAAGCTGAAGTACGAGTTAGCTAGAGTTCCACGTCCCTCATCTTTCCGAAAACGGTAAAAATGGTACTACAAAGATTACCGTCCACAAGAAAGAAGACAAGAGAAGAAGGGATTTTTGAAACCAGTGTTAGTTGACTCTGGGACAGCGGGCCTGTCTATGGACCGGGCCTGGGCCAAACAAATGGTATTCATTTCCTACAGAAGGCGACCACGCAACCCATAGATTGCATTGATGGAAGGCCCTTAGCCACTAGGCCCATCATTGAGAATACTACATCTATGCCCATGACCATAAATCATCACTCTGAGATTGTGTCCTTTGATCCAATTGGCTCATTTTCCGGTCCTTTTAGTCATGCCTTTGTTGCTGAGGCACAATCCTTATATTAACTGGAAAGTCCATAGCCTCTTACTGGGTTTCGAATATTGTGTTTCAAATGTTTAATGGGACACAGTTGAAGCTGACATGTCTGCAACACAGGAAACACAAGTTACTGCAATTCCTCTTTTGTATATAGTCCCTGCTATATACCAACAGTTCCAGCAGGTCTTTTCTGAGAAAGCGAATGCTTTCCCACCCCACAGACCAGAAGATTTCACCACCGATCTGCTTCCCAATACAGAGGTGCTCTTCAATCGGTTGTTTATTTTGTCACTTTGGTAAAAGAAGACTTAAATTCTTATTTATTTATTTATTTATCTTTTATTACTCTGCACTTACTTCTCCCCCCTCCCATGCACTTTCCCCTTTCTCTCCCCCCTGCACTTGGCGTTCTCAGTGTCACTGGGCCTAGTAAGATTGTTGTTTTGTTTCTCCCTTATTCCCCTCCCTTGCCTCGACCCGCTCTGAAAAACTTGTGTACGAGCGCAATACAAATAAAATATAATTATCAATCTGAAGAACTGAGTTGAAATCTTCCAGGGCAGCGTCTTTATTCTTCGTACCAAAAAAAGACATGTCAGAACTAAGATCTTGCATGGGCTAAATCGCATCACAAAAAAGACAAACACCCTCTGCCCCCAATACCAGGTACACTGTAGGCCATTCGTTCTGCAAAAAATATTTACAAATTCAGACTTGAGAGGTCACCTCATCGGGACCTGAGAAGGCAATGAATGGAAAATGGCATTTCGCTCAACCTTTCACCATTACAAATAATGCATGATGCTGTTTAGTTTGGCAAACGTGTTCACTGTCTTCCAAATATTCATCTATCATGTCTTCTCTTATCTTCTGTTGCACTCAGTGGTTGTCTAGCTTGACGACCTCTTGGTGTTTTCCCAGAACATCAAGGAACACCATGACCATGTTACTGGGGTTCTCCAACGTTTACAAACACATGACCTTAAAAGTAAGCCAGAGAAGTGCATGTTCGATTCCATGTCGGTCGCCTATTTGGGATATATTCTCTCGAACCACAGTATGTCCATGGTTCCCAGAAAGGTGAACGTAATCTTAGACGGAAGGCACCCTAGTCCACAAAAATTTTCAGAGATTTTTAGGACTCTCAGACTTTTACCGCAAGTTCATAACTGAATTCTCTCCGTTGGTCCTTTCGATTACTGCCTTATTGAAAAAGAATGTAATGTTTTTCTGGTCAGCGGATGCTGAAAATGCCTTAGTGGAATTAAAGAGAAGATTCACCACTGCTCCCGTCTTGTTGCAGCCCAGTACTGAGAGTCTTCAACTAGCAATTAGACTTACACCATCACCTCCAATTACTTCCTGTGAAATGCTCATAGGAAAATTCCAATATCTAACTCTAAGACACTAACAATCTATCTAGTATACACGCCCCCAGGACTGATCATATCCTTCGAGGATGACATCTCAAGTATCCTCTCCAACAATACAAAAGAAACCTCTCAGGTACTTTTATTGGGGGATCTCAACCTTGGCTTCAATGACCACACAGACAGTGATGCCAAAGCTATCGCCAATATGCTCCAAATACAAGGATTTACCCAAAAAGTGAATCAAACAACACATTCAAAAGGCAGAACCCTCGACTGGATGGCCGACCTAAATTGTAACTTCTCCATTAACTCTACTTCCCCACTACCATGGACAGATCACCACCTGATTGCCTTCACTATGGTAATAGACAAACAGCCACAAACTAATACGACCATAGCACCCCCTAAACCTACCAGGAACAAAAAAGATATCACAGTGGACAGGCTTTTACCACTTATCCTGCCTTCACTGAGCTTATTATCATCATCCACTGACCCCAATATACTAGTTGACACCTACAATACAATACAACCATGTCCAAAGCCTTGGATTCTATCACACCCCTCAAAATACACAAAAGCAAACCGCGAGCACATGTAAACGCTTGGTTCACCCCACATTTAAAAGAACTTAGGCAAAAAAAAAAAGAAAATTGGAAGCCTTATGGCGACCACACCCATCAGTAGAAAATAAAACGAACCTAACCAAACTTGCTGACCACTACAAAAAAGAAATAACACAAAAAAGACCTTTATAACGACAGGATTGCTAAAGCCAGTTCCAACACAAAGGAGCTCTTTACCATACTTTGAGAAATGGAGGCTCCCATCCCTTCAGCTAACAATATAACTAAAAACAAAGTCTGGTGTACCAACATAAAGAACGCTTTAGCCAATACAATTGTACTCCTTCAAGGAAAAATTGCAAAGAAGAAATCCTCTCTTACCAAACAAGATGCTCACACTCTGACCCCCCCCCCCCAAAACCCCAATCAATAAACCAGATCAATTTAAATTCTCAAAAGTCTCTATCCTTGAAGTGGAGAAAATCATCTCCTCCCTGAAACCAACTAGATGCCAGGGCGACAACTGCCCAGCGCAGTTAATTAAAGATGCAGCCAGAGACCTGTCACCATTTATCGCCAAACTCGTCAATGCATAATTTTCAACTAATAATGTCCCAAATAATCTCAAAGAATCCTGGGTCTTAACATTACTGAAAAAACAAACATTAGATCCAGCCATTTCAACCAACTACAGGCCCATTACGACGCTGTCATCTCCTTGGCACCCGCCATTCAGGTTTCAGGCCACAACACAGCACTGAAACTGCACTGATTGCCTCAATTTGTGTTTTTAAGTCACTAACAGACAAAGGGAAAATTCCCATGCTACTCCTCCTTGACCTGCCAGCCGCCTTTGACCACAAAGTCCTTTGTAAACACCTTGCTTCAGCGGCTCACTTCTCTAAGGACGCAGTAGCATGGGTACAATCATTCCTTAACAGTAGAACTATGCAAGACTTTTCCCCCTCAGACTCAGCAGATCCTATCCCCATAACCTGTGGCGTTCCACGAGGATCATGCGTTTCACCCACCATGTACAACACCTTCATGAAGCCATTGTTTGACAAATTGAACAATCTGGGTGTCACCTACACTAACTATGCAGATGACACCCAGATCCTCATACCCCTTTCGGGCAATTACATCACTGACACAGCTCTTTCGAACAAAATCTACCTCCTCATTCAGGCATGGAAGGCCACACATGGCCTCTGCCTGAATGACAAGGCTGAACCTCTAATGCTAGGAACCTCGGCCAACCTCAAAAAACTTGATGACTCCTCCTTCAACATTGATGGCAACTTTATCAAGGTTGTAAAGGAAGTAAAAACGCTTGGATTCTACCTTGACTCCACTCTAACCATGAGCAAACAAGTCAATTCTTTAACGTCCACATCAGCATATACTGGCAAATTAATCAGGGCCTGCATACCTCATATATCCTCAACCAGCTGCATCATCTTAGCGAACGCCCACATACTTTCAAGATTGGACTACTGTAATGCTCTTTACTTGGGGGCTAACAAGTACATCTTAAACAAGATCCAAACGCTAAAAAAGAATGCCCTAAGAACGGGACAGAATCCTACCAAAAACAACTTCTCTGGCCCACACATGCCTCAATAATGCTGCACCACGGTACCTCACTGATCGGATAGTCAAGAAAACAACCACTCACCTGACTAGGTCTTCCAACTCATGCTGCCTCAGCGTACCACGCTTCAGTCTAGCCAAAGCTGGCAGCAGAAGCTTCCCAGTTATGGCAGCCCAAACGTGGAACTCGCTCCCCTACTCACTCCGGGCTGATCAAACCTACCCTAGCTTCAGACGCAACATACAGAAATTGATCAGAACCAATGACGTTCACCCTAGGACCTAATGTTAAACAATATACTAAGCCAGTAATCTGTTTTCATAAAATCCTGCAACTGAAACTACAATCTATATTGCTCGCGGCAATGTAATTGCATATATCCTTCAATGTTTACCTGCAATTTGTGAACCATCATTTGTGAATTTGTGAATATATCCATCTTTTGTACCTGTTATGACTGCAACTCTATGTATCTCAAGCCTAAAGCCTCCTTGTACTGCTTGCGCCCAGTTACCTTCGGGTTTGGGGCGCTATACAAAATAAACAAATAAATAAAAATAAGTAAGCAGACGTCTCAGACTATGCATTGGTGCTGTCCTGAAACATGAACGAGTCGATAGTCAAGAACATCCTATCGTGTTTTACTCCAAAACCCTGTCTACCACAGAGTTGGCCAAGAGTTAATGCTCTTCTAATGGGAGCTCATCATACCTCTATGATCGTACGGACCACCACAATCTACAATTGCTACAAGATATTAAATGCTGCAATAGTCAGCAGGCACGCTGGACTCATTTCTTCACACATTATGACTTCATTCTTACATCACAGGATCACAAAATGTGATAGCCGATGCCCTATCAAGACATGGGTGGAGTCAGGAGAACCTTCATCCAATATGAGAGAAAATGTTCCCACAAACCATGGTTATGTCTCTTGTAGATGCCCTTCTCCAACGAGTTAAAAGCGCCTAGCCAATACAGCGTCGAGGAAACCTTCCTTCCGTGAATGGGGACTTAGTGAAAATGTGGGTCTCCTGTTTAAGGGACACCAACTATACTTACCTAACAAGGAGCTGCAATACGAAAGCCTAGAGCTATGTCACAATTTCAACATTGTAGGACTTTGAGGTATATACTTTACTCAAGATCTCACAAAGCTTAATTTTTGGTGGCCCAGGATGGAACAAGACATAACACTGTATGTGTATGCACAGGCCAAATTTCTGCTTGCGTGACTGATAGGGAAGCTGACAGCAGAGTTACCTTCTTCCCTGTCACAAGAAATAACCACAGTTTTTGTTGTGGACCTTCCAACTTCAAATGGCCACACGGTTATAGCGGCTGTATTGGACTCTTTCACCAAGATGGCTCCTTTCACCCCTTTAAAAAAGATACGTGCGGCAGAGGAAATGTGCTGTATCTCCTTGAAGGAAGTGTTTCATCTACATGGACTCCCCCAATCTATCACTTCCAACCAGGGATCCCACTATACCTATAGGTTTTGAACAGCCTTATGCAAGGCTTTGGGGAGACGTAGATCTTTCTCATCAGGATACCACTCGGAAACCAACGGCCTGATGGAGGGAACCATTTGGACATACACCTAATATGCTTTGCCTCAGCCACACATGACAAACGGTCAGCTTTGCTACTCACAGCAGTGTTTTCATACAATAACTCCTACCATTTCTCTTTGCGGATGAGTCCTTTCTTCTCTTCTTATTTCCATCCCTGATGGTTACCGAATTGTCAACCAATTGTGCCAAGGTCCCTTCTGTAGAATCTGCTGCACAACACCTTTATAAGACTCCACAGCAAACATTGGGACACCTCTGGAAGGCCTAGGATGATGCATTTGCTGATCAAAAATGCTCTGAAGCCCCTCAAAACAAACTAAGCTCTCAGGTGTGGTTATCCTCTCAACACTTGCCATCACGCCTCTCTTCCTCAAAGGTTTTGCCTCGGTACAATGGGCCCTTTCAGGAAATAAAGAAAATCAATCCTGTCTTATCCAAATTACAGCTACCAATCAGCTGGTAATGGATACATCCGGTTTTCCATGTGTCCTTCTCGAAACCCATGTAGTGGCTCCTTTGCTATGCAAGACCAAAAAACCACCTCCTCCGGTAATCCATGGTTCTGCATTTGAATATGAAGTTGATCACATCTGTGACTCCAGGTTTCACCAAGGCATATTGCAATACCTAGTAAACTGGAAAGGATATCCCCCAAGTGAAAGATTGTGGGGACCTGCAACTCAGATACACGCGCACTTACTGCTCTGAAAATTCCATCAGTCATACACTTGGAAACTTGATGGAATTTGGGGAATGATGTCAGTATTCACCGCCCTGGACCCGCGTCCTGGAGGCTGCAACGACCCAACACAACATGGCTGCTCGGAAACATCCCAAAGGTGCATGCATGCGGCTGATCATCATTTTTGCCTCCATGTTGGGTTTTTTCTCCTGAAGTGCCGCCTTACTGTTCCTTTGCAATCTACGTCCTCCTTTGCTTCCCATCTCTCCTGGCCACCTCTTTGTTACTTTGCTCCTCCTTCTCCTGTCCAGGCCACTCTCCCTCCTGACTTGTTCCTGCGATCCTTCACCCCTCCGCCCCCCTGCTCTCTGTTGTGACTCTTGCCAAGTTCTCTATTCTCTCTGTCCTGGCAAGTTCCTTTGACCCTTCTCCCTTAAAAATAAACAACAATACTACACTCTCCTGGACCAGATATATTTACAGAGATCATTTTTACCATCCAAAGATCTTGGAAGCACACGCAGGTTTTTCTGCCATGAACTGATTTGTTTCCCCTGCATTTTGGTCTGAGCCGTCCAGACAGGACCAAGGCAGGGTTCGAAATTGCCAGGAGCTGGGAGCTATTTAGCTCCTGTTTATCGCCAATAGGAGCCTGGTTAGCTTGAAACCAACTACCAGGACTTACTGTTGACTCTTGTGGCAAGTGATGTCATATGAACCTAGCTATGTGAGATTAACTGCGTATGTTTGGGAATGTATATCGAGGAGAATAAAGAACTCACCTAAGGGACATTCAGAGCATATTGGATAATATAAAATGGACAAAAAGTCAAGTTTGCATCTTGCGCAAAGTTAGATTTGCTGTGTGCTATGTACTAGCTCCTGGTTCCCCACAGGTAGCTCTTGCCTTACTGGTTATGCCTGATACCCAGGAGCTGCTTTTTGCTCCTGTTGAACAAATCCCAATTTCGACCCCTGCCAAGGCTTTGTGTTTACAGTTCATAGGATGCAATGACTAGCCTGGAGGAGAGATAGCAGTCACAATAGGCTTTCATCAGCAGTAAGCTAAAGCAGGACACTGACAGACACATCTGAAACCACAGCTCCTGAAAGGAACACTGGAGGGGTTGCTCATTACATCACTACTCGCAGGTTAGTTTCTTCCCGTGCAGATGCTGTCCTTTTACCCTTCCTTCCATTACTCATTTCCTTGTGGTCCTTTTCCTTCTATTCTTCCTGTCTCCCTTGCTCTTCATTCTGTGTTCCCTTGAGCCCATGCTTGTCTGCAGCTCGTCGTCGGTCCTTCCAGAAGCCTGTGCCTGCCTCAAACCATTCTGCTACCATTGTTACCATTTTTTCACTAATATCTTGATCACCTAAAGGGGTTTCTTTCCATTGAGGGCTTCCCTAGGGTGATCACATTGGTAAGGCCCATACCACTACTGGGTAGACAGTGCTTCCTACAGAGATCATCCTAATCCAGCACAACAAATGTCATTAAAGACATTACACAAACAGGTTAGCGACACCAGAAAAACATGTGTTACGAATTAACTACAGCATCTGGTGGTGGCAGTACAGACACTAACCACTGAAGTCCAGTCCTTAAAGGCAGATAATGCTGCATTACCATCACCGGTCTACCAGTACACGCTCCTGAGACGCCCCCTGGACCTCTTCGATGTGGGAAATTAGACAGGTACATGAAGAAATTTCTGCATGCCTGCACGCATTCTTGTTTGGGAAGAATGAGGCAATACATTTTCAAGGCCTCATTCTTCCCAAACAGAGCCACGGTTGGCTAAATGATATCAAACCTTGTTTTTAATGCCCTTGCTTGGGCTACCCCCTTGGTAATGACCAACAACCAGGTTTTGGATAATCGTCCTGCCTTTTTGAACTGTTTGAGTGTCCTGTTTGGAGAACAGAATTGACCCTTTCTACTCCAAAGACACTTAGGACGTAAGATGGGGTTGACATAAGATGGGGTTTTATGAATGTCATGTACTACACTACACTGTTTAAGCGGTTGATTTTGGATACTGTATGGCTTAATGACACCGTCAATTAAGTGAAGAAATCAAAGATGAACTGGCCAAGGTTTCTTGCCCTCCCAGAGTTGATCACCTTGACAATGCAAATGGCGCTCTGAATGCTGGAATGACAAAGCGATAAGAAGAAACGGCGAACATTGACTCTGTGTCTACCCGCAAGGTCTTCCTTCATCTCTTAGAACTATAGAGCAATCGGAGCCCATGCAAGAGGGTACAGTCCGAGGTCCTCTTTCACCTGAAGAATAGAATAGGGTGTGTTCTCAGGGTCTGTGTATTGTGGAGGGTCAGATGAAGGACGCATACACTCTGAGGACATGTTCCAAATGTTTTTTTTAAAGATTGAGCGTAAGGTCTACAATCCCTACCGCTGTGTAATGTTACCTACCTACCTACATATCTAACTAGCGTGTTCGTCAGTCATACGAGAATGTCTAACTGAATAAGTCCGCAGTCCAACACTAATATCTAACTGGCTCTACCAATAAATATATATATATTACACGGCCCGCCCGCGGTAGTGGCCATTTAGTTATGGTTAAGTTGCTAAACCCATAGGAAGAGCACTTTTTCGGCGGCTTATAACTTTGCTCACCCTGGCCGAATCCTCACCAAACATTGCAAAAAAAGTATATGGCCCACTCTGAATTCTTTCACCAAGTTGGGTGAGGTTTCATGCAGGGGGGGGGACTTATGGGAGGGGTCCCAAATGTTTTTTTTTTTTCGTACTCTGAATGGGGGAAAAACTGCGCACGGCTGCAGGCCGAACGGCTGGACGGATTTTCACCAAATTTATGTCTGGATCAGGGGCTTGGTTCAGAAAGCGTGCTTTTGTGTGTATGGGTGAAATCCGACCAGTACCTTTGTTGGAAAGGACTGAAATGCAAGTCCCCAAAAATTAGTTCCATCTGGGTACCTTTGTTGGAAAGGACTGAAATGCAAGTCCCCAAAAATTAGTTCCATCTGGGTCCGCTCTGCGGACCCATTTCCCTGTTCGCTCCACGGACAGAAGTGCCATTGGCTTGCGGTACGGCGTGCTTTCATAGAACCTTGGACGCGGCCGGTGGTTGGCTGGAGGGAAGCGTGCTGTGAGTCAACCTTTTTTTGGGAGACGCCGCCATGGTATATCAGAGGACAGTGTGGCGGCGGAAGGGTCTGGAAAATGTACCGTATGCAATGTGTTGCCAGCAAGAAGGGAGGGAACGGGTGGGGGAGTGAGAAGTGGTTCATGCAACATATGTACATAGGTGGAAAAAGACAGAGGAGTGCCTGCAGTATTTGTGCATATTGCGTCTATTCACGGGTACCTAGACAGGCGAGTACTTTGTGTGGCGATTGGAGACAACTGTTGTAACGACCCGATAGCTTCTGCGGTGACCTGTTTGCGGCGACCTCTCTACGTGGTGAGTGGTGGCAGGGGAATTTTAGAAGGGGAGTGATTTGCACATGACATCGGTTGGTTGGGTGGCTGTGCTCTGCGGATGGAATGCGGTAGTTGGGCACATGGTGGTATGTATGGGTGAATGAAATAGCGGTGGGTGTGTGGAAGGATTGTGTGCAGATTGGTTGGAGTAGGGCCAGTGTTGGGAACAGAATGTGGGTAGGTTGGTAGTGACACAATAATTTGTGAATGGAAGAGGGTATGCCCATAAGTGCACAGGGGTGCAGGAGAGTGTGTATTCTGTCTACATTATGGTAACTGTTGTAATTTGTTGCTGCATAGCTCCGTGGTGGTGCGCAGGGTGGGAGGAGTGCTGGTGGCAGTGGTGTGTATGTGGATTGTCGTAGTTAGTTACATGGTGAAATGCAGGGTGGCATTACGTTGCCGTGGGTGTGTTCAAGGCCTCGGCTATTGGGTGCATAGTCGAAGGCCAGAGGCCATAGGCCATGCACTCAAGAACCTAGAACTTGAGGACGCCCACGGCAGTAATGCATTTTTGACTTTGCATCAGTTAGAGGGTGGTGACCTGTAAGGAATGGTTGTGAAGCACATTTCAGACGTCAGAGAGTAGCAGAAGTGAGCTGCCATGCGTGTATGTTTGGTTTCGCAGGTTACTCTGCGCGTTCCGCTGTACTTTGTGGATTCGACGTGCCACATCCAGCTCTTTTTTTCTTTTTAGGATGGCAGCTATGGCATTGGCACTGTGGAGGCTAAGCCATTGCACAATGTGGTTGCTGGGTGTGGTGTGTACACAAGCACTGTGGCAGAAGATATGTTTGTACAGAGAAATGTAGGAGGCTATGGTGAAAGTGTGCACGGTAAGGGGCAGGCATCCTGTTTGTACGCATACCCTGCACGGACTTGGTTATCGTTGCTAACATACATTCCGTGCTGCTTTTTTGGGATCACATTTCCGACGTTTGTAGCACATGCATTACAGTGGAAAGACCACTTTGTGCAGTCTACAAGGTATGTGACCGGCATCCTGTTGTAATGAATGCAGTGTGTGTATCATATGAGATGTGACATGGTATTCTGTGGCATTTGTACGGTGCCTACAAACAAGTGTGTGAAGGAACAACAAGGATAGGGAGGCCGAACAGAGGCCACACAGAGACATTGATCCCACTAGGCCAGGTGACACTGAGTGTGCAAGTGAATGGGAAGGGGGAGGGCAAAGTGGAGTACATGGGAACAACAAAAAATAGCAATACGTGCAACTACGGCCGGTGCTGGTAAGTGGAAGTATATTGTAGACATTAAGTGGTGGGTGGACTGTTAAGGTTGCAGAAAACAGTCCCCAAATGCGGGGTTGGCAGAAAGCCAGTGCAAGGGTGGAACTGTTGGGAGGGAGGTGACCTGGGGCACAGATTATAGGGTGGGTAGGAAACCAGTGCACAATCATTTTAGGCAGGAAGTGAGCAGGGGAGAGAAAGCACATGGAAAGGTTTTGAGGTGCTTTCAGATCCTAAAACGGTTCTCCTCACGTTTCAGGAAGGCAGAGAGCCTGTTCCAGAGGGTGGCCCCAGCAGAAGAAAGACATCTACCACCAACTGGTTGCGTGCAAACGCAACTGACCCTGAGGGAGTTGGAGGCAGATGAGGCAAGAGCTGGAGCCAGCAGATATTTAGGAAATCAAGAGTGCAAGGTATTGGGGTCCCAGGGACCAGAAGGCCTTCTGCATAATGCACAGGGCTTTTATTTCATTCTTCGCAGCCACTGGGAGCTATTGCAGAAATTTTAGTCCAGCAGAGCTAAGATTCCGGGCGTTCAGGCCAAGGACAAGTTGCGCAGTCCTCCTATGGATGAGTTGCTGTGGGCGGAGAGTGGAAGTTGGCATATTTAAAAAGAGGCTGTGGCAATAGTGCAGCGTACAAAGAATCACAGCTGTGCACACACTGACCTTTTGGGGACTGACTTTAGGTTGGTAATATACATTCAGTGGTGGCTTTGGTGCCAGCTTTTTACGATTTATGTAGGCGGTGGGTTAGTGGGGAACACATTTTGTAGCATTGTTTGGAGGAAAGAAGAGCTTTCCTGTTTCGCTAATACACTGATATGGGTAAATGAAAAGTTGCAAGCAAATACCATTAAATTGCCCCTTCATGGTAGGAGATGGGAGGAAAACCAGTATGCTTTTCAAACACCTAATGGACGCTGCAGATATTGTGTGCAGAGGCACTTATAACAGAGTTGTAAGCATAGTGCCAAAACAATGTTCATACCTTTCTTTTTGTGGCGATGGGTGCTCATGTGCATGAATGAATGTGCATGCACAAATTGTGCAATGTTTGAGTTAACTTTCCATTGGACGTGCTTTCCAATAACAGCACAGTTGCAGGCTGATTTTGTAAAGGTACATATGAGGTTTTGTGGCGAATTGACAGTGTTAGATGTTGGCGTCTTGGATGCATTGGTGGATCCGTGTGTGACTACTTAACAATACCCAATAAGGGCGTGGTGGGAGGAGGATAGTGGAAAGGGAAGAAGGAGTGTTCGTGCTTCACTGGGGCGCGGCCCTTACAATACTTTGGGAAGGGCACATGCCACAATCTGTGCTTTGCGCCATGCTCGCCAATGGAAATGGCACTGTGAGGATTATTCAATCAGGTGCTGAGGGTGTGGGTCACAGGAAGGGGCGATAATACTGGTATTCTTTACTCTGCGTAGTGAGCCTGGCTGACATGGAAAAACGCATTGTGTTGACTTTTGGTGATGCCTTTGTGATAGATGGGCACAAGTATGCCCGGCAATTAAACTTTCATGGCAATTTCCGTTTGGAAGCAGTGGACGCATTGTGGTGCTCTGTCGATGACCTCTGTTTAGCCGATATGCATGCACTTTGCAGACAACTGCCCAGTTCCGCTACTGTGCATGTTGTCGTCGGGCACTGTGGCGGGTTGCAAATGGGTTACGTGTCTTATTTTACATTTGCTCTGTCAATTGAAGAGGCTGATGAATGCAGTGAAGAGGCTTTTTCCAAATGCTCAGGTGGTTTTGTCCACCATACCACCACCAACAACAGTACGGACCACTCATATTGGCTACTGTACCCAGCTAGAAGTTGGAATGTGTCTGATTACAGAAGCATGTCTGATTTGTTTGTCCGCACATGACACATTTCTTTGTAACAATTACCTCATTAGTTCTGCAAATGCTGAGTTATTCCAATGAAATGGCATTTCGTTGTCGTCCATGGGTAATGCTGTTTTGTTCGCTCATCTCCAAGGTGCACTCAAAAGGTTCCTGTCAGATTCTGAGGAAGAAAAGAAAACTCACACCTGTATGAAACCGAAAACACGCTCTTTGTTTGTAAGCAGATAATAACAAATAAAAAAAACAAAGAATACAGAACGGCTTCTTTCGGAGCCAAGCCCTACAAACGAAAGCCCTTACCCTGGTTGACATTTCTTCCCCCACGCACGCAGCACGAAAGCCTCATCCAGGGATTTACAGGCCGGTGGCCATGGAAATGGGACTGTGTAGGCTGAGAGATTGCCCAACAACGTTTCTGGGTGTTGTGTGTATGCAGGGGACTGTTGTACAGATGTGCTAGAGTTACATGGAGAGTGCACGTGCCACAATCTGCGTTTCTCAGCAAGCTGGCCAATGGAAATGCGAGTGCAAATTGTCCAATGAGGTGGTTAGAGTGTGCGCCACAGGAAAGGGCGGCCATATTTTGTTTCATTTGTCTGTAGAGAGACTGGCAGAGATGGCGAGACGCACAGTTTTCATAGTGGGTGATACCTTTGTGCTAGATCTGCTCCACTATGCTGTGGAGAGAGGCTTTAATGGCAATTTCAATTTGGAGGAAGTGGACGCTTTGTTGTGCAGTGTCGCTGTCCGTACTTTGGTACCATTTGCTTGCAGAATGTCGACGAGTGGCCACTTTGGCTACTGTGCATGTTGTGGTCCTGCACTATGGAGTCGTACCTTTGGGTTCCATAGCTTGTTCAAGTGTGTACTGTCAACTCAAAAAGATGATTAAAGCAGTGAAGTGCATTTTTCCCACTGCGAAGGCGCTTTTATCATTTATACCACCAAGTCCAGCATACAACTATTCCAATGAATGTTGTCGGCAGCCAGAGGTCGGAAGGCGTCTTATCAACAGGAGCATGAAAATCTCTGCCTTGTACATAGTTTACTTTGGTGGCCTCTGTGAGCTTCAATTTATAAGAGACTCTCCCTTAGGTTCCTCTTCCTGTTTTGAATAACTCATCTACTTTTCCACCTCCAGAGGGTATTGGTATCCAGCTTCTCTTATTCTCCCTCTCAGGGATTTCAATGAGCTTCTTTCTCACCTTAATATCGTTCCTAAAGTTTTATTTGTACTTCCATTCATAATATTATCTGTCTCTTATGTTCCCTTTGTTCTGTGTTGAAGGTTTGGGTACTTTCCCCTTTTCCTAGGGTAGTGATATCCAAGATTGCTTTCTCTCCCTCTCATAGACTTCAAGGATTGTCTTTATTACATAAAAGCAATGTAAGTTAATCAGTTTTGTATTCAACCTTACTTTACTTGTACTTGGGAGAGTTTCTTGAACTGTATAACGATCACCAACTTTTGGCCTCCCGGTCTGCCTGTTCTCCCTGTTACCTTCAACAAAGTAGGGGAAAGTCTCAGGGCTCCGCGCCTGTCTGGGAGTTTCTCTCTCGCTCCTTGTTGCTGTCCGCTCACTCTTGCCGGCACCCTCTTCCTGTGAGTGTCTCTTGAAGTGTCCAGGTGTTCCTTCAGTTAATCAGTCGAGTTTCTGCTTCGTTATGGTATTGGTGTTGATTTGTGGGCTACCTACCCACCGGGTATCTTTCGTGGTCAAGCTACCAACTCATTTTGGGCTGCAGCCCTCTCTTCTTCTTGCATGTGGGATACGCATTGTCTCTCGGGTCTCCCCCTTCGGTTCAGCCCAAGCTTGAATGTTGCAGGCTTCACAGTTCGCATCTGCTCCACCTCTTTCAGGTGTTACACTGGAAGGGGGCCTCCATATGAAAACAAAATTAACCTTAGGGAGATAATTACCCTCTATAAAAAGGAAATCCCGTTGGCGACACAGGAAACCTACAACACCAGAATATCCCAAGCCAACTGTAGTATAAAGGAACTCTTTGTCATCTTGAAAGAAATAGAATCTCCCATCCCAGTGATGGACAACTGTGTAAAAGATGAAACCTGGTGCTCTAACTTTCAGCAAGCGCTTGCTAACAAAGTCACAACTCTTCAAGCTAAAATTGGTAAGAAAAAAGCATCACTGATCCCAACTGCCCCGACCAAAATTCTCACCACACCTCCTAAAATCACTACTTACCCCCCACCCCGTTTTTGACAAAAAAAAAAAACTTTTTTATTGAAACATCAGTGCACATTGAGATCTTAACAATATAAACAGTGGCAACGTTGTTTGATCGCAGATCAACAGTTTCATCATCATTCATCAGCTTAATAAACCTCAGCAATTGTCACTGTAACCACTTGATTTAACATTAGATTGACATTTCATTTTAACAACTATAGATCCATTAATGATATCACAATTACTCTTGGGGATGTATTGTTGCAGTTGTATGCTTAAGAAAGAAAAGGAGAAAGGGAAAAAAAGGAAGGAAACTTTTTCCAGCGCCCTCTATAGTCCGGGCATTGCCCTCGGTGCCCAGTATCTATCTTCCTCCCATTCCGGTTGCAGTATGATAGGGTCCTTTCTTCACTCCAAACTCTTCAGGGCTGAAGGAGACATTTGACCAGTCTTGGTTGGAAGAACATGTGTTCCTTTTCTTCCACGTAGTCTAAAAATGGGCCCGAAATTCGTCGGAATTTGTCTGTTCGGTTCACTATTGCGGCTGTCAGTTTCTCCATTCCCAGGAGTTCCCAGACCCTGACCCACCAATGTGCAATGTGGGGGCCCTCAGGTTCTTTCCAGAATCGCGCCCGCGTAAGCCGGGCCGCCATCTGTAGTTGAGTGATTAGCTGTGCTCTGGGACCAGTTTGTGGATATGATCCATCCTCAGGAGAGTCACCCAACACCATCACTAACGGATCCATGGGAAGGAGAAAGCCACAAATGTCCTTAATTTTGGACCGAATCTCCAACCAGAAGGACTGAATAATCGGGCAGTGCCACCACATATGTCCCAAGTCTCCTTTAGTCCCACACCCATGCCAGCAAGTATCAGCGTAATCTACATTAATAGCGTGAAACCTCTGTGGGGTGAAATACCATCTATAACATATTTTAATTGCACATTCCCTCACCTTTGTGCATCTAGAAGATTTGTGTGCTCTGGCCCAGATTCTTTGCCATGATTCAGGAGCAATCTCCCTCCCCAGCTCCCTCTCCCACACTTCCATGTAAGGCAGTTTTTCTTCCTCTGGGGCTGTTTCTATGAGTCGGCAGCATGTTGCTACTTTGTGGGTCCGTAGTCCTTCCGCAGCAGTTAGTTCTAAGCCTATAGGAGGCCTGATAGCAGCTTTTTTAACGGACGGATTGGTGACCCAGTGACTGATTTGTATGGGCCTCATTACAAATCAGGCGGTCCAGAAATAATGGTGGCGTTAAACCCGCCGCCACCGTTGTTTCCAGACCGCCTGATCCCGACTCCTGCAGGCGGGAGGTGATGTTCCCGCCAGGTTTGACCTGGTGGGTTTAACACCGAACGCCTGCAGGCGGACGAGGAAACACCGGCAGCATTACGAGATGCTGCCGGTGTTTCCATGATCCCCATTCCCATTGAGTCCTGTAGGACTCAATGGGAATGGGGATTAACACCATTCCACCTCCGTGATTCCCGGAAAACCGGGGTTGTAATGCCCTGGTAATTCTGGGAATCACAGAGGCGGAATGGTAATACGAGTCCGGCGGTAACCAGGCGGGTTTACCGCCTCGTTACCGCCGGACTCGTAATGAGGCCCTATGTATTTAAACCTTTCTGTTTCTGAGAGATTACATTTCTCCTTACATTGAATAAAGGTCAAGGGGGTACTGTCGGCATACATCTCCTGCAGCCTCAAGGTCTTTGTTCCTGACCAGTTATAGAAAGATCTGGGATGGAGCCCGGGAGTGAAGGCAGGGTTCTGGGTAATCGGGGTCATGGGGCCTAGACCCGGGGTCAACCCCCTTAGGGTGATCTGCCTATCCCAGCATCTGAGCGAGGAACTCGTAGTTGGGAGAAGTGGAGATTGAGAGGCCCGTATTTCCCGCGGCAAGAAAGGGAGGTGAGAGAGGGGGGCCCCAGCGAATAGCCGTTTAATGTCCTGCCATTTGGGGGGGTCCTCCTGGATAGCCCAACCCGGGATAGGGGCGATTTGAGATGCTCGATAGTATCTTACAATAGAGGGGAGCCCTAAGCCTCCAAGCTGCCTATTTCCTATAAGTATCTTGCGCTGAATTCTGGGTGTTTTGCGCTTCCAGACAAATTGGTATATCTCTTTCTGCAAGCCTTGTAGATCTCGCCATGGGATAATGACTTGGGAGCGCCTGGAACGCATAGAGGAGTCGGGGTAGCAGGGTCATTTTAACAGCTGTCATTCGCCCCAGCCATGAGATCTCCTGGGGAGCTCATTTTAATAGAGACTCCTTAGCTCCTTTTAGTAGCGGGGGAATATTGGCCTTCACCAACCCAGAGTAGTCCGGAGTCAAATATACCCCCAGATATGTCATTTTGGAGGTTACCCACCTGAGGGAATATTTATTCTGTAAGGCATTTAGTACATCGGGTGTTTCAGATAAATTCAGCACTTTTGATTTGGCCGCGTTAATTGAGAAACCCGAGATCTGCGTAAATCCGTCAAGCAGAGCCATGAGCGGGGGGGGGGGCCAGACCGGAGCCTTTCTCAGAAAGCAGAGCACATCATCTGCGTATAAAGCGACTTTATGATTCTGATCTTTTACTTCGAACCCCTGGATTTCGGGATGTGAGCGGATGGGGTGATGGGGGACACCCCTGCCTGGTCCCTCTGCCAAGAGGTATCTGTGGAGTCCAATGGGCATTGACTCGAATTTGGGTGGAGGGGATCTGGAAGTTGGCCAGGATCAGCTTGGAGAAGTGAGTGCCAAAACCAAAGCCCTTCAGGACTGAGTGTAGGTAGTCCCATGACATGCTATCGAAGGCCCAATGGGCGTCCAATGATAACAGGGAAAGAGGGCCTGATATGGAGGGGGCCAGGGCTATTAAGTCAATTGCTCTACGAATGTTATCATGGGTCGATCGGCCCTGGATGAAGCCTGTCTAGTCTCGGTCTATTAGTATAGGTAATACCTCCCTCAGGCGACGCGCTATGATTTTGCTGAACAGCTTGGCGTCTGTATTAAGCAGGGCTATGGGCCTATAGGAAGCACAGTCTGCCGGATCTTTTCCAGGTTTTAGAATTAGGGTGGTATATGATTCGGCCATAGATCGTGTAACTGATCCTGATTCCCATAGAGTATTAAATAGTTTAGTTAGATGTGGTGTGAGTTCCTTACCGAAGGTTTTATAGAATTTGTTTGTGAAACCGTCTGGACCCGGGGCCTTCCCAATGGAGAGAGATTTGATAGCAAATTCTACTTCTTCCCCCGATATTGGAGCTTCTAGGATTTCTCTAAGGGTTTGGGGTAACTGTGGGAGCTCCACTTTGTCTATAAACTCTTTAATGCGCTGTGGATTTCCAGCATGCGGGGTCGCGTGTTCCTTGAAAAATTCTTCTAGGATGTGACATTTGCCCTCCTCCGAGTATGTGCCTTTGCCTGTCTTGTCTCGCAGGAAGTTTATTCTATTTTGCTTAGTCTGCTTTCCTATTTTGGCCGCTAGCAGTCTGTTCGCTTTATTCCCTTTCGAGTAGAAAAATTGTTTGGTGCGCATCATGCCATAGGCTGCCTTCCCCGTATGATGCGCTTCTAGTGCTCTTTTAGCCACCCTCGGGTCTCTTAATGTGCGTTGAGAGGGTTTCTTCCTATGTGCCCCTTCAAGTCTGAGAACCTCCCCCTCTAATTGCTCTCGCAACAGTTTCCTAGCTCTCCCGCGTTGTGCTGCCTGTTCTATTAGATGGCCCCTGAGTACCGCTTTGCCTGCTTCCCATATAGTCCCCCAGCCCAGCTCTCCCGTGTCGTTTTCGCTATAATATAACTCCATAGTTTCTCTAATGTGAGAGCGGGTCATTGGATCATCTAGTAGAAAGTCATTTAGCCTCCAGGGGGGCTTCATAGGGGGCGTGACCTGGGGGGGAGTAATGGACAGCAGGACCGGGGAGTGATCTGCTAAAGCCTCTGGGAGAATTTCAACCTCCACTACATTTGGGATCAGCGAGTCGGCTATAAAAAACATATCTAGTCTTGAGAATCCCCCATGTACCGCAGAGAAATATGTATAATTCCTTTTGTCCTGATGATAGTATCTCCACACCTCGATCAGAGAATGATCTTTCAGCACGGAGTTGAGAGCCTTGAAGTTTTACCCATCATTTACTGTTGGCGGTAGTGTTTTATCAACCAAGGGGTTGATTACAGCATTAAAATCTCCTCCCAAAATCACCTCCCCTTCGGTGTGGTCGGATAGGGCTTTAGATAACATAATGAAAAACTGACTTTGATTAGTGTTTGGGCCGTAGATGGAGACCAAGGTGACTTTGCGGCCATCTAGTGTGGCGTTAACCAGCAAAAACCTCCCCTCCTCATCTCGGAACTCTCCGTTGGGCTTAAGAGATCCCCCTGCGCACCAAAATGGCAACCACCCGCTTCTTCAGACCACTTGATTCAAAAAATCTAAAGGGGTAAAGCCTGTCATTCAGGCGGAATTCATCTGCCGGGCGTAGGTGGGTCTCTTGGAGAAACAAAAAGGAAGCGTCTAAGGACTTCAATCTGTGGAGGAGTGCTTTGCGTTTTAAGCGGGAGTTCCTACCCTGCACATTAAGTGAGATGAATTTATAGCTAGGGGTTGCCATGGTTCGGTCGCTCAGGTTTCTGGAGCAATTCGGGCCTCCCGGCCAATGCCGGGGTGATACATTCCCTTAGGTAGAATACAGAGAAGCAACCAGAGTGAGGGCTGTGGTGAAACAAATCATAGTCTCTGTCAACATCAGAGAAGAGCAACATATAAAAAACTCATGAAAGAACTTATAAGAAAGGCATACAATCCCAAATAAACTAGTTATTTCCATCAATAGTTGCAACATTCACAGTCCCCAAGGTAATTTAACCAAATAAACTTTGCTGGGCGCCATCCAAACCGGCGCCCAAGACAGCTTATAACAGTGAATTTCCAATACCCAAAACACACTTAACTAAGGATTTGGAGGTAACAGGTAAGCACCGTAAGTAGGCAGAGGCTTGACATAGAGAGGTTGGACCCTGTTTGCAGACTTATTTTAGGTCTCAGGTGAAGTCTTCTAAAAAGTCATTCCGGGAAAGAAAGGGAAAAGTTCAGGAGGAAATATGTTCTCCATCTCACCGACACGTCTGCTTCATCAGGTCTCATGTCCGGGATCCGGCGGTGTCCTCGCCGTTCAAGACCATATCCGGTTGCAGCCTGCGACGGGATCTCCCCCTCCTAGGTTTCGGCGCCGGATGTGAGACCGAGCCATTCTCGTTTGGGGACTGTGGGTTGTGGTCCACGCCGTCAGATATCTCCTCCATCAGGCTTTTCGCTTCTTCCTCCAAGGATATTATGTGGTGTTGATTGTGGTGTTCAAACATCAGCTTACACGGGAACCCCCAACGATAACTAATCTCCCGCTCTCTCAGCCAGGCTGTCACTCTGTGCAGACACTGTCTGCGTGCCAAGGTGTCTGGGGCTAGATCCTGAAATAGGTGTATCTCAGAGCCCTGAAATCGAATTGAGTCTGAGTCCCTGGCTGCCGCCATGATGTCCTCCTTTTGGCGGTAAAAATGCACCCGGGTGAGCACATCCGGAGGTAAGTTGTTCTTCATTTGAGCTGAAGAGTACACACAGTGGGTTCTGTCCAATTTTAAGTCTTTGTTTGGTGGCAGCTCCAAGAGGGCCCTGAAGAATGTCTCAACATATTCTGCCAGATCTCGGTCAGGAATTTTCCAGGGCACCCCACGGAGACGTATATTATTTCGTCTCGACCTATTTTCCAGGTCCGCTTGTTTTGCCCAAATGTCCTCCAAATGTTCCTCCAGGATCTTTACTCTTCATGCCAGGGCTTCAGTATCGTGGGATTACACGCAGGTAACTTTCTCCAGGTCATTGACTCTGGATTCTAGCCCCCCCGAGGTGAGATGTAAGTTCTGCAAGTGACTGGGCTAGAGAGTCCTTGGAGGTCTTGATCTCCTTCTTAATTTCCCGGGTAATGTCTTGCTTAAAGGATTTAAACAAGTTTTCCAAATCCTCCCTGGACACAGCCATTTTGGTAAGCAGCTCCGGGGTTGAAGGTGGGACAATTTCAGCTATGGTAGTGTTCGCAGTGGGTGGTTCTGTAGGCTGTGGCGTTAGGTAGGCTTGTATGCTGTGTATTTTCTTTCTGTTCCCCGTTTTGGGCATCCCCCGGCAGTACTGCAGATGTCCCTTACTTGGCTTTGCGTGCTAAACCAAAGTGCCTGTTCAGGTTCCTTTCCGTGTCTGTTGTCTTGCGTCCACGGGAGCCGCGTGGATCCGCCTAAGTTCGCTGCAGTTTCGGGAAGCAGGTTGGGGCCCCCGATATTCTTGGCTTGATCCCTCGAGGGGGTGCCGCAAGTACGTCGGCGCCGATGAGGTAGGGTAGGCCCTTCTCTGTGGGGTCCCCTAAACAAATCTTCCCAGTGCAGCCGCGGCAGGCTGTATTGCTCTCCCCAAAGTGCACGGAACAAACATAAATCACCAATGTAATCACAGAGAAAATACTTTGAACGTAGACAGACACAATAACTCACAGCCACACATTCTTAGAAGATAATCAGCTCTTATACGGCTATTTATTCAAAGCTTAAAAGTACATAGAAATAACTCACAAAAATAATATGGACATAAATCACAGAAGAAGTAAAGAATTCAAAAGGAAATACATCACCGTGAGAATAACAGAATTTCTCATCTCGCCCAGAAGCGGCTGGAAGACCCCAGGAACAGCCAGGCCGAGAGCACCACAGCTCACAGGAGGGCCGGACGTAAGAGTCCTTCTCCGGCTGAAGTCTCACCTGACCACCTCCGGGCTTCCGCATATATACACACTCCACAAAGGGGAGTCAATTTTCGAACCTTCTGGAAATTGCACTTGCGCAGTTGAGGAACAGCCGTCGGTTGCCAGCTGGGTCAATCGAGAGCTCCCCCCAAGTGCAGTGCCTCCCTTCTCTAAAAACATGCTCCACGGAGAACAGTAGCAAACCATAACAAAGTTAGCTTTCCCAGCAGAAATGTCCTTGACCGCATACGAGGTTTGGAAAGCATGTTTTTCTCAGCACCGTGAATCTAACACTCAGCAAAATGTGTGCAGCTTTTCACTGCGGCATGAAGTAAATATCCATCATGGCTCCGAGCACTCCCAGAATGCATTGCGCACCAGTGCCATTTTAGTTCAAGCATAACAATTCCACCCATGGATATTTACCTTCCATAGCCCAGTGGCACAGGAACCGGTCTCTGAAACCTACGCAATGTTGAAACTAAATTGGGAATACATTGAATGGAACAACAACAAGCAATTATGATAGACAATATAATAAAAATGCAAGCAAAAGCGTAACGTAGTGTACCCCCAATATCAGGTATCCATAAAAATAACCAATCCCACCAATTTCCAGTACGATCTTGAGACACTTGAGAAATGAGATCCCTCAAACCTTGAATATGACTTTCAATAGATTGTGAATGGTCACTTAAATTAAAACAACACATACCTTCAAATGCGTTACACCCTAAATTATGTTTTAGCAATAGATAATCAACAGCAGCACTGTTCTGCAAAGTTGCTTTTCTAATAACTTGACTGTCAAGGATTAATTCTTCTAATGCCTGCGAAGTATGATTAAGGCTTTTGACTACTAAACATGCTAATTTCATCAAAGATTTGTAACCTCCAGGAGCTAAACCCCAAGCTCCCACTAATGAAAGGGTTAATGCTAGAACCTCAGCTTCTGATAACAAATGTACATGTGAATCACAGTCAGAAGATAGATCTACAGATTCAAAAGTTTACCTTTTATCTCGAGTTATCGCTGGGTGTAAAGGAAACATCATTAGTCCTAATCGAGTTAAAGCACATGGACCTCCAGAAATGATAGCTGGAATATAAGTATGTGTAATGTTACCACATGAAAAGAGCCATCCTGTTGGAAGTTTCACATGATTCAAATGACTGGCAGTTATCACTGTATGATTACAAGACATAGGGCCTCATTACGAGTCCGGCTGTAACCGAGGCGGTAAAACCGCCTGGTTACCGCCGGACTCGTATTACCATTCCGCCTCTGTGATTCCCGGAATTACTGGGGCATTACAACCCCGGTTTTCCGGGAATCACGGAGGCGGAATGGTGTTAATCCCTATTCCCATTGAGTCCTATAGGACTCAATGGGGATCATGGAAACACTGGCAGCATCTCGTAATGCTGCCGGTGTTTCCTCGTCCGCCTGCAGGCGGGCGGTGTTAAACCCGCCAGGCCAGACCTGGCGGGAACATCACCTCCCGCCTGCAGGCGTTGTGATCGCCCGGCATGGAAACAACGGTGGCGGCGGGTTTACGCCACCGTTGTTTCCATACCGGCCTATTTGTAATGAGGCCCACAGTGTTATTTACACTGGTGCATTTGCGTGGCACTCGCGAACACAGTTGTCTCTCGAACATTGTATGATTGTGCTGATTGGTCAACTCTATTGGTTGGCATTTGCCAATTTCTTGTGCATTGCATGTCATAACGTAACATACATCACCTTGGGTTATATTATAAGTAATAACACGTGTCAAATTTCTCCATTTACGGTCAGTCTCTTGGCAGAATTCATAAACTGAAAAAGATTGTCTAATATCTGAGTCTTGAACTAAAGAATCATTGGGTGTGACACCGAAGATATGCTTTAAAACCGAAACAGGCGTCGGCACCGCTACTAAACACGTAGTCAATAAAGCTTCAGCATTGGGCACATCAGTAAGACAAAAGTGTGATATGTTCAGTACTTGCTGTGCCAGATATATCCACATATTCTCCTCTTGAGTGATCATAGGAGAATGTTTTTGCCTCCCTGAAAACGCATCCTGCACGACTGGCATCAAGGTTGTTTTCACTTGCTCCTGATGTGTCTGTCGCATTTCACGAATCCATGTCTTCTGTCTGGTTGGCTTTTCGGCACTGGCATAAGGCTTCTTGTGGACAACATTATTCATCACTATCAGTATCCCCTTGATCACTGGCACAGATGTGACATTTTTCGTTGGTAGCAGCAGACTGTTTAACTTTCCCAAATGGAGTCCATTTAGTGCCAGAATTGCACCAACCAGACACAGGATCTACAAGGCAAACCCAGAAAAGAGATATCCGTGTTGCACATCACTATCTCAGGTATCATTTGTCTGCGGGTACATATTGCCATTTCTTTCTACCAGGCTCCATAACTAAAACTACTTGATCTTTGCCTGATGCAATGACATCTGCGGGCTCTGGTGTGCCACTTGGCTTTTCCACCCACACCTTTGCACCCGGTACCATACTGTCTGAAGAGCCAAAATCGGTCCCCACAGGTAGTTAACACTGTAGGAGGCTCCCCCTTCTTAATCATGGACAACTTAATTGGAATGACTATTAATTGGGCCACTCGATCACCCTTGTGGATTGATGACAATTGATCCCCACTATTCATTAGGATGACTTTAATCTCGCCCTGGTAATCAGCATCAATTACCCCTTCCAACACTTGAACTCCCTTCAATGCTAGGCCAGATCTAGGGGCAATCCATCCCATATGCTCTGGGGGAATCTGTACTCCAATCCCTGTTTCAATTACAACTATTCCTCTTGGATCTAATCTGATTTCTTCATGGGAATGCAAGTCTAACCCTGCTGACTCAGGAGTTGCTCGATAGGGAGCTAAAGAACCTGGAGTAATTTCCCAGTACAATAGTGTTTCTCTGACTGAATTGGGTTGAACCTGTAAAGTAGGAGTCATTAATCGCATCAAAGGAGTTTCATGTTCATACACAGGCCTAATGTTTAATTCTTGCACCGCATCAAACACACGATCACGCCAGCCTGCCAAACTGCCATCTCCAGATTTGCCCAACTGTTCTTTCAATAACCCATTCATTTGTTCAATTAACCCTGAAGCAGCTGGGTGATATGGGACACGGTACACCCACTCAATGCTCTTTTCCTGACAAAACTCCTGGATTAATTTGCATTTGAAATGTGACCCATTGTCATTTTGAATCTGCAAAGGCACTCCATAATGTAATATGATCTGATCTAACAGCCTGATGGTGTTCAGTTGGGTTGCACGTCTGCACGGCAAAACCATCAAATATTCTGAGTATGTATCCACAATAGTGCATGCATACTGACAACCTCTACTGATTGGCATGGGACCCATATAATCAATCTGCCAAATTTGACCTGGTAATTTTCCTCTTCTCAATGTGCCTCGAACAATTTGAGGGATAGGTCTATGCAATTGGTGTTGGCACACGGGACATTGCAAAATGATCGTTTTCACTACTTCTAAAGGAAGACTGATTCCTCGAGCTTGTGCCCACCTGATAGTAGCCTTTTCTCCAAGGTGCCCACATTTCTGATGGGCCCATTTGGCCAAACCCTCCAAATCGTCTTTCTGAGCCTCTGCATCCACAGATGAAATCTTGGTGTGTTCGTCTGCAACAGAATTAAACCAACGTTCTAATGAGTCTGTGGCACAATGCGCGTCCACATGATATACAGTGACTTCACTTTGTAATAACATTTCTGCAATATCTTGCAACAGTTCTTTTCCCCACAACTCTTTTGAATGAATCTTCCACCCATTCTTTTGCCAAGTTGGCAACCACACTGCCAATCCATTCGCCACTGACCATGAATCTGTGTACACATAACACTGACCAGGGGTCTCTTGTTTCAATGCTTGGTAAACTGTGTAAAGTTCTGCAAACTGACTGCTCTTCCCTTTCCCTGTCGTTGTCAACATCTTTATTGTTTTGGGATTGTACAACACTACTTTCCAGTACCGCTCAGTTCCCACATATCGAGCTGAACCATCCGTGAACCAAGCATGCTCTTGTTTGCTCCACGGTCAAATTGCTGTAAGGTACTCCCCATTTCACGGGAGACTCATGTTTTTCAGGCACTTCCGGTGGTTTGTAATCTGAGGTCGGTATGTTGGCTACTTGCTCATGTAATTTTGTCACTCCACCCTTTCCTGATTTGGCTCTGTCTTGAATATACCATTTCCACTTAATTATGCTGGCTTCTTGAGCATGTCCTATTCTATGCGTTTTAGGAGAGCTCAGTACCCATTGCATGATTGGTATTTCTGGTCTTATGAATACATCATGGCCCACCGTCGTCTGCTCGGTATCAACAAGAGCCCAATAACACTCCAGCAATTGCTTCTCAAACGGAGTGTATGAGTCACCAGCGTCTGGCAACTTTACGACTCCAAAACCCTAATGTCACACGTTTCCTGTCTTGTTTCTGCCACACACTCCAGTTAGCATAATTGTCTTGTACAGACACATTTAATTCCACTTCTCCTTCCTTCAAGGGCCATAAATCAAGCACCTGCTGCACGGTGTCTTTCGCCATCTCAAAGGCTTTCTGCTGCTCTTCCCCCCCACTGAAACTCATATTTCTTTATTGTCACCTTGTAGAGGGGGGCCAATATCTGTCCTAAATGAGGAATGTGCTGTCTCCAAAACCCAAACAGTCCTAAAAACTGCTGAGCTTGCTTTTTGTTCATTGGAGTGGTGAATTCAAGTATTTTCTGTCGGGCTTTTGGCACCATTTCTCGATGCCCATGATGCCACTGAATCCCTAGGAATATCACTGTTTCAGCTGGACCTTGAATTTTACTCGGATTAATCTCCCACCCTTCCTTTTTCAATCCTTCCATAAGGACATCTAACTGACTTTGCACACTGTGCTCATCCTTGCCTTGGATCAAAATATCATCAATGTAATGAGAGATTTGTATGTCAGGTTTACACGGTATCTTGTCTAAGTGCTCTGCCACCAGCCGGTGACAGATAGTCGGGCTGTGTTTGTACCCTATAGGTAGCCTCGTGAAAGTGTATTGACGTCCACTCCACGAAAATGAAACGGTTCTTGACACTTGTCAGCGATTGGCACGGAGAAAAATGCATTAGCTAAATCGATCACTGCATACCAAGTCCCCTCAAACTTTTGGACATTTTCAATCAAGGTAATAGCATCTGGGACTGCGGGCACTAAGAGAGGAGTATGTTTATTAAACTCCCTGTAATCCACCGTCATCCTCCACGACCCATCTCCCTTTTTAATAGGCCAGAGAGGATTGTTCCATGAGGTGGTAATAGGGCGTAATACACCCGCCTCCGGTGTCTGAAATTTCCTTGTGCCCCCCAGGAATGCGGTATTGTTTCATTGCTACCCGCTTGGTTGCCACTGGGGGCATCTTCAATTTGCCTACGGTAATGGGGGTACAGAGTAATGCACTCACCCCAAACTGGTACGTTTTACCGCCATGTCCCAAGGTTAACCCTTCCCAAATGTCAAAGCCAATTATATATTCAGCTATCGGGACAATCAACACTTGGTATTTCTGCCTATTCAAATTGCCTATTTTCATCTCCACTTTCGTTTTTACTGATGGGGGTCTCCTTTCCCCCTAGACATGTAACAGTAAATTGTTTGCCTTTAAATCGTGTTGGATTACCATGAATCAAAGAGGCCTCCTCCCCGGTGTCTATCAATGCTCGCACCTCTTGTGTATTTCCTGGCCCCCAAAAAGTATTATCAACATGAGGCCGCCTATCCACTTTTATGCGGGCAGACGGTGCCGGAGCTTGGCCGAAGCCCTAGTCAAACTTCGAATGAGTGTGACTCGACTCCGCCTCTAACATCGCACTCACCACCTTTCTCAAATCAGCGTATGTTGGCTGGTACGGGGAAGGTGTCCCCATAGACCCTTCGTCTTGTTCTTACGCAGGGGGAGCAGAAGGTGAGGTGTCCCCCTGTGGCGTGGTGACCACCTGTTTCTTAACCTGTTTATGGCGCTCTTTGGCTGCAAGTCCTCGTTTTTTGTATAATTCATACATTACTCTGGTTTCGATGCCATCAATTTCTTCGTGTGGCACACCATCTTTTAACAAAGCCATGTCTTTTCAGGACACTCGGGAGTCTCTACTATCTTGCCGCCTGCCTTCGGTTCTTCTCTCACTACGCACCTCTCTCTCCCATGGCTTGTTATCGCTCTTATCCCACTCCCCCCAAATCTGCAAGTTGCCGAATGGCATCTGCTACTTCATCAGTAGCCTTGCCCGTCATACCTACGAGCAAAGTCATAATGACACTTTTGTATGCGGGTGGCGCAGTTCTAATCACCATGTTTCGAGTTGAAACTGAGAGCGGCACGGCTCCCATGTGATCCGGAGCATCTATGTGAATAGCCTCTTTCATAGCATGCTCCCGGACTTTTTAAATTGCTTCTTTCAACGTTTACCACTTCGTTTCTTCACTGGGCCAATCTGTGGTAATAGGGTATTTACGGTTACATGCTTGGGCTACCAGGTGCAACAAAGACACCTGCGTATCTTGGCCATTTGCATCAGGGGGCGGTCCTGCTCTTAAGACCTCCTGTACATTGGTGTCAATTGACAGGGGTAAAAAACGCAGTGAATCCGAAAGAATCTACCAACAACCCTGCAGCACCCCCATCTAGTAATCTCACCATCCATGTCAGTAAAGCTTCCCCTGATTTTTGCCTCAAACGGGTAATAATTTCCCCAACCTCCTCTTGTGTGTAATCCTCCAGCGTGGTTAAATCCACCATTCCGCCAGCAGGATTCTGCGGGTGGGGTCCGGCTCGCCGTCTTCTAACGGGCTTAGCCGCCACTGTTTTCTGTTTCGCTTCTGTTTTGGGGTCAGACTCATCTGCGAAACTACTTTCTAGACTGGTCGAATCAAAAATATCACCATCCCACTTATCCGGATCCCAGTCTACGCCAGCGGTAGCGATTACAGTTGCCACCTTTCTTTTGTTGACCCCTCCCCTTCTTTCCCTATACTTATACCAGGCTACTCTGACTGCTGCCCTCTCGGCCACCGCCTGATATGTGTCGGCCTTATCTTAAACAGTTTCATTTGAATCTGCTGCATTAACGCAGTCTGCCATTCTGCAGCCAGCTCTCTTTCTAATCGCAAGACCTCATTTTTCATTTCCTCCTTCATTTGATGTATTTTCCTATAAGCATGCAAAAGAACCCAACCTCGTCTACCTAAAGCAGCACATTCTTTATCACGTTCTACTGGAACTTGTTGCAAGCATGCCATTACATCAGCCGGATCGGCATCTCCCAATCCTTGATCCCATGTTTCACTTAGACCTGCACCACATGGCCACGCCTGAGCCAACTTATCATATGGACTCTTAGTCCAGCCTGGAATAACAACATCAGAACAGTCACCGCCAGCGGTAACGCTCTTCTTCCTGAACAAGCTACTCATTATCGCAAACAAAACAAAACCTCGTTGAATCTATATATTTTTTCTTTTCTCTTTCTCTCTATGCTACAATCACTTCCACAGGCACTCACACATTGACAAAAGGAAAAAAAAACTTCACTTACAAGACAACCAAATCCTATCTACGTTTCAACAGATTCTTGAATACTCGGCACAACTCATCACAAGTATCCTGTTTGTGACGCCAAAAATGTATTGCTCTCCCCAAAGTGCACGGAACAAACATAAATCACCAATGCAATCACAGAGCAATTACTTTGAACGTAGACAGACACACAATAACTCGCAGCCTTGCATTCTTAGGAGATAATCAGCTCTTATACGGCTATTTATTCAAAGCTTAAAAGTACATAGAAATAACTCACAAAAATAATATGGACATAAATCACAGAAGAAGTAAAGAATTCAAAAGGAAATACATCACCGTGAGCGTAACAGAATTCCTCATCTCACCCAGAAGCGGCTGGTAGACCCCGGGAACTGCCAGGCCGAGAACACCACAGCTCACAGGAGGGCCGGACGTAAGCGTCCTTCTCCGGCTGAAGTCTCACCTGACCACCTCCAGACTTCCGCATATATACACACACTCAACAAAGGGGAGTCAATTCTCGAACCTTCTGGAAATTGCACTTGCGCAGTTGAGGAACAGCTGTCGGTTGCCAGCTGGGTCAATCGAGAGCTCCCCCCAAGAAGCGCAGTGCTTCCCTTCTCTAAAAACACGCCCCGCGGAGAACAGTAGCAAACCATAACAGTTATCTTTCCCAGCAGAAATGTCCTTGACCGCATACCAGGTTTGGAAAGCATGTTTTTCTCAGCACCGTGAATCTAACACTCAGCAAAATGTGTGCAGCTTTTCACTGCGGCATGAAGTAAATATCCATCAAGGCTCCGAGCGCTCCCAGAATGCATTGCGCACCAGCGCCATTTTAGTTCAAGCATAACACAGGCGCGGCACCCGCACCAGAACCGGAGGGCCAGTGAGGTCCCCCCACAAAGTGTCCTCTCTTTGTCCCGGCTGGGCGGTAGTGACTGGCGACCTGTGGTGGCCTGTGCGAGCAGGGGACAGTTGGGCCCCCTCGGAGCACTATCCACCTTGCACCGCGCCACCCCACGCAACGTTCTCGGGGGCGGTCAGAGCGAACTCCACGATGTTGGTGGGGCCGGAGGCTGTGGAGACCTGCTTGCCGGTGTTCCTCTTCCGACCACCAGCCGACTGCCTGCCGGGGGTGGGGGGACCGCAGGAACCCAGCCAGGCGAACCCGTCGGAATCCCGAGCGGAGCTCCCAGGGGTCAAGGGGTCTCACGCCGCGGTACCACAGGATGCCGGGGACCCGGTGAAGAGCCCCCGTCCCCCTCGATGATCCCTCAGAGGCAGCCGGAGAGTAAGATGTTGTTCCGCTTCAGGAGGGAGGCACACACCTGAGCCACCCCGAGCCAAGCTCACAGGGGCGGGCAGGGCTGTTGCCACCAAGTCAGGTGGGCCGAGGAAACAGTGGGTTTACCACGCGCCGTCCCTCCGCCGGGCTATGCTATGCTTTAAAACATATTTTTATTTGTTTTCACATAATGGGAAAGGAACATAAAAATGAACATTCCAACATTCCCACCCTGCGATCCCTCCACCGAAAGGGCTTTATTGACTCGAGCATTGTATTCTGAAGGCTGTCACATAATGTCTATGATTCGTATTTTGTGAGGGCACCATTGGAGCAAATAGTCACTTTGAAGATATCCATGCACGTCCTCCCAGTTTCGTTTAAAAGCGGCTTGGTCTCTTTGTGCCATGTGGGTAGCCCATTCCAGTGCTATAAAGTGCCAAACTTTCTGTAGCCAATCTAAATGCGTGGGGCCTTGTTTTTGCTTACATTTTGGAGGCGCTCATTAGCCACGTGGCTATGAGAGCAAGCATGAAACTGTGTAGTTGCTTTTTGGAAATTTTATTTTTTTCTGTTTGGGATCCCATAAACCACATAACCAAACCCCCAAGTCTTTGGTTCCAGTAGTCGGAAACATCTTACCTATGTGTTCCTGGATCTCTTCCCAGAACGGTCTTATTATGGGGCAGTCCGACCGTATTGGTCTCCATTGTCCTTTACCCCCACACCCTCTCCAGCAAAGATTTGAAGCGGTTGGGTACACTAAATGTAGTCGCTACGGAGTGTAATGCCATTGGAACATTATCTTGAACCACATGTACCTTGTTTGAATGGAGCATGTGAGTTTAGGTATTGCCCTCCAAAGATGATCCCAGTGTTCCCTCTGTATGATAACCCCGTCCCCCGTTTCTCCCGATATTTCAGAATCCGGAATTTCCTCCAGGGCTGGAGCCTGGAACCTTCGAAACTTGGAGGGAATTTCGCTTCATTCATCGAGTCCGTAATTGGGCCTTTTATTCTGAATGAATGAATTGAAAAATCTAGTGAGTTGTGGAGCTATGATGACTCAATACCATTTGGAAGGGTATCCATCTAGCCACGGAGCTTTGTTTTGTGGTAAGGACTGTATCGCCGCCTCTTCTCTTATTTCCTTCTACAACCTGTCCCTGTGCCCCTGTCTGATAGTCCTTGCATCTTGTTATACCTGTACCTTGTTCTGTTGCCCTTTTTCCCTTCCTTTCTCCTTCCCCTTTGGACTTCAAGACTCCTTGGCTCTTCGACCCGGACCGCTGATTTGGAACTGCTTTTTGGATCACTTTGTACTTTGGTTTTGCCTTGACTCGTGCTTTGACCTCGGACCGATATCTGATTTCCTCGTGCCTTTCCCTTTTGAACTACGTTACCTTGGCTGCTTTTGGACTCCGTCTGCCCGTTGCTTCACATCGTGGGATCGCTTCTGGACTTTGGAATTGTGTGTCATTCTTGTTGAACTACTGGGACTTGGGACTTCCTGTTTGTTCAGTACACGGACTAAAGACTTCCAGTGTGTACTAAGGCGTCCTCGTGCTGTCGGGGTCAGGTGGCTGCTTAGGCGCCCTCGTGCCGTCGGAATAGGTTGGACCTCTTCTCCTTTGGATTGCTACTTTGGACCTTCCTGTTTCCCACTGCAGGGATTCTGTCCTGGAGAAAGAAACAGGAAAACTACGGTAAGCAATTGTGACCTTCATTGAGTGTACAAGAAGGGGAGGGGGGAATGGCGATTATTATACTGTGTACCCGCATTCAGGGAAACGCCTATGTGATTGTCTTTATCTTGGTCTGGGCAATTGGTGCTGTTTTCACATAGGTTACCCTGCTACCTGTGTTGTGTTAATAAGATAACTTCACTTGCAAGTCCAGCGCCTACACAGTTTGTGTCATCATCCGGTTCGCCCGTATCTTCTCAACTGGCATCTGGCATTCTCCGCAGCACCTGGGACTCCATTGGCATCCTTTCTTTTATCTGATTGGCTGCTCTAGTTTCTTGTTCATACTTAAGCCAGAGGGGTACATCAGGGAGAAGAACTCTTCGGCTACACTACGTGGGCAACCTGACTCCTGACATTCTCCCCTTTCCCCTCCCCCCTCATTGAATACGTTTAAGGATTTCAGATTTGGTAATATTAACTTTCAGCCCCACTACCGTCCCAAAAGCTTCTACTTCACAGATTACCACCGGCAACGACTGCTCATGCTCGGTTATGGTGAGGAGCATGTTGTCCCCATATGCAGCACTTTATGACCCTGTCCCAACCCCTCCAAAGGGAATATCCTTGATGGACCCCATCAATCGGATCATATTGAGGAAAAGCTTGAGATGAAGTGTGTAAAGGAGCGGTAGTGGGGAGCAGCCCCATTTTTGTTGCCTCTTCTCAGCGGGATTGTCTGGGAGAGCTGGCCGTTTATCAAGAGCCATACTGTTGGGTTGATATAGGGCCTCATTACGACCCAGGCTGTAAGTTACCGCCTGGGTCGTACATTTACCACCATGACGTAAACTAGGTTTACGCCATGGTGGTTGGCGGACTTACCGCCCCATTCCGAGGTTGGCGGAGCGGTAAGTCCCCTATCCCCATTTACCCTTCCCCATTCCCATTCTTGCCCCATAGGGCATAATGGGAGTGGGGAAGGCGTTAATTACGCCACCGTAAATTACGGTGGCGTAATTAACCACAAGGTCCCTTAGCGCCATGGATTTTAACACCTGCTAAAAGCAGGTGTTAAATCCTCCATAGCGGTAAGGGACCTCGGAATCAGGCGGTAAGGGTCGGCGCTGTTTAACCCCTTACCGCCTGGGTCGTAATGAGGCCCATAGATTGCAAGGACTTAACGCAAAAACGATGCCCCAAACCCGATCATTTCCATAGTGCAGAACAAGAAAGACCACTGGACCCTGTCGAACGCTTTCTCTGCGTCCAACGAGAGAAGCAGCTCTGGGGCGCCTTTCAGGATGTTTGTTCTATGAGATGGTATGGCCTCCGATAATAATATCAAACGTCTGCTGCCACTTTATGAACTGGGCTGGGTGGACAGTTTTCAGAAGGCTATCCTCCAGTCTATTTGCTAAATTTTCGTATACATGTTGGCGTCTGTATTTATGAGGGCGATGGCCCATAGGACGGATCTTTAGCAGGTTTCGGGAAAAGGATCAGTTTCGCTTCCTCCATCGTTGGTGTAATATGGCCAAGGTTGCCAAACGAGTTATATAAGTGGGCTAATTTAGGGGCTAGTAGTACCTGGAAAGTCTTATAGAATATAGCTGGGAAGCCATCTGTGCTGGGAGGATTATTTAGTGGGACGGCTCAGATCACCCCCTGCACTTTCTCAGTGGTGAAATCGCCCTCAAGCAATTCCCGCTTTACTGGAGTTATCTTGCTAAGTTGGACAGAGTGTAGGTAGGCTTTTTGCAGGGAATGATCAGGTTGGTCCGAGGCATAGAGGGAGGTGTAAAAGGCCAGAAAATGTTCAGTGATCTCTGGGGTAGTGGCTGCCTTGGCCCCTTGTGACCTTTTAAAGGAATGGTTCGGTCAAAACTTTGTATTGCCCCTACGGGTCGGCCATGTGTCTTTAAGCCTAAGTCGCTCGATTTTAGAAAAATTTCCCATGGACCTTACCCGAGTTTTCGTCCATTAAACGCACGTGAAAACAGGCATCAGAGAGCTGCCATTTTGTGATAATCCTATCATTTCCCCCATCGCCCTGGCTGACCTGCTTTTGCGGCACTAAATCATATCCCCCGCCCCTGAACCTGTCATCTGCAGACGCGTACCGCCCATTTCACAACGCCAAAGCACGTCTCGTGTCAACATTCGCTGCGCTTCAGCTAATGACGTGTCGCCATGGAAATGGCAGGACGCCTCTTTCCTCATTAAGTATAAACAGACCATTTCACAACACACAGCAGCAGATTTTCAATTCCATTCCTCTCTCTGTTACTTTGAGTATTCTGTGACTCGTTTCTGTGCTCTGGTCAGCTACCTTCGTTGCTTGTAGCCCGTGTGAACAGATACCAGTACCACCGCTATCAATTATTTTAGTTTGTTTAACACACAATGGCTACAATAATGCCCTACATGTACGAGCCCGAGTATACCGAGGAGGAACTATTGGAAAGGGAAAAACGCGAAAACGATGGGTCTTCGGACGGCAGTTGGGAGGACGATTCAACAGCCGAAGAGCCTGGACCTAGTTGCATGGATAGTGTTTCCACCTGGTGCACATGCAATCGGTGCAAGCTAATGCCAACCGAGGACGAGAAGTGCTGCTGCTGTGAAAACTTGGGATGCGTGGCCTACATTTCGGAAAGCGAGCCACGACCGCAATGCATCACCGAGCTGCCAGACTTCAGGGCAGCCTGCCTCACACGGTCCGTGTTGAGGATAATGATGGTGCTTATGCACGAACTTCGCGCAACTGTTCGTCCTCGTAATCCGAGTAATGAGTAAGTATACTCTGCTTGTCATGCCACTCCTATTTCATGGTCTTCTACTATATCCAAAATTACATATACATATCATTGTAACGCACGAAAGTCTTTCAATAGTGTGCAGTGTCTAGATAGCATTTGTCCGAGCAGAATGCCATTAGTTACAAGAATTGTCATTGACAACAAACGTTTATTAAACTTATCTTGGCCATTTAAAAACAGTTTATTTCATTCCTTTTCACAGGTGGTACAGGCTGGTGGCCTATCGTTCCTTTACATGGTGGCTTCACGGGAGGCTTGGACATCGCGTTCGAAGAGTGATACCCGCCTGTGCCGTTCGTGCCATAAGAGAAACGTTCCCGAGTGACGGCGGTCAGTACAGGGGATTTTCTCTCGCTGTGCTGCAACCTGAACTGTACAATGTGTAAAGTTTTGTATTTTTGTGTCATCAAAATAAGATACAAAATAAAACACCACATATATTTTAACAACGGTTGTTTCGATTTTTTAAATGAATCTAGTGTGTCTCCATTCAAGGATGGACGTCGGACATCTGTACTCCGAATGGGTGAAGGTCAGGTCGCTGTGAAGCAGGGTGGTCACTATCTAAGCTAACATAATATATTATCAATAATGCATGCACTAAATAACACTTGTTCAAAGTCTTTCAGTTGGTTATGTCTCTATAAAAGTCACACATATATCTATACTATCAATTAACATTGGATTATACAGGCCTTAGGTCAAGGGTCTTGACCACTATAATATACTGTTTGAAGTGTGGGTCTGTGCTCACAAGAATCTCCGGTATGTGGCATTTGTTATTGATAGCCAACGACATACTGCAGTAGGGGTCTAATGTTAGTTGGGGATCTGCTAGGTGGGCATCATGGCGTGGTCAGTGGTCTGGCACATGAAGAGAATACCTTGCAGGGACCCAGGGTCAGAAAGGCAGTAAGTTTCCACTGGCGAGGGTGCGTGGTCAAGGACACATTTGTGGAGATGAACGAGCCATGTGCTTGGTTCAGGCCGGTTCACATGCAGGACCGTGATCTCAGAGAGTGATGTGTTACATTTACTAGCTGTTGCAAATACCTCTGGAGTTTTCCAGTCAGAGTGGGAACGAGGGTGTGGGCCATGTGCTCTGCGCGCTGTACTATCGCAGTGAGGCCTGGTCACCAAGATGGAGTGGAAAGGGGGTACAAAAATGGATGCTCCGTGTCCTGCTCAGTGTTCCCATCTACGCGAATGTCATCCAAAGTTAACATCACATAAGGGCAAGGGGCAAACCCATTACTAGAGGCACTTGGTACGAGTTTCTACTGAGAAGTAAAGGATGAGAGGGTGTCACGCCGCGCGCTCGCGGGCGTCACTTACCTTTCCTGGGGTCCCTGGTCCACGGCCGCAGCGGTCTCCTCCTTCATGGAGACTGTACCCGCGGTGGCGTCTCTCCTCACGCCGACCCGCGGTCCGGATGGGCTCCGTGGACGCCGCCATCTTGCGAGGATCTGCGCATGCGCGGATCGTCAGTATTCGACGTCCCGCGCATGCGCAGCATCGGAACTTGCGTTCCAAGCCTCGCTTTCACCCCGGACCTTAAAAAGGCACTGCATGCGCAGGGACAACGCGTCTCAACGCGGTTGTTACTGTGTATGCGCTGCTGGAGTCCTGGCGCTCGTGTCCCAGCCCTCCAGTTCCCTGTTCTGCCTTATTCTGCCTAGCCCTGCCTCATCTCCTTATTCCCTTCTTGCTCCTTGGTCCTCCTACCCTTTCTTCCCTGTATTGCTAGTCCCTTGCCTGTCCCCGGTTTAGGGTAGGGGAGGTCCTGTCTGGGTTCCTAGTTTCTTCTTATCTGCTAGGAAGTGGGGATTCCCCTGTCTGTACTGCTTTTCCTTGCAGTCTGATCTCCTTTGCTTGTCTTGTGCCCTGCCAGTACCTGTGCCTTACTGCCTTCTTGGAAGTTCCTGTGTTCAGCTCCGTTATCATCGGTGTCTTCATCAAGCCTTCTCAGCCAGTGGAAACACTGTCCCGACGTCACGCAAATTCTGAGAAGTGCCAACCGTGGCGTTGGGAGTTGGTTCAGTGCCGTCCTGTCTTATATCGTCAGGAGGGGATTGGGCTGATTTCTCGCGCTACCCATTCATCGGCTATAGATACATCGACATACTGGCAACCTCAACTCCACGGTCTACAGGAAGAAAAGGTAACCCACGGTCTCGTGAAGACTCGTTTAACAGAGGGGCCTGATGGCCCCTCGCTCCCACACACTTGCCTGCACGCCAAAAGGCGGTTCGCACCCGGGGATGAGCGCTGGCATGGGGGGCTTTCCCGGGCGCAAACGGCCAAGGTGCCAAACGGCATGTACACTTCAAAAGGTATCCCACGCCCAGGGGCCATCGCTCACATGGCCTCCTCAGACCCCATGTCTCCAGGCAGGCCTCCCCCGTGGCAGGCTGCCCCCCTGCAATAAACATAATACCACAACATACACACGTCATTCTTTCACAAACACACCCCTGTTTCTAATACTTTATAAACCACTTGATATGTCTCATGAGAACATCTTTGTGCTTTGCAAGTCAACTCCTGAAGCTTCTACCTGAGAAGCACTGAGATCTATGCTAATCTGCTCGTCGCCGTGCTAGCTGTGACCGCTTCGAGCAAACTCGTCAGTGTGCTACCTGTGGCCATCTACCTGTTATCCTGCAACTTACTGCTCGGCCTGCTGAATCCAACTGTTTGTTGGTCAAGGTAAGGCCATGTATCCTAGTCATATTTCGGTCATTTTTACATTTCAATCTATTTGCTATTACAATACCCAATATAGCTGTGGTCATTGGTCTCATTGCTGTTGACTTGAGTTTCAATTGTTATGCCATCAATAGATCTATTTATTTTCATCTGTGTCAATTGTCATCGAATGGCATCCTTTGGGGGTCCAGTCTATAATGTAAGCATGTTTCCTTTTCGTGCAAGACAGAACATCCAAGGGACGAGTCACATGTTCAGAGTTTAGTCACATAATTTAAAAAATGTCTGTAACTTAGGCAAATACTAAGCCGCACATGATGAACTGGTATGGTTCCGGCGACCAAAACAAACCTTGCATTGAGCATGGTATGATTCATTTACTTTTTTGACATTTTTATTCATCAAGGTTTTATAATAATCTTGATATTTAATTTTCAGAATTTTCAACAATGCCTGCCTGTCCGATTAGCGGTTGCCCTTCGAAGACCCATGCTAAATCTGAAGGCACTACAATGCATGTTTTCCCGAAAACTGTTGATCGAATAAGAGAATGGGTGAGACATGATTATCTGTTTCCGGCCATTAGTGATGCTTGGAAAATTGAACAATTGTCTCTAGCAAGTACATTCGAAGGCAAACGATTGAGGCTAGCCGGCGATGGACAGTGCGACAGCCCTGGATTTTCTGCCAAGTACTGCACCTACCACTTTCAGGACATGGATAGTAAGAAAATTGTGAGTTTGGTGGTCGTGCAGGTAACACAATGTACGTCCTCAGTGGCCATGGGGAAAGTAGGATTTATAAAATCGGTGGAATATCTGCAATTGAGGGGAATGCACATCGACCTCATAGCCACGGACATACACTTTTTAACTGCCAAGACAATGAGAGAGCAGTTCTCACATATTAAACATAAATTTGACGTATGGCATATTGCTAAATCAATCAATAAGAAAATCTCAGCTGCAGGGAAAAAAAAAAAGGTTTGGAAAGTATTTCAGAGTTGTCCCAGTCTATCAGCAACCATCTTTGGTGGAGCTCAAACTTGTGAAGGGTCAGTGGAAATACTACTTGAAAAATGGCTGTCACTGATTCACCACTGTACCAACGTGCACCGCTGGTCAGAAAACCTACATTTCCACCAATGTGAACATGGCCCTTTGTCCCGAGTGGAGGCACAGAAGAAGAAGTGGTTGAATCCATCTTCACCGACACACAAAGCCATTGAGAAGATTGTTTTCGATAAAACTCTATCAAGAGATTTGAGGGGACTGACAGAATTCTGTCACACAGGCGGTTTGGAGGTGTTCAACAATATGTGCCTAAAGTACAGGCCAAAGCGCTTGCATTTCCGCATACAGGGCATGAGACATAGAGGACTCTACTTGCCGTCTTGGCCCATAGCAAGAATCTCGGCCGTGAACAATCTAGGACTACGGGTAATGTAAGGATGCCTCGCTACACTATGGCCTTTTCAAAAAGAAGTAAGCAATTGGTGATCAAACCAGTCTATGAGGAAATGGAGTTCGACGTTGTCAAAAGCCTTATTGTTGCTGTATTAAAGAAGCACAGATATGGAATTTTGAACGTTTCTGTGCAGAGCACTGATCCATTGCCACCCAACATTGCCACTGTGCCATGTCCACCCAAAGGAGAGCTGGTTGTGAAGTACAAATCCCGGTTTAAATAATTGTAATACGATTGTCTTTTTGTAAATAAATGTTATTTACAGTGTGCATACAAAGTACGCTAACCCTAACCCCTACCTTCACCATCCTGGGTGCCGAACAACCTGGGTGTCATCTTTGAATTATCTCTCTATTCACCTCATATTGCTGACCTTGTCTATATGTGTATGTATATATTTTTGTTGATGTAACTAATTTTCGCAATCTCATGTAAATGCTGCGCACTGTTAACCGAGGGGAGGCTTGCGTATTGCAAATAATAAAACAAACAAACAATAAATCTCACTTTCAACTCAACTCCTCGGGTACTTTATACTTTCCCTGACCTTCCCCAAAAAATTAAAAGTCAAAATAGTTATGGTTCTTTGGGGCTTCAAAGCTTGCAGACAACAAGGACAAAATTGGGGGCCTAAGAACGCGCCAAGCAAGCCGTTGCAGATGGGAGAGAAGCCAGTTCGCATTTGCACATTGAGGCGCACTACATAGATGGATTTGAAACTTCAAGTTCTCACAGATAGCTTTACTTTGGGATGTTGCAAAGAAAGAATGTATGCTCATTTCTAGTGAAGGTCAGCGGCTTTGATTTTTAACTCGCGCCTTGAAGAGGCCCACAACTCGCACTGGCAGTATAAGGTTCTATTGTTTTTTGACCTTGAGAGACAGGGACCATGCCGAAAGAACTTCATTTGAAGGGGGCTGGTGGGTGCAATAACGTAAGAGACGATAAGGCAGAAAATTCTTAAACTAGACCGAGTTTCATGTTAGTTCAGTATAAGAAAAATCGTTGTCAAGAGCACAGTGGGATCTACGGACTGCATTACGCAGAGACACAATGGAAATTGCAAATATAATGTAAGTAACTCTTTAGACGCTTTTATACCGGAATGAAGAATTAATGAATGGATGCATGAATAAATGAATGATTGAAGAGCTTTGAAAACGTTTGTGGGATCGTCCTTGTAGTGGGCACATGGGCATGCAGGTCCACATTCCACACGCATGTAGACAAAAAGTCGTTAATCATTATGTACTAACCTCGATTTATTTAGTTAGTTTTCGCATTGATTTTAGAGCCGAACATACTCCATTGCACTACCCTTGAAAGCAAATAGTTTCAACTCGGCCGTAATAAATAAAATGAATAATATTAATAAAGATCGGCTGGCGAGACGAATTATAAATGTTATGTTTTCAAAACAGGTATATACACTTCCCTTTTGCCACTGCCACCAGTTTCAGACCCAGGCAGATGGTTTCTTCAACCGCCAGCTGCAGCTTAATGTAAACAACTGCACTATTCTGATGATCTTATGGGACGATCGGCAAGGGCCCATATGCCCTTATGCGGTACTAGCGGCTAGAAGCAACATATCAACCTGCGGTTCAACGTGTGACAAAAGTGCTTCTTTGAACGAAAACCAACACCCTGTGTACCATAAAGGAACAGCGCGTGACTCACGATAAACTTTTATGGATTTGCGGATAGAGCTAAAAGAAAATAAATGACTTTTGGAGTTCATATGGCAATTGCTGAATATTCTATAAACATTTAATGTCAAATAAATGTACTTTACCAAATTTACCGTGTTGCTGTTTGATTTTAAAGTACAGTTTCATATTCCGAATTGTGGCGCGCTGTGTTGTGAGTTGATCTGTGTTGGTTTCCGGGTTCTGTGTGAAGTCGCGTAGAAGACAACTGGGCGCGTTTGCCTACGCAGCACAGAAACGTCACGGAGAGAGGCAGGGAATATTAATGTTTTGATAATGTCGGGCTCAGGGGCGGGGGATATGATTTAGTGCCGCAAAAGCAGGTCAGCCAGGGCAATGGGGGAAATGATATGATTGTCACAAAATGGCAGCTCCCTGATGCCTGTTTTCACGTGCGTTTAATGGACGAAAACTCAGGTAAGGTCCATAGGAAATGTTTCTAAAATCAAGCGACTTAGGCTTAAAAACACATGGCCGACCCGTAGGGGCAATACATTTTTTTGACCGAACCATTCCTTTAATCTCCTGAATTGTCTCCAGATGCTGCTCCTTGTTTTAGCTGCCGTGCAAGCAGCCGGTATGTCTTGTTTGCTTTAACGCGATCTTTCTGTCGCGTGCATAGCAGCCCTTTCTCTGCCTTTTTCGTTTGGAGCAAGTTGAGTTTACCCCTGATGTTCCTATAAGCCTTGCGCAGCTTTAACCCATGATTGGTCTGCACCTTTTTCATAACCCCTCGCAGTTCCTGCTCTAGCTCGACTTCCAAGGCTCTTGTTTGCTTCTGCATCAATACCCTCATCGCTGTTAACTCCCCCCTGAAGGTTGCCTTGAAGGCGTCTCACAGGCAGCATTCAGATACCTCCGTAGAAGCATCGGACAAAAAAAAGTCCTTGATTTTAGGTTTCATTTCGATGCGTAGCACCGCATCGGTCAGCAATTCTTGGGGCAACACGCAGTTCCAGAGCCGCCGCCTCTCATGCAGAAGGCCAGTCGTTTTGGTGAGCGGGGCATGATTTGATAATAATGTACTACCGATGTCCACCTCCTTGACTCTACCCAGTAATGTCACTGACGACCAAATGTAGTCTATACGGGAGAAGAAATTATGCACATGCAAATAAAGCCCTTCTCTGTTCCCCAAAGTGACGTCCCAGTGTCTTTTAGGGCTAAGTGCTCCATCTTGGCAACTAGGGCTTGTGACGTGGGTGACTGCCCGTAATAGGTGGTGGGGCTTCTATCCCTCTGCGTGTCCCACGCGAAATTAAAATCTCCCATTAAGAGGACCCCCCCTTTCCAAATGTCTCCATGTCAGTTAAGGTCACCCTTAGAAAACCATCCTGTCATGAGTTTGGGGCATAAATGGCGGCTAGTGTTAGCATAGTCGCCGCCCATTGGATTGTGAGGAACCAATATCTCCCTGCCTTATCTGCTTGCAAGTCTAGGACCCGCTCATAACGAAATGAGGCTCCCTGCTACCTTTGCTTGAGCATTCGCCTGAAACATGTGGGGAGAGTTTTTCGTCTTATATTTGTGCCTATCTTGTTTCCAGAAGTGAGTATCCTTTAGGGCTATTATGTCTGCTTGCGCTTGATAGAGGAACCGGTCGACTTTCTTCCGCTTGGCAGGGGAGTATAGCTTCCTCACATTAAGTGTAAGGCACTTGAAGATGGGTGACTATGGCGTTTGAGAATGCTGCAGCAGTTGCCCATTCCAACATGCTATCATCTCCGATTCCCAAGCTGTGTGTGTGCGTGTCGCACCCTAACACTGGACCCTCCCCCCTCACCCGCCCCCTTTCCTCCCAACTTTTCCCACGTGTTCCCTCCAACCCCCCCACCCCCATTTTCCCCTCCCCTCTGCCCTGTAGTGACCGAAAGTTCCTTTAATACAAAAAGGAGGTGGGGGGGAAAATATTTTATACTGCTACACCAATAGCAAAACCCCAGGATAGGTGGAACCTATAAATTTAGCACAAGTGCTGGTGAGCAGTGTTTGGCCACAGGTGGGGACACTCCTACTCTCTACTGCACAAGAAGAGAAAAAATTCAAAAATGATTCAGCTGTGGGCTGCGTGAAAACCACAGTCCAGTGAACGAAAATGAAAATTCAACCAATCACTAGACCACACAAGAAGTAAAACATATATATGCAATTTTATTATAATAAATCAATTAAAATGTCAGTCATAACAAAAAATAATAATTCAACATACATTGCGTCTCCTGTTAGTTTAACATTTAACGGGCAAAAAAAGAAAGCACAGGGAGAGAAACCAAAATTAAGAAGGTTTATAAACTTGACACAACAATAAATCAGGCTAGACAGTCAACCAAAAGTTTTCAGTAGTTGATCGGAAGTATACTAAAATCTCAACTGACCATTCAATACCATACCATACCACTCCATTCCCATTCAGTCCAGCATGTTTCATTCCTCACTCACTACTTGCACACTAAAATCAAGGGAAATTCATCAGGGACGCTAATTTGCCTGTGAGCAATTTGCAATGTGTTTTGCAACAAAAATGGAAGACCACAATGATCTTCAATTTCAAAACCCAATCGAGTGAATCAAAGAGTGGGTCCTCCCAATCAATAGCAGCAGTCAGCTTATTCCTGCTGCGGCGACTCTTATTACTTGGTCGGATAGGGAGTTGAGGGTTCACACCTGTGGGCGAGAAAAGGACAGGGTTCAAAATCAGGCCTCATGTCCGATAGGGCTAATCAATAAGCCGTCAATCAAAGGGGTTGATTATAATTATCAACCTTTTTACTAGAGTACTTAATGCTCTAGAACCACGAAGGTTATCAATACTGCTGCTTTGGGTCTCAAAGAAAGGAAAAGGAAATGCCCCGTTTAGCCACACTACTATTAGTGCTAAAGCTCTATTTTTGTGTGCATTTGGACACGCAAAAGGATACAAGGAAGAAATACTTTGTCTGCATGAAGAAGTCTATTGGAAATGACTATCAAATATGCACCTATAAACGGCAAATGCATCGGGAATTCAGCTCTTGGAGGTTCTCCTAAACCCTGTTACCCTTATTGTACCAAGAGAATGTAAATTGGTCTGCACTCACCAGTGAAATCCTCTGTGGTGATAGGCCTTAGAGATGGAAGCGGTTGTGAAGGCTTCCAGACCTCATCAACATGTGCATTGGTGACACCATGAAGGCGTCTTTGAATATGACTGGTTCTGTCCCTGATGTATAATGAGAAAGTAGAACAAAGCAAAATGTAAACACATGAAGGTCTAGCTGGCTACAAACTACTGATGTCTGTTCACCAAATAAACAGTCACTAAACGACATTACCTAAATCTGTGTGTGCCGCAGTGCTGTCTAATTGTCAAGTGGTGTTTGGACGTCAATGCGCCGGCAGAGTCGCGGCTGGAGTTACGGTCCAGTCTAGGGAACAGGAGGTTGAGAGACATACACCAGATGACTATTTAGTACTTATTAGTTACGATAGACGCCACAACGTGGAAGCACGGGTTAGCTGAAAGCACTTCTTATTCTAACGGCATCAAAACTCTTTACCTGTTTCCGTGGTCCTGTAGAACCAGCATTTGAAGGTAAAAAGAGGGATAAACTGTACCACTGCCGTGTGTTCGGCTATCCCATGCTGTAGGGGTGTGTCGATATCTGGTGCCGTCTCAGTTAGAACACCGGTAGGTAACCCAAAAGAACTAATTACACCGAGGAAAATAATCTGGGAGGGGGCCACCACATTCCAATTGAGCCCCACCGTACCGGGATGTAACTACCACCCAATGAGCAAGTGAACTTTTGGTGATAAAACCCTCAGGATTAGTTCACCGACGACCTCCAGGGTAAACTAGCGGGGTGTCCTATAACCACTTGCACAAGTGGGTTCGAGAGTGGCTGTCCTTCACCTTCGAAAGTCCCAACTCTGTAGCTTTCAGTAGCAAGAGTATCCACCCATCATCCGTTGTATTGCCAGTCATATTGAAGCAGTAGGCAGCACACTAGCAGGGCGCCCGTCCTTCGGGTCTGCTCTCTGGTGCCGATTCTTTCTCCATGGCCATGCCACTTGTTACCATTCCCAGACGCCTCAGGTTGTGTGTCTTTGTCACTGAGATGCAGGATATGGATACCTTCTTCACTCAGTGTGATACTGTGCTTCACCCCTCCCAGGTGAAAAGATGGCCAAATGGGAAGGTCCACTTGTATTTAATCTGCTTAGGCTGTAGGACTCTGACTACCGCATCATCTCCCTGTGCTTCTGTAGGGTGAACTGAGCTAGATCTTGAAATAAAATTTCGACCCCATTATAGGTGATGGATTCTGCCTGGCGGGCTGCTCGGAGGTTGAGCTCTTTCTGAGGGTAGCGCGTTCGTGCCACTAATGTGTCTCACGGCCGCGTACTAGGCTCCTGCCTTTTAGGGCCAGTCCTGTGCACTCGCTGTCAGTGAACACATCCTCTGCCTTTCCGTCGTCCAGGAAGTCTGCAAAGATTTGTTGGACCATTTCCTTTAGGTCTCTATCCCCAATTCCTCCGGCAGGTTCTAAATGCGGATGTTGGATCTCTGAGATCTATTTTCTAGATCCTCACATTGGAGCTCTACGTTGTGGGAGATCCTGACCAAGTCCTCGTTTTCTTTGTTTCTTGATTATCCTCCACAATCTTCAGTAGTGCTCTCTCCGTGGTGTCTGTCTACTCCTCTAGTGTTGCGAGATCTTTTTTCACGTCCTGAATTGCCTACTTCACTTCTTAAGTAAGCGCTGCAAACTGGGTTTGAAAGGATGCAGTAAGCTTATTTTGAAAGTCATTGAAGGATGCTTCCAGGTCCTCCTTGGACATAGCCATGGTATTGGTGTTGCAGTTCAGATGTGCGTCCTGGCTCTCTCAGGTTGTTGTATATTGCAGGAGGGTGTCAGGGTCTTTAGCCTGACAGTGTCAAGGGTACCCGGCATTGGGCAGCAGCTTTCGCTGCTATTGTGACCAAGGGCTGGTCAAGATGCTGTAAGGGGTAGCCGGCCCACCCTTGCTGTAATCTCACGCTGTCTTGTTGACCCGCCACAGGCTTGTTCCTGGGGGCTGCCTAGAATGTCCTCCCCTTTACACTTGCAGCGCCTGCGCTGGTGTAACTGATAACTAATGGTCACGGTCGGTTGGTGCTGTGGGAATGGGCTCCCAGCCCAAGTCTGATTCGGGTACCTGCTGTTGGTGCCTGATAATCTAGGGCTATATGGAAGGACCCCCTCCCCTCAGAGCCCACAATGAGGCTGAGTTAGCTGAGTCCCAGTAGTGCTGGGGAGGGAGCCAAGTGATGCTGGGGACGGAGCTGCACACTATTTATTCAGTAAACCCCAGACGCTCAATGCCCACAGTGCTTCTAAGCTGGATTTCACATGTTATGCTTTTGTGTTGATGTCCGACCCTTCCCCTTGGGTGCTCACCACTCTAGAGGTTTGTTTAGGGGTCCCATCGGTTGGGCCCACCCCGTTCCACACCTCAGTCCAGGTAATCACAGATGGGCCTCCAGCAGTGTTGGTGCTCGCCTCCAGACTCTGCCAGTTCCTGTCGGCTCCACCACCAGGCTGGGCCTTCGGCAGGTGGGAAAAGTGTTCCAACTCATGCTGAGGCCGCTGCATGTCATCTCCTGGTCCCGCTGCCAGTGCCCCGTGGGGGCCAGCCGCCACTCTCCTCCACAGGCTGTTTCTCCCCCTGGCGGGCAAGCCGACGCACCAGGGCCACAGCCAACACATACGGCTCCCCATGAGTCTCAATTGCAGCACCCAATGTCGGGAGTGGGCATCCCGGGCTTTCAAAACGGGCAGCCAGCACCCCAGCACAGCTGTCCTCGGGCTGCGGTGGGGGGAGGGGTACAGACTCTCCCGAGACTGGCCCTGTCCCAACGCACAGCCTCCGCCAACCGCAGTGGCTGTGCCTCATTGAGGCAGGCACGGCCCACCACTCACTCATTCAGCCAGTCGTGCCTGCTGGACCAAAGCTCCCAAGCACCTTTGAGCATCTCTGCCGACTCAGGGCTACCACCAATGCCACAAATTAGCTTCTGCAGTCTCCGATCGTAACTGCCAGTGCCATGCCTAGATGGTGGGGCCTTTTCAGAGACGAGTAATAGTTTCATCCACAAAGTATGCTTCCCAGGATGTAAAGCAGGAATACGAATATCACATATTCTTCCAGTGGAATACTTTTGTCAGGACAGCACAGCAAATGTCTTCGTTTCTTTCAACAACACCTTTTTACTGCAACCACATTTCTTCAAAGCAACAGTTTCTTTCCTGGTTTACTCGCCTGCAAGGAAGAGAAACTCCTACAACTACAACTACAATTGATCTCGTCTGTTAGTGGCAATATTTGTTCCAAGGTTCTTCTCATCAGTATCCCATGTGAGGAGGGTTGAACAATGGTTGCCTGTCCTTATAGTCTCTTGACTGTTGGCAATATGGGTTACAGGTAGCGTCTAAGGAAAGGAGAATTGCGACCGTATTGCCCTCTTACTTCTTTATGGCTTCTCGCAATGTGGGTTACAGATTTCACCAAGTTGACATCTCATAAAACGAGAATCATGCCAATTTTTCCCTTTAATTTTTGATAACACTTGCTCGGTATTCAAAATTATTTGGTATTAATAAATGTTCTGCTCAGAGTACCCGGGGGTTACCTTTTCCCTCAGGCCAAATCACTGGCTTTGTTTGCGTCATTTCTTGCTGCTGCACTAAGACCCTATGCGGTCTTGCAATATCGTTGACCGCTCTCCTGTGGTATTGCCCCAAAATGCAGGAAAAATAAATGCTGTATGCGCATTTACTGCACATTCAGCGGGGACAATTAAATCAAATTCCATGGGCATCAGGGGTTCCATGACATTGGAAGCGGGGGACAATAAAGTTAAAAAAAAAAGAAAAGAAAAAATCGAAGAACAGACCCTGCAGCGCTAGCTCCGACCCACATAAGTGGGCTGCAGGGAAAGAGGGAAGTGTGCTGCCGAAGGGATAGTGGGATGCTGGATGCCGGGGAAAGTGATCTATGTGATCACTGCACAGCGCATTTTTGGAGTGGATTTGCAATTTTGCACTGCGCAGTAATCATGTAGATCCCTCTCCTATACCTGCCACTGCCTGAACGGTCCTTCTATGGAGCTCTGTTGGGTCTCCGCGCCCTCCAGCCCCTCTGAGCGACTCATGTCGGGTCGGGAGCACGTCTCCGGAACAGCTGGGCTTCTCTCCCCACTTCTGTCCACAACTCTGCTTCCTGCTGCACGTACTATGCAATCAGTCATCAGAGTTAGGAGATGTTATGTGAATGATATGTGATTTACCATTGGGGTTGATTCATGCATTCACAAAGTATGAAACCTACTCTCTCTAGGTGACTTTTTATAGAATGTTCTCTGGGTTTTCTCATGGGATGGACTTGTGCAGTGGCAACATGCAATTAGATATTTGGGAATTATAGAATTCTCATCATAAAAAGACCAATACCGCATCTCTCCCACGGGAGTCACCACTCCCTGTGACAGCCATCTCCTCCTACATGATCCTCCTTCAAGATGCCACCCCTAGGGTTAAGACCAGGTGGCAGCTGCCTTCCTTTACTCTTGAAGTATTAAGTTACTTGAATACTATTATTGAGTGTGTGTTGTTTTTTTTTTTTTGGGAATAATTCATCATCATTTAAAAATTTTCCGTAATTTGATTTGTTCAAACTGTTAACACATACCTATCGTACTGGTCTATTTTGGGCCTCCTCCAGTTTGGGTGTTTCCAGAACCAAGACCACTAAAGTGTCTGGGACTACACACCCTCCAAAGAGTGCATTTTAGGGCCACCGTTTGGCAACAATCGGTTTTGTTTTGTGCAATGTTCCCTTGTCTCAGGTGGCCTTGAGGCTTTAACCCTATTGTACCTGAAATTACCAGACTTGTTCTTTAATCTAGTTAATGCAGGTAAAGCACTACTCCAGAATCCAGTTAAAAGCTAGTGCCTCCCACCCCTCTTACACTTTGGCTGCCTTCCATTGGCCACATGGGAGGATATATTAGGCTGGGGTTCAGTGATGACTGCAGGATTCATCACAGGCCCCACTTGCCTCGACCCCCGAGGGAGGGTGTTGTGTAGCAGACCCACTCCTTAGCCTCACGTGGGGGGGGGGATCTGAGGGGCTTCCCATTTGGGAGAAGGGACACATTCCCTAGATTCGTCATAGTATGTATTTTGCTTTGAAAGAAACCCTGGTCAGTGACTGTCTGGTAGCTCGTCCAAGGCTTTCAGGAAACATCAGCTCCTTGCTGTAGAAGGGATGGCTGTCCTAGAATCCACGAGAGGTCCCTCTTCTTCCACCCTTGCAAACACTAACCAGGCAGAGACCCAGATGGTAGTGCTTAACATCATGACCCTGTTTGGGGAATGTATAATTATCAGTGAGACTGCCTTAGTGGATTGTGGGGCGGTAGGAAAATGTATGGATGATCATTGGCCTTAGCCAAAGGAATACCTCGCATTACTCATAGAATTCCTTCCCTTGCCCATAGAATTCCTAATACGTTCACTACAAGTACCGGATGATGCCCTTTGGATTGGCTAATGCCGCCTCAATTTTTCAGAGATTAATGGATCATATGTCCTCTCATCTACTCTTGCACTTGGTCGTCCTATACCTTGAAGATAGACTCTTCCTTTTTCCAAAGGATCAACAAGAGCACTAGCAACACATCCGCGAGGTGTAAAAATGCCTCAGAGAAAAACACTTGTTAGCCAGACCTGAAAAGTCAATTTTTTTGTAATCAATTCTCGGTGTCCTACCCGAGGTACATCTTTTTGCTCACCGGAAACCAGTATGGATCCTAGAAAAGTTGCTGCTGTCCTGAATGGCCATAGCCACGTACTGTGCGTGATGTGTTCATACATTTCTTGGATTTGCAAACGTTTATAGGAAATTCATCCCTGTTTTTTCAGAAAAGCTTAAACCTATCACCAGGCTGTTACAGAAAGGAAAACAATTCCTTTGGGATAACATCACTAGGCAAGGCTTTAGCGTCTCAAACCAAGCTTTTATGATGGCCGCAGTCCTGTGACAACCAGACCTGGAAAGAGCCTTCAAAGTGCAGTCTGAGTCATCAAACATTGGACCAGTTATGAAACAAATCCAGGAGGATGACAGAATAGAACATCCCATTGCCTACCTGTTGCAAACCTTGACTGAATCCGAAAATAATTATTCAATTTTGGAAAAAGAACTTTTAGCATGAAACAGGCATATATGGACTTGCAGGGGGGCGTGACTTGATGGCTGCGTAAGAGGACGTGCCCTTGTGGAGCTCCTGCGGATCCGTCATTGATAATTGGGAAAAACAATGGTTTTCTGGAAATGTGCATGCCCACAGCACGCCTGAGGACATATGAACATTGGGGGCATGGATCTCGCGTAACTACAGCCCGATCGACGGCGTGATAGAAGAGCTGGAGCTGCTGGAAGAAATGAAGTGCCCGGGGCTTGGGGGTCCACAAGATGGCCGAAGGTGGACAAAGGGTCATAAAACGACTGCAACACTGCAGTGGATCTAACAGGCCAGCGAGGTGTAAATCACGGCAGCAGTGAATGCCCTGAATAATGGGCATCCAGCTCGGGAGCCGCCCGGTGAACCGGAGTGAAGGAGGGCCCTGCCGAATAGGAGGCGAAGACAGCGGCCGGTGGCGCACGGAGGAGCGACGGCGAAGTTCGTCCCGGGCAGCCGTGTGACGCCGCGCAGGGCCGATGAGGATTGCCCCCAAAGGTGTAACGAACTGCGTAGCGGAACGTATTATAATAATAAACGCTCGGTGCCCCACGCAGTGACACCGGACCCTAGGTCTCTGGGAAGAGCAGGGGCCCCCGCATCCTCCAAGCCGGGGGGTGGGCTGGATGGAGCAGGGGGCGCCGTATTGCTGTAGCGGTGGCGGATGCGCCGGATCCCAGCGTGCGCAGGAGCGAGCGGGGGCGAGAACTGAGGCACCCGGGACTCGCTGTGCCAGTGCGCACGAGGTCCCAATGGTAGTGCTCCACTGGGTGTTGAGGGAGTTGGTGACACGCGGCGCAGCTCCGAACATCATACAAAGCAGGCCCCCTGCGCATGTATGCGTGCCTGCAGCGTGAGGCCACAGGTGAGGGCATAGACCCACACAATATATCTGCGGTGATGGAGTGAAAGTTGCTACTGACACTGGCTGAAAGGGAAGATTTGAGCGCTGTGACTAAGGACGAAACAGAGAGGCTCTGGGGCCAGCAACGCTATATACTGGATGCTGGGGCACATTTGAGAGCTCAGCCCTACACAGGTGATACGGACATTGCCAACATGGAGTCAGTGCCCCCACACACTTGGAGGCACGCCTGAAGCAGCCTGCACTTGTATGAAGTGTGGAGAAATTGTCACGGGTATCACGGCCGGATGAGCGGCTGGGGGGCCTAGTCGTGGCCCGGAGCTGCTGCAAGTGGGGCCATTTATTTTAAAATTTGTTTATTGGCATTTTCAATGACATCGGTTACATATTTCCATGTTATGCCTTTTTCCTGTGCATGTAACATACATTTTAATTTTAACTTTAACAAACGGTAACAACTGTCTCCTTACAATGTTCACGTGATTCAGCTTCTCCTGTCCCTAGGGGGTAGGGGTGTTTGGGGGGGGGCAGTCAGGTTGTTTGCAGGGTGTGGGGGGATGCTTCCCAGAGGCCCATAGCGATTCTCGTTAGTTCTCTTCAAATCTCCCTGTTTGGCCTGCAATTGTGTTCGTTCCCAGCCTTTGGCTCAGGGGGGCTTGTCGTCGGAGGGGAGAAACATATGTCTAGTGAGTTCTTTCCATGCTTCCAAGGCTCTGCTGGACTCATCTGTTGATCTGGCCACGCTTTCCTCCCAGGCCTTGGTCTCAGCCAGGAGCCATCGATCTGCTTCTCCATGCCATGCTTTATATTGTGGTCCTGCTGTTTTTTTCCAGGACATGGCTATGGTTCGTTTGCTTAATATGCACGCTATGTCCATAAGTCTAACTATGTGCTTTACCTTGGCTAATCTGGGGTAGGTTCCTAGCAAGCACTCCTCCGGTGTCCATTTGTATTTAGTCATGCCTGCTTTCTCACATGTCTGTTTCACCTTTTCCCAAAGTGTCTTCGTTTTGGGGCATTCCCACAACATGTGGATTAGGTCTGCTTCCTCCTTGTTGCACCATGTGCAGTTCGGCTGCATTTGCTTGCTAAATTTGGCTATCCGTTTCGGGGTTAGGTAGGTTCGGTGCAGTACATTCATCTGTATTTGCCTGAATCGGTGGTTTCTCGACACCTCCTTGGGGAATGTAAGCGCCCTGTTCCACTCCCCCTCTGTCATTTCCCTGCCTATGTCTGTTTCCCATTTCCTTTTCATGTGCATGCTTCGGGGGTTAGGTGTATCGTTCAGTTGCCTATATATTTGGGATATTGGTCTGCAGCCCTCCCCCATGCTGTACAGCAGCGTTAATAGCGCGTCAGTGTCCGGTTCTTCAGGCCATGTTTCCCATTTGCTTCGTGCCGTGGCGCGAATCTTCTGGTACCAGAGGAACTGTCCCGGGTGTATGCCCTCACTGTCCCGCAGCGTGCTAAATTCCTTGAAGGTACCCTCCTCGTATAAATCTCCCCAAGTGTAGACCCCTTCCCTTTCCCATGATCTGATTTGTTTCAGGTCTGTGGCCTCTGTGTATAGGTCTGCAATCAGTGGAATCTCTGGTGAGTAGGCCTTCTTCACATGGGCGAGTGCCCTTGCCCTGCGCCAGACTTCCCTTCCCAGGGTGACTATGTGGGGTGTTTCTCCCAGTAGTTTCGGTGGTGCCCAGACCAGTTCTTTCAGGCGGTGAGGGAGGCTCATAGTCTGTAGTAGGGGGTTTTCATCGGTAGGTTCGTCTGAGAGCCATTTAGTTATAAAGCTGAGTTGGGCTGCTAGGTAGTATTTTTCTAGGTTAGGGAGCTGAATGCCGCCCCTGGCGTATGGTAAGGTTAGTGTCGACAGTGCTATTTTGTGCCTGTTTTCTCCCCATATGAACTCCTTTATCAGCGATTCCAGTAGTCGGAAGAAGGGTTTTTTGATATAGTAGTGTACGTTTTGGAACCCATACAGGAATCGCGGTAAGATAATCATCTTGACTATGGAGGCCCTTCCCATCATTGACAGGGGAAGTCGCGACCAGAAGTTCATGGATCTGCGTAGGGTCGGAAGTGCTGCCTTTGTGTTGTGTTCGTGCATCAGTGTGGGGGTGTGCATTATCTGGATTCCTAGGTATCTGAATCTGGTGGTTTGCCATTTTATCCCTACCTTCGGGAGTGCCTCCATCTCAGCGTGTTTTAGGGCCGCTAGGGGGAACATGCAGGACTTTGACTTATTGAATTGGATCCCGGACACTCTGGAGTAATTGTCCAAGACTTCCAGCATGACGGGTACGTTGAGGTGTGGGTCTCTAACATATATAAGGACATCGTCCGCGTAAAGTGAAATGATGTGGTCTACCCCTCCTAGTCTTATGCCAGCGTCAAAAAACTGTTTCCTAAAATAGATCGCTATGGGTTCCAGCCCCAATATGTACAGCATTGGGGATAGCGGACAGCCCTGCCTGGTCCCTCTTTGTATGTCCCAAGCTTCTGATATGTGTTTCCCGGACTTCACTCTGGCTCTTGGTCCAGTGTACAATATCTGAACCCATCTAATGAACCCGGGTCCAAAGCCGAATTCTCTAAGTACTGCCACCAGCCACTCCCAATAGATGGAGTCGAATGCCTTTATGGCATCTAGGGACATTAGTGCGTATGACCTCCTGTCTTCATTAGTTTGGGCCATGATGTGTTGTAGTCTGCGGAGGTTTATTGATGTGTTTCGGCCCGGTATAAAGCCGCACTGGTCGCTGTGTATTATGTCCCCTATTATTCTGGACAGCCGCCTGGCTAGTATTGTTGTTAAAATTTTAGCATCATAATTTAGCATCGCTAGCGGGCGGTAGGAATCGCACCGATCCGCCGGTTTGCCTGGTTTAAGGACCGGGACCACCAGTGTTTCCCTCATGCTTTCGGGCAGCACTCCCCTCTCATATGCCTCTTGGTACACCTCATGTAACAGAGGTGTGAGAGAGGGTTCATATGCTTTGTAGAACTCCGAGGGCAGGCCGTCAGTGCCAGGCGCCTTGCACGTTGCCAGGGACCGGATAGCTTCTGTTATATCGTCAAGCGTGATTTCAGCATCTAATATCAGGGCTTGTTCGTGTGGTATCTTATGGAGTCCTATCTCGTCAAGGGTGTCTGCGATCTGTTCTGGGGGGGCCTGTTCGCAAGTGGGGCCATTCATGCGTCTGGGCACAAGTAACTGGGAGAACCCGGATCAAAGCCCAAGTGAACCAACTAAGTCCGTACCAGCACGCGTGTGGACACGGCCCACCGGCAATCAGTATATACCCCCGACACTGCCGAATTGGTCCCAAACACCGGGAACCGCTCAACACGTAGCAGGATTGCAAAAGAAAGGCAGTCGTGGGGGCCCACACCTGGTCGGTACAGCATGATGTCTAACAAGATCGTAAGGCCAAAGAGCAAGCAGCCCACGCTAGATGACTACGCCAAGACATCGCCAGGAACAGAAGGGGCCAGGAGTAAAGATAAGTCTGCTGCAGGGAGTGCAGAGGCGCCGGGCACAATCCAGGAGGTGCTTGCCGCAATTGCGGACCTGAAAGTCGCTTGGGAAACTAAATTGGGACTGGCCATGAACGAACTTAAGGTGGCACTGAACTCTATTTTTTTGAAACCCCGGAGGATGCCATGGGGTGGCCGGATATGCAGAGCAGCCCCTAAGAATCGGGTATCCAGACTGGAAGCGAAGGAGATAAGTAATATGCGGCAGTGGCACCTAGGGTGGCATCGCGCAAGACACTGGGACTGGAATATAGACAGGGAAGGTGTTGATTGGGATGTACATGCATGTAGGATCCGATTGAACTGAATGATCCTAAATATATACACGGGAGCTCCTGGGAGCCAACCCTTGCGTCCCCATAGCATTAAGCTTAGTTAGGTCTCTGGTAGTCCGGTGACACCCTGCTGGGTACTTGTCCTCGGGTATTCCGAGGAGAGACCAAACGCGGGCGGGCCTGAGATCTAGGGATGGAGCTGGGCATTTGTTGGGGCTGGGTGGGGAGGGGGGAGGGAAAGGGTTGTGTGCAGTGGGTTGTAGTTGGGGAAGGGAGGGAAGGGAAGGTTGTTGGGGCTGGGAGGGTAAGGAGCCAGACTCAGTGTTATCGGGAGCGAAACGGGGAGCTAACAGGAGAGGCAGGATACCATGTCAATGGAGTCGGGTAATCTCAGGGTGGTGACATGGAATGTACGGGGCCTCAATAGTTACCTAAAGCGAAATAAAGGGATGATGTATCTAAGAAGGATGAGGATCGACATTGCATTATTACAGGAAACCCACCTCACCAAAGAGAAATTGGAGATGGTTAAGAGAAAATGGAGCGTCACGGGAGCCACATACTCGGCGTATGCGAGAGGAGTTGTTATATGGGTGGCATCGCATGTGCCGTTTCAGCTGCTCAGGTCCACTATAGACCCAGAAGGTAGAATGGTGGTGGCGGAGGGGCTCCTGGAGATTCGAGAAGTGAACATTATAAACCTATATGCCCCTAAACAAGACACAGCAGCTTACTTCAGGTCTTTATATGGTAAAATCTGCCCCCTGCTAGGCAGAGCGATACTGTGGGGGGGGGTGATTTCAACTGCACCCTGAACCCCAAGATGGACAGGTCAGACAGTAAGCTGGATAAACCGACCCCAGCAGCCAAGGCGCTCTGGGAACTGTTGTCGGACCTCAAGCTGGTGGATGTATGGAGGAGGTTGCACCCAACAGATAGGCATTATTCACATTACGCAGTGCCGCACGACCTGCACACTAGGCTGGATTATGTGTTCGCCCCCGGAGAGGTAGCAGAAGAAATGGTGGGACGGAATATAAGGCCAGGGTGCTTTCGGACCACTGCCTTCTGGTCCTGGAGTGGCAATACCATCCCCCCAGGGCGCGTATCCCGACGTGGAGGCTTAGAGCTGTGGCTCTACAGGACCCAGGATTCCGAGAAGACCTAAGGGAGGCCATCACGGAAAACTTTGACGTTAATACTGGTAGCGTGCAATTAGTGGGAACTGTATGGGAGGCATTCAAAGTTGTGGTGCGAGGGGTTCCCATTTCTAAATCCAAGGGGCTCCAAGGGGGTATAGAATGGGATTTGCAGGATACGGAAAAGGAGCTAGAGGATTTGATGTGTAAGGGGGGGGACCACCCGAGAAGACGACACAAGGATTAGGGAGCTGCAGGGCGCTAGCGGTGAGCCTTGGGACAGGCTATGCAAGTTGAATTATAAGAAATACGTGGAAAGGCAGCATGCGGGCAGGGACAAGCCGGGCAGATTGCTGGCCTGGCTATATAAAAATGAGACACCCCAATCAGTGATTAGAGTAATTAAGGGGGAAGATGACCAGATTCATGATACCCAGGACGGTGTGAATGAAGAGTTCCTCAGGTATTATAAACACCTGTACGAGGATACAGGCGGAGACATGGGCCAAGAAATAGCGGAAACACTAGAGGATATGGGCCTTCCCACTCTAGACGACCTGGAACGAGCAGACCTAGAGACCCCAATCACCGCAGACGAACTAGACGAAGTGATCCAGCATCTGCCTAGGAGGAGTAAGGCCAGGGTCTGATGGACTAACCAGCGAATTTTACAAAGCGTACAGGCAGGAGTTGCTCCAGCCGCTGCTGGCCATGTTCAACGAGGCCTATGAACGGGGGGAGCTGCCAGAGACCTTGAGAGAAACGGTGATTATCCCGCTCTTGAAACCAGGAAAACCGGAAGCAGACTGTGGGTCGTATAGGCCTTTATCGAGGCTCAACCAGGATAGCAAAATACTCACAGCGGTGCTTGCCAACAGACTCAAGCGAGTAATTGGCAGACTGATACACCCAGACCAAACAGGTTATGTCCCCGGCAGAAACATCACTGACAACCATAGGAGGCTACATCATATTATTGACCAGACAGAGAGAGACCCGAGTGAACTGGCCATTGAATCATTGGACGCGGTCAAGGCTTTCGATTCAGTTAGGTGGCCATGGCTGATAGCGACCCTGAGTGGGTTTGAGATGGGACCGGGGTACATAAGATGGGTCAAGATGTTATATAGCTCCCCAATCGCTAGGGTCAAAACAGGCGCCATCATTTCAGACAAATGGCAACCTAGTAGAGGGACCAGACAGGGATGCCCATGGTCGCCCATGTTATATATTCTCGCGCTGGAGCCGCTGGCAATTTGCCTTGGGCAACGATATGGGGAGGTGGGGATTCAAACGGCAGGAGGCACACATTTGATATCGTTATATGCCGATGACATGCTCCCCTATCTGCGTTTCCCACAAGAGAACTTGCAATATCTCCTGGAGGTGATGGAACGCTATGCTACCCTCTTGGACATATCGGTAAACCCAGGGAAGTCCAGCATGTTCGCCTTGGGGAGATACAGGGGCATTCCACGAGATAAGTTGCCCATTTTGCAGATACCCTGGCAGACCGAGATGTTCCGATACCTGGGCATAAATGTATACCACAGTATAGAGGCAGAGCATAAATGCAACACGGAAAGGGCGGTGAAAGGTATCAGAAACAGTATGGCGTGTTGGTCTAGATTGCCCCTAGCCATAATGGGGAGAGCAGCTTTGCTTAAGATGGTTGTGTTGCCCAGACTGCTACTCTTTTTCGTGAATGTCCCGTATCTCATCCCCAAATGCTTTTTTGTCAAACTTCATAGCATGTGCAAGGGCTTCATATGGCACAACTCCAGGAACAGGGTGGCCCTTTGGAAATTACAAAACTCGTGTGAAAAGGGGGGTATTAACTTTCCGAACTTTGAATTATATTACCTGGCGGGACAGCTACTATACGTGGCCAGGTGGTTGTCGGAAAATGAGTCGGCGGAAGCCAGGCTTCTGCGGGGAGACTTGGCCCCGTATTTTCTTAGAGAGCATGAAGGCGGGAAGGGAACTGCTCCAGTTGAGGCACGATTGGGAGGAGGAGGTGGGGGAACCCATGACAGACGGACAATGGGACAGGGCCCAAAGGTACCATAAGAAGCTCTCCCGGAATGCGTGACTTCAGCAGATCCAGCTACACGTCACCCATAGGGCGTACTTGACCCCCGGCGGAATAGCTAGATTTGGGGGCTCGGTTGCATAGCAATGCCCCAGGTGCGGGGAGGAGGAGGCTGGGCTGCTGCATATGTTCTGGGCCTGCCCAGAAGTGAGCAGATTCTGGATAGAACTGAAAACAAGACTGTCTGGCAGTGGGGCGGTGCTTGATGTGGGATCTGCTTTGGCATGCATGCTCGGGATTTTTCCCAGGCCACGTAACCTAAAGCATATTAGCAAGATGAAGGATCTGGCTTATATCTTGGCCAAGCGCAGAATTGCATTGAGCTGGAAGGCAGCTCACCGGCCCAGATTGGAGATGTGGTCGGCGGACCTTCTGAAATGGGCAGAGGCAGAATCGGTGGCCTGGTATGAAGCAGCCACTAGAAGCAGGGAGGAGGAGGAGGTGGCTCCCCTTATAGCCTGGAGGCAAATGGTGGCTTCAATGGTAAACCCACTCCAGGCCGATTGTGAAACAGATGACATGGATGAGATGATGACAGAGATACAGGGTGAGGCTCAGGTGGATGACACGGTTGGAACGGCTCAAGTTAACGAGGGGGAGGGGGACGGTAAAGTGTATTTAATATTGATTGTGAATGTCCTAAATGGTTGCAATGTTTGTATTGTTGTTTGTTAAAAAAAATAAAAATTGTCTAAAAAAAAAAAAATATGGACTTGTGAAATCTCGAATTGTAATCTTGATTTCTTGTAGAAATCAGAACTGACCACCAGAAGCTTTAGATTATTCAGCAAACTGAATGCTGTAACGGTAGACATGCTAGATGGGTATATTTCTTTGCCCAATACAACTTGGTACTTACGTACATTCTGGGCACCAACAACTTGATAGCTGATGTTCTCTCTAGGAAGAAGGAAGAACACAAAACCGAGAACTTGACATGAGATAATACTTCCAGGTCTACCTTTTTGTTTTTCGTTTGGCTTGAGTTATTCAGCAAGTGCAATAGTAGACATAAAAGGATGCCTCAGCTACAGCCACCTCTCTGATAGACCAGAAAGAAGATTTATGGGAGCCGTTGCAGAGTCGAGTGCAGTCTCTGCAGTGAAGGCTCTACTCGGCAATCTCCAGTTCCTGAGTCTATTTTCACTTTTTTTATTGTGGGAGGATTCAAAAACCCACCAAGACCGCAGAGCGCTCGCGGAGCCGTTGCAGAGTCGAGTGCAGTCTATGGCAGCGACGGCGAGACATCGACCCCTGTAAGGCGAGGGCGAGGGAAGAAGCACCAGAAGTAAAAGAGCGTGCCTACCCGGCTTTGCAGGGGAAAGCCTGGAAGAGATCAGGCACCCAGCAATGTCCTCACCATTGGACCCTCAAGCGGCCCCTCCAAACCAGCTTAATAAAGAACTGCAAAATGACCTCCAAGCACAACATAATTCCCAAAAGCCAATTAAGGACACCGGTGGCGTGCCAGCAGGAAAAGTCCTGCCACTCGTGATAGAAACGAGAGCCGCACCTTCAGAAGCCTCGGCGGAGAACTTCCCGCACAGGCTGGCAGACACCCCCACAGAACATGAAGCGCTGTCAGAAACGTTAATGTTACAAACACTTTTGCACACAGAGCTGAAAAAATCAGAGGCGACAAAGCAACCTCAACCCCCGACCGCTGTGACTGAAGCAACAGCACATAGGTCCTCCGAGACCACAACAGGATCTCTGCCCATAGAACCTATACTCCCTATCATTAAGGCTCAAGGGAGAGAAATAGCACAGCCAAGAAATCTTACCTCGCGGGTTGATTCGGGCAGGGTCCAGCGGTGGCGCCCGCGGCGTCGGCTCCAGTCCACGTGGAGGCGAGCCCCACAGCCCTTCTCCTGAGCGTCCTCGCCGCGGTTCACACGCACCCGGAGATTGGCATCCTCGTCTTGCCTCCCGGCGGGGCCTCCCCGCCCTTCCTGCCTTTGCCACCTTGGCCGCCGCCAGCCACGCGGGGCGAGGGGTCCTAGCCTCGAGGCGTCTCTCCCCCGCAGCACGATCCGGAGGCGTGGCCGTGGCTGGTTGGGGAGGAAGGAGGGGCCCCTGCATTGATTGGCATCTCGGCCCTACCTCTGTACACGGGCAGCCAGAGTGCCCTCTCCATTTAAGCAGCAGAGGCCTCTCCAAGCAAGGAGGAACGAACTCCATCAGGACAGCACTCACCATTCAAAATAGTGGGCAATAACAAACGCCAGCCCGAAAGGCAACACGTTCAAAAGCACCATATAGAAGAACATGCAAAAACCAAAGCAAACTGAGTGCCTCCAACCCAGCTACCTCTATGAACACGCTCAAAGTGTACTTTGGCCGGAAAGGGCGCCAAGTGGGAGCTCCCCACCAAGACATAACCGACGCCAAGCTCCTGCCGATCGTGGAAGACACTGCGATGCACTTAACAGGCCTAAATATTCCTCCAACACCCCCCGGAAGGAAAGAAACCCCCTCATTACAAAACTATTCTGATGCAGTGTCTAAACCTACCGGCACAAAAGCTCCAGAGGGGCTACCACCCCTACTAACGACAACAGGGGATGAGAACAACAAGACTCCCGTGCCGCTCTTAATAGAGCCCACAACCCAGCCAGAGACTCTCCCTTCTCATGCCCAACTTGCCTCAACAGAGCGCAGGCGACGGCTATGGCCCAACACCCTCTGCAGGGACACCAGAACCCAGGCATCCTCCATGGGACCCAAGGGATTTAGCTTATGGAGACGAGAGGGCCCTTAGAAAGAGACAGACAACTAACAATACGCCTCCGAAGAGACAGTCATCCCTGACACATATCATTGCCAGTCCACCTCCATCAGAAGCCACGGAAAAAATAAAAAGAGCTGACAAAATAACGTCCACAAGCACTAGAGACTCAAGGGGATACTCTCTAATGCCAAATAGACGGATGAGCGAGATCTCCAGTAAACTGTTGCAGGACTCTTCCCCAAAAGAAAATAGATCCGATGACAATTCTTTCCACAGTGACATTTGCATTGGCACCATTCGGAAAATTGTATGAATCTCTCAACGACTCGCTGAAAGACCAAAACACGCTCATAGCTATGATGCATACCAAGATAACTTTCTTAGAGGGATTCGCGACAGCCAAGCTAAGAAACCCTGACTGGGAGCAACCAACTACTACAGATGAAGGTCAAAATACAGTGAAACCAAGCACGGAACCTAACACCAGAGAGCAGGAGGCAAAGGCTACACAATCCCTATACACCCAAACAGATGCCACAGGGGCCTCAACTCCAAGCCCCACACTCAAAGCGTCAAACGCCGCTCCACCGGCTGCATCAGGACCCCCCTGCCAGACCCCACAAAGAAGACCCACACTCACTCATTACCTCCTTACCTATGTCCCCACAGATTGGGTATCTTGGCAGAAATCAGCCAAACTCTAGCCACAAAAGAAGAAAAGGTGACGTCAAATAGAACGTGAACGCAAGCCCGAAACAGAAACCAACTTTGGCAATTTTCACCTTCACGGCGGACAACATTTTCCCTACATTCGACATCTTCTTGCATAAGGGCTCAACCCAAAAGGACTCCAAGAAAAAGACTGCTCCAAGCCAAAACACCACAATAAACGACCAAAGTGGGACATTAGTGGCCAGGAGAAGAGCAACTAATGTACAATTAAAAGTTAACCACAAGACTACTGAACCTAGTCACAACGCCCCCAGGTGGAAAAACTCCCCTCTCCTTCAGACCCAGAGCGATCAAGGAGATGAGGAGCTACCATCGGAGGAGCCATCACAGGAGTCAATCGACCTAATGAACCTGAGTCTATACATAGTCGAAGACTCTGAATCAGAGATTCCTGAAGCCCCGCAACATAAAAGGACAAAACTGGAACTAGCGGACACTCGCCAGATGCCAAATGGAAAAAAGAGGGTGCTTTTCTCAGGCACCCAGCACTCGCCACAACCTCTTCGGACACAGGTCAGGGAAACCAAGACGAAAAGCACACAAGGAGGCTTAGAATCATCGACAAACCTTAAAGGTTTAAAGCAGAGACACTCCGTGTCGGCTCAAGATCCATGCTCACCCAAGCTCTGCACAAAAGGGAAAAACAGGAGTTAAGAGGTACAAAGGGACAAATCGGAAAAAGATGAAGAGATCCACCACCACTCAAGTGGACGGAGGGAATCCAGTCGGCCACTCATCAAACCAAAAACACATTACAGATCACAAGTCCACGACTCTAAGGAGAGCCTTAGTCAGTATCCCCGGAAAGAAAAACCTTGGCCGGGTGACCAAAACAACAGTTGTAAACCCACACCCACTCGAACATTCAAGCTCCAAAGACATTGAGAAGAGCGGGACAACTGGACCCTGAACTACAAGGCGATCACAAACATCTTCAAGCAAATCAAATCCCTTCAATCTTCCTCGCCAAACATTATCGACATACTGAAACCCAACCCTAATGGAAGAAAGGACAGCTCCTACTTACACATCAATTCGAGCAAAGCTCAAAAACTCCTCTGGAGCATGAAAGATGATCTAAGTAACCTTGGATTAGACCTTAGCCTGGCAACCAAAGTGTCACCCAGTAACATCGAAAAGGCAACACAGAAGTTCCCCCGACGTCCACGATCATCATTGAGAGGAAGAAACACGAGTGGGCTGCACAATTCCCTATCGCCTAGACCAAGAAGACCTTCTTCAATGCAACCGCAAAGGCCGCCCGAGAGAGCAAACCTATCTCGAGGTGAAAAAGGGAAAACCGCAGTAAAGGAAACTTGGACCAACAACACGCAGTCTCAGCCACGAGACCAGGCAAAAGTAAAGCAACATCACTCATCGGATAGACATCACCTGAAAGAAGACAGTGCGGATAAACTTGACCGCAAAAAATCACTTAACACGACCGAAAGCTGCTGGGACTCCAAAGGCAAGAAAGGGTGGAACTTCAGCGAGCACACGCTCGCTACTCCAAATGGAAACAACAGCGACTGGTTCAAGACACAAGTTAACAGACTGAGAACAAAATAGCCATCACTCAAGGAAACTCGATCTCTGGGGCACAAGAACACTACTCAGGGATCGGATATTACACCCACACTGTTACTGGCCTCTTGGAACACTAGGGTTTTTCCCATTTAACCACAAAATCCGAAGTGCACCCAGCTTCGATGTACTATGTCTGCAGGAGACGTGGCTCATTCGTAAACCCTCCTTGGACAGATTCAAGTTGGCCGACTCCCCTGCCCACAAGGGCCCCAAAGGAAGACCCCAGTCTGGAATAATAACAGCGATAAAATCAGGAAGCACCCTGACCCTGACAAAAGTCACCAAAGGAACCGAATTCATTTTGGCATCCATCATTAATTGGTCCACTCCCTCTTCAATCACCAAGAAAGAGACGCAAGAGAAGATCCTACTCCTAAACATTTACTGGATCCTGCTGCGAATACCAAACAAAACATTTCTGATGGAGCTGGAATCGACAATCAACTCTGCCTTAATTGAGGAAGATGTCACACACATAATGATCGCAGGAGACCTGAATGTTAACCTACTCGCCCTTCAGGCTAATCCGCAAGGCCGGGCCGCGTTGTGGTCCAAACTAACGGAATCTAGAGATCTGCACAACCTGCATCTCATAACTGACGCAAAGCTCAGTCATACTCCAACATGGGAGAGAAACGGGGAAGGAGCAGCCATAGACTATATTCACGTGTCCAGAAGTTTGCTAAAATACTTTTCATTTCTTTCAAAGTGACAAGAACAGCAAATAGTGATCACAACTTACTGTCCTACGAGTGGCACACAAACAGAAAGGAAAAACGGGTAATGAACTAAACCCTAGAAGTCAACTCCTATGGCACCCGCCTTCGCCTTCCGGACTCTATCAATGCACTGACGCAATACTACGATCGAGAACAGCTCAAGCTCCGGGAATATCGCAGATTACTCGACAGCCCTGGCAGTCTTTAAAACCACTGCAAAAAAGGGAGCTCAACGCTCAACTCCGACAGTACACGTCATTAACAAACAACTGGTGGAGAGAAGGAAGTACATTAGAAAACTAAAAAGAGAAGCAAATAAATCGGGCTTTAAAACTCAAATAGAGGAACTAACTAAAGCCGTCAAACAGTACCAATCCTGTTTGAAAAACACCAAACATCGGAGAAACCAAGACGATGCAGAAATTATGCTGGTCGCTAATCAACGCCAAAGCAAAGGGTGATAACCAGCCACTAACCAACGCAGTGGGCGAACTGAGATGGGTTAAACACTTTGAGCAATTGTATAAAGCCCCCAAGAAACCTTCAACACCCTCACCGTCAACAACAAAAGTAGAATGGGAGATCCCCACAGATCAAGAAACCATCATCAGTAAAATTTAAAAAACTCAATGGCTCACGTGCGGCGGGGCCAGATGGCATCACAAACTTTGATCTAAAGCAAAGGGCCGAAAGCTGGGCCAAGTTCGTTGGGAAAGTATTCAAAAACTGCAACACAGCGGCAGCCATCCCACCGTCCTACAAGAAGGCTATAGTCGTTGCGCCTTTTTTGAAAATCGGAAGAGACAACCCAAGCCACTACCGACCTATAGCCTTATTAGATTCAATTGGGAAACTCTTTGCATCATTCATTCGGGAAAGTTTCCAAGGCTGGGCAACTTCTGGCAAAATGAGCGACCCATTACAAGTAGGTTTTGTAAAAAACCTAGGAACAACAGCTAACATCCTAGCCATAAGCACCTTGAAGGCTAAAGTTATTGAGGGCCATCCCAAAATCTACATGGCATTTATCAACCTGACAAAGGCCGTCGACTATGTGGACAGGACACTTCTGTGGGAAAAACTGGAAAACTACCACTGCCCACCAGCAATCCTGAACCCCATAAAGGAACTGTGCAGCAAAACATCAATGTGTGTACGATTGAACCAGCAAGGCCTATTGTCATCTTGGATAGAAACCAACCGAGGAGTGAAGCAAGGATGCCCCCTCACCCTGGCACTCTACAATGTATATATAGTGGATTACAAAGACCACAAGACAAAAGTTCGCATGTTCCCACCAAGATTGGGAGAAAAGAAAATATCAAGAATGTTATATGCAGATGACATCATCTTGATGGATCAAACGCCAATAGGCTTGCAAAGACAACTCGCGAACCTTGACTCGTACCTGCAAGCCAACTACTTACAGATGAACCAAGAAAAAACGAAAATCTTTGTCTTGGGGGAAAAGGCTCGAGAAAAAGAGAAAACCTTGCCTGGAAGGTACGAGAGGAGACTCTGGAGATCGTGAATGAGTTCAGATATCTCGGAGTCGCACTGAACAAAAACGCGAAAGAAATCCTGATGTGCGAAATCCTTTTGAAAAAACGACGTCTTCTAATAACACAGACTAGAATCCTATCCAATAAGTACTGCCGCTTTTCTGTCACCTGTTCTTACATTCTACAGGATGAAAGTCATCCCCACAATAATGTATGGCGCAGAAGCTATGCCTTACATTCCATCATCCTTCTGGCAGAGAGTAGAAGGTCTGTACTGGCGTAAAGTACTAAGCCTACCACAGTCTACACCAGTGGTGTTAATCAGAAGAGAACTAACACTCCAATCATTTAACTCCGTCGTAACACGGAATGAGCTCCTGCTCTATAGAAAGATGCTCCTACCACATCCACCACTGATACTAAAGGCAATAGAGCAAGAAACCAGGGCAGGAACGTGTAAAATGCTCCTACAATGGGAGGAGAAAAACAAACAACGCCTTGACTGGGCAGGAGGCTCCCAGGATGACCTCATCTATAACCCAGGAAAAGTAAAGAGGCGAGTGATGGAGAGAGACTGGATTCAAACACTGGATGAAGCACAACTAGTAAAATCTACAAAGGATGGTCCAGACAATCCGGCAAAAGTCAATGGAACCAGAGCCTACCTACTAAAGTGCCCATCTCGGAAGCTCCGGGAAAACTTTTTGCGTATCCGCTTGAACATTCTACACACAAATGAAATGCTGGCTAGGCGGAAACAAGTAAACACCAGCCTCTGTCGTTTCCGCTATCAACCAGACACGATCGAAACACTCAAGCATTTGCTTTTAAGATGCAGAGGGGTGGACGCGGCGCGCACCCTCCACTTGGGCCGCCTATTTAGCAATGCTTGCTGCTTCGACGAAGAGGAGAGATGGAACAACCTGATGAGTGGAGAAAACACCAGATGGACCATAGCCGTGGCAGGATTCTACGAAGGCCTAGGTCTATTGAAATGCCCGGATCCTGAACAAATAAACCCCTCAACCTGAGGCAAACAAATCTCTCCTTTCAATGGCAGAGGCTGGCCCGATCAGGATTTACTGTTTTGACTGCATACTGAGCGACGGATCCTCAAAGAGGAATCTTGTAAAAATTGTTTTTCTTTTTAACAATTGAATCAAATAAAAAAAAAAAATAATAATTATGTGAGTACAATGGGTTGTTGTTCCACCACCAGATCTTCATTCCTACCCAACAACTCTAAAAACAAGTGCTCCATATTTATCACGACAGCCCAGCAGGGGAACATAAAAATGTCGAACAGCTGAAAAATTTTGAACAAATATACCATTCCGTGCCATTATAGCGAACAAGGGGAGCAGGAGTTGCGGGGGGTGGGTCCCCCGCACCCAATACAGTAAAGCTTGGAAGAAAAAAAAAAACAAAGGACCCTGCAGTGCCAGTTCCCATCCACGGAAGTGAAGGAGAACAGGCGTTGCAGGGAGAAAGGGTGCCAGTGGCACACAGTGAGGTGTACTGCAAAAAGGTAAGTAGAGGGGGAGGAGGGGGGCTGTTGCCAGAAATGTCAGAGAGAGAAAAAAACAAAAATCATTTTCGTTCAAATAACTTTAGTTTTCTTTTTTCTCCTTGAGACCTTTCGCATATGATTATTTCATGGACAACCTCCATGCATCGGTATAGAGCGTCACCCCAGGGCCACTGCAGTTGCAAGGAGTCACAACTGTCCGTAAGGGTGTCGGTACCCGTAGAAACCCAACCTGGCTTGTGCAGTCAGCAGGTAAAGCTTGAGGTAGCATCCACATCGTGACTCCTCCCTGGCTAGGAATGCCCCGTAACTCCGCCTGTGACAAAGGAGAACACCATTAGAGATATCGTAACAAAAACCTATCGTAAAGAAATCAAAATGATCTCCTTAAAGTAACAGAAACCACAAACATTTACATCTTGCCAAAATTGTAAAAACCCATTAAGCGCCATTGAAACAAAGTCCTCCTCCTAACTCATCCTGGCCAATTCTTCAAGAGGAGCAGGTGGGTGGGTGTCGTGACCGACGCTGGAAAAGAGACTGTCTCCCTCCAGCGCCGGGCTATTTAAGTGCCCTGCACCCAGGGATGCCAGCCGATGCAAGACATGCCCCTTCCACCTGCCTCAGGCGAGTAGGGGCGGTGCGGACCCAGACGGGGTGGCAGAGGGACAGCTTGCTATGTCAGCTGTCCCTAGCCCTCCCTGCGTGGCCAGTGCCATCTGCTTAGCGGGACTATCCCCTACTTGCCCTTCTACCCCGCCTACAGACATAAAACCATATGCATCTTTCCCTTATCCCAATGATTGCACTGACTCTCATTTTGTATTGGAAAACATACAAGTCACTTTATTGGAGTCTCATGAGCGGTTCTCGTCCTGCCCCGCCCCCGAGTGGAACTGGTGTAAAACACCTATACGGGTAGCCCTTTACTATTCCCGGACTTCACAGAAACCGGAGATCCCTCACTTCGGTTTTACTCTCCTTCTGGGTGACCCCAGTCATTTCCGGTTTTAGTTCTTTGCCAGTAGTCAAGCCCGCCTCTGGTTTTATTTTTCTGCCAGGACAGCCATTCACATGCACCCATGCATGGAGCGTCACCACAGGGCCACTGCAATTGCAAGGAGTCCCAACTGTCCGTAAGGGTGCCCGTGCGCGGAGAATCCCAACCTGGCTCCTGTAGCCAGCGAGTAAAGCTTGCAGCAGCATCCGCAGCCTGACACCTAGGACCGCTCAGTAACTCTGCCATGCTTTGCGGGTGCCCCCCCTGGGACTCCAATACCCCTACTCACCGCAAACATACTCACCTCAGCCCCCTACACGCATCCTGCCCCCTTGAGTGCTGCGAAGACATCTAGGAGGAAAACATTGCGACCCACAATCGACGGTATCGGGTAATAATATCGCCATATATATAGTCGCCGTAAATAATATCGCTGGGAAAATGTTGTGGCGATATTATTTGGGTGACCATATATATGGGGACAGGGAAACAAAAAAAAACATTTTAAAAAAAAAATGTGTGGGTTGCGGGGCTGTCCCCCGCATGTTCCATGCAATAATGTCACCACAAAAAACGCCCATTTTTGGGCAATATTTTTGCATGGCGAGATTTTTGTGGCAACATTATTACATGGAACCCAATCAACAAGTGCACCCCATCCCTGTCAAAATGGACAGGGTCCTTATCATAAAGAATTCTGTGCCTTTATAAATCCCAAGCCTTCGAGCTCTTGTTAAACCACCCTGTGGATTTTCCCATGGCTGCATTGGACCCGGCACCCCGCCAAACACTTGGTTGGATAATCTCAGACGAAAATATTTCAACACCCTCCAACATTTGTACCAATATCTTTTTTTTTTGTTTTGTTAACTTTAATTTTTATTTGCATTTGGACACTCAATGACAGCATCAATTTTTCTTACATTCTTACCAACAACAATAAACCCTCTCTCCTCCCAACTCAATCAGTGTGTTGGGAGGGCAGGCGTTTGTTCAACTATGAATCCTCTCAGGGATGGATGAACATTGATAAACCATGAATGGACTAGAGTGTCTTGGATTGGCTCCCCTCTGTCCGGTTACCGCTACAGGCCATTACAGATTCACCATAATTCTTTAACCGCCTCGATTCCTGACAGCAACAGCCCCCATTCCTCCAAGAAGGACTCCCTGTGGTCATTCACAATGGCTGTCGGTCTCTCCATTTCAATCATGGAATAGAATTTACATTCCCATTCCTGTCTTGTGGGTATTCTCCCCACCTTCCAGTGTCGGGCCACCGTTAGTCGGCCAGCCTGTAACATTGCCTCACACACCTTGGCCAGCCGGTGGTACTCCTGGTCACTAGTCTGGATTCTTATAAGGATCTGAAGCGGGTCAAGGCTCAGCTGGGTCCCCACAAGGTCCTTCATCCAGCTAAGGAGTTCCTGCCAGAAGAAGTGAATTCTAGGGCATCTCTACCACATGTATGTGAGAGAATCCACTCCACCACACCGTCTGGGGCATGCGGGTGAGGCGCCTCTGTACCTTCTTGAGATTTTCAGCGGGTCCCTGTGCCAGCCGTGCAGTATCTTGAAATAATGTTTGACGGTAGAGGTGAATAAATTGCTGTGACATGTCACCAGGAAGATTTTGGCCCAGACCTCATCCGTGATTTCACCCCCTGCTATTTCCTCTCATTATCTCTTGAATGTGTATCTCACCACCTCCGAAGTAGACACTAGTATTTTATATATGCTAGAAAGGGCACCCTTTCCTGGTGGTGGTTGCATCTAGCCATTTCTCAGGATGGGTTAGGTCCCTGGAGAGGCGGGTGTCCCATTTCGAGTCAGTAAACATCCATTCAGCCTCCAATATTCGAAAATGGAGATCCTGCTCCATCCCCGTCCTTCCTGGATTTCCTCGTAGTCCATAAAGCAACCTTCTTTAAACAGCTGCCCAACCCTCTGCAGCCCCTCGTCCGATGACTGCTTGGCAGATGCCAGCCCCCGGGTTCTCAGATGGAATGGGGGGCATCAGACCGAGGCTACCGGTGAGGGCCAGAACGATAGGGATCTTATTCGCCCCATTGTTCCTCCACAGCTCCCACAGGACACCCAGTGTGGGGGTGCTCTCTTGCTCCTCTCGGAACCTCCCTAGGCGGGGCCCATAGGTAGTCGCTCGCCTTCAATGGGTACAACCCACACACTCTCTATCCCCTCTCATCCTTCCTCTCACACTCTCACTTTATTTCTTACCCTCTCACTCTCAACTTTTCTCATTCATATTTCCTATTGCTCATCATCAGTGACGCCCTCTATCAATCATTTCCTCCCTTGCTCTATTCTCCTTCCTTCTTTCTCTTGCGCACCCACAACCCTTATCGCATTTCAAACTTTGAAGTCACCTGCCTTGAACCGTGGTGCCTATTACTGCGGAATGCAAACAATAACAGTGAACACCAATATTATTGGCTTTGCCAATGCTTATGTTTACCCCACCATCCCTACCGCTAACTCCTCTACCATCATCCTTTCTCTACCCCTGTTAGGGAGATTTCTCACACAAGTCCTAAATCCCCTCTACCTTAGAGCCCTCCAGCTCTTTTGCTATATTTTGGGGCTTTGAACTTTTCATTTTCAATGTGTTTTACTTTTGTGTTCTCTGGTTATGGAGTTTTAAAACAACTCCATAGGCATCCTCTTTTTCTGTGCGTCACACAGCACCTTCAGTGCAGTGGCACAGGGATGTCTTTCAGACTTCCCAAGGTTTAAATACCTTCTCTGGGACTGACTACTGTCTCCCAGAGCATGTAAAGTGAAATTGACTTTACTAGTCTCTTTAAAATTACAGACCCAGCACACACTATCTTCCTATAGAGTGCTGGAGGGGTTGCCTAGCATCTCCAGAGTCAAAACACTCATGTATCAGTCAAATGTTACCCTTTCCTACTTTAAATGGCTGGTGGCAGTGGTTTAGATCAAACTACCATGATTTTTCCCTACCGCTAACAACGCTAGCTAAAAATCGGGTCAGCCATGTTTTTCAATATGGCGCCCAAGACCGATCTGTAAAAACGGACTCTGGTCAGCTTTTTTTGCCATTTCTTTTAGGAAAGGTCCTTCTTGTGTTTGTCTCTGTGCGCCAAACCAGGTTTGGTCCCTTTGTTCGTTGGCCTTTGGCGGGCTTCAGTGCTGAAGCCCTCCTCTGGCGTCTGAGTGTCTGGGGTGGACAGGATGTGAGGGAGGTGCCCGATAGTCTTCTGGGAGACCTGAATGCACTCTGGTGTGATTGGCCGGCTGGCTGTCCGGCAAGGACAGCCACACTGCTGTGTGAATGACAGCCAGGCTGGAATGAATGGGGAAAACTGTTTAAAAGCAGGTCTCTGAGACTTGGAAAGCAGTGTCGAACACTGGAACGAAAGAACCGAAGACGAGCTGAAGGAAGACGACTGCTGCAACTCCTGGATGACCGGTGAAGCCCTGCTGCAGGCCTGTATTGCCTGAAACTTCATCGACAGAGAAGCCCTTCAAGGTTAACTTCTTCCCTTGAGTTTGGTGGGAACAACCAACTCGCAAGCCACCTGGACACCGTCCCCATCCTGGTCGAATTTTCTTCAGAGTTCTGTTGAAAACCGGATAGCCAGGGGGAAGGAAACCAGCTTGTGGACTTTAAGGCACTCCCACCTTAAACCAACGTTTTGCCAAGCTTGTGGCCTTATCCCTGGGCAGTGCGGGAACCTCCTGACGTCCTCCTTCTTGTCCCCATGACTGAAGCTCAGGAACAGCGATCTGCTCGAACTGCCAGGAGCAATGCCTCAGCTATAGCTCTTCTTCACTTTAAAGGTACTGTGCAAACGTGGTCCGGAAATCTTTTCAGCCACGGGGAAAGTTTGTGAAATTTTCCTGACTTCGAAGGCTTGTCCTTCCCTAAACATTAGTCTAACTTTTCGCCTGACCAAATTCTTCTAAGATCCGTGGCAAAGACTTAACCTTTTACTACCAGAACTGTGCTATCCTATACAAAGACTCTGAGCCATTGACTTTGGCCCAGGCCTATGAACTGAATTTCTGGTCGTAGTTTACTGAAACCCTTTGCCCTGCCTATGAAAGTATTTGTGTTGTTGATTCTTATAACCTTGTCTTTTTACCCCTTTTTAAAGTATCTGAAGTGCCATTTTGCTCCCACTTCAAGGGAGCTGAACTTGTTCAGTAACTTATTGGTTGTGTATTTGTAGTATATTAGCATATGATATTGAGCTGCTCTTGCTAGTGTAATGTTTTCAAACTGGCTGTGTAAATAAATGTATATTCATTTACCAAGAAACCTTGAATAAGTGTTTTTTTGAATCACTGTATTTGTTGATCATATGTGTAACTTGTTCTACTGCTCACTCAACTTTTGTGATAAGTCTGGCTGCTCAGCCACTGCTACCACATAACTGTGTAGTACACCTTGTACCAAAGGTGAAACTGTTCTGACACTTGTAGTCTAAATTGCATGTAGTGTTCCCCAAGGGTACTGCATGTGATTCTGCCTAACACTTGTGTACAGTGGTGAGGATAAAGTATACTTGGTACATTTAGAGTACTGCTCTTACCTTTGTTCAAATAACCCTCACAAGGCTAAGCAACACAAGTGAAGCAATTGTTTTATCATGTCTGATATGGATAGCTACAGACAGGAGACCTAACAGTTGATCAATTGTGAGATGTGTAAAGCTAGAAATCTCACTGTAAAAGGCAAAAAGTTTGAATTGATAGAACAGTTGTTGGAATACCAAAGTCTGAGGTGTGGGTCTGAAACCCCCACCCCTGCAGCAAATGTGGAAAGTGTTGATGAGGATTATAATGTTTCTGAGGGTAACTCAAATGTTATGGATGAGTTAGATGAGGCAGAAGAGTCTCACAATGTAGGCCCTGTTTTACATCTACCTGCTCATAGGCCTCAACCTTTGACCACAGGGACCCCATCAGGTCCAACACGAAGTCCTGAATTTGTCTCTTTGGAAAGAATGAGACTTGAGTTAGAACTTAAAAGAATCCAAGCCCAAACTGAAAGCAAACATCAAGAACTTAAACTCGGAGAAATGGAGTTGAATCATGCACTTGAAATGACGAAGTTGTCTCTTGAAACTGGTTCTCTCCCAGAGTCTCCTAGGTCTTCCAGTCCCAAGAGGCCTTGCATGCCCAAAGATGCAGTAAGTCTGTATGAGGTTAAGCTTGATATTTTGGATTGGTTGGCTGCTTTTGAATATAACCATGAGATTCAAGACATTACAGGGAATCGGCTGATTCCTTGGCTTTTTTCTAGGCTACCCCCTGTTGCAACTGATGTGGTAATGGAGTTGGGGGGATATAGACAGAAAAGATTATGAAAGTGTGAAACTAGCTTTGATAGCTAGGTTTGGGAAGACGCCCTCCCAGTATTCTAAGAGGTTTAGAACCCTCATAAAGCATGATGGTACCCCTTGGGCTACCTGGGTGTGTGAATGTTTGAAAACTTGGGTTACGGGTTTCAGAGTTAACACTTATGAAGGTATGAGAAATCTGTTTATGTTGGAAACTATTTTTGATGCCTGCTCTCCTGAGCTGAGACAGCACTTGGCTGACTCTAAGGAATTAGATCCAAAAAAGTTAGCTAGAGCAGCTGACTCATGGGTAGCCAACAGGGCCATATGCAGTTAGTGCGATATGATTTACAAAAAGAAAAGCGAGTAATCATTTTTGCATTGTGAATTGCGATACTGCTTATTTTATCCATTTGGGTGTGATAATGTAGTTCATTCTATAGAAACCTGAAATGTGCCCAGTACTTTAGGCACAGCTCAGTGGAAGTGCCACCTGTGCAATTGGTTCGGACCTTATACGATTAAAGCATTATGATTAGGCTCAACTGAACTGTATGCATGAAGAGATCTGAACTAGTAATGAGGTTCTGGCCACTTGCTGAATTGATCAGACTTAAAATCCTTATTTTGTATGAGAGTGCCACATTTTACATAAGCAACGTCAATGGTTGGGGAGAACTGTCTATAGAGAATAGCCACGGTGAAACAGAGAGCCTTTTAGAACAAGACCGCCGGATGGGGGAGTACTGATTTATAGAAGGGATCCAAGCAAGAGAACCTGTCTAAATAGTACAGGGAGGCGGAGTTCAGAATCTATCTGCTGATGTTCTACTGGCCCTCTGCCTCTTCTTTATAGAGTTGTCATCCAATGTGAGTGGTGACCCTCTCTATTGAGGAATACCAGTAGTGAGGTGTAACCTCCTATATGGGACACACAATATGCAGAGTATTTGTTTTATACGTTTTCCAGTGAGGAATACTGGTATAGAAAGCAAACCGTGTGGTAGGAGAACCGGTCTAAAATGTGCTACCAATACCGAAATCCAATCTGTAGGAAGTCTACAGACACCCTGTTCATAGAGCGCAGCAAACTGAGAAGCAAAACCTAACTGCCAAGATCCATTATGTTGGTTATCAAACACAGTGCCGTCTGACCCCACTTCTTTCCTTTTCTCTTTCCTGCAGTTCGTGTCCAAGAAGAATCCACAAAACGTGAAAGAAGTACGTACCTTTCCTTCTTTTCGCAAGGACATCTCATCTTGGAACATTTTTTATGTTGCGTTTGGCTGACTAGCTTTTTAAATCCTGGAAAGTGCCTCCACACCCCCTCCCACCCCGACATATTGCTTAGGTTAATTGACGCAGAGGCCGCTAATTTATTTTACAGAAAATTGCATGTACAGCAACATTGATGATGGGGAAAGCAATGTTTCGAGCTGTCATTTAGAATGATGTTGATTTCTATGTTGAGCTAAACAAATCTTTTCTGTTCTTATGTTCTTCAACCGTTTCTCAAATCCAACTGGTATGACACTATACTCAATTGTTCTATTAGGCATAGGCCTCTTTCCCACTATACAGGACTCTAAAACCTAGCTGTTTCCACACCATGCAAGATTCTCGAAATCTATGCATTCAGCCATACTGTGAAGATTAGCTGCAAAACCTATATCCCCCTAGCCAAAAAGCTCGAACTTTCTGCATACTTAACTTACTCAAAAACTCGCACACCCACATCTCGCACTGCAAGCCACATGCACTTCTCCACACTGCAACACATAAGCCGCACCAACAGCACAAGAGTACTGACATTTCTCCGATGCTCGCACCAAAGCTCAGCGCACAATGTGTATACGAGATGAAGCTGCCAACAGAACAGTACTCCTCTCACTATCCTACTCCCTTTTCACCCTACGAACGCATCCCACCTTCTCGTTTTTCTGATCCGCCAGAGCGCCTGGGGACCAACTCCGTTGGTGACGGTGCACGGTACAAATACCTTTAACATTAGACCATTCAAGTGATATGATTGGATTGGATATGATTGGCGTTGTTCTTAGGGTATGGCTTAAACAAAAGATAACACGTAAAAAAACAACTAGTGCATATAGGCCATGAGTACCTGGTTGAGAATATAATATTCCAAGCACATACCTGTGCTTGTTATAATACCGTTCTATGAATGGCCATGGTTTAGAGAAATCGGACTAATAGTGATTCATAAAGAAGAGAGGGTAAAGAAAGAGGTCAACATTGCTATACCCGGTGGATTAATCTTGCATCTTTGGTTGATGTGTGAGGTCAGCATGAATGGACTCTTTAATTTTTCTTTTTTTCTTTTTTTTCTTTGAGCATCGACCACATCTTTGAAACTTTTATTTACAAATTAACATGTTATAAACAATACAGTAACCTACTCATAACAGTCAAGAACTTGACAAATCACTGCATTTTGATGCATAACTATGTACAGTATGAGATACAAATTGCACCAAAACCCTCCACCAAATCAATTACATCTCTCAATCACCCACCCCCCAAACCCACTAATTACACATATACAACACCAAGTCTAATATAACTGAAGAAATGTATCCCAGATTTTCTCAAACAAACCCAATTTCCCATCTCTCCTGTAAATCACCCTCTCCATTCCTGCCAAATCATGCATTTCAGTCAACCATGTCTCAATATTCAATGACAGTGTAGATTTCCAATTCCGCAAAATAATTTTCTTACCAATTATTGTCCCTCTGAACAACCATTTCTTCTGATTCTGACTGAGATCATCCAATGACTCATCACTCCCCAATATCACCACTTTGAAATCCAGGACAGGCAGTCCCTCTATCACCTCATCACACACTTGTCCAACCGCACCCCAGAACAATCTCACCAACCTGCAGTCCCACAGCAAATGCTCCAACGTACCAGACTCATGCATGCATCTCCAACATTCAGAACTCTCCAACATCCCTCTTCTACACATTTACTCTGGTGTCCACTAAATCCGATTAAGAATCGTTATCTGTCTCGACCTCTCTGTAAGTCCCAATGAGCACATCTTAACATTCACACACGTTTGTTGCCACAAGTCTTCTGTGAAATCTGACCCAATTCTTCTGCCCCACTCCTCCCTTAGCGAATCATTACCATGGTAATATGACACAATCACTTCATACAGTCGACTGGCCAGGCCCCCTTGTCTTCCTACCACCTTCCTAGTAAACATATTCAAATTAATGTTCTGCTCCAAGTCTACATGCCCTATCGCACGTTTAAGTTTCAGATAGTCAGAGGCTTTAAAGTTCTCTGTTATAATGCTGCTGTAGTTCCCTCGCAGTCATCCAATTGTTATTTCTAAACAGATCAGCCACCATCCGCACTCCTCCCAAAAACCAATCCGCCCAAAATACCACATTACCATTTATTTTAATAGCGGGGTTCAACCATATCGAGGCACCTGGCTCTTTAAATGCGTCCACACCCAAATACCTACACAAACTCTTCCATGTACTCCTTAAATTCTCAATCAACAGATGTTTTCCACAACTCCGCTTCGAGATAGAAGTCAATACAGCTCACGATGTCAGAGGCCCATTGAAGCTAGTCTCAGCCTCCACCCACACATCCTGCAACTCTTCCACAAAGGGAACGAAGAAATCCGACATGAAAGCCAGATGATACGCTCTGAAATTTGGAACCCCTAGACCGCCCCTATGTACTGGCAACTACAATTTCCACAACTTCAACTTCGAGGGCTTCCTATCCCACAAGAATTCCTGAAGCATTCTGTCCAAATCCTTCCAAAATGTTAATGGCATCATTAAAGGGATCATACTCAAAACATAATTTATTCTTGGGGCAGAGATCATTTTCAAGGCGTTCACCTTGCCGCACAAAGAGAGATTCAATAGACTCCATCTATCCAGATCAGTCCGTAACCCACTACACACGACTCTCATGTTTTCTTAATCGTGCCTCTAATCTCAGGAGTCAGCTAAATTCCCAAATATAACAATTTGTCCTGACACCATCGAAATCCTAAGTCCATTACAAATTTCCTATCGACAGAATGTGATAAGGGCATAATCTCCGATTTCGACCAATTGATCTTGTATCGAGAACACAATTGGAACTCTGCCATTATATCCATTAGCGCCGGTATAGATTTTATAAGATCACCAAGGACCAGGAGCATATCATCTGCAAACAACCAAATCTTCTGCTGTAACCCCCAGCTTGATTGCCCCACCACTTCATCAGCTTCTCTGATAAACTCAGCCAATGGTTCTAATGCTATCACAAATAATAGTGGCGATAAAGGGCACCCTTGCCTTGTTCCTCTCTCCAACTTGAACTTTCCAGACCCCGTACCATTGGTGTTAACCTCCGCAGTCGGATTACTGTACAGTAGCCTGATCCACGAAACACATTTCTCACCAAAACCCATCTTGATCAATACTGAGAAGAAGAAATTCCAATTCACTCTATCAAACGCTTTCTCCGCATCCAAGGACAAAACAGCACTGTCTCCTTGTTGACCATTCACCTTGGAAATAATATTCAAGATTTTCCTGATATTACTGGAGGTCTTCCTACCCCTCACAAAGCCCGACTGGTCTACATGGATTAAAGAAGGAAGCGAATGTTCCAATCTAATCGCTAATATCTTCACCAGAATCTTGTTATCGTTATTGATGAGATTTATAGGCCTATAACTCGATGGAAGAGTATCCTCTTTCCCTTTTTTCAGAAAGACAGAAATCATGGCATGCCTAGTAGGTTCCGGCAGCACACCCTTAATCATTGACTCCATATACATATCCCTCAAAAGCTGGAGTGCCGAGTCCGGCAGTAACCTGTAGAATTCAACAGGCAACCTATCAGGGCCCAGGGCTTTCCCCACATTCAGTTTACCAATAGCCTTCTTAATTTCATCAACTGTAAAATCCTCTTCCAGCAACTTTGAATCATTCTCAGAGATCCTAGAAAGACCCACTTTTTCCAGAAATTCCGCACCCATGCCAGTCACTTCCGGCTCATTTTTGTATAGAATCACATAAAATTCCTGGAAAATCTTGTTTATCTCACCTGGATGATGTTATTATGTCATCCTGACCCCGAATCGATGGTATGGATCGCTCAGCTTCCCTCTTCCTCAATCTATAAGCCAACCACCTATCACATTTTTCACCCTTCTCATAATATGCACATTTAAGATAAGTTATTACGATCCGTACGCTCATCTATCGGCGATTGCAACTCTCTCCTTACCCTCTTTAGTTCAGACACCACCTCCATACTTACTGGATCAGCCATAACTCTCCTGGACAATTCAGTCAACTTTTTCCCCAGTACTGTCTCTCTATCGATGCTCTGCTTCCTCAATCCACTAGAAACACTGATGAAATGACCCCGCATCGTACTCTTCAGAGCCTCCCAAACTATACAAGGACACATTTCTCCAATATGATTGCACGCCACAAAACAGTCAATTTCTTTTCTCAATGTCTCCACCACTTCATCCTTTTGGAGTAAAGAGACGTTCATCCTCCAAAATGTGTGCTTGTCCAAGGCATACCTTAACCCCAGATGCAAAGTCACATGGGCATGATCAGTTAAAAGTATGTTACCAATTTCACTCGCCTTACAAAATTCTGTCATCTCATCAGCCGTGAAACATATCCAATCTTGAATAAACCGAATGTGCCCCTGAAAAAAAAACTGTACTCTCTAGTGGACGGATGCTCCAGCCTCCAACAATCCTTCAAATTATGTTCCAAAAGCAAATCAGCCAAAGCCAAGTGTTGCCCGTCTACACTCCCCTTAGCAGTTTTCCCACTTCTGTCCAGATTTGCGTCCAATACAATATTAAAATCCCAACCCAAGACATTGCTTGACCCCAAGTCCTGCAACGTCTGCGCCACTTTCCTAAACAAAGACCCATCATCCACCGATGGCACATAAATATTACATAAAGATACCACATGGCCCTGTATATCTATCAGCAGAGCAATCATCCTTCCTTCCTTGTCAGAAGCTTCCCTCAGAACTTTAATTGGGGTATTCTTTCTAATCAATATCACCACTCCCCTGGATTTAGTATTGAACGAAGCACCATGAACCCTCCCCACCCATCCTTTCTCCAATTTTTCAACCTCATTTTTCGCCAAATGGGTCTCCTGCAAGAAACATATATCACCCCTGAGGTCATCCAAAACACGTAGCACCTTCATCCTCTTTTTAACATTATTCAATCCATTCACATTCCATGTCACCAACCGCAGGTCCTCACACATCATTTGCACTTCAGTACTTTCCCCCTGAGCAACAAATGTCAACAACTGTAACTTAAAAGAACTTGGTAAAATATATACACCCACACCAAGGTCACCCAACCGACCCCCGCTGAAACAGATGCAGTTAGCAAACCACAAACCCACGTAGCAATGCAAAAAAAAAACATTTCAAAGTCCCAATGCCTGACCCCCCCAATCAAAATGAACTCGATTAGAAACTTGAAACCACAAACAATAGCCCAAAACTCCCAACATCACCAACATGCCTCTCATTTCATCACCCCAATTCCACTTCAACTCAACAATTCAGCAACTAACTTGAAAATGGTAATCAACTATGCCACAGACCCCACTCAACATCAAACCCACCCCACTCGGCCCAAACACCCCGATTTAGCCACTGGATTCCCCCACCCAATCGCTGCAACGCAGGAATCACCTGAATACTCCCATCAATACAATATAGGCATAAACTTCGAGGCGCCCATCATACCCACCATCCCACCGCCCGCTGGCCCCCATCAGAAACAAAGCATGATGAGCAAAGTTCAATTTCATGCCATGACCACCACCTATAAGCAAACTTAATAACAGCCCAAAAACACCCCATTTTATCACAAACAAATGAAGGCACCAAACCATCCCAAACCCCTTACCTCAGGACCGTCCAAATCCCAGAAATACCACAAAATTGCCCAAACCATATAAACATGAATATCAACCTGGTTAATAGCACAAAACCAAGAACGCAGCCCCTATACACTCAGTCAGTATAACATTATGTTATGGCATGTAGCACCTAAGCAGTTACAGGGCCAGCTCCTACTCCGACATCATCACCCCTTCCATTTCCCAATGCAGTTCCAACATCCAACCCTCAAGAGCGCAGATAACCGCCCGAACTACCCAATTAGTCGTAGGTTCCCGCGTGAACATATAATGCAGCCTGAGACCTCCATGTCCAGACCGCCAAAAGTCTAACATGCATCAACTGCTAATAGCAATACATCATATGCAAGGAAACCACAAGAACACAGTAGCATAATATCACAGGCATCATCATCATATTTTGACACATGTGAGCCCGTCATAATGCCACAATGCCTCAACCCCCTGGAGAATGGAAAGTCACAACCACACTTCATCCTCTGCACGCCTTCCCAATAGCCGAAAATAATATTATTTTCCCAGGCAGATAACTTAAAAAAATAAATAAATAAAGGGAAACAGAAATCCACAGAGACTTTCCAAAAAGCTATCGGCGTTCTTCCCCACATATAAACATACTTAAAGCGACGACCGCCTTTCCCGGATATGTCCCAGCATAACGAGACATCGAAGCTACCTTTTTCATACCCTCGTCTCTGAAGGTCTGATACGCGTGTGTGCCACGTACGCACATATATAATAATTAGAGGGCCTGCACAGCTGGCGTACTACCGGCGGTCAAAGCTACGGATTCCGTAGCACATGAAAAGGAGGGTGAAGATACAGTCAATTATCCACTGACTAGGCGCGGGCACTCCGCTCCAGGTCATGGGGGATTAGCACGACCCGACAGTCAAAGCCAGGAATTCTCACTGGATGCAAACAAAAAAACCTGCATACATATATACCAATAACACTCGGTGGGCTTGTGGATGTGAGACGACGGGCACAATGTAAGTCCCAAAGCAGTACTTATCCAGCGATCTTCTTTCTCAGGTGGGCGCTGATCTCCTCCACGTCTCCAGTCCTCCCGTCCAACAATCCATCCGCTCGCTGCAATACGCCGTTCAACCAACAAAGTGACACCGCTGCCACACTCTATAATCCAAATCATGATGTGGGACGCACGTCGCACCACGTGATTCCCCACAGAACAAGGTCCTTTCCTTGAATTGTTTTGGCGAGAATCCACGGGCAGAAAGATGCACGAGCCGAGTGAGTGCATTCTTCAAAAAGGAAACGTTAAACTGTGGCAAGCTAGAAGTGCCATTTTGTTTTAGTTGGTGCAATATGTATTGCTATTATTTAAAACAGAAAAAACAGATGATAAATAACAATAAGCAACAGTACCTTCAAATGTCTCTATTAAGTAAAGGCTCCAGCCAACTCACTACTTCTTTTGAATCCGAAGTGGTCTTATGCCCACCAAGGAGGACAAGAGTCAGGACATTATTTCTATTCAAGAAAGCCTTCACCCCAGCTAGTTTAGCCATGTCCTTAGCCTCTTTAAAAGACTTCCTGATAGCCAAAGATTCCTTGGGGTAATCAGGGTAAATAAAAATCCGTTTTCCCTTATAGAAGACTTTTCCTTTCATCCTTGCAGATCTGAGCAACTCCTCCTTTATCCTTGTACACATTTCCTTCCAACCCTATAAACATTATCCAGGTCATTCAGGGTAATCTGATCACAATGAAAGGAGGTTTTTAAGATGTTCAACACAAACTGCATCAAATCTTCAGTATTATCCTCCTCAACACCAACCAGCCTCAGGTTCCTGGCTCTAATCTTCAAATCCAACTCCAAATATCTATCTCTCCCCTTCTGTACTTCCTCCTTCAAACTTTAATATTAATATCCAGGCTGGCTTATGAACAGAAGCTAATAAGCAGTTCCTGGCAAGACATGGCATAAGAGGTATTGCATCGCATTTCACGATGCAATAATATGTTGCTTTTGATTTTGTAAATGCTACACAATTTCAGAGGCAATGGGCATGTTTGTAATTCTGTGCGAAGGTCCTGGACAGCACGCAGGGCCTACACAAAGAGGAAAGCAGAAACTCAGGCTGCAGCTCCCCCCTCATTGCAAATGCTTTCAAAGAGCACGTTGTCAGATGTAGACTGGAGATAAGTTTGACTGCTGTGTAGGATCCTATCTGTGTCATTGGCTGTAAATATTGGGAAGTGCGTGCTGTCGGGATGCTACAAAATTAGTCGATCCCTTGCTTCTGGTCTTCCTCAGTTTCCCTACAATTTACGTTTTTACTGATGTGTTACGCCTTTTTGTGATTTTTCTACCCTTTCTGTATTTGCTTTTCTTTCACCTTTATTCCTCTGACCTTTATAACTTTTTCTCCCCTTTTCCCATCTGCTCCATATATGTTCTCAGTCACCCTTCTTTCATCTATCTATTCCTCCGACCTAAATAAATTGTCTTCGAACTCTCTGCCCACCTTTTATGAACTCTACATTGCACTCAGACTTTAGTGTCCTTGGATGTGAAACGCTCTCATATGTGCATGTGAAAGGCTGTGTGTGTGCATGTGAAAGCCTATATTTTTTGTGTGTGTGTGTGTGTGTGTGTGTGTGTGTGTGTATATATATATATAATGTATGTGTAGTGCTGGGTGTGCACACGCGAGGCTTGTTTCAATGTGCGTGGGATAGTAAGTATGCATTACTCATGCATGTGAAAGCCTGAAGTGCTGGGGTATGTGAAGCTGCGGCGATTGTACATGTTACCATTTCTGCACCGTTTTAAGTCGATTAAAGCATCAATTATGGTCAACACTGTTATTGCCAGCATTTACAGTCACAACCAAACATGCAGAGTGTAGCCTAGACTTTTTACCTATAAGGTGGGAACTCGATAGACAATTTGTATGCTGACATCCGATCTTTCAACCAAACAGGAAGTTTGCTTTTCATTGAAAGCAGGTCCAAGTGCATGTTTTGCTTGCCTCTGTGCGACAAAAAACATAACGGCTCCCCTAGTTTGCATATGTATTGATATCACTGGCAGTGCTATCATACGCAATGAGATCATATGTGGTCTTTGATAGGGGATCATGGTAAGTTACATTACACGAAGTTGCTATAGGTAACCTAAGTAATAGCTATGATGTGCAGTATATCAAGTTGCACTGTCATTATATTTTTTGTATAGTGTACACTGGTCTAGTTAATGGCTTTATGGTGGCCTCTAATTTTCACAAATAACACAGAGTGAAATAAAAGGTTTCCTCAAAATCACACACTTTAGTTAATTTTGACACTGTGATTTGAGACCAGTCTGAATCATAGGGACTTAACCACATATATTGTCCCAGCTCTAGTTCGTAGAAACAGGTGTTATAGGTGTTTTGGTTTTCCAAAAATTATAATAAGCCAACCTAAAAATATATAAATTCAAATAGAATTATATTAAGCACAGCGTCTACTGCTGTTGCTCAATTTTCCCATTATTGAATGGGAAACTACAAGAACCAGAATGTTAAGTAATGAGAGGCTAACAAATATAATGCTCTGAGTTTTGGAAATGTACTGTGGTAGGTCGGAAGAAGCAGTCGGACACATTAAGGACATGCTACCTTTCTTTAATGGAAATATAAGGCAAAAGACCTATCCCTCCCTATTATTAAAGGGGTCACCCTGCTTATCCAAATTAACTAAAGGTGCTTGTTTGTCGTCAGGAAGTCAAAAAGTATGATTCATCCTCCTGACCCTTCCACTGACATGAATAACTCAAAATAGGCCAACAGAATGTCTCTCTTCTCCTGGTCGCCTCTCTTCTTGGTTTCTTTCTCTTTAAGTCTCTATCTTAGGAGGTGAGGCTGCTAGCCGATAGTCCCCCTGTGGGTGGTGTAATGCAGGAGAATGGCATGTGGAAGTCCTAATCCCCCCGCCCCCCGCACCTGGGAAGAAGGATGACCATCTATGGTATAGCCCTGATGAGAACATCAGACCCCCACACACTTTAGTCTCTCCTTCTGCTACCTATTTGTAGACATTAGATCTAGAGTCAAGTGGACAACAGGACTCCTTTGCCAGAGCGTGTCTAGACACTACTAGGAGGCTGGCAGACGGTGACACGAACGCAAGAGGTAGCGTCCATACCGTCAGACCAAGGGCCGGACAGGAGATCCGGGAGGTGAAGGCACAGAGATGCCAGTGCAGTATACGGAGTAGGAGAGAGATCCCAGGAAGAACCAGCCACGTATACCAGGAAAAGGCAAGGTAACGGGAAAAGTGTGGGGACCGGTAGGGGCTGGAAGGTACAGGAGGTCAAAACCATGTATGGACATAACCATCAGGACCATCCTCCCTGTGACAGTACTGGGCAAGCGAGGCAGCCACAGGGGACATAAAGAGAAGGGTGAGGGGAAACCCAAACCAAGAGAGTGATGCACGTCATCTTCCCCATGACAGTACTTGGCAGGGAAGTGAACCAAGTGGGCCAAATCAAGGAAGAAGCCAACCACGGACGAGTTAGTCATTCCCCATGGTTGTAAGAGATTGCTTTGTAATTACCAGGAGAAGTGTGCCATTCTCCTGGCAACTTGGACCAGGAGGAAGGTCCAACAAGCCTGGGGAAGGGAGTCATTCCCTCTGGTTTTTGAGGGTAAGAACAAACAGCAGGAGAAGGGAGGCATTCACCGGGCCCACGGAGAAGTAAATATTGTTTGGAACTTTGTGACCTGGGGAAGGCAGTCAATCCCCCTGGTTTTTTGAGACTGAACGCCAGGAGAAAGGGGGCACTCTCCTGGCCTACAAAGTAAATATTGTTTGGAACCTTGTGACCTGGGAAGGGGGCATTCCACTGGGCTATTTTGATACTGAACATCAGGAGAAGGGAGGAATTCTTCTTGCCCATCAAGGAAATATTGTGTGGAACTTTGACCATAATCCAGGAGAAGGGAGACTTTCCCCTGGGACCAGAAGAGTACTGCTTTATTCCTTAGTTTGGATCTATGTGATTACTACGACCCCCAGAATTCTGACAGCTGAAAATGGTGACTTTTTTAGTGTTTTTTTTTTTTGGTTTTTCTTAAACCTCTTTACACCACATACATATGCGGGGTGATACCCCTGCGTCTCCCCATACTATTATATCCCATACCCCCACCCCCCAAGGTGGGTCGAAAAAAAAAGTTGGAATTCTCAGGGCAACATTTTGGGCCATCACCCTTAGTTTATAATGTAAGGGACAGAAGTAAGGTTTTCCTATTTTAACATACATCCTTGCAGCTTAGATCTTTAGTTGAGGCAGGGAAACCCCTCTTAGGAATAGGGAACGATAGGTGTGATGAAACTAGAGGTATCACCCCTTTGTCTTGGACAATGGGCTCTACTCCCATGTTGACCAAACGGCCCAAAACAATTTTCACCACTTTTCCTGCTAGAGATAATAATGAAACACAACACAGCATACATCCCAGTAAAATAACACCAGTTATAAAGGAAAGTAGTCCTGGGAGGAAGGAGCCACTGACGGAGGCACAGAATTGCGAGCAACGTTCTAGTGGATCCACAACAAGCGAAACTGGGCCGGAAATAAAAGCAGATGGGGAAACAACACGTTGAAAGCAGTAGGAGTAGTGGCATTAATGAAAGTCGAAGGAGTGGCAGTAGCCATAGTATATGAGCGAAGGCGGGCAATTAAACAGTGGAGACTGAAGAGCGAGGCATAGAGAGAGAGAAATAGCGAGAGCCGGATAAGTCAAGGCAGAGAAAAGACAGAGGGCCGTAGTGCCGCATGAGAATTCACTACTGTCTTTCATTTCAAAGACCGACACGATACTACTGTGAAAGCCCCAGAGCCGGCAGAAACCAGGACATTCTTCAATGGCGCTGCCTCTGTTTTATAGACTCCAACACAGTCAGACAACGATACCCTTGGAGGGCAGGAACTTGTATGCAGTATGTGCCGAAATCAAAGGAAAGACCCGGAGAGATGCCCAACACCAAATCGCTGTGAAAAGCTGTAACCGCCAACGCGGAACTCTGAGGGGGTCCCGGTGCAGCTTGTCGCTGTGGGAACACCTCACGGATAAAGAGTACTGCCCCAGCAAGACTGCGGTAGAGACTGTGTAGGTTCTCGCAGTACGGGAAACATCTGCAAGGAACGCTGTGGGCAGGCTCAGGCAGCAGAGCTTCCGAAGCTCTCAAAAGACAGTTTTGAACCCGTATTTACAGACCGGGAAGGCAGATCATTGGAAGTCAAAAAGGCTGCACCACCGCTCCGGATTGAGACCTGCAGTTTCCCTGCAGGATCAAGTAGGAAGCCTTTGGAATGAAAACTTCGCGTGTTGGTGTCAGCAGCTGCTGCTGAAAAGTGGCAACACTTTTCAAACCCGAGCAAAATCACTGAAACAAGTTTGAAGACAGGCTGCGGGACAGCAGACCAAAGAGCTGAGGAGCAAAACATTCCACAACAAACCTTCAACTGGAAACAGGTAACAGTTGGAGAAAAGGGATGTTGAAATACCTGAATGAAAAATAAAATGAATAGAATTAAAGTTGGGTAATGACGGCTAAGACTGTACCAACTGTGGGTGGTTTGAAAAGGGCCAAAAAGAAAACCATTTATATATTTAGTATTTATAAAGCGCGCATCAGCCCGGGGGCATTGTGGCTCTGTTACAGACATTGAGCTTAGTTGCATGATGCATACATATTTACATGTGATGGTACAGACTTACGTGGTACAGACATAGTTTACAGGTTGTCAGGGGCAGGGTTAGTGAATAGGGTAGTTTTGAGTGATTTGCGGAATGCTGGGAAGGAGGTCTCAGCTCTGAGTGTGTTGGGGAGGGAGTTCCATAGTTTGGGAGCAATGTGCGGGAAGCCAATACCTCCCGCTTCAGCTCTGTGGATGTGTGGGATGCTTAGTTTATTGGTATGGTTGGATCTCTTGGGGCGAGACGATGTATCTCTAACAATGGTTTCTGAGAGGTACGGTGGGGCTGAGAGGATAAGGCATTCATGCGTCAGGGTGTGGGTCTTGAATGTGATTCTTTCTCTAACTGGAAGCCAGTGGGCATCTTGCCTGGCCTGTGAGATGTGGTCCCTTTTGGGGATTCTGAGGGCTGCTCTAAGTGCGTTGTTTTGGATAGTCTGAAGACGGTTGAGGTTTTTGATGGAGGTACCTGCTAAGATAAGAGGACGCTGCAGTAGTCTAGTCTGGCCCCTATTGTGGCTCTAGCTATGGATAGGCAGTTTTGATTGGATAGGAAAGATGAGACTGCGTTTATGAGTTTGGTGGTATGAGCCGATGCAGAGGCTATGGCGTTAACTTGCTTTGTCATGGATAGTGGAGTCTAAGTAGACCCCTAATGTTTTAACTGAGGAGGAGACTGGGATGGTGGTGTCATCAATTGAGAAGTTGCAATATTGTTGGTTGAGTGTAGCTTGTGTTTCATTTGGGCCCATGATGATGATGATTTCCGTTTTATCCCTGTTCAGGCACAGTCCATTGGCTGCCATCCAGGCTTGGATGATAGAGTAGATCCTTGTTAGGGCTGTGCCGGCCTGGTCATATGAGCCTGAGAGGGGCAGTACCTGTGTATCATCGGCATCGTTTGTGTAAGCCATGTTGAAGGAGTCTAGTTGATCAAAAAGGGGTTTAGTAAATAGGTTATAGAGGATGGGGGCGGTGCAGGAGCCTTGTGGGACTCCACAGTGAATGGTGGAAGGGTCCGTATTGGCTTTATGTGAGAAGACCTTCATGGCTCTGCCCTCCAAGAAGGATGCAATCCAAGTGGAGGCGGCGTTAGAGAAGTGGGCTGCCTGGGTGAGATGTGTGGTCAGGGTTTTGTGATCCACGAGATCGAAGGCGGCCGAGAGGTCTAGGAGTAGGAGGAGAGCAGGTTTGCCCTTCTCCATGATTGAGGTTATTTGATTTTTGAGAGGAGAGACCAAAAGAGAGGCCAAAAGACCAAAAGAGAGGGAATAACAACCACTAATCTAAAATATGTTGTGTATTGATAACCTCTGCTCTTCCTCGTCCCAGTAAATCTGGGGAATTAAGATTGGCAGCACTTGGCAAGAGAGCAAGCCAAGCCTGCCAAAGATCCGGGAAGGCCACAATAAGGAAATTGCTCCCATATCACAATCTGAGGAAAGACCAGGGGATGTGGATTCCCCCCCCCTGGCAATTTTATTACCAATCATCAGAGGAAGGCAGTCCTTTCCTCTAGCAGTGACTAAACCAATAAGCATGAAGACCTTATTTTGTTGGTGTTGTGAACATGTCTTTTATTATTTTCAAAATATAACAGGTAATGACCAACCCCGCAGCATAACCCATACTACCCCACCACAAACTCGAAGGCAGCAAGATTCACTAGAGCAATACAGATAGAAAGAAAAATAATAGACATTCCAAAACTAGAAGCGACTCCCCAGATATACATTGTTCAATGATAGCAACCATTCCTCCACTACAGCACAACGACCACCAAGCAAGTAAACCATAACAAGGCACAGTCGTCAGGATCTTACATTCAACTCTAGTATGGGGGAGGTGATGATGGATGTTCCTCAGTACAAATAGCCTGGGGGGTTAGGGGGTGTCAGAGTCCTCTGCCTCAAGTATCACATATGTTCTGAATGGGCCCCGGTAATCCAACGGTCTGCTCCGGCTTGGTAAAGATGTCGCATATTTTGTCTCTTTTCTCATACTCCTTTTGTTCATCCAGGCTTTAGCAATTAAGAATCTAGCCCCCACCAACACCATTCCCAACAATTACTGTTCAGCTCGAGAACCATCATCAATCAACACTCTCAACCATAGGTATGGGTGTATTGCCTCAGTGTGGACAACATCCGGGACACAGCCTCCCCTATTTTAATCCAAAATGGTCGAATTTGTGGGCAACTCCAAGACACATGAGAAAAATCAACCGGGTCATACCGCATCTAAAGCACTGGAAGGACCAGTCCAGGTAAAATCCATGCAGACGCATAGGGGAATAATACACCTGATGTAGAAATGTAAAATATATCACTCTGAAGCGATTATTCTGTGACAGGTTGCACGTCTGCATACAGATCACCCCCCACTGCTCATCCGTTAACAACCTTCCTAGTGCTGTCTCCCATTTAACCCTGCAACCGCCCACCTTGTTTATGTTCTTTGAACTAATCATCTTGTATATAGATGACACCAGTTTACCAGTAGTCACTGGTGATGTGACATATTGAAGTAATGGGGAAGTAGCAGGTGCATGTGGGAATTCTGGCCACTTGGTCTTAAGTACCTCTCTCAACCAAAAATAGAGCAGCATTATCACTGCTGTTCATTCCCCCATGCCCTTCAGAGCCTCCCAGGTAATGAATCTTCCCTATCCTGCACAAGATCACCCAGGGTACGAAACCCCAGTCTTCGGAAATGTATAGGAAATATTCTTTCATAAGTGATTGACACACCACATACTCTATACATGTCAAACTCTGGGGAGTGGCAGACCTCCTCCCCCACAATGCGTCGCACTTGACCCCAGGCCTTGCAAGTGGTTTCCATCGGTTGAATCTCTGATCCCTCCACCCTCTCCGGGTCTCCCCGTAACAGCCCCCTAACATCGTTTGGTGCATGGTCACTTTCTCAAGCAGGATATGTGGGAGTTCAGTGGAGAGAGACCACCACCAGACAGAGTACTGGATCTGCCCTGCCAAAAAATAAACCAATCCGGGTATTCCAGGCCACCTCTCCCATATGGCAGGGTCAGGGTGTTGTACGATATCCAGGCTTGCCCGCGGGCCCAAGCGAGTCGGAAATTCAGACGAGAAGGATCCATGTATCCACCGTGTGCTCCAATTTTTCAAACGCTGGGACATAATTCTCCTTGGATAGGTCCCCCGGAGACCGGGTCACCAGAATTCCTAGATAGCGGATACCTTGTGGGCAACATGTGAAGGCCTCCCAGATGTCGGTCTGTTGTACACCGAGTCAATGGAAGCACCTCTGATTTGGACCAATTTATCTTTAATCCTGAGAGGTCCCCAAACCAGCAGCTCTCTCGCACCAGCGGTTGTAGGTTTTGCTTAGGTTATTTCACATACAACAACATGTCGTCCGCATACAGAGAGATTACCGACACATGGAAATAAATATTTACCCCCATATGAGTATGCTACTCCCGTAGGGAGCAGGCCAATGGTTTAACCATCAAGGCAAAGAGGATGGGGGATAAGGGACACCCTTGCCTCGTACCCCATGTTGTCGGCTGGATATAATCAGACATCATGCAGTTAGTAAATACTGCCGCCCTAGGCACCGTGTACAATAGTTGGACCTACTGGATATAGGACAGCCCAATTGCTGAACGCAGAAGAACCTTGAACAGGAATAGCTATTCCACTCAGTCGAAAGACTTCCCTGCGTCCAGGGCGACCACGGCGATCAGAGTTTACATTATTCATGAGTGTAAACAATTGCTGCAGATTATTCTGAATGAACCTTCCAGGGATAAAGCCTGCGTGGTCGGGGAGGACCAATGTGGGCATGTATAGTAGAAGACGGTCAGCCAGTATCTTGGCCAGGATTTTATTGTCCGTATTAATTGGGGACAGTGGCCTGTACGACGAGCACTTTAGGGGGTCCTTAGCAGGTTTCAACAATACCATCACAAGGGCAGTTCTAGTGGATTTGTGCAGGAAGCTTGAGTCTCTGGATGATTCGTACATGTTACGCAGGTGTGCAATAAGGAGATAAGCACATTCTTTATACAGCTCTGCTGTAATCCGATGCAAGCCTGGGGATTTACAATTGGGGGGAGAGAGGATTACCCCACGTAGCTCCTCATCTGAGGGAGGCTCATTCAGGATCACCCCTCTGAGCTGGGTCTAACCAGCCCAGTGCCACCCTGTCTAAATATTTCAAAACAGAATCACGTCGTATGGGATGTGTACAACCGCTCATAAATCGCAGAATATTTGATTGATCGTCTTAAGTATCCCTGCTAGGGTTCCCATTTGCATCCTCGACTTCAACAATAGCGTCCAGTTGGTGCTCAGGTTTAATAGCCCAGGCCAGGCTTCGACTAGGACAGTCCCCCTCCCAATATGATATGATAAAATAATTTATGACGCGCCTGTACTTAAGTGTTTCTATGTCGCTGCTGCTTTGGGGTCTGTAAGGAAGGCATGGTATCAAACAGTGAAGACAGACACAAGTGATCACTGTTCAAGGGTGTTTATTGAACTTCAATGGGTTGGTTAAATGCTTATCTAACCCTACAGGATGGGAGCAAGCTACAACCATAAAATAATAATAATAATGCAGTCATAGTGTAGTCTGTCAAAATAAAAGGGCCTATACTAAGAAACCTATTGCCAATCCTTACTTCTAAATACAAATGGTGTGGGACAATAATGTATGCAAAAAGAAAAGTGTTCAAGAACTAATATGTCAGGATAGTTGAGCAGTTGGCTTCCCTTCCTCACGTTTTCAGTACAGGACAAAGTGGTATGATCTAGCTTCGCACACACTGGCTTCTCTGCCACAAGGGTACAGTTCAAAGCATAGGTATCCGGGCCTTCTGCCCAAAGTCTCTCTCCTTCAAACAGTCTCTTATTCTAGAAGGCCTGACGTAACAACCAAGTACCAGAGTTCCTTTATTCTCAGGAATTTCGCATTCAAAAGTTTCACAATTGGTCTCCCTCATTTGGGCTCGGACCACAGATCTCCCTCCTTTGGGTACGGACCCCTTTGGCACAATGTTCACAATGGCTCTCCCTCGTTCGGGCTCAGACCATGTCATCTCACTTTCTATAGCTTTACTCTTTGTATCGAGAATCGAAGACTATAGATTGTGCAATGGGTTTTGCTTAAACTGTTGCAGGACCATTTCGATTCATTTAATTTCCCATTACACTCTTTTACTTTCACTTTCACTTCTGCCACTTCTTGTCTGGATACCCTACAGAGACCTTCTATTGAGCACACTAATGGTGCCGGACCACTCTGTCACTGGTATTGTATCTTTTCACTGTTAAAGTTCAAACATCCAAAGCTGTTTAGCTTTCCTCGTCTCTTTCATCAAACGCATTACCAATCTTCGTTTTTGCACTCTTTATACAATGTTGCCGCTTGCAACCTTGATTTCAACACAGACTGGACTTGTATCAGTCTCCCCAACTCACCGGCTGTGTTGATCTTTCTGGCGCTACTTTGATCTTGGAGCCAAGGACAGTACCACAGCGGCTGCTGTTCCTCCACAACGCAGTCAGCTGTGCCGGAGGGCCCTGGGTATCTCTGACACACAATGCAGGATTCTTCAGTCTGCTTTTCTGGCCTTGTGCTTTTTGAAGGACTCTCAAAAGTAACGGTTTCTCGCCGGAAAGGTCAAGGGTATCTTCCTCCTTGCGCACCCTTCTTGGTTTACTGTCTGTCTTCCCTCGTTCAGCTGCCGTCTGGAAAATACTATTCCTTTGTGTGCTTTGCCTCGCTCAGAGAGTGCTCTCATGCTCTGTCTGTTATCTGTGTGGGAAAGTTGAACGGAAGTCAGGTGTGAGTGTTTACCAGTGATTGCCTGACCTTGCCTGACCATAGTAATGGGACATGTCAGGCACATTGTTCAGGTGCGAGTCTGTCTTCTCCCAGAGCAGACTGTCCATGTGAAAGGGTTCGTGATTGGAAGGGGGGGGACTTGGGGGGGGGGGGGGGGGGGGTGTGTGTGTGTGTGTGGGTCTGTATGTGTGTGTGTGTGGGTCTGTATCCAAAGGGGGGGGAGGGGGGAGAGAGGAGAGAGAGAGAGAGAGAGAGAGAGAGAGAACCTCAGGCCTTTCGTGGCCATTTGTCACTCCAACGGTCCCGCTGCGCATCCTTGATGGTTAGGACACCCCACCAGGATCCAGGCTGTGCAAAGGTGGTCTCAGCCCCCTCCCCAGGATCCAGGCTAGTCTAGGAGGTGTCGGCCTCCAGATATTCGGCACTTCAGGCACTGCGGGGCAGACACGGCAGGTGAACCAATCCCCCAGGCTGCATGTCTGTGTGGATCCCAGCGCAGCTGGCAACCTCGCGGCAGGACACAGCCGCTGGGGTCCGGTTCTCAGCAGGAGTCAAAAGTGATGTCGCAAGCATCAGGGGCTGCTCATAGCCCGCAGCGACCAGAGATGCAGGATCAGAACTGGTGCCACCATCCGGAGCCCAGCCCACCCCACCACAACGGCCCACAGACCAGGCCTCCGGCATCGTCGCTGTGGGGCAATGTATGGAGAACAGCTGTCGTTGGACCCCGGGTCACCTCAGTCCAATGCCACCAGTCTACGGAGCAACCAGGCACCCGTTTATGAAGTGAAAGGTGTAATGGTGCAGGATCTTTGCAGGATATTTAAGAGCCTTTGCTGAAGCTCTCTGAGGCAGCGGCCATATTGCAGCCGCGCAACAGCGCCCCCTCATGAAGACCTTGTTTTGAGTTGGCGGGACTTCATATTGCAACTGTTTGTGTTCGAAAACACCACCGGGCTGTAAGAAAGCAGCCAAGTACATTATTATTTTCCCTTGTAGTACTTTTGGAGTATTCGAGTGTGAGGGTCAAAATAGGATTTTTGGACACAGGACAGTGAACTTTCATTTGACATCCTGATGACTGTCTCATTAGGTGGGGCTAGTGAGGCTTTTTTTCCCAAACCTTTTTATTATTTAAATAAAAGCATTGTGGATCAAGCAAAACTGTGAATGTCTCCTTACTCCGGCCCCTCGCATATGGTGTCAGAAGTGGAATGCGACCTAGTTGACACAATCTGGGGAACCTACCCAAGAGACAAGATGGATTAATTGATCTCTACTCCTGGGAAGATGACCCCTCGGAAAGAATGGGCCAGTGTCCATATTTTCCACCAGTAGGTCCTATTCCTTAGACAACCAGTCCGACAGTAATGGCCTAAGACCACAAGAGCAGGGTCAGTGAAGAAACCCTGAATCCTGCAACCATCTCAACTTTAATGAGCTTGCCTTCCAACCATTAAGTTCCCAGGCCCTCCTCCCAGTAAGAAAAACTGTAGAATGGAATCGGTATAGTCTCTTTTGTTCTAGAGATTATTGGATCCCTGCCACCTGGTGAAAATGAGCAGAAGAGTGGGAGCAAGTTACTACCCCTCTTTTCTAGCGGGGATGAAATTGCATTTTTCCTCTTGAAGGTTTTGGCAAACCTGATTAACATCAAAAGAGATGAAGGGATGGGACACTATATATACACGAGAGGCTGTGGGAATTCTCACCCAGTTCCATCCAGGAAGAGGAACTACATTCCAGGGCTGACCATAATCTAACCAGGAGGGAAGGATAACATTCCTAGTTTTCTAACACACCAGGAAGAACTGTTGTATGCAATAAAACCTTCTCAGGACTCTCAGAAACCAGAGGTGGGATTTGGCCAACTTAATAGTGTTCAAAGCAAAGACAGTGTGAAAATGGAGCTCTTCCACCCCTCCCTTTCCTAGGTTCAAGACTCTCAGGATAAGAAAGTTCCACAAGTCCTCGGGCTTCATTTGGCAAAATTCACAGTACTGTTTCCTTATCTGGATTCACTTCTTCACAGGGTCTCTCAGGCTTCCCTTGCCTCGAGCTTAGACCCTCCTTGTTATCCTTCAAGGTACCAATGTTCAAAGTTGCCGCTTTTCCAAACATTAACTCACAAATGGTCCATCAGAAAATATCACTCTTCACTTGTTTCTTGCAGGACTGCCTTCCCCATGCAAAACCAAGTCCTCCTGACTTTGAAGTTCAGTATCTCAAACGATTCCTTCTCACACCTACGCCCCCACTGGTCATGGCACAGTTTGCAGACCGCATGGTCCACCCATTACAGGTTGCGTAACCAGGTGCCTCGCTTTGCTTACGTCTCTTGTTTGGTTCTTAGGGTGGGGGTCTCGTCTGCCTTAGCTTCCTGCATGGGGGCCACCCCAATGCTTCTCAACACTCTTGGTTCACTCAGTTTCTCCTTATCAGTTTTTGCCGCTTTGCTCTTCAGTTTTCGTGTACCTCCCCTACTGCCGTGGAGCTTATCAAATGGATTTCTATTTCGCTCCCATTTCACTCGCCCACAGCTCCCCTGCTGCTGCAATGCTTTTCCTCCACAAAGACTTTCAAATGCGTGTAATGTTATACGGGACCACTCTGCTAATTTATATCCTTTCATACTTTCTTTATCATTGTCTACATCTCAGCAGTGTCCCGAAGGCTTTCAAGAATGAGTGCTGTTTCACTTGCGGTCACACCGTTGCAAAGTATACAGTCTTTTCTCAATTGGTGCCGGGTTTATTTCTCATTCAGAAACTCACTGGTCATGGACTTCACTGCTCCTTCCTTCAGCGGTTTTTCTGCCTGAGGTCGGGGTCTCTCCACCTGCCCCTCAGACCCTTCTGGGCTTTCTGCTTCACTCAGGGGAAGAAGCATCTCTCTGGCCACACACAGTACAAGAATGGCATGCCCCACGGCTCCCGTCTGGCAATTTCCTCAAGCTCTCTGGAGACACGACCTTCTAATCGCACTTGTTACACCCGGCAGTCTTATAGCGTCCCGGCGTCTCGCTCTCCGTTGCCTTAGTTTGGGCAGCTCTGGCTCTGCTACCTCTCCTGCTCGCCATCCAATTTGTTGTATTTACCAAGCATTTATGTTCCTTTTATATTCATCTGAGTACTTAACAGGCTGCATAGTTGAAATCAATTGCCTGACCCTGCCTGGTCTCGTTAGTGGGACAGGTCCATTAGGGAAGTTGATGTACCTTGAACTGCACCTTCCTTGTCCCAGTACCAAAGTGGTGTTTTTCAATGGAAGTCTGCACTACTCTTGACCTCCCCTTCTTCATCTCAGTATTTCCAGAGGAGTTACAGGGGTTAAAGGAATAGGACTGACAATATCCCATAAAGGTTATGGGAGGGGGAGGGTGTGTCACTATCGGGAAAGGGGGGGGATACTATGCCTCGTCCTCATGTACCCTCTTTCCAATCTCCAGGAACCCTTCACTCAGGTGGTCCTCCCTCGCCTGTCCACCCCCAGGGTTTGGATCCAAAACTGATGGCCCTTCCCTGGCCACCTGAACAGAGGATCCTGGGGAGTAGATGTGAGCGTACCCTCAGGTTTCTCGCACACTGATGACCCCTTCTGTGGGTATCCTGGTTACCGAGAGGAAGAACCGGAGTACTATGCCAAAAGGGAACAAGTGGAAAAAGAGAAGATTTCCTTTCCAGGTCATATCCCCACTGGCCTTAACCTGTTTTCTGCCTGGACCGACCAAAACATATGGTCAGGAAATAAACCCACCTTTAAGGTCCTTGCCAGTATAAAGGAAAGACCAGTGTGGGCCCAATTAGACACTGGGTGTAAAAAGTCTGCAATTCGACCTGAGTTATTGCCTTAAGACTGGAGGAAGACCGGGAAGACAGAAGTTGGGTGTGTACATGGCAACACCCGCAAGTATGCAGTGGCTGAAATCCCTATCACTATTCTGGGAACAAAGGTTTGGGTGACTACCACAATAATCCCCAAGTTACTGGTACCTTTAATAATTGGGAGTGAAGTTCCCCAATTCTCACAATGGGTCTCAGGGATGGCACTGATAGAACTTGTGAAAAGAACTCCAGGACAAGGTGGACTGCTGGCTGGGAAACCATCCCATGGGAAAAGACCGGAGAGCCTGTCATCTTCTATAGAAGGGGAAGCCACTGCGTCAAGGGGGAAGGGTATTTGATGAACCTAGAGGTTTTACTCCTTTGTCTGGGACAACGGCACTACTCCCATGTTAACCAAATGACAGGCCCAAAATATTTTTACCACTTTCCCTGCTAGAGTTACTAATGAAACACGACGTGGCATAGGTGCCAGTAAAATAACAGCAGTTAGTGAAATGAAAGCAGTCCTGGGATGAAGAAGCCACTTACCGAGGCACAGAACTGCGGCATTGTTCAAGCTGGGCGCTGTGGGAAAACTGTGCGGATAAAGAGGCCTGACCCCCGCAAGGCTGTGGGAGGCAGTGTTGGTTCCCGCGGTACGGGAAACATCTGTGAGGAACGCTGTGGGCAGGCTCAGCAGCAGAGCTTGCAAAATGTTCACAAGAGAACGGTGAGCCCGTATTTACAGACGGGGAAGGCAGATTATTGGGAGTCAAAAAGGCTGCCCCGCCACTCCGGATTGAGACCTGCAGTTCCCCTGCAGGAACAAGCAGGAAGCCTTCGGAACGAAGACTTCACGGGTGGGTGTCAGCAGCAGCAATCTGCTGAAGTGGCAACACTTCTCAAACCAGAGCGAGATCACTGAAACAACCTTGAAGACAGGCCGTGGTGAAGCAGACCAAGGAGCTGAGGAGCGAAACATTCCACAACGAACCTTCAGCTGCAAAACAGGTAGCAGTTTAGGAAAAATTGATACCTGAATGAAAAATAAAACGAATAGAATTAAAGTTGCATAACGCATAAGGCAGCTAAAACACTGTACCAATTGTGGGTGGTTTGTAAATGGACAAAAAGAAAACCATACCACAAGAGAGACCAAAAGAGAGGGAATAACCAGCAATAATGTAAAAGATGTTTGTTATCGATAACTCCTGCTCTTCCTCGTCCCAATGTATCTGGGGAATTGAGATTTGTAGTACTTCACACAAGAACAAGCCAAATCTGCCAAAGAACAGGCAAAGCCACAATACGGACATTGCTCCCATATCACAAAGACCAGAGGATGTGGATTGTCACCCCCCACACCCTCCGTAGCAAAATATTACCAATCATCAGAGGGAGGAGTTCACTTCCTCTATCGGTGACTAAACCAATAATACGCAAGAAGACCTTATTTTGAGTTGGTGGGATATCTGTCATGATCTCTGCTTCCAAAAGGTCAGGGTTTTCCCAACTCCCTTGGAAGCAGATCCATAACCCAGGTTCCGAGTGCCAACCAGTCCCAATTGGGACCTTTTGGACCCAGTCCTGGCGCCAGTGGCACCAGGCTCATAAATATGCCCAGTCCCAGCGCTGGAAGCGCCGGGCTCATAATGCTTGGGTGGACTTACCTGCAGCAGACCATGCTGCTTACTTGCCTGCCAGTTGAGCCTCTGATCCCCTTCTGTTTGGAACTACTTTTCCTGTTGGGTGGGGCTGGAGCCACTCCCTAGATTCAGAACACTGGAACTCTTCTGGAAAGCAGGAACTCTTTTCTTACCTAGGCGTGGCTGTGGAAGGAGACACCGAAGCACTACAGGAGGCTATTTAAACCACACCCAGTGGATGAATCTTGCTTTGCGTTATTCTGCAACCTCTGCAGCAGAACGCTCATCGTGTCTTCTGCATCCGGTCCTGGGCCTAAGGAAAAAGGCTTACCATCCTGAATCCAGTCTTCAGCAACACCTATAAAGACAAGAAAGAACAGGTTAGCATTCCGGCATCTGAAAGGCAAAGGCTTACTATCCTGAATCCAGTCTTCAGCAACACCTATAAAGACAAGAAAGAACAGGTTAGCATTCCGGCATCTGAAAGTCAAAGGCTTACCTACTCTTCGTGCGCTCCGGAGGTCTTCACACTGCATTTCGGCATCTGAAAGACAAAAGCTTACCAACTCTTTGCACGCTCTGGAGGCCTTCGGCGCTGCATCCCGCATCTGAAAGACAAAACAAGGTGCGTTTAAAGACATTGGGGAACTTTAATACTCACGTGCCATTACTCCTTTCCACATCTAATCCAGTGGGTATTCCGGCACCCTGCAGCCGCTCCGAACTCGTACCTGCAAAATAAAAAGACAGTTAGAGCGCATCGTGAAGCAGGCAACAAGCGCTTACTTACGTGCTTCCAGGCGCTTCTATTCATCACACGGGCTCCATCTTCAACTCACTTCAGCCCGTCATCCGCCATCGCCGGAACCCTGCAAAACAAGAGACATCATTACTAAAGACTTTAAAGACATTTGAATGACTCGAAACTTACCGTTCGTGCAGTAAACGACGGACAGCAGTCCTCTGAAGTCAAGAGGCCTGCGCTACCTATCCAGTGAAGAAACTGGTTACAGCACCCTGCCCCGAGGCAGATGAAGAGCTCGGCATTCACTTACCTAAGGTGAGAGCGTTAACCTTTGGGGGTCTACAGGAGAGGAGAAGAGGAAAGAGATAGGGACACCCCAATAACCCCAGTTCATTAACCCCATATTTTCTATCTGCAGACATCTTACTCTACACGTCAGGCATACAGTGCACAGAGGTCCAGCCCAAGAGCCAACCGGGTGCTACACATCACCTTTGGAGATACGGTAGTCGCCCAGTCAAGACCGGCGCCTCTGCGAGAATCAGGTGAGCATTACAGAACGCAAAGCCCACCGCAAAACTCTCGCCCAGGCGCTATGGAAACCTCGGATACTGACCCCCTAGCCCGGTTACTTGGGGAACTAAGGGCAGAAGTGCATGCAGCTCGTCAGGAAACGAATGCTCTAAGAAGGGAACTAATTATTTCCAAGGAGAGAACAGACAATCTTGCTAGACAAGTGCTACAGTCACAAGCCGGACAGACCCCGTTACCCGCATCAGGGGCAAATCTTCCTTCAACATCCTCTATGAATCCAGTGCAGATCAACCTACCTGGGAATGTACCTCTGGCTCCGCCCGAACGATTTTCTGGTGACCCAAAGAGGTTTGCAGTATTTATCAATCAGTGCCGGTTGCACTTCTTATGCCGGCCAGCAGCCTTTCCAACTGATCAAGCAAAAGTAGCTTTTGTACTTTCGTACCTTAGTGGCAATGCGGCAGACTGGTCGATCCCTCTAGTTAATCAAGATGATCCGGTTCTCCATGATTTTCAAGCCTTTCAGCTTAGTATGGAAAAACTGTTCGCAAGACATTCACAGGGGCAGGCCTTGGACAATGAGCTTCTTTCGTTGCGACAGGGTAATCAAGACCTTTTGGCTTATATTGCATCTTTCAATAGACTAATGGTGGAAACTCAATGGCCTGAGGACAAAAGGATTACGCTGTTTTATAGAGGTCTACGTGGAGAGCTCAAAGACGTTTTAGCCCAAGTAGTGAATCCCCCACAAGACTGTTCGGATTATATAGACTTGGTCGTTCAAATAGATCACAGGCTGCAGAACAGGAAGGCCGATCGTTCCAAGTTTGATGCTCGAGTATTTTCCAAACCGCCAACTCCTTCCAAAGGAGTAGACTCCGGGAAACCCATGCAAATAGGGGGTCTGAAAGGTCCTCTAACACAAAGGGAGCGGGAAAGGAGGAAACAGTTGCAATTATGCCTATATTGCGGAAACTCAGGGCACTTTCTTCGAGACTGTCCGGTGAAACCTGCCAAGAAGGCAGTAGGGGCTGCAGTTACCAAAGTTACAAACTCTGAGCAGGGAAACGACCTCGCCCGACAAGAATAGAGGTCCTCTTGCCGAGCGTGAAAACCAGTTCCGTAACCTCGCATTTCGTGATACCTATGGTCCTCATTAGCCCTGATAACCCGGATCGATTACATGCAATTGAAGCTACGTCGACAGCGGTGCCATCGGCAATTATGTGGATCATGAAATGGTTTTGAGGATGAATCTAACTCTTTGTCCCAAGGCTGTAAAGGACGTCATTACTACGGTGGATGGTACGGAGATAGCCTCTGGGCCAGTAACGCATACCACTCAAGAGGTGACGCTAGTAAGTCAAGCTGGACACCATGAGAAGATCGTGTTCGATGTGATCAAGGCCCCTCAGTTTCAGATTATTCTAGGAATACCTTGGTTAGAGAAACACAATCCTCTGATCGATTGGCGAGCAAGAACGGTCCAGTTTCCAGAATGTGTCTCTACTTGTCACCCTCCACCTGGTGTTGCACTGGCCGCAATTTCTTCAGAGACTCCCCAGTTACCTCCCGAATACCTAGAATACCAAGATGTTTTCCGGAAGGATCAGGCTAACTCTCTACCTCCTCATAGGTCTTATGACTGCCAGATAGACCTGATACCTGGATCTACTCCTCCTTGTAGTAGCATTTATGCCCTCACCGAGCCTGAGAACCTTCACCTTCGACAATACCTGGATCAATACCTGGCAAATGGGTTTATTCGTCCTTCCAAGTCCCCTGCTTCTTCAGCTTTGTTCTTCGTTCCAAAAAAGGAAGGAGACCTTAGAACTTGTATCGATTATCGCTCCCTGAACCAGATCACCGTTAAGAATAGATATCCGTTACCTTTGATCCCTGAACTCCTGGACCAAGTCAGAAAAGCATGCATATATACAAAGCTGGATCTTAGAGGAGCTTACCACTTGGTACGAGTAAAAGAGGGCGATGAATGGAAGACGGCCTTCCGCACCAAGTATGGGCTATTTGAATATCAGGTCATGCCCTTCGGACTTTGCAATGCCCCGGCCGCCTTTCAATATTTTATGAACTATGTCCTCAGAGAGCTCATAGATGTGTGTGTTGTTGTTTACATTGACGACATCCTCGTTTATTCTTCATCGGAATCTGAACATCGGAAACACGTGAAAATGGTCCTCGAAAGATTGCGTCAACACAAACTTTTCGCTAAGTTGGAAAAATGTGTTTTCAACGTGACTGAAGTTGAATTCTTGGGATTCATATTATCACCTGGCGGAGTGCGTATGGATTCAAAGAAGGTCGATGCAGTTCTCAAATGGCCATCACCATCCTCCGTAAAAGGTGTGCAAAGCATGTTAGGCTTCGCTAACTTTTACCGCAGGTTTATCCCCGAATTCTCTCGAATAGTCCAGCCCATCACTGCCTTGTTAAAGAAAAACAAACGTTTTGAATGGTCTACCGAGGCGGAACAAGCTTTCCAGGATTTCAAGACTAAATTTATCTCTGCACCAATCTTAAAACACCCTCGCCCCGAACTCCCCTACATCGTGGAAACTGATGCTTCAAGCCTTGCCATGGGGGCAGTTCTATCACAAAAGGACCCGGTAACCAATCAGTTGCATCCCGTGGCATTTTGGTCCCGCAAATTCTCGCCTCCTGAAATCAATTACACGATTACTGACAAGGAACTTCTGGCTATCAAGTCTGCCTTTAAGGCTTGGCGGCATTACCTGCTGGGGGCCCGACACACCGTTACTGTGATTACAGATCACCGAAACCTGCAATATTTGAAAACCGCAAAAGCCCAATCCTCTAGACAACTCTGTTGGGCATTATTCTTTGCCGAGTTTGACTTCATAATTACCTATCGACCTGGTACAAAGAACGGTAAAGCTGATGCCCTTTCTCGGATGGGAGTGGAAGAACACTTGATCAACCCCAAACCTGTACCAATCATTCCCGAACAAAGAATTCTGGGTGTAATCGCCACCGAATCCATAGAGGAAGTTAAGGATAAAGCCAGGCAACTTGTAACTCCAGCAGACATACAGAATTGGCATCTGCAGGGAAAGGACTTTGCGACACGCCCTATTGACATCCCACCTCGCCCTTGGCATACGCTTTCTATGGACTTCATCACCGATCTACCTCCATGCTCCGGATACAATACGATTCTAGTAATCGTGGACTTATTCTCCAAGATGGCGCATTTCATTCCGCTCAAAGGCTTGCCAACAGCAGCAACTCTGGCCCGAGAATTTCTCGAAAACATCGTCCGACTGCACGGTTTTCCTTCGGTTCTAATTTCGGATCGAGGTAGTCAATTTATTTCTCATTTTTGACGAAGTTGCTGTCGGTCGGCTCAAATTGATGTGAGACTATCGACCAGTCACCACCCTCAGACCGACGGACAAACCGAGAGGACCAATCAAACTCTGGAACAGTATTTACGCTGCATGCTGCAACAAACTGAAAAAACTTGGAAAGATATCCTTTGGATAGCCGAATATGCCTACAATAACTCTGTCCATTCGGGAACTGGGAAAACCCCGTTTTTTCTTTTGTACGGCAGTCACCCTCGAACCTCAGAGTTGGATCCCCTCCAAGATCTTGAAACACCAGCAGTAGACTACCTGCATTCTACAATCACCCAAGCCTTTAAGGAAGCTGTTTCTCACCTTCAAAGGGCTAAAGAACAATACAAGAAAGGAGCAGATCAACATCGGAAGGAAGCCCCTCACTATCAAGTAGGGGATCAAGTCTGGTTATCCACCAAATATCTATCTCTAAAAGGGCCACGCACATTCAACCCAAGATACCTTGGTCCCTATTCCATCACTACCATAGTAAACCCAGTAGCGGTCAAGTTGGACTTGCCCCTGCACATGAAGATACATCCGGTCTTCCCCGTCTCTCTATTAAAACCCGTGCAACCTCAAACCCGACTAACCAAATCTCCAAAACCTATCCTAGTTGATGGAGAACTCGAGTTTGAAGTTAAAAGCATTCTGGACTCCAAGATCTCCAAATCTAAACTATTCTACCTAATTGACTGGAAAGGCTACGGTCCCCAAGAGAGATCCTGGGAACCTGCTGAATATGTCCACGCTCCTCGCCTAATCAAAAGATTTCACCAAACATTTCCTGACATGCCAAAACCCCCGGAGAAGCCCGGTTTGGGAGGGGCCTTGAGGGGGGGTACTGTCATGATCTCTGCTTCCAAAAGGTCAGGGTTTTCCCAACTCCCTTGGAAGCAGATCCATAACCCAGGTTCCGAGTGCCAACCAGTCCCAATTGGGACCTTTTGGACCCAGTCCTGGCGCCAGTGGCACCAGGCTCATAAATATGCCCAGTCCCAGCGCTGGAAGCGCCGGGCTCATAATGCTTGGGTGGACTTACCTGCAGCAGACCATGCTGCTTACTTGCCTGCCAGTTGAGCCTCTGATCCCCTTCTGTTTGGAACTACTTTTCCTGTTGGATGGGGCTGGAGCCACTCCCTAGATTCAGAACACTGGAACTCTTCTGGAAAGCAGGAACTCTTTTCTTACCTAGGCGTGGCTGTGGAAGGACACACCGAAGCACTACAGGAGGCTATTTAAACCACACCCAGTGGATGAATCTTGCTTTGCGTTATTCTGCAACCTCTGCAGCAGAACGCTCATCGTGTCTTCTGCATCCGGTCCTGGGCCTAAGGAAAAAGGCTTACCATCCTGAATCCAGTCTTCAGCAACACCTATAAAGACAAGAAAGAACAGGTTAGCATTCCGGCATCTGAAAGGCAAAGGCTTGCTATCCTGAATCCAGTCTTCAGCAACACCTATAAAGACAAGAAAGAACAGGTTAGCATTCCGGCATCTGAAAGGCAAAGGCTTACCTACTCTTCGTGCGCTCCAGAGGTCTTCACACTGCATTCCGGCATCTGAAAGACAAAAGCTTACCAACTCTTTGCACGCTCCGGAGGCCTTCGGCGCTGCATCCCGCATCTGAAAGACAAAACAAGGTGGGTTTAAAGACATTGGGGAACTTTAATACTCACGTGCCATTACTCCTTTCCACATCTAATCCAGTGGGTATTCCGGCACCCTGCAGCCGCTCCGAACTCGTACCTGCAAAATAAAAAGACAGTTAGAGCGCATCGTGAAGCAGGCAACAAGCGCTTACTTACGTGCTTCCAGGCGCTTCTATTCATCACACGGGCTCCATCTTCAACTCACTTCAGCCCGTCATCCGCCATCGCCGGAACCCTGCAAAACAAGAGACATCATTACTAAAGACTTTAAAGACATTTGAATGACTCGAAACTTACCGTTCGTGCAGTAAACGACGGACAGCAGTCCTCTGAAGTCAAGAGGCCTGCGCTACCTATCCAGTGAAGAAACTGGTTACAGCACCCTGCCCCGAGGCAGATGAAGAGCTCGGCATTCACTTACCTAAGGTGAGAGCGTTAACCTTTGGGGGTCTACAGGAGAGGAGAAGAGGAAAGAGATAGGGACACCCCAATAACCCCAGTTCATTAACCCCATATTTTCTATCTGCAGACATCTTACTCTACACGTCAGGCATACAGTGCACAGAGGTCCAGCCCAAGAGCCAACCGGGTGCTACACATCACCTTTGGAGATACGGTAGTCGCCCAGTCAAGACCGGCGCCTCTGCGAGAATCAGGTGAGCGTTACAATATCATATTGGAACTGTGTGTGTTAGAAAATACCACCAATCAAGTACATTATTATTTTCTCTTGTAGTCGTTTTGGAGTATTTGAGTGTGAAGGTCAGAATAGGTTTTTGGACACAGGACAATGAACTTTCATTTAATATCCTGACGACTGTCTTATTATTTAGTTTTGTTGAGGCAGGTAAACCCCTCATAGAGTTAGGGCTAGTGAGGCAAATTATTTTCAAACCAGTTTATTATTTAAATAAAAGCATTGTGGATCAAGCAAAACTGTATCTATCTCCTTACTCCGATACCTCACATAGGTTTTCTTTTGCTTTATTCTTCAGTAAAAGACTTTAGCCCCAAATATGGCACCTTTGTGTCACAATCCTTTTGTCTGCACCCTTACACTTACCTGATAGTGTCTTGAGGTTTTCTCCATTAGCTCATGTAGCTCTTCCCATATACTTGTGGGCCTTGCATTAACCCCAGCTCTACGACATCTTTCCTTGAAACACGATCTCACCCTCTGGCCTTTACTTGTATATCTCTTATATTCTTGAGGGTTAACATTCCCTACGTTTTTTATGATCATATCCAAATTATGAGTTCCCCTCCTGGGTTCTTGGTATTGGATTCTCCCTTTTATGAATCTGTTCCCTTGACAGTTTGCGTTCAAAATACTTGTTAGACTTACTTGCCGTGGGCGCTCTTGTCTTTTCAAGCCTCAGTACCTGGGGGATCTCCCTTCCTCCCAGGGTATTCGCTTCCACTTTTATCTTTTTCCCTAATGGCGTTGTTTGTCATGCTCTGTATGGGCTTCAGGTGACTCAAATTTTGCTCATTCAACTTTCATACTTGTGACTTTAAGAGTTTTCTCCCTCTCTAATATGTAGCCGCCGCTCCCTCCCGCCTCTCCGTTCTCCCCGGCACCCTTTCCAACACAGGGGAGCCTCACTGGGCGCACTTGTGTAGTTGTCTTCATGGTTGCTCTTCTCTGTCTCTGGCTTCGTCAGCGTAGTGTTCTTGGCTCCTCTGATGTAGGATGCCATCTACGTACGCAGGGAGCTGGCAGTACTCCCTCCTCCGGTGGCCTTAGTGTCGTTAGTTGTCTCACCCACCACGAGCCAGCCGTGGTCACACCACCACCTGAAACAGGTTTTGGCTTCCTGTTCAGACAACTGTTCTCCCGTCTCAGGGTTCATTGGATCTCCGACATCTCAGTCTGGCATTCCTAGCCTTTCCAAAAGTCACGGGCTCCGCAACTCCGTTCTGCTCCACCTCGCCAAAGCGTAATCACGTAAGGCAGCTTTCCATGCGTACCATAATCTCTCTTCACAAGAGCTACTCGTCCCAGTTACATACATGTCTCTTTTAAAGAGACATCTCTTCTTTCTTGGTTTGTTTGTTTTGTTCCCACATTGCCTGAAGCCAAACATAAGGATGACAGACTGATCATCATTGCAGGCATTCGCATGTATGCATATGTGGTATTGGGTCTAGGGAATACCTCATCAAAATGGGTGTCCTTGTCCCCAAAGGGGAGTCACTTCAATTGAGGACCCACTTGCTCATACCCCTAGGCAGGGTCTTGCAGAGCGTGCTCACCTTCCTAGCATCAAAGGGGGTAGTTCCCCCTTTGGTAGAAGGGACGAATACCCCTGATTTATCACAGTTCTTGATAAGGTTGCTTTTAGATAGTCAATGATGGGAAGGAAAAGTATAGTGTATGCTTAACAGAAACAATGGTTACTCCAAAGAGCTTCCAATTTAAATGTGTTGCCGATAGCATAGAGTGTGTTATGTATTTGCAATGCCATATTGGGACAGCCTGTAGCAGTGTCCGATTATCTGTCTACAAAGGCATCCTCTCATAAAAACCCTAGTGGTGAGGCAAGGCTACGAGGCCTCTAGACAGTGTGCTGCCGCACAGGTGGCACATGCTTGTAATGGTCCTTATTAAAAGTAAGGCTATACTTATTTTCTCATCATATATGGTTTGCTAATCAAAACATTTTTATTTAGGAATCTCAACTGATCAATTTTACAAAACTGATTTATACCTAGTGCAAGAGCAGTTTTGCAGTAAGACTTGCTTCAGCGTTTCTCTCTGTGATTTTGCTATGGGTGAGAACATTGGCCACAGCTGTGTGAGGAGGGCTGATCCATAAGTGCACAGCGTATCGTGAAGTGCACTGCCAAGTACAGATTTGCAGTTGTTGCGGGCAAAGGTAAGCGTTTCTATATTGCCTTTTGTGACAAATCCTTGGATGTTGTCACTTCTCCCGCAAGGGAGAATACATTTCATGTGGCCAGGACGGTGCATCCGCAGTCCACTGGTTCCCTTGGGGGTGGTAAACAGTGGGAGGGTCACATAGGGAGGGGAACCCCTTGTGTGATGAGGGACGACAAATCAGGAAAGATGCAGTATGCACCTGACCCTTTCCCACTTCCCTCACCCCCTTACCCTCTCCAAGGGGACTGAGTACCCTGGGTTCCCCTATACTTACGTAAAGTCGACATTTATACAGCACTACCTTGTAGAAATACCAGGGATGCTAGGGACTATCTTGGGAAGTCTCATACATCTACTGAGACGAGGAAGAACAATGCTTCCCTGAATATTAACACTGAAGGTACTGAGACGAAGAGGAGCAGAGCCCTGAAGAATGCTCCATTCAATTACACTTTGTGGTCTAGTCCTCCGCTGAGGCACGGCCAGGAAAATACCTATGAAAGCAGCAGCAGGGCTGTCTCATATGTGAAACAGCTTGCAAAGGAGCAAGAGGCAGAGTCAAGCCCTCCCTGGAGGAACTACGAGAGCCTAGATGAACCCAACGTGGTGGCGGGTGCTGACCGGGACGCCGAGAGGAAGGAGAGTCCGGGGCCGGTCCAGGACGAGAGGACCGCATAGCCCACATGCGGGTCACAACTCCAGACGCCCCAGAGATCCGGGAACCTCGAGAGTGCGAAAGCACGCTGTCCCGGAAAGGAAAGACTGCAGAGACGCTGCAGAGAAAGGGAACCTTCGGGAAGTTACTGGAGTCACACAAACAAGCCCAGCTACCTCAAAGGAGCCAGCACTCTTGCAAACCACACCACAAGGTACGCGAGAAGTCAAGAAGACTTTGAAAGCTCAAGTAGGTGGTCGCAAAACTGGGAAAGCCGGGTCTGGGGCCCTAATGCAGTGAGAGGAAAGCAAAGAGGTGCAGGGACTTTGTACTAAGGCTTGGCAGGAGAGTAAACCAAGTCCACAGAAGGGAAAACTAAAGCCGTAATTGCGGGTCTTCGACTCTCGCCCAAATAAGGAGAATTGGAAGGTAGTGGAAAGTCCACATAGTACATAGCATGTTAGTGGACCAAGTCTGTACGACCCACTGCAGCCTGGAAAGTGAATCCAGGCAACCTTTCTTCGTCACAGTACCTGGTGAGAGGGAACCAGATCTGCACGACAGGGTCAGGGATCCGCTTCAGCTTGGGGAGTGCATCCAGGCTGTTCTTCTTCAGTGCAGTACCTGGCAATAGAAATCCAAGGCTGCCAATCAGGTTCTGGGACCCCAAGGAACTAACTGGTAAGCCTGAGGAAGGCTGGGGAAAACAAGACCCTGCCCTAACAGCTAAGGAGTGGCTGAGACCATATTGGGGAAATCTTACAAAGCCACAAACTGCCTTTTGTCCAGGGGAAGCGAGTCATTCCTCTGGACCAAGAAGACCTTTCCTTTGATTTAATTAGCTTGGTGTGTAAGGGAAAGAGTTAGGATTTTGGCACTGGACATTGGGACTTTTACTTTGGACATTCTATTTCTGTTTAGGCAGGGAAACCCCTATTGGAGTTGGGGTGAGGTAAGGTTTTATTTTCCTTTTAATCTTGAATAAACATTTAAAGCAAACACCATGACACCTCTGTGTCAGTCTTACTTCTGCACCATTACACTTCCTTTAACCACAATCTGCTGTATCATTAATCTAAGATGCAAATGATCCCTTTTGATATCTCAGCCTCCCATTAGAAGGGCTGCCTTCAGGTCCCTTATGTCCCTCTAATGTTAATATGTCCAAAGCCAATCAGAGTGTTCATTTTGACAAGTTACTGGTTCTCCTGAACCAGAGTCCCCCTTCCTCAGAAATTACTGTTTTTTTCCGCTCTGAAGGAGGAACCCTGGTTGGCAGCGGCACACCAATAGTCGACTTGGAACCTTGAAATACCACTATTGGACAAACTGAAAGACCACTTCACCACTCGACAAGAGGCTGGTGCCCAGCCGACATGTAATGACTCTCCTTCCCCCACGCAGCTAGTGAACACCATTGATGTACACAGCAATTTTATTTCTGAACCAGAGTCAACTTCTGAGATCTCTTAAACTCATAAAGACTTATTATCAATGACTCCAATTGTGTTTGAAGATCGCAAAGAATCCTTATCTAGCTCTCCTTCCACTGAAGATTAGTCTGTGTTAGAATCCTTACTAGAATCAATAAAACAAGGCCCTGACTCATTCTCTGCTCTTAACTTTGTCTTGATGTCTCTTGTCAAGCTATATGGCAATGGGCCTCAATACAGGTTTGGCCGCGTAGGAAAGAAGTGACGTTAATTCCGTTACTTTCACTTTTTTGGGAAGTATCTAAATTGCCGCTGGTTTTCCCATTTCGACAAATAATAATTCTTTATTTTTTATTTATCATCTTTATTTAATGACTCCAGATCAAAGAAGCATCAGCATTACAGCAGTTAACTCTTTGAACAATACATACTTCTTGTTGTACATTACTACATAGGCAACCATATTAAAACAAACCTAATTCAACCACATCAACTACATATTGCTATAATAATGTTTTGTTTGTCTTGCGTCCACATTTTTGGACTATATCACAATAAAATTATTATTAATCAGAATAGATTCCTCTTTCGTATACACATCTGCCTTAGCAATAGATTTTCTTTGCATATCAGACAATAACATAGGACAAACACTAACAAACACTAACACAATCACAAGGACTGAACAGACTGACAACCAAACAAAATGAACAAACAGATAATCAACCAAAACAAACAAATGAAACAAAACAAAAAGGAAAATCCCAATTCATTATCCCTGATCTCCTCTATAAAATCATTCAATTAAACTAATTAAAACTATACTCCTAGAACACTAAAGTATTCACTCACCATATAACTCGTTAAAGGGCACCCAAAGGGCCAAATTCTTCTCTTCCTGATCCTGCCTTTGAAACATTACCCTCTCAAACTCGGATGACACCAACACATCATTTACCCAGTTCACCACTTGCGGTTTCTTCCTAGTCTTCCATACCTTCAACACCGGTTCTGCTGCAATCGCAAGCACCTTGTCAACCCACTGCTTATATAGTTGAGCAAATTCGCATCGCCTCTTTTTTGACAACAATGACTCTTGAAGCGGCATTCTGGAGAAGCGTATGGATAATATTGTATCTAATCTGTCTAACACTTCCCTCCAGAATTTTAGCACACGGGAGCAGTACCACAACATGTGAATGAGCGTTCCCTTTTCTTTACCACATCCCCAACCTAAATCATTGTCACTTAGACCCAAATTACACATGCGTACTGGTGTCCAATACAAACGTCTTAATATTTTCTGATCAATAAGCCTCAACCTAAGATCCAATCTACTCCTGCACCCCACACGCCACATATGTTCCCATTCCTTTTCCGTAACCTCACACCCCATTTCCTCCTCCCACTTCTCCAACGAATTCCTCCAGGAGTCGGTGACTAAGCAGTTAGCTGGCATGATGTTTGTGTAGGTACATACCATACATGGTGAGGATTCAAAAATGCTGCATCCTTCTGTTCTTCCTCTAATGGCTTCGATAACATTGTTAGTCTCTAACTAAAAAAGGACTTTAGCGCTACAAACCTACTTCTCTCTCTATTCTCTAGATGAAATGTCCCTTGCAACTCTTCAAGTGTTATTATCTGACCATCTAGTATTATATCTCTTATGCTTAAGATTCCCTTCGAAATCCAACTAATTTATGGTGTTATTGACAATCTGCAGACCAGGATTGAGCCCAATAGAGGCCTTCTAATTTAGATATAGATTTCCATGAAAAATATTCAACCACCAAACAAGTATATCCTTGGTCACAACAATGGTTAGTAATTTCTTAACCCCTCCGGGCAGTTTTTCCATTGAAAATATAGCGCTTAACTTGAATCTTGACAACCTACCCCATTCAATTGTCATCCACGATGGCTCATGTTCATTCTCCATTGACATATAATGGGCTGTTTTCTTCAATATAAACCCTTTATAATACTTCTCCAGATCTGGATACCTAAAGCCCCTTTCTTTAGTACTATTCAATAAAATGAACTTTGGGATCTTTGGTCTTTTCTTCTCACCCCGTAAAAAGTTTTGAAAATCTTGATCTATTCTGATTATCATTTTTATTGGAAACCTTAGAGGCAGAGATTGCATAACATAAAATACTTTTGGCAAAAGAGTCATCTTTTTAGTATTCATTTTTGCCTAAATCCCTGACAATTGCTCCCATTTCCTAATGCCTCTCTCCAAGATTTCCACTACTCGTTTCACATTAAATTCCACCATCTTCTTTAGATCTCTGATCAAATAAACTCCTAACTATTTTATGAGATTCAGTCCACTTACAGTTCCAAGTTGAAAAATCATCTCTTATGCAAGCCAAAGAAATTGGAAACGCTTCCATGTTGTCCCAATTACTTTTATGTCCCGAAGGTTTACCCACCTTTTTAAAGATCCTCTTCAAAACTACATTACCCCTCTCTGGATTAGAAAGGATAACCACCATATCATCTGCACACAAAAGAACTTTGACTTCCTTAAATCCAAAGCTCAAACCCCTGATACCCTGTTCTTTGCAAATGCAGACTATCAATGGTTCCAAAGTGATATTGAGCAAGAATGGCGACAGGGAACAGCCCTGTCTTGTTCCTCCCGTTAGGTCAAAAGCATCATATAATTCATTATTCACCCAAATAGGTGCTTTCGATCTGCTTTGAAGGCATTTGATTACCCCCCAAAATGTATTTCTGAATCCCATCCTCTCCATTGTAAATCTCAAATGCCTCCAACTCACTTTAATGCTTTTTCCGCATCTATGAAGACCAATGCTGTGTTCGAGAGTTCATTTTGGTGTAGGACTCAGTATGTAATTTATAGTTCTTATATTGTCATACCCAAATCAATTTCTCATAAATCCTACCTGTGACTCATGAATCAATTTCCCAATACATGTATCTAATCTATTTGCCATAATCTTAGCAAATATTTTCACATCCACATTCAATAGCCTGATCTAGCTGCACGGATTACACACTGGCGGTCCGTCTTAATCCTACTCTGACGATAGTCACACTTATCAAACTTTAGGCCGTGGCAGGCCTCACCTGGACTCCTCTCAACTGATGCAAGTTGAGTCCCATACCATGTTACGCAAGAGCCAAACGACCCACACAGGATCAATCATTTATTGTCTCTATGCCTCCTCTGTCCTGATGAAGGCCACCCAATCACGCACCATAATATGTCATAAGTGGACGAAACACACTCTTGTCGACAATTCCTCTCACAGTGTTTTAATGTCAACATTGTCATCTGTTAGCTGTTTGAATCAGCAGATTCTGAAAGTTGTGCGGTTCCCAAGAAAATATAATGGGACACATTTGTTTATCTGTAATATATGTTTTGTAAAAATTGTCTCTGTCTAGCACTGTAAGTGCATTGATTCCTGTGCTGTTTTTGAGCGAATCACACATTTATAATGATATGTTTTTGTCTTGTGTACTTAGGATCACGTTCAGATACTTTAACCAAATATGTCATGTTAAGAAACTCAGTAGGAGTAATGTATTTTTACAAAAACATGTCTGATTCACTAGAGTTTTTCGTCCATTCGGGACGCCCTGATCACCTGTATACTTTATTTCATTTACCTGGACAGGTCAGGGAATTGCCAGGAGCCCTATCGTTGTAGTACATACCAAATAAGAAGAGGGGGCACTAAAAGGTCAAACGGCACCAATAGCAAAGGTCAGGGGTCTTTGAGGATATTTTTGCAAACTCTTGCCCCTTTTCTGGTTGGGAAACCTTGGCTGAAGAATGAGAAAAGGAAATCCGGTACTGCCCAAAGTATGGTCGAGGCAGAAAACACAGGTTGATGCTGAGTAGCACCTTGATATCGAATGAGTTTATATCGATCGTTACTATTGGGAATATTTCTGAGAATTCTAAATCCCTACAAGGGGTGGTGCCGGTCGAAGTCTTGGAGACTCTAGCTACCGCCAGGGAATGTGGGCCCGGCTGTGACCGGATGAGGAACCCGGTGGTAGAGACACGGAAAGGGCCAACATTGTTGGACATGTTTAGGAAGGCCCGGATGGCCTTATCGCTGGCTATTGGGGCCCCTACGAAAGTGTGGAATGCCAAACTGTAGATGTTGCTATCAAAATGTGCCTACTAGTAATGTAATGATATGTGGTCCGTGAAACATAATAACTGGGCTGCACGATTTGGGGTGTGGTTTTTCAGATGGTAGGCGGGTTGTTGGGCCACAGGTGCAATGTCAAATGATGAATGTTTTTTTTTTAAACTTTATTTATGGTTTTTTCAACTTAATACAAACATTCTCACCCACATTAGGGTGGATTAACTGTGCGCCATCTCCCTTCCAGTCCCCCCTCCCCACCCCGCACTTCGCCCCATGCCTCCATGGGTCCACCCCTCTCCTTTCCGTGTCAATCCTCCGAGGTGGCAGATCGATATATTAGGCTGGTTACGAGTCCGTGCTCTGTGTTCTTTGGGTCTCTGATGGGGATGGAGGTCTCGCCTCACCTCGTTGATCAAGAATACTACTACTGGGCCCCAGATGTCAGGTGGGCGTGCATGTAGAGGGAGTGTTTTGACAGTCTGTCTCCACGTCCTGGCAGTAGAGGGTGTCTTTGCGCCAATTGGTTACTGTAGGGGGGGCCCCACCCCCAAGACATGGCGACTCTCCTACGGGCGAGTGTTAGTAACAGTCCTGCAAGCTTTCTTATTGCCGGCGAGAGTAGTTTCGTCATCCCCAGCAGAGCCACTGTCGGGATGGGTTGTATCTCCTCACCCACGATTGCAGCCGTCGTCTCAAGGACTTGGTTCCAGAATGGGGTTAGCTTGGGGCAGTCCCATGCGAGGTGGACAAAGTCGGCCATGGGGTTCCCACATCTTTCGCACTTTGGAGATGCCTTGGGATGTTGTTTGTTATTTTTCACAGGTGTAAAGTAGGTCTGGTGCAGATAGTTGAAATGAATCATTTTAAAGCGTGAGTTGAGAGCTATTTTTTGTGTTTGTCTCAAGATGAATGTCCAATCTTCCTCTGGGATGGTTGTTTGTAGGGACTTGTCCCATCTTGCTTTTGCACGGGTATTGGTAGGAGTTGTCGGTGATGATGGATTTCTAGATGTTCGATACTAGTCTGCCTTCTCCTTGCGCCTGGATCACGATATGGAGCAGTTGCCAAGTCGGAGGTTGCCGTGGGAAGGTGGGGAAGAGGGTTTGTAAAGTATATCTGTTATGAAATAGATAAATGTGTCAAGGGCGGTGTCACCGCCCCTCCGTTTTGCTTGCTGGGGAGTCATGAAAACACCTTCGGGGGAAAAGCTTGCCTAGAGTGTTTATGCGCAACTTTTCCACCCATTGGTGAAAGACCTTCTCTGATGTCAACGGGATTCCTGGTATAAATTTGATAGGAAGGAGAGGTGAGTATCGTGTTTGAACTTCATATTTTTTAGCAATTCTCTTCCAGATCTTGTAAGTTGAGAGTACTATGTTCATGGTGTTATTGGGAACTGGAAGTTGGCTGATGACGACTGCCCTTAGCAGATTGGGTGTCGCCAGGGCCCGCTCTATTTGTACATGTGGTCTGATCATTTGCGTGGAATACCAAAAGCTGAGGAATTGTGCTTGTGCCTCCCAAAAGTATTTCTCTAGGTCTGGAAGGGCTAATCCTCCGCTGGACATCGGGAGGGTCAGTGTTGAGTGTGCAACTCGTTGCTGGTTTGCCCACCCACAGCTGTTCGAGGACCATGCTTTTCAGTTTCTTTAAAAAGGATTGTGGTAACAAAATAGGAATGTTGGTGAATAAGTACAAAAGTTTCGGGAGGATCACCATCTTAACTAGGGAGGCTCTACCCCACAAAGTCAGCGGCAGTGTCTTCCATCGTGTAATTTTTCCTTGCAAGGTGTTTGCCACTTCCTCATAGTTGTCTCAAAATACGTCATGGTAGCTTAGCGACATCTGTATCCCCAGGTAGCGAATTCAGGATGTTTCCCATGTGAACTGGAAGTCGTCGACAAATGGTTTGGTAGCTGGAGTCAGCGGAAATATGATGGATTTAGTCTGATACATTTTTAAACCGGATACTGCTCCAAATTTAATTACTTCCCTCATGACTGGGTTCAAATTTTCGATGGGGTCGCGTATGAACAATGCCACTTTGTCCGCGTACAGAGATATGATCAGCCTGTGTGGGCCTATGTTGAGCCCTCTGATGATTTGTTGTTCTCGCAGATTGGAGGCCAGGGGCTCCATTACCAAAGCAAATATTAAGGTCGAGAGTGGGCACCCTTGTCTGGTGCCACGCTGCAGCTCTATGGGGGCTGACTTTGCTGCACCCACGATAATGCTGGCTTGGGGGTTGGTGTATAATAGCGATATCAGCTTGATAAAGAGAGCTCCTAAGCCATCCTGGTAAGCACCGCAAAAAGAAACGGCCACTCCGAGTCGAATGCCTTTTCAGCTTCAAGCAATACTGCGACTGCCTGGTGGGAGGGATCAAAGGCTTCGATGATGCCAAATAGCCTTCTGATTCCGAAGGTTGTGTTGCGTCCGGGTATGAATCCAGCCTGGTCTGCGATCACTAAAGCAGGCATCAGTGGCATCAGTATGTTTGTGAGGACCTTTGCCAAGATCTTGTTAAGGTTGAGCAGGGAGATGGAACGGTAAGATGCACAATCCTCTGGCGGTTTGCCAGGTTTATGTAGGAGGACTATGTTGGCCTCACAGGTGGACTGAGGGAGGGATCCTTTTTCCAGTGCCTCCTCGTATACTTTAGCGAGGAGGGGGGCCAGGGTATTTGCAAACACCTTGTAAAATTCTCCCGTCAGGCCGTCTGGGCCGGGGGCCTTGGAGTTCGGGAGGGTTTTGATGACCTCGATGATCTCCTCTGGCGTGATGTGTTCATTGAGGGGATCACGTAACTGCCTCTCTACCCAGTATAATTCCATGTTTTCCAAGTACTCTCATAAGGCGTCTGAGTTTGCGTTGTGTTTTGAACTATATAGTTCCTGGTAGAAGGTCCTGAATTCCTCTGCAATTCCCTCGTTGGTGTGTATCAGCACGCCTTGTTTGGAACGTACACCTTCTAATGATGTTGGCTTTCTGTCTGCTTTTATCAATTTTGCGAGGAGGGCTCTGGGCTTTTGGCCTTTGCCGTACTGGCGGACTTGCCCGCTGCGGTTCAGGAACTTTATTTCGCGTTCTGCTGTAGCGCTGAACTTCTGCAGTTGTTCTTTTAAGCGGCTTGTGAACCTGGATCGTTTGTGTTTGCGCATCTAAGCTCAAGGTGTTTTAACTGCTCTTCACTGGCGGTCAATTCCCGCCTGATGAGTTTAAGGAAGCCGTTTTCTTTAGCAAGGCAGACTCCTCTGGTGAAACACTTTAAGGTTTCCCATATCGTGCTCATTTGGATACTGTGCCTATGTTGGTGTCTAGGAATGCAGAGATTTCTTCCCTTATTTCTGATACAAATACTTGGTCCTGCATGGATCCTGCTTTAAAGCGCCAGTACTGTAGGGGGTGTTTGTAACTGGATGGGCTGTAGATGAAGGTTACTGGGGAGTGGTTGGAGAAAGTTTTCGGTAGTATTTGGCAGGGACCACACGCCATCAGACAGTTCGCTGAGTTAAATAGGTAGTCAATCCTGGAGCTTGTGTTGTGCACTGCCGAGTGGAAGGTATATCCTCGTTGATCCCCATTTTTGGCTCTCCATGCATCTGAGTTTGAAGGCTCTGCAGATTTCCCGTATTTGGAGGCTGGCTTTGGAGATGGATTGTGGCGTAGCCCGCGATCTGTCTCTCGCTGGGTCTAGGGCTGTGTTCATGTCGCCTCCCCAGACTATGGTTGCCGGATCTTTGGCGGAAAGGTGAGTCAGAACCCAGTCAAAGTTGTTAGCTCCATCCACATTGGCCCGTAGGAGTTGACGAATGTGATTTTTTGGCCTGCCACGACTCCGCACACCAGAAGTGATCTGCCCTCAGATTCTTTCTGTGTGTACTAGTCTGAAATTAGTTCTCCTGTTGATTAGGATTGCAACTCCTCTGGAGTAGGACGACTATGAGGAGAAGTACCTGTGGCAGCCCCAGTTCCGAGCCCAGAGGTGTTCTTTAACAGAGAGGTGATGCGTTTCTTGGATCATGGCCACGTCAATCTCGTGCCTTTTCAAGTATTGTAGAATTCTCCTGGTTTTAGAAGGGAGGTTGCCTCCTCTAATGTTCCATGTTGCGACTTTGAATTGAGTGTTTGATTTGTAAATTTAGTCTGATTTTGTTCACACTATTCGGAGGGGACGTAGCGTATCTTGGCTCGGACCTTTGGCCGACATCTGGAGGGTTCTTTGATGTTCGGTACAGGAGATGTAGTGGTGGCTGATGGGTTGGGGGTTGGTGGGGGGGTGTCGAACTAGTGGCACATTTCCCTCCCTTTTTTCCTGAATTCTTCCTTTCACGGGCAACCCCCAACTCGCCCGTATGTGAACTTGAACAGGTGGTAGTTCCTGGCGTGGCCGGGCCGTTGCCTGATGTCCCACCCATTAACAAAAAACTGGTGGATAAACAGATGCTGTTCTAGGGGCACTCGGGGCTTCACAAGTATCCCAGCCCCGTGGTGTTACTTTTAGTGTTTGCTTCGGTGAATTTGTTGTGATTAGGTGATGTGTTTCTCGTCCCTGACTTCCCTCAATTATGGTGGGTTCCTGTGGTTTCTCTCTCTCTGTGGTCGTGCCTGGTTGAGGTTCAGATCTGGGCAACCTGCCTGGTCTAGAAAGGCATTTGCTTCCTCTGGCGACTGGAAAAAGTAGACCCTCCCGCCATGTTGCACTCTAAGCCGTGCCGGGAACAGCATTGAGTAGGCTATTTGGTTGTCTCTGAGCCTTTGTCTGATATTGGCGAAGGATCTTCTCTGCAATTGGACCGTGGGGGAGAAGTCTGGATAGAAGTGGATTTTGTCTCCTTCGTGGCGGAGCTCACCTTTCTCTCTGGCCAATTGGAGAATAGTGTCACGGTCTCTATAATTAAGTAGTTTCGCGATTATTGGTCTGGGCGGTGCGCCTGGGATAGATCTGGAGGATGGAATTCTGTGTGCCCTCTCTACAATGAACCGGTGAGATAGAGCTTCTCGGCTGAAGAGGGATGTGCAGAGAGACTCTACATAGTTTTCCATTTTCATCTGTGACTGGTGTTCTCTCACTCCGATGATTCTGATGTTATTTCTTCTCGAGTGGCCCTCTAAATCCTCGCACCTAGCATTGGTAGCTTTCATTTGGGCTTCTAGTTGGGACACTTTACTCAATAGGGTTTTTGCACCGTCGTCCAGGTTTGACACCCGCTGGTCGACTCGACTTCATTTAAGTGTTCTGTGTGTGAATCCATGCAATGTTGTAGGAGGTCTACTTTGGATGAGAGGCCATCCATTTTATTGTTCAAACTGCCTATGCCCACTTTTAGATCTAGCAGAAGTTCTTTGATTTCAGACGGGCTGTTCTGTGTTTCCATTTGGTGGGAACACCCAGAAGTGGGCTCCAGCTCCTCTTGTTGCCTAGGGGCCTTCGGGGTTGTGCCACTTTCAGAATTTAGCTTTCTTTGTGATTTGTCTGATTTTCCCATTGTATCTACGGAGTTGGTGATGACTCTGGGTTACAGTCTGTGTTTCCCTGTGGCTTGGGCGCTTTGCCGGCTTTCAAATGAGGAGGGGCAGCTTGAGCCGATCTGCGGAAGTTGGTGGGGGGATTATGAGCTGGAGCGGCCTCCTCATGGAGTGCGGTGTGCGACTTGGGCACTTTTATTAAAGCCCCCACTAGGTCTCTTTCTCTGCTTTCAAGGCAAGGGGGTGGGGGTGGTTCTGGCAGGGTCGAAGGTCACACTCCCTGCCCTTCCTGGGGGGGTGTCCGCTTGATAGAATGTCTCATCTGCCCGTCGGCGGTGTCGAGTCTTTAAGGTCTTGCTGTGCCGTATGGGGTAACTGGAGCTGGTTCTCAGCGCCTCGTGTGTTTCTTTTAAGGGGAAGTTCTCCTCCGTGCATATGGGCTTGGGTAGGCGGGGTGCGGGAGACTCTCACCCCCCTCCTGCCGAGGGCGGTAGCCCCGAGGCGCTATGCCTTTTCCCCCTCTTGGACTGGTGCGGATGGGGCGGAGCACGCTGCGCGGTTTGCTCTGGTAGCTCGCCTCTGATGGTCTATACGCCGGGGGGGGGGGAGAACTTGCGCGTGTGTATATTGTATTAGAGGCCACGCTCCCCCCACCCACCCTCTTTCCCCGTACCTTATATTGCTGGCAGGCCTCGGGGCACTCCTCCCTGGTCACCGTCTCCGTCGGCCCTCGCCGGATCCTCCGCGAGCCACTGTGTCCTGGCGAGATGCAGCAGCGTTCAGGGCTCTGGGACCCAGCGGCGGCTCCAAACCCAGCGCCCTGCACGCCGTCGAGCGAAAATCTGAGGCTCCGGCGGCACGGAGCGTGGGGGGGACAGCTCGCCTTCAACTCAGTGTGAAGTGAGTGTCCCCGTTTGGGTGCGTGTGGCAGGCACCCCCTTCGGAGGTGCGTTGTGGTTCCCACTGGCGCAGGGGGGTTTTCCTCGCGGCCACCTGCTGCTGTAGTGTTTTTTCAGCGCTCCGATTCGCCTCCGCTTCCGCGACCCGGGCCGGCCACGTGTTCCAGGGCGTCCAGTCTTCGTTTACCGCGGGAGCTGTCTTGTGTGGCCTGGTGGCTCGTGGGACTCTCCTGGATTTCGCGGCCTCGGGGCCAGCAGTGTCGTTTGGGGGCACAGGAGTGTTGATTCTTCCCCAGTTTTCACAGGATGGCAGCAGAATGGGAGGGAAGCCAGGAGTAAGGCAGGTTGGCACGCAGATTCACCAGGCACGGCAGGATCACACAGGATTAATACGGGGCTGTGTGGGAGCTCAGACCAAGGCGGCCATCTTGGTTGTCCCTCTAGCGCCCTCTGTCAAATGATGAAAGTGTAGAGTTTCATGTGTTAAGGGTTTGAGACTCGGATGGTTTGACCATATGTATGCGTTCCGAATTGGAGAGTGGGGCAAAGGAAAGAGGGCCATGTCTCCATACCCAAATAGTTTTTCGCGTATACTATTGAGTCTGGTGGGCCGGGGGTTCTCAATATATATAGATTTCTAGCATTATTCAATGAAATTCCCGGTCTTCGATTGATTGATTACCACTAAGGATATCGATGTGGTGGAATTTGTGCCTGCAGATAGAAACTATTGTGTCACCCTTGCAATCCCATATAGGATTGTTTGACACTTTGTTAAAGGAGGTAACACGTTAGAGCAAACTTGGCTCTGATTTAACCCCTTTCCTTTCAAATTCAATTGGCAAACGAGCAGCTTCGCAAGCTCCACTTTATTCTGGGGTACAGTTCGGAAGGATGAGGAGACAGTCTCATTCTGCTACCGGGAGGGAATGTGACGAGAATCGATTTGTTGGGGTCACCAACTTGGTCAAAGTGAGTGAATGGGGATATTGAATGAGTCTATATCACAGTTGAAGGAGATGGAAAAAGGGCCTTTAGCAAGCAGCTAAATTGGTCAAGTATCTCTTGGAATGTGAGGTGTTTCCTGACTTTAGAGGGCTTCCTATTCTTGGCTGTTTTAATCAGAGAAATATGAAAAACAGGATGGATCTCCAGAGCTGCAGGAAGTCGTAACCGAAGCAGCAGTTCGAGAAATACATTTCACAATGACTTAAGGACCAATGTATTATGGCAAAAATGTACGTGGTCCAGGGGGTGCTGTTGAGCAGCCGGAAGATGGCTGCCATTGTCTAGCCGCCCGCATACCGTGGTGCAGAGTCCGCTTGTAGGGGTCTAAGCGGTGAAAAAATACTAGCTGCCGACAATGGGAGAGCCACTACGTGCTTGGGGAAACTTTGTTGACTATCCGTGCGCGGGAACTGGTGCTTATCGCCGGCCCCAACATCGCAGCCTGCAGGCCGGTGACGTGGGAGCCGGCTCAAGGGGATCAAGAGCAGTGCGGAGTCTCCAACCGCCTGATACAGAACGCGCAGGTGACAAAGGTACGGAGCGGCTTGTGGGGGATAGGTGCAGGCCCTTGCTGGGCGCTGTGTGAATCCGATACACTCCTGGACGCTGCTGCGGGGAAGTAGAACCCAGATGGCGCCATCATTGGCAGGGAACCGCCCCATTTAGACTGTCGGCCATATAATCAAGACGCCATACTGCCGCTTGCTGGAAAGCACAGTGTAGGAATCTGATTCCTGTTGCTGCCTCCTATCTTAGAATTACGAAAACACGCAGGCAGGCTTGCTTCCCATATTAAGTGACAACTCGCTGGGCACTGATGCCAGGATCATTATGCTCTTAGGATACTCCTGTTTCGAATGGATTGCCCTCCAACGTATTCCACATCTTTGACATGTAATGTCCACAGCGGTGCCTTTAGGAAACTTTTTCGGCAGAGGGCGTCCTGCATCGGTGACGTCTGGTCGATGTCCCTCGAAGGGCGACATCACCGGATGTTATAAATAGGATGCGCGGCGCCCGTAGCGTCAGTCCGTTTTTTCCGCAAACGTGTTTGCTTCAAGAACTCGGCACACCTCGTGTGTTTCATCGTAGTGATGTCTTCTTCTTCGACCTCTCCGACTGCACGGTCTGGCTTCAAGACTTGTCAATACTGCAAGTCTAAAATGTCGATCACCTACCCGCATCGCATTTGTTTATGGTGCTTGGGCGAGAGTCACGATACCGACGACTGTTCAAAATGCCAGTCGCTGACTGCTGAGTCCTTACGGGAGCATAAGGGGAAGCTTCAGGTGGGTAGGGGTTCTAAACCCAGTAATTGCCGAAAATCTAAATCGTCCAAGGGGGTTTCCACCGACGACTCAAGAGGTGATTCTCCATGTCGGGAGGCGGCCTGGGGACCTCGGTCCCGGAGTGGATCCCGCCATTCATCTTCCTCGTCCCGGCATTCTAGGAAGCGCCGTCACCAGTCGCCTTCCCTGTCCCCCTCGGAGGATGGTGGCGTGCGGAAAGTGGCATGCCCGATGAAGTCCTCGACACCGAGGAATGGGCTGCCTTTAAGGAGCAGATGTTGGTGATTTTCCAATCGCAGGGCACATTTCCGGTTGCGCCTTCTAATGAAGCCAGCAAGGAACAGTCTCGTACTGTGGATTGCACGCCTTCGTGCTCAGGTGCTCGAGTCGACTCGCGTCGGGAACCTTCGAGGTCCCGTTCGGACAAGGCTCAGGATAGTCGCAAGAGACGTGCTTCCAGGTCTCGGTCCTCGTCCCCAGCGAGACCGCAGAAACCTGATAAGGGGTTGAAGCCTGCGTCGACTTGCCATCTTATCAGCCATCGGCACCATTGTCGACGGCAAAGCCTTCGGCGTCGAGACAGGGTTTTTACCTCCCTTTGGACAACATATATCAGGAGGAAGAAGGGTCTGACTTTGAGGATCCTGTTGAGCCAGATGTGGCTCCTGTCTTTTCTGGAGACATTCAATTGGAGGAGTTCAGGCAAACCCTTCATGATGCCAGTGGGCTGGACACTTCTCCGGAAGTGGAATTAGGCAGGCTTGAGCCGAGGGCTCATGCTGAGTTGTCTTACAGGTGGCTCATGGCTAGGGTCACGGATTATCTGGGCTGGTTCAGTCCTCCTGAAGATTTTGTACAAGATGATCTAACGGACATTTTAGATCAAGGTCCGTCCTCTGACCCTTTGTTAACTTTTCATCTCACTTTACAGAAAAGGGTGGCAGCTGCTTGGCAGTCACCGGAATCTCTTCCGACTGTGAACAAATCTTTGACAAAGAAGTACCGCCCTTCCGTTAGCGACCCCAGCTACTTATCTACTCACCCCACTCCCGAGAGTTTGGTGGTTCAGGCGGCTACGGCCACCTCAAAGTAGACGGCGTACCCTACCATCCCTCCGTATAGGGACGACAAACGCTTCAACGATTAAGCTCGCAAGGTATTTTCTGCAGGGAGTATGGCATTGAAATCAGCAAACTCTACTTGTGCCTTGGCAAGGTTTTCACGCACTCTGTGGAACTGTGTTTCTCTGGCGGCTGAGCATATTCCCGAGGTGGAAGAAAGGGATGGGTGCACAGGGAGATGAGCATGGCCTTGAATACTTATTAGAATCCATCCCCATGTCCATATTATAGCTGGGTGCTTGTGCTGAAATAAACACCCTGTTTACGGTGGAAGCAATTCTGCGTGTAATCAACGAACTGCCGAGAGGCAAGGCACTGGGCCCTGACAGACTCACGGCGGAGTTCTACCTGAAATACGGGGTATTGCTGGCGCCCCCCTTGTTGAAGCTATGGAGGGTGGGGGTAAAAGTCCTTATGTGAGGGTCAACTTCCACAGTCGCTACACAAGGCCGTTGTGGTTGTACTACTTAAACCAAACAAACAGAGTGCAGAGTGTGTCTCCTATAGACCGCTATCATTGATTATCGGTGACACCAATATCTATGCCAAGGTGTTAGCCAATAGGTTACTGCCTCTCATGCCAGCTTTGGTACATGATGACCAGGCAGGCTTTAACCCCCGGGAGAGCGACATCCCTCAACCTTGGCGACTATTTAATCTCATAGCCCATATTTCCACTGCTGTGTCCTGGTCGTTCCTGTTAGCTGTGCTCCGGAAGTGCAGCCTGGGCGACATGTTTTATGAGCTACATTAAGATTCTCTATACAAAACTCTTGGTCGCTATCCGTACCAACACGATTCAGTCAGCCCCATTCGAGCTCAGCAGAGGCATGCAACAGGGATGCCCACTGTTGCCTCTGCTATGCTTTTGCTATACAACCTATGGCAGACTTCATCCGATCTCGGCGCAGGGTCAAGGGTATTCGCATACACGGGCCCCCAGAGATTATATCATTATATGTGGACAATGTCCTATTGTCTTAAGTATGTTTATTCAAATTAGTGCATCCATTAAACTCCAAAGCATAACAGATCAAAAGCATTTCATCGCAATTTTAAAACACAATAAGATTACCCTACAATTATACAGAAATCAATGCAGCACAAATAAACACCTGATTACAGGAATTAAATAGATCCTTACTAGTCAGATAAAAACCCCTTTCTCTGGTATGTGGCCCTTTTCAAGTAAGTCAGGAAGGCCCAGGCTAACAATACTGAGTCAGCAGACAGTAGAGAAAGTAAAGCCAGCCTATATAGACGAATATCCATATTCTTAAGCACCGGCAAAATTGTGGACCTTCCCACATTTCTATATGTCGGGCAGAACAATACAAAGTGTTTCCGGTCCTCTCTTGCCACCCCACAAGCTGGACAGCTCTGGTTATTAGAGAACCCTATTCCCCCTCAGCTTAAAACAGTCAAATCTGGCCTGCATGATCAACCACTGGTCTCTCTTTTTAGAACTCCACACAAGATGTTGTTGAATCACATTTGCCCTTCTTATCACAGCGTGAGTTCTATCAGAGTTTAAGACAGATTCCATACTCTCCCTCATGGCCCGATTCAGGATCTGCTTATAGTCTTTCATTTGCCTATTAGACAGCAGACTGTCTGGTAGGGGAGGGTCAAAATATCACTAGTGGTCAACGCCTCATTGACATAAGCTAACCAGGGAATTTTACACCAATTTGCCTTAACCATGGGGCTCCTAATAATAAAATGTCATAGCGTGGCTCGCTCATTGGACCACAGGCAAAGCCAGAAGGTGGTAACGCCCATTGGTCTTCCCAGAACTCCATTCCAAGTTCCATATGAACCGAGACACAAGAGGAGGAGCCCAGGAGTCCCAGTAGCTGCCTAAAAATGTATTTTCCTTCACCTGTATCTTGGCTGCATTCGAATGCCCCCACAAAGGTGCACCATACAGGGTAGTCGCCTTTGTCTGAGCAGCATATATACCCTTAAAACCAAATCAAAGGGTTACCCCTGACAACGAGACAAAAAGTGGAACATCTCGCCTACCTGCTGGCTCATCTTCATGGATTGCTTATTTACATGTGTGGTGCCCGTAACTGACTCTGAAAATCTAACACCAAGTTAACAAAATTCCCTAACTCTTGGGATGATATCCCCGTTACACACCATGGAACGCATTTTTGTAGGCCTTTTCCTTCCTAGGCACCCCGTTACTGCTGACTTGGAGGTGTAATTTTTAGCCCCAAGTTTTCCCTGAAGGCCGCATAGGCATCTCTCAGGATATGAAGGGCCCCCTCCCCATCCCCCCAGACTCGGGTAGTCTGCCCTGGTATCCACTGGGACCTTAATAAGGCCATTCATTTAGATAGTGAACAATATTGGGGCCAAAACATAGTCCTGACGAACCCCAAGCCCAACTTCAAAGCATGCCGTGCACTCCTCCCCGCTAACCCCCCCAAGTCTGCTACAGACACTATCCCTATTCTCCCTATGGAGTTCTCGCAACACCACCAAGACCACCTCATGGCATCCCAGAGACCCAAGCACAGCCCACAACTTCGATCTATCCACTTTATCGAAGGCTCTACTAAGGTCCATAAATGCAAGATAGGCCACCTCCCCTCTACAAAACACAGAGTTGGCAGTCAATAAATACAGGTTTAAACCCTGCTCCATTGTTCCCAGCCCCGGATGAAAGCCAAACTGGATATCAGAGGACTGCTCTCTCCAAAAGCCAGGACTCAATGTGCCCCAACAAGCCCTTCCAAATATTTTGCCGGACACATGGGATCTCCATTTTTAAAAATCGGAAAGATAATGGAAGTTTTCCATGAAGGTGGGAACTAGCCAGAATCCAGTCCAGCATTATACGCTAAAGTCAGCAAAGGGGCCCATAGATTAATATAATCTAAAACCAGATCCAAAGGAATAGCATTGGGGCCAGGGGCCCGATAACATGCTTGATCCCTAATAGCCAGAGAGACCTAATCTATTTCAAAGCTCAGGGAAGTGTTGTTCTTCTCTCCCTCTGAAGAACCTCTATCTCCAAATAGGGAGGCGAAGTGGGCCACCCAAGTTTCCGCCAGCACATAGGTTCCCCTCAAGCTTTCTGTCGCTTTATAAACCTGTCCCCCTTCACAAATTTCCAAACGGCTTTTGAGTCATTTGCCTTTGATGCTTCTTAGAAACCTTCCCACCCCTTCTCCTCAATGTCCATTTTCCTTTTCTCCAGCGCAGAGCGATAGAAAGCTCTCGCCTGGCTAATCTCCCCTCAGGAGGTAACCAGAGATTTCAAGGCGTTCAGGAGTGATTTTTTAAAATCTGAAATGCAGTGTGAATCGAACCATCCCCTCCTGTTCAAATCAGCTTTTTGGGTGGGTGCACTGGACCATAAAGCCCTCCATCAGTGCCCCCAATATGCCAATAAAGCACTCCACCACCTGTTCTGTTCTGGCCTCGTTCTCTAGAATTCCATTAAATTCCAGGGTTTTTCCCGCCAAAATGCCTAAATGCAAACCAGACTCCCCGATTCTCTCCCACTTGATTCTTCTTTTTGAGACTGCTCCCGGTCCAGCCAGAGTTGTTGGGCCGTCAAGCGGGCCTTCACCTCCAACTAGCCCCCTCAATTTCAGAGCTATGGGATTGTGGTCACTGCTGGGATGCACCACTACTTCAAAACCAGCAAATGGTTATGGAAAGTCAGGTTTCCCGGTATTATCAGTTGTGATGCGACTGTATACCAATCGCATCCCCCATTCTATTAGCCATGTACAAAGCTGGAGTCCCTTTGCACACACCCGAGAGCCCTTCATTAGGGGTTTTGGAATGTTCATATGTCCTATTGTATATTAGAGACCCACGCCATAACCGGCACCCTATAATGCGGGATATTGCTCGGTTCGGGACTTACTATGGATTCACAGTGAACTACGAGAAATCTGAGATGTTTTCTTTAACGAATAACTCGCCCGACCTCAGGTAGATGTTTAGCTTAAATGGGCACCAGATACTGTGAATTACCTGGGAATCACAATATCTAGATCCAGGGATACTTTACTTGCTGGTAACTATGAAACCCTAATAAGCTATGCAAGTGCTAAAGTCTCTAAATGGGTGTGGATACCCATGTCACTGGCGGTTACACTGGTGTTAATTATAATGATACTGGTACCCAAAATGTTGTATTCATTCGTGAATGTACCGATATGGCTGGGTAAGCGATTCTTTGAGGATCTCCATAGTAACATGGGTCAATTTCTATGGTACGCTGGTGCCGTATGGAACAAATGGGCTGCAATGGCATTACCTTATCATATGCATGGATTTAACAGATCTAGCATGGAAGTGTATTGGATTGCAGCCCAGGCACTTTTCGCCACTCACGGTATGGCTCTGAAGGGGTTCTGCCACATGTCAAGCTGGAATGGGAGGCGGCAGGTGGCCTAGAGATGAAAACGCTGATACTTGACAACACCTATAGAGACGATGTCCGTACGACCCAGTGTTGACCATGCTGGGAGCCTGGAGACGAATATTGCTCAGAGTGAATGAAAAAGCCCCAAACTATTGTTGGTTACCAATATGGAATTTCCCACATCTCTGCCCTACACGGGATGTTCCAGTACAAAGGCGGTGGGACTCACTGGGTTATCGTGAAAACTATGCCTATCGGGGCCGATGCACCCAGTAGAGGCCCCGACAGGCACAGTTGTAGTCTGCCGGTCCGGAATGGGTGCCGGTACGTTGCTACCAACACCTTTAATTCCGGATCAGCAGACTTGTAATGGGGCCACTGTCTGAGTTGTTGTAACAAAATTCTGCTAACCATAAGGCCTGAACCCATGACTCCAATCCGTTTGTTAGAAAACAGCCCAGGTATTGTTCCATAGTTTGATTGACCCTTTCCGTCTTATCATGGTTCTGTGGATGATAACTCGTGGATAGAGTGCAGGAGATTCCCAACATTTTACAGAAGGCACGCCAAAACGTAGATATAAACTGAGAACCCAGATGCTATTGACCTCTGTAATTTATGCAACCTCACCACATGTTGTAAAAACAAAGCCACCAGTTCTCCAGCATGTGGTACCCCTACACATGGAAAGAAGTGTGCTTGCTTAGAGGAATAATCTACAACTAACATTATGGAGTCGAATTTCTCATCCTTGGGGAGATCTGTTAGTAAATCCCTTGATGTGTGTCCATGGTTCATCTGGAGTGGGTAGGGGCTTCAAAAATTCCGACCTCTTAGAATGATCTGCTTTGAACCTCATATATGTGTTACAATGAAGTATATAGCCATGTACATCAGTAGTTAGTCTTGGTCACCAAAGATATCGTGTTAACATATTCCTAGTCTTCTGCTCCCTGGCATGACAGCCAACTGAGATTTATGATGGCAAAATAGCTTTCTTTCTTAAGAGTTCTGTAGGTAAGTACAATGTACCCTCCTGGTATGGCAACCCATCTCGTATAGTCCTTAACCCATCCTTCGTCTGCCACCTTTGCAATTCTTTTGTAGAAAACATTTCTCGGTACCTCTGTTAACATGTCCTTGGTAACCCCCCACTATCCTTTCCACATATATTCTATTTCTGTATTCCTGCATTGAAAGATCTGTTTTCCTGTCTGATGAAGGCATCAGCCTTCCCGTTGCTCTTCCCAGGGCAATACGTGACTACAAAATCAAACTCTTCAAAGAATTGTGACCACCCCAACTGCCGTGGACTCAATCTTAGCAGTTTTTAGGTATTGTAGGTTCTTGTGATCTGTAAGAACTGTTACAGGTGACACGCTCCCATCAAATAGTTTCACCACTCCTGGAAGGCTGCCGTGATGGCTAACAACTCCTTATCAGTTATGGGATAATTTTGTTCACAACTAGTCCTTTTGTGAGAAAAGGGCTACCGGGTGCATATGCCCCTCTTCGCCTCATTGTGACAGGATTGCCCTAATAGCTAGATTGGATGCATCTGTTTCCACTTGGAATGGTCGCTCTAAATCAGGATGCCGCAAAATCGGAGCCCTAGTAAATTCAGCCTTTAAGTACTTCCTAAAAACAGACCCCGCTACTTCATCCCAGACAAACATACTTGTCTTTCTTAACAGTCGTGTTATTGGCATGATGCTACGCGAGAATTTGCTGATAAATCTGCGATAGAAGTTTGCAAACCCCACAAATGACAGGATATCTTTCACGCATTGAGGAGACGGCCACTTGGTTACTGCTTGCATCTTTTTTTATCATCCGTAGCTACGCCAGTGGTAGTGAGTATAAACCCCAGGAACTCAACTCTAGTAGTATGAAACTCGCATTTGTTTCCAATTTGGCAAATAACTTGTACATTTGCAGTCGTTCCAGCACTGCCATCACACAATGAACATGTTGCTCAACTGTTTCTGAGTAGATGAGTATGTCATCGATGTATACAATGACAAAGACATCCAAGTAATCCTGCAACACCTCTTGCATAAAATGCTGAAAGGCTGCAGAATCATTACATAGTTCAAATGGCATTACCATATATTCAAAAAGTCCAAACTTGGTGCGGGAGGCTGTCTTCCACTCATCGCCTTCCTTAACTCGAATAAGATGGTATGCCTCTCTCCGGTCTTTCTTGGTGTATATTGTGGCTGCCTTTAGTTGGTCAAGTAAGGCACAGATCAATGGCAAAGGGAACCTATTGTTCATGGTAACTTTGTTTAGAGCTCTGTAAACGATTGAAGTTCTTAAGGGACCCTCCTTTTTAGGGACAAAAAACAAAGGAGCGTAAATACGTGATTTGGAATGTCGACTGAATGAACCCACATGCCAGCATCTCGTTAATTTATTGTCTCAAAGGTTGTGTTTCCTTTTCTGAGAGAGCATAAATGCGACTGCATGGGAGTTTCACATTAGGCTCTAGATCATTCGCACAATCGTATGATCTATGCAGAGGGGAATGTGTCTTGTTCTGGACTGTGTTGGCCACTGAATTTGGGAACTCTAGTTCTACCAGGCTCAGTGTCGTCGTTCCTCCACCTACAGAGCCAACTCTTTTTCCCTACTCTGGTTTAAGTTTGTCTGTACTGGAGTATTAGAACAACTTCTTATTGGTCCGTCTTTTTTCTTTTTCCTCAGTGGTCAACAGCACCCTCACACTCCCAATTTGCATTGGTTCCCCTTCTAATTGACGAACATTCAATTCCTTACCCTTGTCTAGCCCTGCAAAAGTAACTACCACTGTCTTCTCCTTCTCCCCTTTCCGCTCACTTATTCTATGATCTATTATCAAAGCCAAATCAAACAATGCGCTACAAGACTCCGTTTGCGTCTCCACATGGGCTATGGCATCTTTTAGTTAAACTCTTAGCCCCTGGTAAAATAACACAGTTAGTTTAGGCTCACACCATTCAGTTTATACTACAAGTCGGTTAAACTGTGTCACGTAGTTGACCAAATCCCTCGTTCCTTGACTGAGGGTCAACAATTTCTTGTCGTGAGCCAAGGACACATTTCTGCGATCAAATAATCGCCCACACTCTACAGAGAACTGCTCCCAAAGAATAGGATCATCCTTTTGCACCAAAGGAATAGCCCATGCAGCTCCTTCACCAGATGAATATGAAATCGCAAACACTGTTCTAGCTTGTGTAGCTTCAAAGGCAGTGGGTTTACAGATGAAGTGTAACCTACATTGTGTTAAAAAGGTTGAACATTTCCTCTGATCCCCTGAGGACCTTTCTGGTGGAGCAAGGGGTACACCTGACTGGTGCTCCACCACCACAGTGTTGAACCAACCTGAAGGAACTGGCAGTGGCACCACAGCTGTTCCCTGCAAGGCCGACTTTGAGCAATGAACCCACTGACCTGGGTCTTTAAAGCATTAGTCTCCTGTCTTGTGTGTAGTAATTCCACTTGTATTTGATGAAGTGCCTTCAGCACATCTGCTAAAGGCGGAGAGGCTGACTCCATTTGGCTTAGGTGGTGTTATATCCCGAGTCGGGCTGGTGAATATGTCGCACCTGTGGGAATACACACAACTCCTTCCTGGACACGAAAGCCGAGTGGAAGTCGACCCTCCCACGTTGGTTGGCACAGGTTCCTGATTATACCTAAGAGGTAACTAGGAGTCAGCCAATGGGGGAAGAGGGTTAGGGAGCAGTTGTAGGTGGGTAGAGGGAGTTGGGGAATCTTATTGGCTAGGTAATGGGTTTTTGAGCGAAGGTGACATAAAACATACTCTAGTACTTAATCCTGCTTGTTCACATGATACTGGTACACACATGTTGTACCTGACCAGACATAGTAGCACCTAGTAATAATAGCCAGTCTCCTACTCCAACATACGCAGTGACTTAATGCAACCTTGCCCTTCCTTAATCAAGAGCACCTGGAAGCCTTGAGCACTTGCCCTTTCTTAGTTGAGGGTTCCTTTACTTCCAATCAACATGGTTGCCCCAGTAGATGAAACATACAACACATAGGGACATAGTCAGCACAAACAAACATGATATTGCAAGCACATGGAACTGTACGTTAAGATAAGTTCTTTGCCCAGACTGAAACGTTTCTGGAACAGGAATTTCTGTTATCTTCACAGGACATAAAAGCTTTCACACAGATACACTCGTGCACAGTTCTTGGCACTTATCTGATGCCTGGGGAACCCTCCCAGGTTTTGCTGGCGTGTGAGGCAAAATAACGCTGAGCCACTCACAGCGACCTCAGCGTGTGCTGTTCCAGCAAGAGCAGTGAACGTGGAAAACCGCTTAATGACAGCTGCGAGCAATTAGGTCCGCTGACCGGCGTACTGCGCCAGCTTCTAGTTTTCAGAGTCTCCCTTTTTTTCAGCATGAATCTGCTCCTGCTCCTCGGCCCATGCCTGCGTCCATAGAAAATCACCAGCAAGTGGCACAGGCCGAGGAGGATCTATAAAGCCCTTATTCGTGACTTTGCCGCACACGGGATCCTCCTGTGTACGCCATAAAGGAGCCTGGGAATTGTGGTCCAAAAGCAGTTTGGGTTTCAAACACACCGCATCTCCAGGACTTATTAGCCCATGTGTTGTGACTCAAGCTGCTTAATCCCCCAAAACAGACCCGAAATCCCATTTTCCTCACAAAAGGTCATACAAGGGATGAAAGGTACTAGGAAAAACAGCTGTGAGAAGGTAGCTGAGATTAAGCATGAGAAGCGGAAACAAAAAAATTGGTATAGGGGCTGTAAACACCATTAACTGAAGCGAGATGGGGAGCTTTGTTCATTCCCCATTCCCCCTGTCCCTGATCTAGGTCGTCTCTTGCCACATCTTATCCCATTCGTCGTGATCATTGTGTTCGATTTATTCTTGCCCCGTGAGGCTTTCCATGATTACTGGGTCTCCAGCCCCAGCACCAAGTTGTGGTCTCTCAGGATCATACTTCTCGAGGAAGGCTGTTCACTCCATTTCCCTCTATGGAGTTAAGCTGTGCATTTGTCTAGTTAGTTGCTCTATTCTGTATATGTCCAAAGCTTTCGTGGCCCAATGCCTTTCACTTGGAAGTTCCTCACTTTTCCATCTCCATGCCAATCAAGCCCTGGACGCTAGCAGTAGATAGTGAGGCATGTGTGGAAGCTTCGCCCAATCCCCTTCTACAGTCTCCATTCCAAACAATACGAGCAAGGGGTCCCGGCCACTATCTACTCCATCTAGGGCCCTTATCAATCCCAGAATTTCCTTCCAATATTTCTATACCTTCCTGCGCGCCCACCACATGTACCCGTAGTCAGCTGTTTGCCCATATGTCCTCCAGCAGTTGGTGCCTGCTCCTAGGTAACATTTTGATAATCTTACCGGGTCCCACTGCCATCTATACAAACGTTTGAGCCCATGCAACTTGTACTGACAGGCTACTGAGGTACGATACGCATTCACACATAACCTTCTCCACTGGTCCGTTTCCATTCCCATATCTTTCTCCCATCTCCGCCTAAATGTTTGTATTTCCCCACCCTGTGCCTCCTGTAGGGACTGATGCAGTGCGGATATTAAACCGCTCATTCCCCTCTGTGTTAATTTTTCTTTCTGTTCCCGTCAATTCCATTTGCAAGTCTTCCCTCCATTCATCTGACATTAGCACCTCTTTAAGCTGCAGTTATTTAAATATGGAGATTTTACTGATGCCCAGATTATCTTCAAGCTCTCCCACTTCTATACATTGTTCTTTCTTGAACTCAAGGACTCAAGCCCACTCTCCAGCCCTGCCTCAAACCAGTCTTGGAACCTCTCATGGCCTGGGATATGGTCTCTTATCGGGAGGTAGGGGGGGGGCACCCATATGTGACTCAGTGGCAAGGGCCACGTTGTGATACCCGCTATTTCCCTTTTGATCCTCCACAAACTCCAAAGCGGACCCAGGATTTTGTGTGTCTTTACCCTTCTCGGGGCTGCATTGTGTGGTGCACAGAGCCATTCCCCAAGTGTAACCAGTCTAAATAGGTGGTTCTCAATGCCCACCCATTGTTTCTGCTTGTCTATCCGCAGGTGGGGGGCCAAGGCCCTGAATTGAGCTGCTCTGTAATAGGTACACTTGTCAGGTAAGCCCACCCCACCCTTTTCTTTAGGCTGCATCAGTATTCTGTAAGCTACTCTTTGTTTCGTCCCTTGCCACAGGAATCACACTACCCTTCTTTTCAACTCTGTAAAGTGCAATTCTGGTATCTCTGTTGGCAGTGCCTGGTATTGATACAGTACCCCGGGGAGTAACATCATCTTAATTGCATTCAGTCTCCCTAACCAGGAGATGGTGAGCTTTGACCATCTTTCCAGCTCTACAAAAAGGCTGTGCAGTAGTGGGGGAGGGGAGGAGGGGAAGTTCTGCTCATATAGATTATCCATCTCTTTTGGTATTCTAGCCCAGAGGTACTTTATGCTATAATTTTCCACTGGTATCCCCAATCCTTCCCATTCTTCTTTGTTCCCCGGTTACCTCTTGAAAGGGAAGGAGCGCTGACTTGTTTACGTTCACTTTAAAACCTGACACCCTGCCATATTCTTCCGGTATCTGAAGTACTCTCGGGACTGATGTCATTATCTCTGGAGATACAACAATATATCGTCCGCGTACGTGCTTATTTTGTGGCTATCTTCCTCTACCCTCACCCCTCTAATCTGGTTATTGTTACGTATCTTTGCCCCCAAGGGTTCCATCATCAAGGCGAATAGAAGGGGCGACAGGGGGCAATCCTGCCTAGTACCTCTGCTAAGATCAAACTCCCTTGACCTTTTCCCATTTACGACCACCCACGCCGTGGGTCCTGAATAGATTGCCCTGATAGCTCGACACATTCTGTCTCCAACTCCTATCTTATGCAATATAGCAAATAAAAAGCCCCACTCTGCTTTTTCAAAGGCCTTTTCTGCATCTAAGCTCAATAGTGCGTGGCCCGCTGGGTCTCCCTTTACGTGTTCCATTAGGTCCAGGGTCTTCCGAATTGCATCAGGGCCCCCGTCTCCCTGCTATAAACCCCATTTGGTCTGGGTGAATAATACTGGGCAGTTTCCCTTCAAGGCGCGTTGCTAGGATTCATGTAAATATTTTCTCATCTACATTTAGAAGGGAGATGGGACGATATGATGAACAGTGAGTTGGATCCCTTCCATCCTTTGGGATTACTGATATTAATGCCCTACTGAATGTCGCTGGCGCCTTTCCCGTCTCTAGGATGTGCTTATATTGTTTCACCATATGTTGTGACAGGACCCCAGCGTATCTCTTATAGAACCCTGTATTATATCCGTCCTCTCGCAGCGCCTTTCCATTTGGGAGGCGCGATATTGCCTGCTACACCTCTTCAGTAGGCATTCCACCTCGGGGCTTGTGAGTTTGATCAGTTTCACGTCCCTCAAGTACTCTTCTACCCTAGTCTTCCCGCTGGGGGCTCCAGATTTGTAGAGCTTCTCATAATATTGAGCAAAGCCTTCTGCTATTTCTGTTGGTGTATTCCTGTTGCCTTCCTCAAGGTGGACACCCATCTTTCCGCTCTCTGCGCCGAGAGCGTCGCAGGTAATAGCGCATCCGCCTTGTCCCCTTTTTCATATTTCTGTTTAAGGTACCTTAATTTTCGCAGGGTTTCCCCAATCCCTAAAGCGTTCAGTTCGCCCTCTTTGATAGCAGCTCTTCTCTAATCTCATCTGTTTCCTTCCATAGCATGCATCCCTTCTTCCCCTTCCACTATTTCTCTTTTCAGCCTCTCCTCCTGCAGACCTCTTTCCCTTTTCCGCCTCGCTTCCTCCCTCATCAAGAGTCCCCTCCAAGTTGCCTACCTTGTGTCCCAGGCCACCTCTGTGCGCACCTCCCCGTGTCATTTATTTCAAAGTATTCTGTAATTGCTTTATCCAGTTGGTCTGCGAATAGAGGGTCGCTCCAGAGCGTTTCATTACAGAGCCAGCTACTATCTTGCCTGTGCAATCACTCTATATCCAAGGTCATTAGTACGATGTCAAGGTCGGTCCACCCCATTGGCCTGATGCTGCTGCTCGTCACTCTCATTCCCTGGTCCTTATTTAATAATAGATCATCAATCCTAGTGTACGTTTTGTGTGGGGCTGAAAAAAAGGTATAGCCTTCCTCTTACGGGTGCTGTTGTCTCCATACTTCCACTAGTCCTCGTGTCTCCATTGCCCTTCCCAGATGTCCCATTTTATCCTCTCCTTTCCTGGGTTCCCCTCCCCCCTCGCGTTTCTGTCCCAGGTCTTATTTACCCCGTAGTTAGTCTCCCCCCCTATAATGTACAGGTTTGCTTCCAGGCCACATACACCACTGCCAACAGTACTCTTGCCCCCCTCCATGGTTCCCCGCAGTATCAGTAGCCTTCCCTCCAGCAGAGTGGTTGCTAAACACTCCCGTAGCCAACAGTGTTTGTGCAACACAATTCCAACCCCCCCTTTCTTGGTCTTCCCAGACACCCAGTGCACCTGTCCTATCCCCACCCCTCTTAGCGCCTGCTCTTCTCCTTGCACTAGGTGCATCTCCTGCATCTCCCTAGGTGTATGTCTAGGGAGGCCTTATGAAATTCCCTTGCGACCAGGGATCTCTTCGTTGGGGAATTCATGCCTTTTTCATTTTACGTTCCAACAACCAGACCCTTACTTGCATCACCTTTCACCATTAAGGTTACCCCATCTTGTCCTTTTTACCCTCCTTTGCATTGTTAGTGACTCTTTCCTTCCCTCTTCACTGTCTTTGCAACTACTTTCTCCTTCACTGATGACATCCTCCCCGGGGCTGAGCCAGTTACAAAAAAACCCTATCAATTTTAAAACTATTTGTAAGTTTAACCTGTTATGTTCATTAAGTGTTGTTGAGACGCTCTCTGTCACGCAGAGGGCCATCTGGAGTGAAGACATTAGCCTCCCTTCGGCAATCCATTTACATACCTTCGCTGTCCACCTGGTCTTACATTCATCTCTCCAGCCGTCATACATTCTTCTCTGTGGGATTATTCTCCCTCGGCTGCTTCGGTGCTGAGAGTGTATTATGATGGTCCGTTCAGCCTCATGTATTATCTGCCCGTTTGTCCTCTTCTCCTCCTCTGTGGGCCTGGCGCTGATCTTGGTTTCTCCCTGCTAGCCGGCTCTTCGAGGCCCCTCGGGTCAACTTCCATGTCGGCAGTGAGATGAAATAGAGCTTGCTCTGCCTCCTCCGTCGAAGTTAAGCAGTAGTCTACTGCCTCCACTTCAAATTGTAGTGAGAATGGGTAGCCCCATCTATACCTGATGCCCTTTTCTTGTTGCCACTTTGTGAGGGGCCTTTAGTCTCTGCGGTTGGAGAGCGTGAGGTCGGATAAATCTGGATAGATTGTGACCTTAGAGCCTTCAAAGTCTAATTCCCTTTGTTGGTTTGCTCTGTTCAGCACATCATTTGTGTCCTTATAATTCAGGAATGTTGCCACTATGGAGTGGGGGCCGCTCCCTTACGGTCTACCTCCTCTGTGCGCTCTTTTTCGAGCTGTACCGGTTTTCCCCCCTTCTGCTTCAAAGAAATGGTGCCCTAAGGCCTGTACTCTCTGCTCTACTTGACCCAGGAGTCTCCCTTGCGGTCTCGTTTAAGCCCAGTATTCTTATGTCATTCCGTCTCTCTCTGGTTTCTAAATCATCCATTTTCAGCATTACTTCCTCTTCTCGAAGCTCCAGCTCTGTTAGTCTGGCATTCAATGTCATTTCTACCATGTCCTCATTGAGCTGATTATGTTCTAGGCCCTCTACCTTACTCTCCATCGTTGTCATCCTGCTCGTGAGGTCGGTCAGCAAGGCCTGCATGTCTCCTCTGAGGGCCTTGATTTCGGCCAGGATATGTCCAGAATCCTCCTTTGTCGCAAAGAGGGACATTTCCACCTCAGTCTTCCTTTTCATCTCGGGGGTGGGGGGGCGGGCTTCCTCCCTGGCCCTTCTTCCTTCCCTGATTGTGGCGTTGCTCCATCTATCTTTCCTCGCCACCGGTCTAGGGCTGTCCTGTGTTCTCTTCTGATTACTTTCTTTTCCTCCTTCCTTCAATCAAAGTCTTTAGCACTTCCCCCTGTTTGACCTATAAGTCTTATTTCTCCTGTAGATGGTGGTACCCCGGGGGTTATTTCAGCCACTCCACTATTCCCCTTCTCAGCGTTCTCCGCAACACTGGGCTTTGGTTTCTAATTGGGCTGGGGGCTCCACTCTACTTATTTCTCAGGCGTCCACTCCTCCGCGTTCCTCCTTTCCACTTTTCGGGGCACCTCTAGCCCCTCACCATATGCTTGGCACTCCGCCACCAGGCCCAGGATAGTGGGGGGTAGTAGGGTCAGGGAAGTGTTATCAATTATGTGTCCACTGGCAGCCTTTCCCTCTCCCTCTGGACGCCCTTGCTTGCACCAACTCTATCTTTAAACACCTCCTTCCTGAATCCTATGCGTTGTCCCTGGCGGCCTCCTCCCCTCCGGGGCTCCTATACGTCAGCCCAGGCTTTTGGAGAAGGCTCTGATTTCTGTGCCATATTTCCTGTGCTCAGGCTGGTTACTGTATTGTCCCTGGGGGTGTTTCCACTCCGCTGCTGGTTGCTATGTCCCTCTTCTCCCAGCTGCCGCGCCTGGTGCTCCAAGGGAGTTGCAGGCCCCTTGTATGCCACCTCCAAGGGGCCAGGTCTTCCCTGTGTCGTCCCACTGTTTTTACTTGCCCTCTTATTCCCCTAACACTCTTCAACTCTCTCACGCTGCTGCAGGGGTTGCGGGAGGGGGTAGGGGGTGAAGCCGCCCTGTTGTACTCTTTATTACGTCTGTGAGGCCGGGGGTGGGGTGGGGGTGTCGGCTGTGCTGTTGTTTCTCTGTGGTGCCTCTGCCCGTCCAGTCCTTCCCCCTCGCTCCTGGGCCTCCCCCTGCCTTTTTCCTCTTCTGTGCTGCAACAGGAGGTCTATGCTTTTTAAGAACATTGTATACAAATGGACTGATGGAAAAACGACTATGTGATTCCCTTTTTGAAAAAGGGTAATAAATAGATCATTGCCAAGTAACCACCCACCAATCACACTTTTAGATGCAGACTCGAAGATTTTTGCCAGTATCTGTGAGGTTTCAGTAATGAAATCCGGACACAAAGTTGTCATGTTTGGTCAAAAGATATTTATTAAATAAAAATGGGCTGGGAAATGCCTTTCTAATTGTATTGTAAGGAGTAACTTCCCTACCTAAAACCAAAACTAAGGATCCGTCTGTGTCAGGATGTCAATAACTGAAAAGCCGTCCTTGTGTCCAAAAACGTCCTCTCCTGACCCTCATAATACAAACAAAAAAATAAAAACGTGTTGGGTAACATCTTCAACTTCATATTGGCAAAAAGTGTTCACAATTGAAAATAAGAATCGCTCCAACGAAAATGTTCTCTATGGTGAAACCCCTTAGATCCAGCGAGTGGAACCCTTCCCCTGGATTCTTAAGTCGGATTGCAATTGTTAATTTGGTAAAAGTTCCTTTGTAGCCTTCCACGATTCACAAGTTTCCTGTTTAGGCAACAAGCTCTGTAACAGTCTATCTTTAACATACATGTCTTCTTTGTTTAGAAGACACTGGGACTCGTTACAAGTGTGGCGGTCTGGAAACAAGTGTGCCAGTAAGCTCACCAGCACCCTTGTTTCCGGACCGCCACACTAGGAGTCTGCCTGCTAGGGCCGCTGCGTCCAACAGGTCTGACACTGCCGTGCGCAGTGGCCCCAGCAGGCAGAGTTGCCATGGAAGCACTGGCACCGTCGGCAACGGTGCCGGTGCTTCCGAACCCCCATCCCCATGAAGTCCTATGGGAATGGGGACTTAAAAAATCTGGCGGCTGACTTCTCTCTCCGCCAGGAGTTGTAATGTCCCAGTGGCACCGGGAAGTCGGGTGCCCGGATTCAGTGTTACGGTGTTGGTGGCAACCCACTGGTGGCACCGGTGGGTTACTGCCAACCTCGTCCTTTGGCCCACTGTCTTTCTTTAACACAGAGTTCTCATTTGTTTAGAAAACAGTCTTTCTTTAGTATTTCTGGAAGCTTTACAAACTGCCTGGTATACTCCCCTGCCAGGACTCTTTATATAATGCCAACTGCCTGGTGTACTCTACTGGCAGGGCTTCACTTGTGGTTTTCACTTGCCTCGTATACTCCTCCTGCCAGGACTACTTATATGATTCAGTTGCCTGGTTTCCTTCTTTTGCCAGGACTTCTTATACCTTTCAGTTTCTCTGTATTAGCAATACTGTATGTATTGCTCTTGGCTTGGTATATATGTTCGCAGTAAGGTTTGTTCAAGCTTTGCAGCACACTTGCATCTCATGCATCCGTAGCCAATTGGAGATTGTACTTTGCCTTTTGTGCACTCAAACAATGTTCTTGTGGCTTTAACAATGGTATCTCATTCAATTGGTCGTTGGTGCGGTTGCCAGCACGTCTCGGGGGTCTCCACTGGGTTCGGGTAGACTCACTGGTTCTCTCCAGCATCTCTGGCCGGTTCGTACTTATGCTGCGTGGTGCTTTCACCAGCTTTCCACACTGGAATGTGCAGACATCCTTCCGGCTTGCTTTGTGGTCACACACCTTTCTTTCAGGCTCTGGAATGGAGAACACTGCCTCCCCGAGTCGCTGAGCCCCTGTGACCTCTCTCATAGCTCCCAGCATCTCCACGGCTCTTGCTTCTCTCACACAGCGTCTCTCTTTGTTTCGATGGCCTTCTCTGCTCTGCCACACCAGTAGGTTATTTCCATGTTCGTGAGCCCCTGCATAGGAGGCAACGCTCTTCTCCTGCACTGCCACACTCATTAGTGCGATTTCCATGTTTAAATGTCAAGCGCACAGGTGATTTGGGGAAACAACTATACTGCATTTTTGTGCTTAGTGTTCTTGTTACCTTGTTCAAACTCCTTCATCCTCCTCGTCTCAGTACTTTGGGAATTCTGGGAGTTGAAGTCCATGGGCGTTGTTGAACACATGGTGTTTAAGTAGTTTAAGTAAAGGTATCTTTGAAGCAGAAGCTGTTGTGTTGGGGCTTTGTGTGTTTGGGTCATAGGTGTCTGTTTGACCGGAAAAATATGAAGAAGAGGTTTCCTCTATAAGGTGGAACAAGCAGTTGACAATAGTTCATTAAGGTCTTGGGTAATGGAGGGTCTTCCTCATGAAAAAAGGGGAGATACTGCGTCTCGTCCAATGAAGTCATGACATCTCCCCGGTAGATGCCTCCTCCCATGTGATATCCTCCCTCATAAAACTGCCCCCAGGGTCAGGATCAGGTAGCAGCTGCCGTCCCCTGGCCACATGAGAGGAGGTCACTGCCACTGCCAGGGAATCTGTGATGACTCCATTGGATTCATCACTTATCCCTCTATGTGAATTTATACATTAGCGTATAGAACAGCTGTTCAGGAGGCATATATCCTTAGACTTACTGACTGAGAACCCAGTGAAAATAAAATCGGACATAGCACGAGGGGATTGGATTCAAACCAAGGAAGATCTGAGTAGATACATGCTTTATGGACATTTATGCAATAGTCACAAGAGTGTGGGTACTGTTGAACCTTGTCCGATACAATTTCCAGACAGAGCAGGGTTACAGAATTTGTATGCAATTTCGTTTTGAGGGTCTCTTAACAAATGAGATAATATGCATACAAAATGGTATTCTTCACAATATGGCTTATTGTGTTGTTCTCCATTTACCATTTACTTTTGAACTGCCCTGCTCTGTTGACACTGCATGTCCACCATTTTGATACATTTGTGAATATCCTAGCCTTGGTAGATCCAGAAAATATGTGTAGGAAAATGTTGGTGGGCACTTCAGTGGTATTGGCCCTTGCATTGTTAACGTTTTTATCTGTTTGTGGTCTCATATAAATGGGTAAATGAGTCTCAAGAACTGTTGTAGGTGTTTTATCTTTTCTTAGGAAGCATCATATGTTTTAACGGATGATAGAATGTAGTCAAAATGTGATTTATGTTATTTTTTTTTATTTATTTCTTTATTGGTTTTAAACAACAATAAAACAACAAAAAGCAAAACATACAATCTGGCATGATACAGCATCACTGGCGCGTTAGGATGTTCCTCGGAGCCTGCCATACTTCCGCAGCCTCGGGGATCTCAGGCGACCGTACCCTTCATGTCCATCACCTTTGTTGGGTCTACTGCTGAGTTCTTTACAGTGGTGTCTCGCCACGGCGCTCGTGCCGGGTAACCTCATTCTTGCTCGTTATTCTGCCGTCCCCACGGGGTCCTCATTATCTCCCTCTTCTCTCATGTCGAATAAGTCCTGCATCAGGGAGTTCCATGCGACCAACTTGTGTACTGTTTCCCCTTCCCCTCTTTTCACTGCTCTTACCCACACCACAGTCTCTGTCTGCGCCCACTTTCGGAGATCTGACCACCATGCGTCTATGTTCGGGCCCTCCTTTGACTTCAATGACATTGCTATTCTTCTTTTAGCCAAGATGCATATTAGGTCCTTCATTTTTGCTTGGTGCGATTCGTGTCTGCTTCCTCTCGGGAAGAGGCCTAGTAGGTATCTCTCTGGATGCTCTGCTTGTAGTTGAAGTCCGCCTGGTGCTATCTTGGTTCTGATTCTGTCCCAGAAAGTCTGTATCACTGGGCATGTCCAGAACATATGGAGCACGTCGGCGTCCTCGGCCAGGCAGCGTGGGCACCTATTTTGGTTCTCCGTCCGCATCTTGTGCATCCTCTTGGGCGTGAGGTATGCTCAGTGTGTGATATATAGCTGTACCTGCCTGAACCGTGCATTCCTTGAGACCTTTTTTGGGTATCTTAGCACCGTAGCCCATTTTTGATCACTAAATGGCCTCTGGATTTCCTCCTCCCAACTTCGCCTCGTATTTGAACCTTGCGTGTCTGCTGTTTTTAGCAATTGTTCATATAACCTGGAGGTTGTGTGGGTTCCCTCTGAGATGTCGTACCATACGTCTAGCTCTGTCATCTCCTCCTCCGGGTCTATCCATTCCGGCCATCTTTTTTTGATATTTCGTATCATGCAATTATAAAGGATGAATTGGCCTTCGTGTATCTCGTGGTCATCTACTATTTCTCGAAAGTGTGCCCACCTCTCTCCCCTCCTCAGGTCTCCAATTTGTGCTACACCTGTGGCCTCCCAGTGCACTCGGTACATCGCCAGCATGTTCGTGTTCCCCCCTAGGAGGCCCGCCAAAGGGATCTGTGTCGAGCACGGGTCCTTCATACCCTGGAGTTTCCATGCCCTTTTCCATAGCCCCACTGCGATCTTAAGCATGTTCGGCAGGGTCCTGAGCAGGGGTGTGTCAAGCCACAAGATCTCTCTCAGGTAATATCGTTTCAGTGTTGGCTGAAAGACGATTGTGTCTATCGTTTCATCCTCTCCTAGCCACTTGACTGCGAACTGCAGTTGTCCTGCTAAATAGTATTTTTCGAAATCCGGTAGCCTAATGCCACCGTCCTCGTAGCCTTTCTGGAGAGTCTCCATTGCAATTCTGTTCCTACCTCCTCCCCATAGGAAATTCCGTGTTATCGTATTTAATCTGTTGAAGAAGGCTCTGGGAATGGCGTGTGGGATGTTTGTGAAATAATATAGCAGGCTCGGTAGCACCACCATTTTCAGGAGGGCCGCCCTCCCCATCATCCCCAGTGGAAGTGTTCCCCAGAAGACCATTGATTTCTGTGTTTTTTCCAGTGCCGCCAGTGTGTTTTTCCTATGGGTGTCAGCAGTGTCATGGTGTATTTCTATTCCGAGGTATTTGAAGGAGTTTCGCGCCCATGTCAGGCCCAGGTCCGGGAGGCTGTCCGGGGGAACTTGCCTTAGCCCCGCCAGAGGGAATACCAGGGATTTGTCTCTGTTAATTGCTATGCCCGATAGTCTGGTGTATGCTCCGATCACCTCTAGGAGGCATGGTAGATTGGTGGTCGTATTTTCTACATATAAAAGCATATCGTCCGCGTACAGCGAGATTTGGTGGAGCACCCCGTTTATGTTTATCCCGGTATCCCCATATTCCGCTCTAAGGAAGCTCGCAAGAGGCTCTAGGGCCAGAATATATAATAATGGCGACAGTGGGCATCCCTGCTTGGTGCCCCTGTGTATTCTCCACTCCTTTGAGATGAATCGCCCCATCTTCACCCTTGCTCTAGGTTCGTTGTATAACAGTTTGATCCATCGGAGGAATCCCTCACCAATGCCGAAGTGGGCGAGTACGCTCACCAGCCACTCCCAACGCACCGAATCAAACGCTTTGACAGCGTCCAAGGACACTATTGCGCTCTCGCCTAGTCTTTGGTTTGTCTCTTCTAGTACATGGTGCAATCTACGAAGATTCCACGACGTGTTCCTCCCCGAGACGTAACCCGTTTGGTCCGAGTGGATCAAGGTGGGCACCACTCGTTTCAGGCGGTTGGCTAACACCGCCGTCAGAATTTTGGCAACCTGATTGATCAGGGAGATTGGCCTATAGGAGGCACATTGCCTGGGCGGCTTCCCCGGTTTTAGGATCGGGACTATCGTCGATTCGGTCATGCTGGGTGGCAGCCGATTGCTCTCGTATGCGCCATGATACGCATCAAGTAGCTTCTGGGAGATGGTACTCTTGAATGTTTTATAAAACTCCCCCGGGATTCCGTCCGGGCCCGGGGTTTTCCCTGTGGGGAGCTCCATAATCACGCCCTCTATTTCCTCTACCGTGATAGGTGCATCCAACGACTGGGCCTGTTCTTCTGCCAATTTTGGTAATCTAATTTCTGCCAGTGCGTCCCCTATGTCCTCTGAGTCTATCTCTGGGTTTGGGGCATATAGTCGTTCGTAGAATTGGGCAAATAGGTCGTTAATATGTTCCTGATTTCTGATCTCCTTCCCTGTGTGATCTTCTAACACTGTTATGGGGTCCCTTTTGTTTTCCTGTCTAGTAAGCCACGCTAAAAGTCTACTGGGTTTATCCCCTTCCGCATGTAGGCGTTGTAGATATCTCCCGTAGTTCAACCTTCCCAGTTTTTCCCAAAGTATCATACAGTCTGACCTCAATTCCTCTAGCTCTCGGGACTCACTCCCTCCTGTTCCCGCTCGCTGCTCTTCCTTTTCTATCACCTTCTCAAGTTCACCGAGCTCTTTCATAGCTGCTCCCGTTAACCCCCCTGTCCTGCCTATTGCCGCCCCCCTTATCACCACTTTGAACGCGTCCCATAGTGTAGAACTACTTTCCACGCTACCCTCATTCTGCTCGAAGTAATCCTCTATGGACTCTTGGAGGTGTTCCTCCAGCTCTCCCTCTTTTAGGGCCTCTGCCCGGAGCCGCCAGGTAGGTATCGGGGCTTTTCTATGGGTGTGTGCCCATGTTGCTAGTACTGGGGCGTGATCAGAGAGTGTGCGTGCTTTGATAGTGATTTCTGTGAAGTCATGTAATGATTCCCTGCCCGTGAATATGTAGTCTAACTGTGGAAATGTCCCATGCGGTGCACTGTAATGTGTGTACCCCCTCCCCTCTCCAAGTACCTGTCTCCAGATGTCGACCAGTTGTAATCCCTCTAAGGTCCTACGCAGTTCCTTCGCCGGGGGCTCTGGCTTCCTGTGCCTGTCGTCCGACCTGTCCAGCAACGGGTTTAAGGTGCAGTTGAAGTCGCCGGCCCAGATGAATGTCGCTTCCCTGTAATGGGCCAGCCTGGGCGCCAACTTTTTAAAGAAGTCTGCTGCGTCGCAATTCGGGGCATAGGTGTTGATCAGGCACACTTCCTTATGTTCCAGCATTCCGTGCACCAACACCATCCTTCCCTCCGAGTCTGACTCCTGCCGGAGCATTTGAAACGGTACCCCCGGGGCAATCCATATCAGTACTCCCCGTGCAAAGTTCGAGTACGTGGCGCTGTATGTTTGTCCTCCCCATTTCTTGGTCACCCTGGCCTGTTTTTCTGAGGTTAGGTGTGTTTCCTGGAGCATTGCTATTTTGACCTTCATTCGATTTAGCCATGCATAGACCCTAAGTCTCTTGATATACGCATTAAGGCCTCGCACGTTCCAGGTGACTATTGACGCTCTGTCTTGCCCCATTGTACTTTTTTGTGGTCCGGCTTCCTCATCCCACAGCCGGGTCTCCGTGTCGTTCTCTCAACTCTCCCTGTGTGGGAGTCTCCTGCGGTTCCTGTTGCGGGGCCCCCGCATCTGGTGCGGCCATGACTGTCATCTATTGCCACTTGCCGTATATACCTCTGGTCACCTTCTGCTCGTATCTTCCCTTCATCCTTTGCGGTCGTTTTCCTGTTGCCTGCGCCATATGCTGTCCATTCACCACACTCAACATCTTTAACCCAAACAAAAACTAATAAACAAACGCCCAGCCACCCTTCTCCTGCTCGGGCTCCACCGCTTCCCTCCTCGTACTCCCTTGGAAGGGGCCGATGTGCAGCGGCGTGATGCCTTAAAACTGGCATCTAAACTTGGTGATCACTCTCACTGTGCGGGGGCGTCGCCTTTCTCAGCCGACCTTGACTAGAGTGAGGTTGATCGCTCCTTCATACTTGTCTTCCGGCTTAGTTGCTTATCAATTGTTTGGTAACATTGCGCGTGACTGCGTTTTCTCTCCCTCGTTTCGCGTTATCAGGGTCTGTTTGCATTGTTGTTGGCGTTTCTCTGCCTTAGCTGGGGGATGCCCTGCGCGTCCATCCACCTGTGGGCCCCCTCCGCCGAATCGAAGAAGCATGATTTGTCCTGGTGTATCACCTTGAGTTTGGCGGGGAACAACAGCATGTATCTCACCCCTGCACACCTAAGTCGTTCTTTCGTTGGGCCAAACTGTGCTCTCTGCTTTTGGACCAAGGCTGTATAGTCCGGGTAAATCATAATCTTAGAGGAATGTCTAACAATCTCCCCCCCCCCTCTTGAGAACGCCAGTATTTTGTCTCTGTCTTTGTAGTTCATGATCCTGGCAATTATCGGTCTCGGAGGGGCGCCCAGTTGTGGTCTTTTTGTCAGTTCTCTGTGTGCTCTCTCCACCACAAAGCCCTGAGACAACTCCCCGGCCCCTACCTCCTGGAGAAGCATGTTTTCTATGTACCCCGTAGGGTCGTTGCCTTTTTCGCCTTCCGGAAGTCCGATTACACGAATGTTGTTCCTCCTAGCTCTGCCCTCTGCGTCCTCTGCTCTCCGTTCCAGGGCCTTGACTCTTTGCAGTACTTCCGTTAATTGTGTCCCTGTTGTGGCGACTCCTGCCGTGTTTTGCTGCACCTGTTGCTCTGTCGCCCCTACCCTCTCCGCCAGGTTCCTCGTATCTTGACGAAGGAGGCCCACATCCACCATCACCGCATCCAGTTTGTTTTCTAGCGACACCTTTAGGGCCCCTATTGTTACGTCCATTTTGTTTTCAAGAGATGCCTTCATGGCGGCTATTGCTCCTATGATTGTGCCGTCGTTTGTATCTTCTGTCGGTTGAGGTGCAGCCATTTCCATGTCTGTTGGCGTTGTCTGTTTTTGCCCTGGTGTCTTGGTGTAGGTGTCCATGGAACTCTGCTTGACCTTCCCTTCGTTTTTCTTATTTGGCATTGTGCCTCTGCGTGTCCGTCCGCCCTCGGTCCCGTGGACAGCTGGGCCGAGGGTGGGGAACGGCGTTTCCAAGGCGGGGTGCTAGTACCTGATAATTCCGTCTCAATTTTCCCGTCCCGGCTCCTCCTCTATCTTCTACGGGTCATGCACTGTAGCCCTTCACCTTATTGCATGGGCGCCATGTTGGTCCATCGGGGGCCCAGGCTTTGCCTTGTCTTGGTGGTGTAATGGCAGCAGTTAGGCTGTCCTGTCTGGTGTCTGTTGGTGTCCAGGGAAGCGGGCCGCCTCCCCTCGCTCCGGCACTGGGAGGCCTGTCCCCTATGCCGCTCAGTCAGTGACCTGGAGCCGGGGGTCCTACCGCTTCATCCGGCGTGCGCTGCCCGGTGTCTCCCCCACGGGCCCTGGCTCGTTCACCGTCAGAAGTCTGCTGCGCGGCGACCTCCCTTCCGCTATTCGTGCCCGTCGGCCTCCCCACGGGGTCTGTCTCCTCCGGGCCACTCCTTCCCCTGGTGAGGTGCCCACGTCCTTTTCTCGCCGAGCCTGTTTCTTGTTTTTCTCCCCACGAGGGGGGGTCGGCTGCCTCAGGATCGCTGGCTGGTCTGCTCCTTGGCCCAGTCGGATTTACTCCGTCCGCCATCTTGGATTTTCGCCGGGCTTTCTTACCGTCGGGCGTTTTACTGTGTAAACGCTCCGTTTTTTCTCGGAATTTCGCTCAGATGTTGCAGGAATACTTCTTACTCCTTTCCCTGCGCTCGGGCCGCTGCAGCGTGCCCCAGGATGTCTCTAAGTCGGATATGTGCGCGGATCGTAGCGGGAGCTCCGTCTCAAGACGACCTCACTCCATGGGCTCAGGCCACACCCCCCGTGATTTATGTTATTTATATGTATATATCGTTTTAATAAATGTTTTATTGGAAATGTTGCATATGTACCTTTTATTGTAAAGGTTTATTTTTTAAACCATATACAATTGCATCATTACATCATTTTTGGGGCCTTAACATCTCATGGTGTAACAACCAATCTGTTAAGAGATCAGTTTACTTTATGCAGGATTCAAGGGGTCTTTCTGTTGTCGTGCTTGACTGGTACTGGCTTCTTTCAGCCCTCCATTCAGCCGGCTCATCAGTGAGACTGGTGTATAATTCTCTTTGCTAACAGAAAATTACTTATCGTTTCTTCGAACTATAGAGGACACGATAAGGTCTTCTACCACTCTGAAAAAAGTGCCCCGTCCCGTCTTCACCTCCTTCAACTTAATTCTCTTAGAGGAGTTGTGGTTAGTACAGCAACCATTGCTTCATGGTTACACAACATTTTCTGCCTTCGGGACACCCTACAGGAGACAGTCTTATTGCTCTCAGTAATTCTATGTTCACTGAGGCTAACTTTCTGTCCATCCTTGGTTTGGTCTTTTTGCTCTCAGTGCACAAATTACCTTACTTGGAGCCTGCAATGGAATCCTGCACAAACTGATCTTGATTGGTTCCTAGATTATCCAACTGACATTCTTTCCACCTGGCATGAGCAGGGACACTCAGACAACATCATTATGGGAGAGGGATTTTAATTCATACTGACTTGTTATTGATGATAACTCTAGAGGATTGTACACTGCTCATTTAAGGGTGGATCTAATATTTACATCTTGTGTGGTAATGAGAGGGCTCACATTTTTGCTACCTGGGGAATGTGCAAACTCAATGGAAATGTCACCAGGAACTGTCCCTTGGCCCCACGTGGCACAATGGACCTAGCCGCTGGTCACCCGCTCGCCTGTCATTCCATCTAGGCTAAGCGGGTGACTGCAGCACCGGTAACCTTGCTGGGGAGTGCCCTCTTGGGATTTTACATTTTGAAATTGCTGCGTGTGTTCCTTTGTTGCCTGTGTCCCCTGTTCCCGTTTTCCCTGCTCCCCTTCCCCTTTCTTCCCCTCCTTCCCGCCCGCCTCCCGGACCGCCCACCCCCCCTGATTGGCTTTCCCCTCCTTTTCACTGACCCTCCCTGGGCAGGACCCTACCTGGCAGTCCCACGGCTAAGGGCCCCTAGGCAAAGGGCGGCTGCCCTTAGGCGGCTCCTGGTTGTGTCTGCAGGTGTCTTCAGGGGATGCCAGTTTGCCAGTCTACATCTTGGTTAGTCCCGCAGGCTTCCCTGCTTACCCCTGGCCACCTAGCAGACTTCTAACCTTGGTGTTTTTCCTTCTTGTTTCTCAAATTTGCACTTGCATTGTTTTGTTAGCTTAAATTGCATTGTGAAACCTAGGCCTTTCTCCTACTTTTCAGGATTCTCAAACTTGGATGTGTTTTTGTCCTCCTGTTTTTAAAAAATGTGCATTGCAATAGTGATTTAATTAGGAGTGTCATTGTCTTGTCCAATTGCTCAACCATCTCGCTTCTCGCTGTCTTGTCTGCTTGCACCCTGCTCTGTGTCGTTCCTTAGTGCTCTCCCATTTCCTATCCCTTCCCCCTCTACTCTTCTACTCTATGGTGCTCTCTGTCGCTTCTATTTTTTCTAACTGCTTCTCTGTCGACTATCCTGCCCGAAATCTGGAAGGAAGAAGTTTAAAAAGCACGTCCTGGTCTCCAACCAAGGCCTCCCTATTGCCGACACCTATACCAGCGCCTCCTCCAGGCAAACTTTCACCGACATCCTCTTTGTCGTTCCCTCACCAGACCTATGGACCCTACATATGGTCTCTGTGCTCTCGACTTTCTCTTCTTCTCCCATTAATGGTGGCACCCAGTGGGATGCCCTCCTTGCCTCCTTCCAGACCTCTAAGGTCATCATTATTGGCTATGTGAATGGCACCGTCTTGTTCCAAGGCCCTCAGGCCAACCTTCTCATCTTTGATAGATGCTTCCCGTGCCTCGTCAATTTCCTTTCTTCTCCTGTTGTCCCCTTTCCCCCCTCCCCCACAGCATCATCACCTCGCCCTACTGCATCCTCCTCGGCTACCTTGCCCTCTCCTTCCCTCTCCCCCGCTCCTTCTACACCTCTGCAGGGAGTACCTCTGATTTGTACCCCTCCCCAGAAGTCCTTCAAGAGCGGCAACCTTCTCCATATTGCCACTTTAACTCTCGCTCGGCTGTCAAACACTCCTCCGACATCTGCCGCCTCCTGGAGGAACTTGACCTCGATGTCCTCGGTCTCACCGAGACATGGTTCACGGCCAGCTCTGTCACAAGCTTTGACACTCTCCTCCCTGATGGCTACAAGATCCTCTACGCACCCAGGTCCAACCGCTCTGGAGGGGATGTAGCCCTGATCTTCCCAGAGTGGATTCCTGCCTCTGTCATTCCTACGCAGGCCTACTCCTCTTACGAATGCCTGGTCTGCAGGCTCTCTCTCACCCCTAGCCATTCCCTTATTGCGGCTACTATCTATCGGCCACCTGGTCAGATCTTCACCTTCCTCTTTGAGTGGGCTGACTTCTCCTCTTCACTCCTGGTCTCGACCACTCAACTCCTCCTTCTTGGAGACTTCAACATCCACCTGGGTGCCTCTTGTCCTCCCCCTGGACTCTTTCGCAACCTCTGCAACTCTCTCTCCCTCTCGATTCTCCCCTCGGGCCCGACTCACTCTGCAGGACACACTCTGGATTTGTAGATCTCCTCAGACCTTCTCCTTTCTGTCCCTCTCACCACTCTTCTCTCCTGGAGTGATCACTTTCTCATTTCCTCTCATCTCACCCTCTCCACCCCACAGGCCAAGCCACCTCCATCGCTGCCACCCACCTTCTCGGTCAACCGGCCCATGAAGCGCGTGTCAGTCGAGGCTTTCGCCGCCACTTTCTCTCCCCCCTTCCACTTTGGCTGACTCTCACCCTGACACAGCCCTTTCCATGCGCCACTCTGCTATATCTGATACTCTTTATATTCTTGCCCTGCCATGAGAATCCGCATGAAGCCGGAAGCCGAAAGCCAAGTGCAACTCCTGGTACGACTCAGACCTTGTCACCCTTAAACGCAAGTGCAGGGTGGCTGAGAGGAAATGGTGCGCTTCATGTACATCCTCTGACAAACTGGCCTGCTGCCTGCTCCAAAGGCAATATCGGCTCTCTGTCCTCACCAAGAAGAGAGCGCATCTCCAAGCCCGCATCTCTGCGGCATCTAATAACTCGACTGAACTGTTAAAAATCTGCAAGGAACTGGCCAATCCTGCTGCAGTCTCTACCGCTCCTGTCCTTTCCCATGCCCTCTGCACGGCACCGGCTTCTCACTTCATCTCTAAAACTCAGGACATCCTGTCCTCACTCTCCTCCTCTCCCCTCGCCCCCTCTACTCACTGCTCTTCTTCTGGCCCTTCTGTTCTCCGCTGATGAGGTTTCTAAACAAGTCCGATCTATGAAAGTCTCGTCCAAACAGGTTCACCCCTGCTCCTCCAAAACCATTAAGGACCACATTGACTCCCTGGCTCCTGCCCTGGCTGACTTCTGCAACCACTCCTTCGCCACAGGAGTCTTCCATACCCCCTGAAGCACTCCCTTGTGCACCCTCTTCTTAAACCCTCTGCCGACCCCTCCTGCCTGGCTAACTATCACCCAATCTCCATCACTCCCTTCCTGGGCAAACTCCTAGAAAAGCTGACCATCTCCCAGCTCAATCTCCACACTGAATCTGTTGGCTGCCTTCATGACCATCAGTCTAGCTTCATAGCTGCCAGAAGCACGGAAACTGCTCCCCTGAACATCCATGGAGACCTGCTCTGCAACCTTGATTCTAACACCCCCTGTGTCCTCATCTTGCTTGATCTCTCTTCCGCCTTTGACACGGTCAACCATGCCATCCTGCTCAAATGTCTGCGTGATAACCTGGGTATCACTGGTCAGGCCCTGGCGTGGCTGACCTCTTTCCTCTCCGACCGACCCTCCCAGGTCCAACTTGGGTCCTTCCTCTCTGCTATCTTTTTCTCTACCTGTGGTATCCCCCAGGGGTCTAACCTCTCTCCCTGGCTGTTCAACCAATAACTGGCACTTCTTGCCCACCACATTGCCGCTTTATGTCCCAACTTTCAGTGCTATGCTGATGACACTGAGCTCATTTTCAGGCTACCCTCGGCCACCTCTTCTCTGTCTCTCATCACTGACTGTCTGTCTGCTATCCAGGCGTGGTGTGCCGCCAATGACCTCTGCCTTAATGCCAGTAAGACTGATATTCTCCTCATCGGCACACCCACTCCCTCCTTTCCTGTCTCTATCTGGCCAGCCTCTCTTGGCCCTCTTCCTGCTCCCACCTGCGAGGCAAAAAACCTCGGGGTCATCTTCGACTCCACACTCTCCTTCTCTCCTCACATCTCTGACGTCTCTAAGAAGTCACACTACCAGCTGCACCTCCTTGGAGGTATTCTTCCTTTCCTCTCCTTCCCCCAGAAGCTCACTGTCTCCAGAGCTGTGGTTCTCTCTAGGCTGGACTACTGCAACAGCCTCTTTCTAAATCTGCCTGCCTCTACTCTCTGCCCTCTGCAACTCATCCAGAACAGGACTGTGAGACTTTTCCTTGGCCTCAAGCCCAGCGATCTAATCTCTCCAGGACTGAAATCTCTGCACTGGCTCCCAGTGGCTACATTCAACTCTCTCTTCCTAAATATCTTTCTTCTCGAGCCCTGCCCTCCTCTGCCTCCAACTCCCTTAGGGGCAGTTGCTTTTCCAAGCAACGAGTTGGCAGTAGATCTCTTTCCTCGGCTGGGGCCTCCCTCTGGAACAGCCTCCTTGCCACCCCTGAAAGTTGAGGAGAACCATCTCCGGTTCAGGAAACACCTCAAAACTTTCCTTTTTGCTTCTGCTTTTTTGCCTCCTCTCTCCTGCTGACCTCCTGATTGAAACTGTACTGGCTACCTGGCCACCCTCTGATCTCAGGCCCAGGTCCCTTCCCCGCCAGTCACACACACCTGCACTGCCTGCCTGACAACCCCTGCACTTGGGACTGTTCCTGTATCCCTACAGTCCCACCACCAGCACTTGAGACCTGATTCCTTCACTTAACTTTTCACTTGCCACCTCCTGGCCGTTACTTACTTTGGGATTACTTTTCCCTAGTACTGCACTGTCCCTTCCCCCTCCCTCTGCACTTTCCCTCCCCCCAACCCATGCACTTGCGCGATCTGAATGCCACCTGGCCTAGTAGGGTCGTTGTCTGTCCTCCCTTTGTTCCCCCTCCCTTGCCTCATCGCGCCTTGAAACACTTGTGTGTAGGCACGCTTTAAATGCTATATCATATCAATGGGGCGCCTTGTTCCCATATTGACTACATATTGTTGTCCCACATTCTTTGAGCTATGCACCTATTTTGAAGTTGTACTTTCTAACTATCTTATATTGTCTATAGACTTAGAATTCCCCCAAGTAGAAAACATATATAGCTTCCCATACTTCAAAAGGTAACTGTACCTTTAGACCGATAAGAAAATTAGTAAATCTAATTCTGAAGTCCACTACCTCAGTAGTACTCTTGCTAATCGAGAGATAAGAAATTTATTTTCCCCTCTATAGTTTTGTCTCATAAACCACAACTTCGTTTTATGCTTCAGTTGCTAGCTTAAACCATCTTTTGAAACATATGATAAGATCGTTATGACGAAATACTAGCCCTTAAGGAAAAATAACTTTGTGCCACAATTAGGAGGCTCAAGAATTCTTGCCCTAATACCTTCTGCTTCAGAACAGAAATCCCTTACCTAAAACAACACTGCAAAAATTGTCTCAATGGGTAAAAATACTTTTTGTTTAATATGATCCGCTTATACTGCATGTACTCCTCTCTAAGCAATCTGCGGACTTTTGGGCCTTGACCAATATGGAAATAGGAAATCAGCAATGCTTGCAGCTAAATCTGTTTACTGAAGATGCCTGGTTTACACATTTTTCCTGTTGTAACTTGACCAAAGATTACACACTTGAATCAATTTGTTCTTTTGACTTCCTGCTGGTCTTTGTCCTTTGAACAAGAGGACATTGCCTCTCTTATTTTAAAATTGAAGAACTCCCGAAAGGGTGCCTAACTGTGTTATGAAAAGTTGTCCTTGGCTGTGGGCGGAAATTCTTACTACCTTATTTAAGTAGATTCTATCTATCCATACTTTTCCAATGTCTTGGTTCTTTAAAAAGGGAAATGGGTTGTCACCTTCTAATTACCGACTGGGACGGGTTTCTCCACTTGTATAACTATTCCATGTTGACTTCCCAGTCCTCCCGTTTTCCCTGTTACCTCTCACTTCATGGGGGAATTTGTCCGGGGCTGCCGTCGCTCAGAACCGTTTCTCTTGCTTCCTTCTTTCTCCGTTTTCTCCATTGGCGTCTCTTCGCCCGTGCTTGCTTCGCTTTCATGTTATGGTCCGGCATCCCTCCTGGGCACCGTGCCATTATGGATATGTCTGTGCATTGGTGTCAGCGTAGTTGGTAGGGATCACACCACCAACTGTTGTCGGGTCCTCAGACCCTTGGTTTACCAGCAGTTCAGTATGCTGTCTTCCCAGCGCCTGATCCTCTAACTTTGAATGTTCCTGAGTTTCTCAGGCTCTGTGGCTCTTGCTGGCTTCACCTCCCACTTGGGTTACGCTGTCAGGGGGCCCTCTCCTGCTGTTATACGATTCTCTCTCTCTCTCTTCCTTCTCAACATGCCTTCCCCTCCTTAAACGTCCTTGTCGCAGTGAAGTTGAGGTTTGTCCTTAAAGTGACAGCTTTTTTTCTGGACTCTTGTGATACATGTTAATGTTGTCTTCAGTCCACTCCTGGTTCTTATGGCTGTTAAGCATTTCAGGCAGTCCAATGAATGTCATCATAGGGAGGAGTTGGGGAGTTCCTTAAAGAACCTGAGTCCTTGTCCCTTAAGGGGGATTCTCTCCCAGCAAGGTCCCACTCTACCCCTAGAGAGGTTATTGTGGAGTGGGCTCACCTCCCTATCCTCACAGGGGGGGGGCTCCCCCTGGGCAGAAGGGACAAACTCCCTAGATTCGTCACATGACCCATAGCATTCCTGGATGCTTGCAGCAAGATCTTGACCGTGGGTTGCATCGTCGGGCAGACTGGAATGTTTCCAGATGTGTATTTAGAAAATCTGTAGGAACCCAACTGAATGGTTATATTTGAGCCTGCTACAGAATTAAGCTTGGATCAAGAATTCTCTGTATCTATTTGTAGCAAGTATTGACTCTGCTGACTCTACCGCAGCATTGATTATGTAAATCGGTGTAGATTGTGGAACAAGTTAGCAGCGTTGGGACTTTCTGAAGGTCTTCTGTACGTTGTCGTTTAAGTTCATACCAACAAGTCCAACTAGGTAACCTGCTAAAAATAAATTCGACTTCTCGAGGTGTAAAAGAAGGTTGCATGCTTGCACACTGTCTTATTAATGTCTTTATCTCTGATTTGAGATCAACTTTTATGGCAACTCGCTAACTTCTGCCAAACATTGGTAACCAACGCATATAGTGACTTGCCCTATGCTGACAATATTATGTTATTTGATCACACTCCTGTGAGCTTTGTCTCGAGTCAGAAGAAGGACACAGACTCTTAGAGGACATGGTCCACAATATTTTATTAAAGTAAGAATAATAAGACCTAACTTTCCCTATATTTATGCATGGTACCTACCTATCTGACTAATTAAGGTGCTCTTCCGCCCAGTATGAGGGTGCAAAATAAAGAAGTCCACTGTAAAAACCATACTATTTGAACCTACCACTATATAAACTAACTTAGGATGGGAGAATGGCTCCCTTCTCCTTATGATATTTCTAGTATCTGTCTATACAGTCTGGATTAGTACAGGTTCCTTAAATAGCTTGTCGTGATTTCTTGGGCCAGTCTCTGGGACTTTTCCTCCTCCTATGGAAATCCCCTTAAGGGTTTTCTTACAAGTTTCATACTCTTGGTTGTGATTCTCAATGTATCTCTGGATACACTTGTTGTTCGGGTGTGCTATCCCACCTGAACAATGATAGTTCAGTTCACTTTTGTCTATTTGACCTTGTATCTGCTGTATTATTTTCCCCTTTTCCCAGAATAGTATGTTCACTGCTTCTGGTCTTTCTTTAATTAACTTTTCATATTATCACTTTCTATGTTTGCTTGCTTCAGCATTACATTTGTCTCATAATTATTACTGAGACGAGGTGGCTGTACAGTATAATGATTCCCTCTCTGAAGCCTCCTGTAACTTCCGTCATCCTGGTTACCTTCGGTTTTCAAGCAGAACAGCTTCTGGTGTCTGGTTCCTCGGCATCTGTCTTGTTCATCCTGGACAGCCGACACGTTCCCTTCGTGGGCGTCTGCTTTCTTGCTGCCTCTCTTCGTGGTTTCTCGTCTCTTTGGGCTGTCCCAGTGCTTGGATGAGTAACCAGACAGCCTTTGGTTCCATGTTTTCTGTTGTATCTGCAGACCTGTGGTCAACCACAGATCCTCTTCCGTGGTCTCGCCACCACCTATTTGCGGGCTCCTGCCCTGCTGGTTTCTCAGGCTTCAGGTTTGCCGTAGCTCTGGCTTCTCATCTGACAATCTTAAGCAAGTTTGTATCTCGGAGGTTTCCTGATTTCTGCTTCCTGCAGGTGTCGCGCAGCTCAGGGTTTCCACTGGTTGATGTCTGTGTTTTATTCACTCCCTCTGGCTCATTGGGGTTACGTTGATGAACGTCCATGTCCCAGTGGATAGGTGATTTAAAGGAACATATCCTTTTCCTATAAGATCATTGCATTTCTGAAGATTTTCTTCATCATTTATGAGGTTTAGGAGTTTCTGCTATTTGAGAGCATGCCATGTAGGCCATACTGTGCTCTGCTTTAGGGAGTACCTCACATGGACGGGAGTCCTTGTCCCCTGAGGAGTCTCTCCTGGTGAGGTCCCACTTGCCTCGACCCCTAGGGAAGGTGTTGCAGAGTGGGCTCATCTCCCCAGCCTCACGGCAGGGGGGCTCCCTTGGGGAGAAGGGACGAATTCCCTCGAATCGTCATGGCTTAAAGGGTGCGCTTTCCTCCCTACACACTTACTTATTGGAAAATGAGCTTGAGTTAAACATATTCAAGACTAAGATCATACATTTTTCAAGTTCATGGAAATCAGCTGTGTTTAACTGGGCACTTCACGGGAACACAACACAACAGTTAAACCACAGCACATATTTAGGATTTCAGATCTACAGCAAGCCAAATGTATCCTTACACTTTTCTCTTTTAAGGAAAAACATACTCTTATTAGCAGCGCAATTTAGGAGTCTCTTGTTAAGATTCTGTCACTTTTAAATTCTGCCTTTGTTAAAATTATTTTAGGATAAGGTAATATCTTGCATTACATATGGTTTAGAAGTCTGGAATCTGTCTGATTGGACCCACTGTCCTAGGCTGCTGGGCACCCTATGGAGGAAGGCCCTTGCATTACCCTTGTGTTCCAATCTCGAGCATTGGATATGGACTTGTCATTAACTCTTTAAAACACTGTGTTCATTGAAAGATGTTCGCACTTTATCATAAGATCTTGATTCCAACAAGTAACATGACACTTCAAGATCCAAAATAGTGACATTTGGTAACAAGATGCTGTGAAGAGGAAGGACCTCTAGCTCACAACAACCGGCAGCCGGTTAACGAGAGCAGTCACGAGTCAGTACCCAAATGCGGTCGCAAATTGCTTGAACAAGACCAGCAGACATGCAACCCTGGCCGAGACTCGGGAAGGAACAGCGTCCGCGATTCAGAAAGTGACCGCATGTCAGAACTTGACCAGGAACCAAACGGCGGCCGTGGTGCGGAATCCGACCGCGGATCACACTTATACAACATGTTGGATGAAACCGATGAGAAACACAACACACCCAATACGGCTACACGGACTTGGGGTTGGTCGGATAGCACGGACCCCGACCATGAGGCAGCAATAATACCCGCTCCCCGGGCGTGTTACTTACTACACTCACATGAAGTTTTTCCCAGCAACAGTCAGAACCAGACAGGAGGGACATGGGAGAGTGTAGCGGAGCAACCCTCAACCAGAGAGAAAGGGGGCGGGGCTTCGGGGAATATTTATAGACGTGACAACAAAGATGCCTCTGATTGGTTGATTAGTGTTTTATCCCTATATAAGAGTGAAAGTAACAAAGGACTGTGTGTTTCTTCCACGCTCTTTCAGAACATTCGAGCCGAGGGAGAGAGTGTCACACCAGAGAGGCTCAGGGCCTATGAAGATTGAAAGGATGAATTTGAAGACTCATCCATACCGAAGAAGACTGAACTAGTTTTTTTTTTCTCTTTCACCTGAATAAAGGATTTCAATTTTCTTCATCCCTGCCTTCCTGCCTCATCATTACAAATTTGGTGGCAGCGGTGGGATAACGCAACGCAATGGAGGCTATTATAAAGGTGCTGGCGGAAGGACAACAACAACTGCAGCAGGCAATACAAGTGCATTCTCACCAAGCCCAATCTGATCGCCAGGCGTTGCAACAGGCTTTGCAATTACAAGTCGCCAATCAAGATGCCTTAAAAAAAAGTTACGGAAGCGGTGGTTGCTAGAGGAAACCCCACGGCACCAACAGCAGTCTTACAAAAATTCCAACCTGGCGAGGACCCCTGCCATTTTTTTACTAACTTTGAGAAGGTTGCCAGGAATGCTCAGTGCCCAGTGGAGAAGTGGGGACACTTCATAGCGCCATTGCTAACGGGAAGCATGCAAGGGGCCTATCAGGCAGCCAACCCAGCCGGAGATGCATCTTACACAGAGATAAAAAGGACAATCCTAGAAAGGATGGGAATGGATGATGAAGCTTATCGGATAAAACTACGGGAGACCAAGCTTAAGCCGGGGGAAACCCCCAGACAACTCTATTACCGCATCCATGACATCACCGACAAATGGTTGAAACCCACCAGCAGTAGTTTGCAAGATGTAGTAGACAAAAGAAAGCTGGAACAGTTTACAGAGGCACTTCCTCCTCCCATGCAACGATGGGTAAAGCAACACCATCGACCTACCCTACTAGAAGCTCGCCTCCGCTTTCCAGAAGGCCGGTACTCCCAGGGGTGGTCCGCCAGATATACCCAGAGCTACGCCCATGAAGGCGACAGGAGTCGGAGAACTAAAAACCCCTAGAGGAGATCCAAAAACTGTGTCATGGCTTAACATAAACCGACAACCACAGTGCTTCGATTGAGGCCACTGGGGACATATTGCAAGGTTTTGCCCCAGGAAGGTCAAGCCGGCTGAACTTATGGAGATCGGGTTCCTACAAGGGAAAGAGTATCACAGAAGTCGAGATCCCTACTTCCTAGATGTGAGAGTAAACGGAACAAACATACAAGCCCTCCTTGACAGCGGAAGTGAACAGACAGCAGTCCTACCAGAAGTAAGTGGGTCAGGGGGAGGGACTGTGTCACAAATCCCAATCAAATGTGTACATGGGGATATTAAGACCTACCCCTCGAAAGAGGTAGTCATAGAGGTAAAGGGAGTTAAGCTGTGCATTTGTCTAGTTAGTTGCTCTATTCTGTATATGTCCAAAGCTTTCGTGGCCCAATGCCTTTCACTTGGAAGTTCCTCACTTTTCCATCTCTATGCCAAGCTTCGCCCAATCCCCTTCTACAGTCTCCATTCCAAACAATACGAGCAAGGGGTCCCGGCCACTATCTACTCCATCTAGGGCCCTTATCCATCCCAGAATTTCCTTCCAATATTTCTATACCTTCCTGCGCGCCCACCACATGTACCCGTAGTTAGCTGTTTGCCCATATGTCCTCCAGCAGTTGGGGCCTGCTCCTAGGTAACATTTTGATAATGTTACCGGGTCCCACTGCCATCTATACAAATGTTTGAGCCCATGCAACTTGTACTGACAGGCTACTGAGGTACGATACGCATTCACACATAACCTTCTCCACTGGTCCGTTTCCATTCCCATATCTTTCTCCCATCTCCGCCTAAATGTTTGTATTTCCCCACCCTGTGCCTCCTGTAGGGACTGATGCAGTGCGGATATTAAACCGCTCATTCCCCTCTGTGTTAATTTTTCTTTCTGTTCCCGTCAATTCCCTTTGCAAGTCTTCCCTCCATTCATCTGACATTAGCACCCCTTTAAGCTGCAGTTATTTAAATATGGAGATTTTACTGATGCCCAGATTATCTTCAAGCTCTCCCACTTCTATACATTGTTCTTTCTTGAACTCAAGGACTCAAGCCCTCTCTCCAGCCCTGCCTCAAACCAGTTTTGGAACCTCTCATGGCCTGGGATATGGTCTCTTATCAGGGGGTGAGGGGGGGTACCCATATGTGACTCAGTGGCGAGGGCCACGTTGTGATACCCGCTATTTCCCTTTTGATCCTCCACAAACTCCAAAGCGGACCCAGGATTTTGTGTGTCTTTACCCTTCTCGGGGCTGCATTCTGTGGTGCCCAGAGCCATTCCCCAAGTGTAACCAGTCTAAATAGATGGTTCTCAATGCCCACCCATTGTTTCTGCTTGTCTATCCGCAGGTGGGGGGCCAAGGCCCGAATTGAGCTGCTCTGTAATAGGTACGCTTGTCAGGTAAGCCCACCCCACCCTTTTCTTTAGGCTGCATCAGTATTCTGTAAGCTACTCTTTGTTTCGTCCCTTGCCACAGGAATCACACTACCCTTCTTTTCAACTCTGTAAAGTGCAATTCTGGTATCTCTGTTGGCAGTGCCTGGTATAGATACAGTACCCCGGGGAGTAACATCATCTTAATTGCATTCAGTCTCCCTAACCAGGAAATGGTGAGCTTTGACCATGTTCCAGCTCTACAAAAAGGCTGTGCAGTAGTGGGGGAGGGGGGGAGGGGAAGTTCTGCTCATATAGATTATCCATCTCTTTTGGTATTCTAGCCCAGAGGTACTTTATGCTATAATTTTCCACTGGTATCCCCAATCCTTCCCATTCTTCTTTGTTCCCCGGTTACCTCTTGAAAGGGAAGGAGCACTGACTTGTTTACGTTCACTTTAAAACCTGACACCCTGCCATATTCTTCCGGTATGTGAAGTACTCTCGGGACTGATGTCATTATCTCTGGAGATACAACAATATATCGTCCGCGTACGTGCTTATTTTGTGGCTATCTTCCTCTACCCTCACCCCTCTAATCTGGTTATCGTTACGTAACTTTGCCCCCAAGGGTTCCATCGTCAAGGCGAAGAGAAGGGGCGACAGGGGGCAATCCTGCCTAGTACCTCTGCTAAGATCAAACTCCCTTGACCTTTTCCCATTTACGACCACCCACGCCGTGGGTCCTGAATAGATTGCCCTGAGAGCTCGACACATTCTGTCTCCAACTCCTATCTTACGCAATATACCAAATAAAAAGCCCCACTCTGCTTTTTCAAAGGCCTTTTCTGCATCTAAGCTCAATAGTGCGTGGCCCGCTGGGTCTCCCTTTACGTGTTCCATTAGGTCCAGGGTCTTCCGAATTGCATCAGGGCCCCCGTCTCCCTGCTATAAACCCCATTTGGTCTGGGTGAATAATACTGGGCAGTTTCCCTTCAAGGCGCGTCGCTAGGATTCATGTAAATATTTTCTCATCTACGTTTAGAAGGGAGATGGGACGATATGATGAACAGTGAGTTGGATCCCTTCCGTCCTTTGGGATTACCGATATTAATGCCCTACTGAATGTCGCTGGCGCCTTCCCCGTCTCTGGGATGTGCTTATATTGTTTCACCATATGTTGTGACAGGACCCCAGCGTATCTCTTATAGAACCCTGTAGTATATCCGTCCTCTCGCAGCGCCTTTCCATTTGGGAGGCGCGATATTGCCTGCTACACCTCTTCGGTAGGCATTCCACCTCGGGGCTTGTGAGTTTGATCAGTTTCACGTCCCTCAAGTACTCTTCTACCCTAGTCTTCCCGCTGGGGGCTCCAGATTTGTAGAGCTTCTCATAATATTGAGCAAAGCCTTCTGCTATTTCTGTTGGTGTATTCCTGTTGCCTTCCTCAAGGTGGACACCCATCTTTCCGCTCTCTGCGCCCAGAGCGTCTCAGGTAATAGCGCATCCGCCTTGTCCCCTTTTTCATATTTCTGTTTAAGGTGCCTTAATTTTCACAGGGTTTCCCCAATCCCTAAAGCGTTCAGTTCCGCCCTCTTTGATAGCAGCTCTTCTCTAATCTCATCTGTTTCCTTCCATAGCATGCATCCCTTCTTCCCCTTCCACTATTTCTCTTTTCAGCCTCTCCTCCTGCAGACCTCTTTCCCTTTTCCGCCTCGCTTCCTCCCTCATCAAGAGTCCCCTCCAAGTTGCCTACCTTGTGTCCCAGGCCACCTCTGTGCGCACCTCCCCGTGTCATTTATTTCAAAGTATTCTGTAATTGCTTTATCCAGTTGGTCTGCGAATAGAGGGTCGCTCCAGAGCGTTTCATTACAGCGCCAGCTACTATCTTGCCTGTGCAATCCCTCTATATCCAAGGTCATTAGTATGTTGTCATGGTCGGTCCACCCCACTGGCCTGATGCTGCTGCTCGTCACTCTCGTTCCCTGGTCCTTATTTAATAATAGATCATCAATCCTAGTGTACTTTTTGTGTGGGGCTGAAAAAAAGGTATAGCCTTCCTCTTGCGGGTGCTGTTGTCTCCATACTTCCACTAGTCCTCGTGTCTCCATTGCCCTTCCCAGGTGTCCCATTTTATCCTCTCCTTTCCTGGGTTCCCCTTCCCCCTCGCGTTTCTGTCCCAGGTCTTATTTACCCCGTAGTTAGTCTCCCCCCTATAATGTACAGGTTTGCTTCCAGGCCACATACACTGCTGCCAACAGTACTCTTGCCCCCCTCCATGGTTCCCCGCAGTATCAGTAGCCTTCCCTCCAGCAGAGTGGTTGCTAAACACTCCCGTAGCCAACAGTGTTTGTGCAACACAATTCCAACCCCCCCTTTCTTGGTCTTCCCAGACACCCAGTGCACCTGTCCTATCCCCACCCCTCTTAGCGCCTGCTCTTCTCCTTGCACTAGGTGTATCTCCTGCAAAAATAGTATGTCTAGGGAGGCCTTATGAAATTCCCTTGCGACCAGGGTTCTCTTCGTTTGGGAATTCATGCCTTTTTCATTTTACGTTCCAACAACCAGACCCTTACTTGCATCACCTTTCACCATTATGGTTACCCCATCTTGTCCTTTTTACCCTCCTTTGCATTGTTAGTGACTCTTTCCTTCCCTCTTCACTGTCTTTGCAACTACTTTCTCCTTCACCGATGACATCCTCCCCGGGGCTGAGCCAGTTACAAAAAAACCCTATCAATTTTAAAACTATTTGTAAGTTTAACCTGTTATGTTCATTAAGTGTTGTTGAGACGCTCTCTGTCACGCAGAGGGCCATCTGGAGTGAAGACATTAGCCTCCCTTCGGCAATCCATTTTCATACCTTCGCTGTCCACCTGGTCTTACATTCATCTCTCCAGCCGTCATACATTCTTCTCTGTGGGATTATTCTCCCTCGGCTGCTTCGGTGCTGAGAGTGTGTTATGACGGTCCGTTCAGCCTCATGTATTTTCTGCCCGTTTGTCCTCTTCTCCTCCTCTGTGGGCCTGGCGCTGATCTTGGTTTCTCCCTGCTAGCCGGCCCTTCGAGGCCCCTCGGGTCAACTTCCATGTCGGCAGTGAGATGAAATAGAGCTTGCTCTGCCTCCTCTGCCGAAGTTAAGCAGTAGTCTACTGCCTCCACTTCAAATTGTAGTGAGAATGGGTAGCCCCATCTATACCTGATGCCCTTTTCTTGTAGGCACTTTGTGAGGGGCCTGTAGTCTCTGCGACTGGAGAGCGTGAGGTCGGATAAATCTGGATAGATTGTGACCTTAGAGCCTTCAAAGTCTAATTTCCTTTGTTGGATTGCTCTGTTCAGCACATCATTTGTGTCCTTATAATTCAGGAATGTTGCCACTATGGAGTGGGGGCCGCTCCCTTACGGTCTACCTCCTCTGTGCGCTCTTTCGAGCTGTACCGGTTTTCCCCCCTTCTGCTTCAAAGAAATGGTGCCCTAAGGCCTGTACTCTCTGCTCTACTTGACCCAGGGGTCTCCCTTGCTGTCTCGTTTAAGCCCAGTATCCTTATGTCATTCCGTCTCTCTCTGGTTTCTAAATCATCCATTTTCAGCATTACTTCCTCTTCTCGAAGCTCCAGCTCTGTTAGTCTGGCATTCAATGTCATTTCTACCATGTCCTCATTGAGCTGATTATGTTCTAGGCCCTCTACCTTACTCTCCATCGTTGTCATCCTGCTCGTGAGGTCGGTCAGCAAGGCCTGCATGTCTCCTCTGAGGGCCTTGATTTCGGCCAGGATATGTCCAGAATCCTCCTTTGTCGCAAAGAGGGACATTTCCACCTCAGTCTTCCTTTTCATCTCGGGGGTGGGGGGGCGGGCTTCCTCCCTGGCCCTCCTTCCTTCCCTGATTGTGGCGTTGCTCCATCTATCTTTCCTCGCCACCGGTCCAGGGCTGTCCTGTGTTCTCTTCTGATTACTTTCTTTTCCTCCTTCCTTCAATCAGTCTTTAGCACTTCCCCCTGTTTGACCTATAAGTCTTATTTCTCCTGTAGATGGTGGTACCCCGGGGGTTATTTCAGCCACTCCACTATTCCCCTTCTCAGTGTTCTCTGCAACACTGGGTTCTGGTTTCTAATTGGGCTGCGGGCTCCACTCTACTTATTTCTCAGGCGTCCACTCCTCCGCGTTCCTCCTTTCAATTTTTCGGGGCACCTCTAGCCCCTCACCATATGCTTGGCACTCCGCCACCAGGCCCAGGATAGTGGGGGGTAGTAGGGGCAGGGAAGTGTTATCAATTATGTGTCCACTGGCAGCCTTTCCCTCTCCCTCTGGACGCCCTGGCTTGCACCAACTCTATCTTTAAACACCTCCTTCCTGAATCCTATGCGTTGTCCCTGGCGGCCTCCTCCCCTCCGGGGCTCCTATATGTCAGCCCAGGCTTTTGGAGAAGGCACTGATTTCTGTGCCATATTTGCTGTGCTCAGGCTGGTTACTGTATTGTCCCTGGGGGTGTTTCCACTCCGCTGCTGGTTGCTATGTCCCTCTTCTCCCAGCTGCCGCGCCTGGTGCTCCAAGGGAGTTGCAGGCCCCTTGTATGCCACCTCCAAGGGGCCAGGTCTTCCCTGTGTCTTCCCACAGTTTTTACTTGCCCTCTTATTCCCCCAACACTCTTCAACTCTCTCACGCTGCTGCAGGGGTTGCGGGAGGGGGTAGGGGGTGAAGCCGCCCTGTTGTACTCTTTGTTACGTCTGTGAGGCCGGGGGTGGGGTGGGGGTGTCGGCCGTGCTGTTGTTTCTCTGTGGTGCCTCACCTCTGCCCGTCCAGTCCTTCCCCCTCGCTCCTGGGCCTCCCCCTGCCTTTTTCCTCTTCTGTGCTGCAACAGGAGGTCTATGCTTTTTAAGAACATTGTATACAAATGGACTGATGGAAAAACAACTATGTGATTCCCTTTTTGAAAAAGGGTAATAAATAGATCATTGCCAAGTAACCACCCACCAATCACACTTTTAGATGCAGACTCGAAGATTTTTGCCAGTATCTGTGAGGTTTCAGTAATGAAATCCGGTCACAAAGTTGTCAAGTTGTCATGTTTGGTCAAAAGATATTTATTAAATAAAAATGGGCTGGGAAATGCCTTTCTAATTGTATTCTAAGGAGTAACTTCCCTACCTAAAACCAAAACTAAGGATCCGTCTGTGTCAGGATGTCAATAACTGAAAAGCCGTCCTTGTGTCCAAAACGTCCTCTCCTGACCCTCACAATACAAACAAAAAAATAAAAACGTGTTGGGTAACATCTTCAACTTCATATTGGCAAAAACGTGTTCACAATTGAAAATAAGAATCGCTCCAACGAAAATGTTCTCTATGGTGAAACCACTTAGATCCAGCGAGTGGAAACCCTTCCCCTGGATTCTTAAGTCGGATTGCAATTGTTAATTTGGTAAAAGTTCCTTTGTAGCCTTCCACGATTCACAAGGTTCCTGTTTAGGCAACAAGCTCTGTAACAGTCTATCTTTGACATAAATGTCTTCTTTGATTAGAAGACACTAGGACTCATTACAAGTGTGGCGGTATGGAAAAAAGGGTGCCAGTAAGCTCACCAGCACCCTTGTTTCCGGACCGCCACACTAGGAGTCTGCCTGCTAGGGCCGCTGCGTCCAACAGGTCTGACACTGCCGTGCGCAGTGGCCCCAGCAGGCAGAGTTGCCATGGAAGCACTGGCACCGTCGGCAACGGTGCCGGTGCTTCCGAGCCCCCATCCCCATGAAGACCTATGGGACTGCATGGGAATGGGGACTTAAAACATCTGGCGGCTGACTTCTCTCTCCGCCGGGAGTTGTAATGTCCCAGTGGCACTGGGAAGTCGGGTGCCCGGATTCAGTGTTACGGTGTTGGTGGCAACCCACTGGTGGCACCGGTGGGTTACTGCCAACCTCGTCCTTTGGCCCACTGTCTTTCTTTAAAACAGAGTTCTCATTTGTTTAGAAAACAGTCTTTCTTTAGTATTTCTGGAAGCTTTACAAACTGCCTGGTATACTCCCCTGCCAGGACTCTTTATATAATGCCAACTGCCTGGTGTACTCTACTGGCAGGGCTTCACTTGTGGTTTTCACTTGCCTCGTATACTCCTCCTGCCAGGACTACTTATATGATTCAGTTGCCTGGTTTCCTTCTTTTGCCAGAACTTCTTATACCTTTCAGTTTCTCTGTATTAGCAATACTGTATGTATTGCTCTTGGCTTGGTATATATGTTCGCAGTAAGGTTTGTTCAAGCTTTGCAGCACACTTGCATCTCATGCATCCATAGCCAATTGGAGATTGTACTTTGCCTTTTGTGCACTCAAACAATGTTCTTGTGGCTTTAACAATGGTATCTCATTCAATTGGTCGTTAGTTCGGTTGCCAGCACGTCTCGGGGGTCTCCACTGGGTTTGGGTAGACTCACTGGTTCTCTCCAGCCTCTCTGGCCGGTTCGTACTTATGCTGCGTGGTGCTTTCACCAGCTTTCCACACTGGAATGTGCAGACATCCTTCCGACTTGCTTCGTGGTCACACACCTTTCTTTCAGGCTCTGGAATGGAGAACACTGCCTCCCCGAGTCGCTGAGCCCCTGTGACCTCTCTCACAGCTCCCAGCATCTCCACGGCTCTTGCTTCTCTCACACAGCGTCTCTCTTTGTTTCGATGGCCTTCTCTGCTCTGCCACACCAGTAGGTTATTTCCATGTTCGTGAGCCCCTGCATAGGAGGCAACGCTCTTCTCCTGCACTGCCACACTCATTGGTGCAATTTCCATGTTTAAATGTCAAGCGCACAGGTGATTTGGGAAAACAACTATACTGCATTTTGTGCTTAGAGTTCTTGTTACCTTGTTCAAACTCCTTCATCCTCCTCGTCTCAGTACTTTGGGAATTCTGGGAGTTGAAGTCCATGGGCGTCATTGAACACATGGTGTTTAAGTAGTTTAAGTAAAGGTATCTTTGAAGCAGAAGCTGTTGTGTTGGGGCTTTGTGTGTTTGGGTCATAGGTGTCTGTTTGACCGGAAAAATATGAAGAAGAGGTTTCCTCTATAAGGTGGAACAAGCAGTTGACAATAGTTCATTAAGGTCTTGGGTAATGGAGGGTCTTCCTCATGAAAAAAGGGGAGATACTGCGTCTCGTCCAATGAAGTCATGACATCTCCCCGGTAGATGCCTCCTCCCATGTGATATCCTCCCTCATAAAACTGCCCCCAGGGTCAGGATCAGGTAGCGGCTGCCGTCCCCTGGCCACATGAGAGGAGGTCACTGCCAGGGAATCTGTGATGACTCCATTGGATTAATCACTTATCCCTCTATGTGAATTTATAAATTAGCGTATAGAACAGCTGTTCAGGAGGCATATATCCTTAGACTTACTGACTGAGAACCCAGTGAAAATAAAATCGGACATAGCACGAGGGGATTGGATTCAAACCAAGGAAGATCTGAGTAGATACATGCTTTATGGATATTTATGCAATAGTCACAAGAGTGTGGGTACCTTTGAACCTTGTCCGATACAATTTCCAGACAGAGCAGGGTTACAGAATTTGTATGCAATTTCGTTTTGAGGGTCTCTTAACAAATGAGATAATATGCATACAAAATGGTATTCTTCACAATATGGCTTATTGTGTTGTTCTCCATTTACCATTTACTTTTGAACTGCCCTGCTCTGTTGACACTGCATGTCCACCATTTTGATACATTTGTGAATATCCTAGCCTTGGCAGATCCAGAAAATATGTGTAGGAAAATGTTGGTGGGCACTTCAGTGGCATTGTCCCTTGCAATGTTAACGTTTTTATCTGTTTGTGGTCTCATATAAATGGGTAAATGAGTCTCAAGAACTGTTGTAGGTGTTTTATCTTTTCTTAGGAAGCATCATATGTTTTAACGGATGATGGAATGTAGTCAAAATGTGATTTATGTTATTTATATGTATATATCGTTTTAATAAATGTTTTATTGGAAATGTTGCATATGTACCTTTTATTGTAAAGGTTTATTTTTTAAACCATATACAATTGCATCATTACATCATTTTTGGGGCCTTAACATCTCATGGTGTAACAACCAATCTGTTAAGAGATCAGTTTACTTTATGCAGGATTCAAGGGGTCTTTCTGTTGTCGTGCTTGACCGGTACTGGCTTCTTTCAGCCCTCCATTCAGCCGGCTCATCAGTGAGACTGGTGTATAATTCTCTTTGATAACAGAAAATTACTTATCGTTTCTTCGAACTATAGAGGACACGATAAGGTCTTCTACCACTCTGAAAAAAGTGTCCCGTCCCGTCTTCACCTCCTTCAACTTAATTCTCTTAGAGGAGTTGTGGTTAGTACAGCAACCATTGCTTCATGGTTACACAACATTTTTTGCCTTCGGGACACCCTACAGGAGACAGTCTTATTGCACTCAGTAATTCTGTGTTCACTGAGGCTAACTTTCTGTCCATCCTTGGTTTGGTCTTTTTGCTCTCAGTGCACAAATTACCTTACTTGGAGCCTGCAATGGAATCCTGCACAAACTGATCTTGATTGGTTCCTAGATTATCCAACTGACATTCTTTCCACCTGGCATGAGCAGGGACACTCAGACAACATCATTATGGGAGAGGGATTTTAATTCATACTGACTTGTTATTGATGATAACTCTAGAGGATTGTACACTGCTCATTTAAGGGTGGATCTAATATTTACATCTTGTGTGGTAATGAGAGGGCTCACATTTTTGCTACCTGGGGAATGTGCAAACTCAATGGAAATGTCACCAGGAACTGTCCCTTGGCCCCACGTGGCACAATGGACCTAGCCGCTGGTCACCCGCTCGCCTGTCATTCCATCTAGGCTGAGCGGATGACTGCAGCACCGGTAACCTTGCTGGTGAGTGCCCTCTTGGGATTTTACATTTTGACATTGATGCGTGTGTTCCTTTGTTGCCTGTGTCCCCTGTTCCTGTTTTCCCTGCTCCCCTTCCCCTTTCTTCCCCTCTTTCCCGCCCGCCTCCCGGCCCGCCCAACCCCCCCTGATTGGCTTTCCCCTCCTTTTCACTCACCCTCCCTGGGCAGGACCCTACCTGGCAGTCCCACGGCTAAGGGCCCCTAGGCAAAGGGCGGCTGCCCTTAGGCGGCTCATGGTTGTGTCTGCAGGTGTCTTCAGGGGATGCCAGTTTGCCAGTCTACACCTTGGTTAGTCCCGCAGGCTTCCCTGCTTACCCCTGACCACCTAGCAGACTTCTAACCTTGGTGTTTTTCCTTCTTGTTTCTCAAATTTGCACTTGCATTGTTTTGTTAGCTTAAATTGCATTGTGAAACCTAGGCCTTTCTCCCACTTTTCAGGATTCTCAAACTTGGATGTGTTTTTGTCCTCCTGTTTTTAAAAAAATTGCATTGCAATGGTGCTTGAATTAGGAGTGTCATTGTCTTGTCCAATTGCTCAACCATCTCGCTTCTCGCTGTCTTGTCTGCTTGCACCCTGCTCTGTGTCATTCCCTAGTGCTCTTCCATTTCCTATCCCTTCCCCCTCTACTCTTCTACTCTATGGTGCTCTCTGTCGCTTCTATTTTTTCGAACTGCTTCTCTGTCGACTATCCTGCCCTCCTCACTAAATCTGGAAGGAAGAAGTTTAAAAAGCACATCCTGGTCTCCAACCAAGGCCTCCCTATTGCCGACACCTATACCAGCGCCTCCTCCAGGCAAACTTTCACCGACATCCTCTTTGTCATTCCCTCACCAGACCTATGGACCCTACATATGGTCTCTGTGCTCTCGACTTTCTCTTCTTCTCCCATTAATGGTGGCACCCGGTGGGATGCCCTCCTTGCCTCCTTCCAGACCTCTAAGGTCATCATTAATGGCTATGTGAATGGCACCGTCTTGTTCCAAGGCCCTCAGGCCAACCTTCTCCTCTTTGATAGATGCTTCCCGTGCCTCGTCAATTTCCTTTCTTCTCCTGTTGTCCCCTTCCCCCACAGCATCATCATCTCGCCCTACTGCATCCTCCTCGGTTACCTTGCCCTCTCCTTCCCTCTCCCCCGCTCCTTCTACACCTCTGCAGGGAGTACCTCTGATTTGTACCCCTCCCCAGAAGTCCTTCAAGAGCGGCAACCTTCTCCATATTGCCACTTTAACTCTTGCTCGGCTGTCGAACGCTCCTCCGACATCTGCCGCCTCCTGGAGGAACTTGACCTCGATGTCCTCGGTCTCACCGAGACATGGTTCACGGCCAGCTCTGTCACAAGCTTTGACACTCTCCTCCCTGATGGCTACAAGATCCTCTACGCACCCAGGTCCAACCGCTCTGGAGGGGGCGTAGCCCTGATCTTCCCAGAGTGGATTCCTGCCTCTGTCATTCCTACGCAGGCCTACTCCTCTTACGATTGCCTGGTCTGCAGGCTCTCTCTCACCCCTAGCCATTCCCTTATTGTGGCTACTATCTGTCGGCCACGTGGTCAGATCTTCACCTTCCTCTTTGAGTGGGCTGACTTCTCCTCTTCACTCCTGGTCTCGACCACTCAACTCCTCCTTCTTGGAGACTTCAACATCCACCTGGGTGCCTCTTGTCCTCCCCCTGGACTCTTTCGCAACCTCTGCAACTCTCTCTCCCTCTCGATTCTCCCCTCGGGCCCGACTCACTCTGCAGGACACACTCTGGATTTGTAGATCTCCTCAGACCTTCTCCTTTCTGTCCCTCTCACCACTCTTCTCTCCTGGAGTGATCACTTTCTCATTTCCTCTCATCTCACCCTCTCCACCCCACAGGCCAAGCCACCTCCATCGCTGCCACCCACCTTCTCGGTCAACCGGCCCATGAAGCGCGTGTCAGTCGAGGCTTTCGCCGCCACTTTCTCCCCCCCCCTTCCACTTTGGCTGACTCTCACCCTGACACAGCCCTTTCCATGCGCCACTCTGCTATATCTGATACTCTTTATATTCTTGCCCTGCCATGAGAATCCGCATGAAGCCGGAAGCCGAAAGCCAAGTGCAACTCCTGGTACGACTCAGACCTTGTCACCCTTAAACGCAAGTGCAGGGTGGCTGAGAGGAAATGGTGTGCTTCATGTACATCCTCTGACAAACTGGCCTGCTGCCTGCTCCAAAGGCAATATCGGCTCTCTGTCCTCACCAAGAAGAGAGCGCATCTCCAAGCCCGCGTCTCTGCGGCATCTAATAACTCGGCTGAACTGTTAAAAATCTGCAAGGAACTGGCCAATCCTGCTGCAGTCTCTACCGCTCCTGTCCTTTCCCATGCCCTCTGCACGGCACTGGCTTCTCAATTCATCTCTAAAACTCAGGACATCCTGTCCTCACTCTCCTCCTCTCCCCTCGCCCCCTCTACTCCCTGCTCTTCTTTTGGCCCTTCTGTTCTCCTCTGATGAGGTTTCTAGACAAGTCCGATCTATGAAAGTCTCGTCCAAACAGGTTCACCCCTGCTCCTCCAAAACCATTAAGGACCACATTGACTCCCTGGCTCCTGCCCTGGCCGACTTCTGCAACCACTTCTTCGCCACAGGAGTCTTCCATACCCCCTGTAGCACTCCCTTGTGCACCCTCTTCTTAAACCCTCTGCCGACCCCTCCTGCCTGGCTAACTATCGCCCAATCTCCATCACTCCCTTCCTGGGCAAACTCCTAGAAAAGCTGGCCATCTCCCAGCTCAATCTCCACACTGAATCTGTTGGCTGCCTTCATGACCATCAGTCTGGCTTCATTGCTGCCAGATGCACGGAAACTGCACCCCTGAACATCCATGGAGACCTGCTCTGCAACCTTGATTCTAACACCCCCTGTGTCCTCATCTTGCTTGATCTCTCTTCCGCCTTTGACACGGTCAACCATGCCATCCTGCTCAAATGTCTGCGTGATAACCTGGGTATCACTGGTCAGGCCCTGGCGTGGCTGACCTCTTTCCTCTCTGGCCGACCCTCCCAGGTCCAACTTGGGTCCTTCCTCTCCGCTATCTTTTTCTCTACCTGTGGTATCCCCCAGGGGTCTAACCTCTCTCCCTGGCTGTTGAACCAATAACTGGCACTTCTTGCCCACCACATTGCCGCTTTATGTCCCAACTTTCAGTGCTATGCGGATGACACTCAGCTCATTTTCAGGCGACCCTCGGCCACCTCTTCTCTGTCTCTCATCACTGACTGTCTGTCTGCTATCCAGGCCTGGTGTGCCGCCAATGACCTCTGCCTTAATGCCAGTAAGACTGATATTCTCCTCATCGGCACACCCACTCCCTCCTTTCCTGTCTCTATCTGGCCAGCCTCTCTTGGCCCTCTTCCTGCTCCCACCTGCGAGGCAAAAAACCTCAGGGTCATCTTCGACTCCACACTCTCCTTCTCTCCTCACATCTCTGACGTCTCTAAGAAGTCACACTACCAGCTGCACCTCCTTGGAGGTATTCTTCCTTTCCTCTCCTTCCCCCAGAAGCTCACTGTCTCCAGAGCTGTGGTTCTCTCTAGGCTGGACTACTGCAACAGCCTCTTTCTAAATTTGCCTGCCTCTACTCTCTGCCCTCTGCAACTCATCCAGAACAGGACTGTGAGACTTTTCCTTGGCTTCAAGCCCAGCGATCCAATCTCTCCAGGACTGAAATCTCTGCACTGGCTCCCAGTGGCTACATTCAACTCTCTCTTCATAAATATCTTTCTTCTCGAGCCCTGCCCTCCTCTGCCTCCAACTCCCTTGGGGGCAGTTGCTTTTCCAAGCAACGAGTTGGCAGTAGATCTCTTTCCTCGGCTGGGGCCTCCCTCTGGAACAGCCTCCTTGCCACCCCAGAAACTTGAGGAGAACCATCTCTGGTTCAGGAAACACCTCAAAACTTTCCTCTTTGCTTCTGCTTTTTTGCCTCCTCTCTCCTGCTGACCTCCTGGCTGAAACTGTACTGGCTACCTGGCCACCCTCTGATCTCAGGCCCAGGTCCCTTCCCCGCCAGTCACACACACCTGCACTGCCTGCCTGACAACCCCTGCACTTGGGACTGTTCCTGTATCCCTACAGTCCCACCACCAGCACTTGAGACCTGATTCCTGCACTTAACTTTGCACTTGCCACCTGCTGGCCGTTACTTACTTTGGGATTACTTTTCCCTAGTACTGCACTGTCCCTTCCCCCTCCCTCTGCCCTTTCCCTTCCCCCAACCCATGCACTTGCGCGATCTGAATGCCACCTGGCCTAGGAGGGTCGTTGTCTGTCCTCCCTTTGTTCCCCCTCCCTTGCCTCATCGCGCCTTGAAACACTTGTGTGTAGGCACGCTTTAAATGCTATATCATATCAATGGGGCGCCTTGTTCCCATATTGACTACATATTGTTGTCCCACATTATTTGAGCTATGCACCTATTTTGAAGTTGTACTTTCTAACTGTTTTATATTGTCTATGGACTTAGAATTCCCCCAAGTAGAAAACATATATAGCTTCCCATACTTAAACTTTCCTCAAAAGGTAACTGTACCTTTAGACCGATAAGAAAATTAGTAAATCTAATTCTGAAGTCCACTACTTCAGTAGTACTCTTGCTAATCGAGAGATAAGAAATTTGTTTTCCCCTCTATAGGTTTGTCTCATAAACCACAACTTCGTTTTATGCTTCAGTTGCTAGCTTTAACCATCTTTTGAAACATATAAGATCGTTATGACGAAATACTAGCCCTTAAGGAAAAATAACTTTGTGCCACGATTAGGAGGCTCAAGAATTCTTGCCCTAATACCTTCTGCTTCAGAACAGAAATCCCTTACCTAAAACAACACTGCAAAAATTGTCTCAATGGGTAAAAATACTTTTTGTTTAATATGATCCGCTTATACTGCATGTACTCCTCTCTAAGAAATCTGCAGACTTTTGGGGCTTGACCAATATGGAAATAGGAAATCAGCAATGCTTGCAGCTAAATCTGTTCACTGAAGATGCCTGGTTTACACATTTTTCCTGTTGTAGCTTGACCAAAGATTACACACTTGAATCAATTTGTTCTTTTGACTTCCTGCTGGTCATTGTCCTTTGAACAAGAGGACATTGCCTCTCTTATTTTAAAATTGAAGAACTCCCGAAAGGGTGCCTAACTGTGTTATGAAAAGTTGTCCTTGGCTGTGGGCGGAAACTCTTACTACCTTATTTAAGTAGATTCTATCTATCCATACTTTTCCAATGTCTTGGTTCTTTAAAAAGGGAAATGGGTTGTCACCTTCTAATTACCGACTGGGACGAGTTTCTCCACTTGTATAACTATTCCATGTTGACTTCCCAGTCCTCCCATTTTCCCTGTTACCTCTCACTTCATGGGGGAATTTGTCCGGGGCTGCCGTCGCTCAGAACCTTTTCTCTTGCTTCCTTCTTTCTCCGTTTTCTCCATTGGCATCTCTTCGCCCGTGCTTGCTTCGCTTTCATGTTATGGTCCGGCATCCCTCCTGGGCACCGTGCCATTATGGATATGTCTGTGCATTGGTGTCAGCGTAGTTGGTACAGATCACACCACCAACTGTTGTCGGGTCCTCAGACCCTTGGTTTACCAGCAGTTCAGTATGCTGTCTTCCCAGCGCCTGATCCTCTAACTTTGAATGTTCCTGAGTTTCTCAGGCTCTGTGGCTCTTGCTGGCTTCACCTCCCACTTGGGTTACGCTGTCAGGGGGCCCTCTCCTGCTGTTATACGATTCTCTGTCTCTCTCTTCCTTCCCAACATGCCTTCCCCTCCTTAAACGTCCTTGTCGCAGTGAAGTTGAGGTTTGTCCTTAAAGTGACAGCTTTTTTTCTGGACTCTTGTGATACATGTTAATGTTGTCTTCAGTCCACTCCTGGTTCTTATGGCTGTTAAGCATTTCAGGCAGTCCCATGTATGTCATCATAGGGAGGAGTTGGGGAGTTCCTTAAAGAACCTGAGTCCTTATCCCTTAAGGGGGATTCTGTCCCAGCAAGGTCCCACTCTACCCCTAGGGAGGTTATTGTGGAGTGGGCTCACCTCCCTATCCTCACATGGGGGGCTCCCCCTGGGCAGAAGGGACAAACTCCCTAGATTCATCACATGACCCATAGCATTCCTGAATGCTTGCAGCAAGATCTTCGCTTCTCTAACTTGAAAAGACCTTGACCGTGGGTTGCATCGTCGGGCAGACTGGAATGTTTCCAGATGTGTATTTAGAAAATCTGTAGGAACCCAACTGAATGGTTATATTTGAGCCTGCTACAGAATTAAGCTTGGATCAAGAATTCTCTATCTATTTGTAGCAAGTATTGACTCTACTGCAGCATTGATTATGTAAATCGGTGTAGATTGTGGAACAAGTTAGCAGCGTTGGGACTTTCTGAAGGTCTTCTGTACGTTGTCGTTTAAGTTCATACCAACAAGTCCAACTAGGTAACCTGCTAAAAATAAATTCGACTTCTCGAGGTGTAAAAGAAGGTTACATGCTTGCACACTGTCTTATTAATGTCTATATCTCTGATTTGAAATCAACTTTTATGGCAACTCGCTAACTTCCGCCAAACATTGGAAACCAACGCATATAGTGACTTGCCCTATGCTGACAATATTATGTTATTTGATCACACTCCTGTGGGCTTTGTCTCGAGTCAGAAGAAGGACACAGACTCTTAGAGGACATGGTCCACAATATTTTATATTTTCTTAAAGTAAGAATAATAAGACCTAACTTTCCCTATATTTCTGCATGGTCCCTACCTATCTGACTAATTAAGGTGCTCGTCCGCCCAGTATGAGGGTGCAGAATAAAGAAGTCCACTGTAAAAACCATACTATTTGAACCTACCACTATATATAAACTAACTTGGGATGGGAGAATGGCTCCCTTCTCCTTACGATATTTCTAGTATCCGTCTATACAGTCTGGATTAGTACAGGTTCCTTAAATAGCTTGTCGTGATTTCTTGGGTCAGTCTCTGGGACTTTTCCTCCTCCTATGGAAATCCCCGTAAGGGTTTTCTTACAAGTTTCATACTCTTGGTTGTGATTCTCAACGTATCTCTGGATACACTTGTTGTTCGGGTGTGCTATCCCACCTGTACAATGATAGTTCAGTTCACTTTTGTCTATTTGACCTTGTATCTGCTGTATTATTTTCCCCTTTTCCCAAAATAGTATGTTCACTGCTTCTGGTCTTTCTTTAATTAACTTTTCATATTATCACTTTCTATGTTTGCTTGCTTCAGCATTACATTTGTCTCATAATTATTACTGAGACGAGGTGGCTGTACAGTATAATGATTCCCTCTCTGAAGCCTCCTGTAACTTCCGTCATCCTGGTTACCTTCGGTTTTCAAGCAGAAAAGCTTCTGGTGTCTGGTTGCTCGGCATCTGTCTTGTTCATCCTGGACAGCCGACACGTTCCCTTCGTGGGTGTCTACTTTCTTGCTGCCTCTCTTCGTGGTTTCTCATCTCTTTGGGCTGTCCCAGTGCTTGGATGAGTAACCAGACAGCCTTTGGTTCCATGTTTTCTGTTGTATCTGCAGACCTGTGGTCAACCACAGATCCTCTTCCGTGGTCTCGCCACCACCTATTTGCGGGCTCCTGCCCTGCTGGTTTCTCAGGCTTCAGGTTTGCCGTAGCTCTGGCTTCTCATCTTCTCATCTGACAATCTTAAGCAAGTTTGTATCTCGGAGGTTTCCTGATTTCCTGATTGTCGCGCAGCTCAGGGTTTCCACTGGTTGATGTCTGTGTTTTATTCACTCCCTCTGGCTCATTGGGGTTACATTGATGAACGTCCATGTCCCAGTGGATAGGTGATTTAAAGGAACATATCCTTTTCCTATAAGATCATTGCATTTCTGAAGATTTTCTTCGTCATTTATGATGTTTAGGAGTTTCTGCTATTTGAGAGCATGCCATGTAGGCCATACTGTGCTCTGCTTTAAGGGAGTACCTCACATGGACGGGAGTCCTTGTCCCCTGAGGAGTCTCTCCTGGTGAGGTCCCACTTGCCTCGACCCCTAGGGAAGGTGTTGCAGAGTGGGCTCATCTCCGCAGCCTCACGGCAAGGGGGCTCCCTTGGGGAGAAGGGACAAATTCCCTCGAATCGTCATGGCTTAAAGGGTGGGCTTTCCTCCCTACACACTTACTTATTGGAAAATGAGCTTGAGTTAAACATATTCAAGACTAAGATCATACATTTTTCAAGTTCATGGAAATCAGCTGTGTTTAACTGGGCACTTCACGGGAACACAACACAACAGTTAAACCACAGCACCTATTTAGGATTTCAGATCTACAGCAAGCCAAATGTATCCTTACACTTTTCTCTTTTAAGGAAAAACATACTCTTATTAGCAGCGCAATTTAGGAGTCTCTTGTTAAGATTCTGTCACTTTTAAATTCTGCCTTTGTTAAAATTATTAAGGTAATATCTTGCATTACCTATGGTTTAGAAGTCTGGAATCTGTCTGATTGGACCCACTGTCCTAGGCTGCTGGGCACCCTATGGAGGAAGGCCCTTGCATTACCCTTGTGTTCCAATCTCGACCAATGGATATGGACTTGTCATTAACTCTTTAAAACACTGTGTTCATTGAAAGATGTTCACACTTTATCATAAGATCTTGATTCCAACAATAGTGACATTTGGTAACAAGATGCTGTGAAGAGGAAGGACCTCTAGCTCACAACAACCGGCAGCCGGTTAACGAGAGCAGTCACGAGTCAGTACCCAAATGCGGTCGTAAATTGCTTGAACAAGACCAGCAGACATGCAACCCTGGCCGAGACTCGGGAAGGAACAGCGTCCGCGATTCAGAAAGTGACCGCATGTCAGAACTTGACCAGGAACCAAACGGCGGCCGTGGTGCGGAATCCGACCGCGGATCACACTTATACAACATGTTGGATGAAACCGATGAGAAACACAACACACCCAATACGGCTACACGGACTTGGGGTTGGTCGGATAGCACGGACCCCGACCATGAGGCAGCAATAATACCCGCTCCCCGGGCGTGTTACTTACTACACTCACATGAAGTTTTTCCCAGCAACAGTCAGAACCAGACAGGAGGGACATGGGAGAGTGTAGCGGAGCAACCCTCAACCAGAGAGAAAGGGGGCGGGGCTTTGGGGAATATTTCTAGACGTGACAACAAAGATGCCTCTGATTGGTTGATTAGTGTTTTATCCCTATATAAGAGTGAAAGTAACAAAGGACTGTGTGTGTTTCTTCCACGCTCTTTCAGAACATTCGAGCCGAGTGAGAAAGAGTCACACCAGAGAGGCTCTGGGCCTATGAAGATTGAAAGGAGGAATTTGAAGACTCATCCATACCGAAGAAGACTGAACTAGTTTTTATTTTCTCTCTTTCACCTGAGTAAAGGATTTTAATTTTCTTCATCCCTGCCTTCCTGCCTCATCATTACAGATGCTAAAAGAGTTATCGGATAATTGTGATAAAGTACTGCTCCGTTTGGGTACTGGTACCCACGACTTTATTAGTAACCCACATTTCTTAAATCAAGGTTCTGGGAGATGGACTGATAACCAAGAGAGACTACTTAAATACAAAATTAATAGATATTGTGCATTGGAAGTTAGAAACTGGGGTAATTGGCAACCTACTAGTCACATTTCCTTGTGCACATTTCTCAGACTTTTGTTTTTGTGTTCAGATTTCGACTTAATACTCTACAATTGGCAAAATACAAAATATTCTTTCTAATGGATTGTGTCCTCCCACATATTCCTCATCTTTGATGTCTCCAATATCCAGCTTCAGCTGCTTAGGAAATAATTTTCGTCCGAGGGCGCTGTGCATTGATGCAGTGGACTCGATGTCCCTCGAGGGCCTCCGGCTCGAGGATGTCATTATGAAAGATATGATGATATGATATTTTATTTGTATCGCGCTCGTACACCAGTGTACACAAGTGTTACAAAGGCATATATAGCACGTGCAGTGCCTGTTGGCTTCAATTCCGTTTTTCCGAGTAAGCTTACGCTTTGAGAACTACAGCGCGCTTTCCTTGAGAAATATCAGAAAATATCGTCTTCGACACCGACTACCCCAAAAACCGGGTTTTAAAAGTGTCAAGACTGCGATGCGAAGATGCCGCTGACTGATCCGCATAGAGTATGCTTGTGGTGTCTCAGTGTGGAGCGCAAGACGTTGGCCTGTTCAAAGGGCCAATCGATGATGGGGAAAGCTCTGATGGAGCATGAGGGGAATTTGGCGGTAGGTAGGTTCCCTAAGAAATCCCCTTTGACTACCCCATCGAAAAAGCCTTCTTCTGACGAAGCGAGAGGGGACCCTCCTCGATGAAAGAAGACAAAAAGGTCCAGGTCACGGATTGGCTCCCACCTCACGTCGTCGAAGAAGTTGAAGAGGCATCACAAATTGCGTACTTCGATGTCCTCGTCCGACTCTTCACCTCTGAGGACGATATCCTGTCCCATTAAGGCCTCCACTCCAGCGGAAGGGAATCATTCAGGCAGGAAATGCTTAAAATATTTGAGAGCCAGAAACCCTCGAAGCAAGCAGGCCATGCTTCTACCGCGCCTTCTGAAGCCGGTAAGGGAAGGGCTTGAGCCAAATCCTGCCCGCCCTCGAGCCCGGGGCAAAGGCCAGATTCGCATCAAGAGCCGTCGAGGAAAAATCATCGAGGGATCCTTCAAGCCATAAGTCAAAAGACAAGTCGTGTTCGTTGACGCCAGCGGCACCATCAATGCCAATGAAGCCTTCGGTGCAATCAATGTCGAAAACCTCTACATCGAAGACATCATGGGCATCTGGCTCGAAACCTTCGAAGCCTTAGCATTTACCCGAGATGCAGAAAACCTTTAATTCCTTTACCAAGGAAGGATTTCTTTAAATCTCTGACCTCCATTTATGAGGACCATGAGCCGTCTGATGAGGATGTTGTGCCTTTTGGTTTGCAGTATGGCACACGAAATGTCCCCGATAGTTTCATATCAGAAGAATCCAGATTGAAAGAGCTACATGAAAATGTACAGACAACCAGTGGAGTGGACATTTCACCGGAATTGGAATTTGGAAAGTCTGAGAAAGTTGAGCACGCGGATGCCTCATATAGGCATTTGATGACCAATGTAGTGGATTATCTGGGATGGAGCAGACCTGCCCTCCCATTCAAACGGGATGACCTCACGGTTATCCTGTCAAAGTGATCCTATCTTACCTTTACATATTGCTCTTCAGAAGAGAGTAAGTGCCAATTGGGAAGCACCAGAGTCAAGTCCAGCAGTAAATAAGAACCTGACAAGGAAGTAGTGACCCCAGCTACTTGTCGACACCCTACCCCAAAAGTCTGATGGTGCCTTAAAACAGACTGCTTATCCGACCATCCCACCGGATCAGGATGATAAAAGGGTAGGTGCCTGGTCAAGGAAAGTCTTTTCTGCTGGGAGCATGGCTCTTAAATCAGCCAACTCCCCATGTGCCCTAGCAAAGTTTGCCCTCTACGGGGCTGCATTTCTATGGCAGCTGAGCATATTCCCAAAGGGGAGGAAAGAGACAGTTTCTTGGCCATTGTAAAGGTTGCCAAGTAGGCCATGTGCGAGTCTCTTCGTCAGGTTTGGATTCTGCTGACAGTGTCAGCAGAGCCATTGCAGCAAGCACAGTAGTACACATGTTTGCATGGTTGAGGAAGTCTGGATTTGCACCGTATGTGCAGTCTGGACTCCTTAACATGCTTTTTGATGGGTCTCATCTTTTTGGCAGCAAGGCTGACGAAAGCCTTGAGAAGCTGCAGACCTCGAAGGCGTCAGCCAAGTTTCTGGATGCCGATATTGGGCAACCTCAGCCATTTCACTCCAGTGGAACGTCTTTGATGGGTAGATCCTTTTGCTACTACTCCTCAGTTGGAAGAGCAAGTGGAATGGCTAGTCAAAGAGGCCAAAGAAGATTCCCTCGTGGTAGACAACAACATCCACTGCTTCAGTCGCCGCAAAACCTCTGAGTTCTTGACTTACGACACCCCAGTGGGAGGCAGACTGTCTCAGCATCTGGAAGAATTGCAAGTCATTACTTTGGATGATTGGCAACTACAAAGCATAGCCCAAGGTTACTGCCTCCCCTTCGTTCGGAGACCTCAGAACCATCCACACCGGGGAGCCATTCTTTGAGGGTTCAAGATCCGTTCCTTGTGCAGGACATTTTGACCCTGCTAGAGAAAGGTGCTATGGATCCAGTACCTGTAACGGAGAGGAACCAAGGATAGTATTCTCTATATTTCCTAATCCCCAAGAAGGACGGAGGACTGAGACCCATCTTGGACTTGAGATACTTGAACAAGTTCCTCAGGAAGGACAAATTCAAGATGGTCACACTTTCTCAGATCCTTCAGGCCCTCCAACTCCAGGATTGGATGGTGTCATTGGACCTTCAAGGTGCTTATTTTCATGTACCAATCCATCTCAAGCACAGCTCTTGGCGCGTCTCATCAGTTTCGAGTTCTGCCGTTCAGGCTGACCTCCACCCGAGGGTTTTCACCAAGTTGATGGCGGCTGTGGCAGCGAGTCTCAGGAGAGGGGCGATTTGCATCTAGCCTTACCTGGACGATTGACTGTTCAGGGCGCATTCTCCCGAACAAGTCCTGGATCATCTCATCGTCACCTACCACTCCCTCCACAGACTGGGATTCTCCCTCAAGTCCCACATGGTACCATCTCAAAAGCTCCAATTCATCGTGGCTGTATTGGATGCATCCTTGGGAGAAAGACCTTGCAACCCGAGGTGAGGGCTCAAGACCATCTGCAGATGGTCACCAAATTTCAGAGAGCCCAGGGTCTCCCAGCCTTAGATTTTTTTTTAGGTTGCTCGGTCTCATGGCATCCTGCATTTTCCTGGTGGCAGAGGCTCGCCCTTCAGATGAGTTCCCTTCAATGGGCGCTCAGGACACAATATTCTCAGTTTCCAGGCAACATGTCGGACCTACTTCAGGTTCCAAGCAGGGTTGCACAGGATCACCTGTGGTGGGCTGTGCAAGGACAATATTCTGAAGGGAGAACCTTTTTGGCAACCATGGCTGGAGATGACCGTACTGACGGACGCCTCTCTCGTGGGGTGGGTAGTTGTCAGGAAACTAGCTCCCCGTACCGCCAAACGTTATGCCAAACATGCAAGTCCCGAATCCCAGAGATCTCCTCACGTTTCCAAACCCTCCGACAACGCTGCGGGTTGCCTTGGAAACGCTGATTGCCTGAGCACGTACGTGCACGACTACGGCGTGTGCAACGTTCCCCTTGCGGTCACGTGACTCTGTATAAATCTCCGCCCTGACCGTAGAACGCTGCTTCTGAATTTTGTCATTGGAGCTCTCTTCTTGTTGTTACCTCTTGCCTTGAACCACGACCTTGTTTTTGCCCTACGGATTGATATTGGACACCCCTTGCCTCGTACTTGATACTTTGTGTTCCTTGACTTCGGATCGAATGACCATTGCTCTTGCCTTACGTTTTTCTGTCTTGTGGCCTCGGAACTCACTTCCTGCACGTCCTGTTACACAGAATCAATCATCTGTTTTTTCCCAGGACCTTTCGCGAGCACAAACTGTCCTCTTCATCCAGAAAGGAACTCTTTTCACTTTGGGAACTTGTCACAAGGAACACATTCACTTTGGGAACTTGTCACGGACTTCCATTTCCCTACAGGCGTCCGCGTGCCGGCGGGTACAGGTTTAGGTTGGATTGTCTCTATTTTGGAACCACGCTCCTCGGACGGACTTCGTATTTCTTCTGGGTTTCTACTTCCACTGCTGGAACATTTTCACGGACAAGCACCAAGACTGGTTTCCTGGATATCTCTGGCCTTCCGCTCTGTCTGACTTGCTATCATTGCCCAGAGGTATCCCACTACGTGAGTACTTTGGTTTGCTCAGTTATTGTTTGCTCTTGTTTGATTCGTGAACCCAACTCCTGACACTGTTCTCTGTCTAGGCGGCTGTGTTCCGACTCACCATAATCTTCCGGGCAATTCCCCTTCCAAACAGTCCTTTGGTACTATTGGGAGTTGCATTGTCAGGAAGATTTCTACAGCTAGACTACGCGCTCAACTGAACCCCGGTCTCGCCACCAGGTCTACGTGGGTGATTCCTCACAGCAGTCCACGCCAACGATCTGACAATCAGCAGCCGTTGGTCTCCATCAGAGTCCAAACTACACATCAATCTTTTGGTGCTGAGAGCAATTAGACTTGCGCTGAAGGCTTTTCTGCCTTCTGTACGGGGAAAGAATGTCCTGATAATGACAGACAATACAGTGGCCATGTACTGTCTCAACAAGAGGAGGTGTAGGGTCACTATCGCTGTGCAGAGAGGCAATGCAGCTCTGGTTATGGGCAATACAAGAAGGAATCTCTCTATTGGCGTTCACCTAGCAGGAGAGAACACAACCTTGGATGTTCTGAACAGGCAGAGCACAGTCTCCCACGAGTGGGAGCTAGCTCAGGAAGTCCTTCAAGAGATCTTCTTCCTTTGGGGAACCCGTCAAGTGGATCTGTTCGCGACCAGTATCAACCGGAAGTGTGAACTGTACTGCTCCAGTGAATTTCCCCCAAGAGGAGCTCCAGGATGCACCTTCATAGTGGACTGGGTGTTTCCACTCTTGTACGCGTTTCCTCCAGTCCCTGTCATCCTCACGTGATCAGGAGGTTGAGAAAGTTCAGCAAATCCATTATCCTAATTGCTCCGGATTGGTCCAGGAGGACGTGGTACCCGGACCTTCTAGACATATCCATCTGCCCTCCAATAAGTCTTCCACAAAGTGAGGACCTTCTCTTGTGAGAGGAGGGTCGGGTTCTCCATCCAGAGGTCAAGACACTCAGCCATCACAAATGGTTTCTGAGAAGCTGAGGTGCAGGGATTGGGACCTCCCGGATGACGTAATGGAGATTTTGCTTTCGGGCAGAAGGCCAGCAGAGAAGTCTTTGTACTGCTACCCTTGAAACACATTCTGCAGCTGGTGCAGGGACAAGAATGTGGATACTTTGCGAAACACCAGAGGTGTTATCCTTTCTGCTGAACTTGACCAATCTGGGGCTCCATGTTGAGACCATTAAAGGTTATTAAGTTAATGTTACATAGGTATGGAATCATGGAATCAGTTGGCTGTAGGAGTCAAAAGTAGCTAGCTGTTGATGTCAAGCTGAGCAGGGTTTACCTGGTTGCCAACAGGAGCTAAATAGCTCGTAGCAATTTTGATCCCCATAGGATATTCCTGTTAAGTTCAAGCTCATGTTGTAAAGTTTTCACAAAGCCACAATTTGAGAGGTTACCATACCTACCACTGCTAGTTCGGAATATGTGAAATATTTTTGGGGACATGAACAAATGCATACAGAAAATACAGTTTACATATATATATATGTATGTATTGAAGTTTCCCACAATTTTACAATACAAATTCTTGGGAAGATTGTTCTTTTAGTCCTTGTGAGAGGGAAAAATAGCAATCTTGAGGCTCATGTTTTGATTCAGATAATACATTTTGTTTTCCTGAAACACAAGAACGGTTCGCAAAAAGGATAACTAATCCTGGCTAAATCTCCCAAAACAGAGTGAAGGTAATAGTAAATGTTGACTACAAAGTGGGGTTCACCGGGCTCTAGCGTGGTGCCATCAACTTAGGTTAAAGTAAAAATAAAGGTTCAACTAATGATCATATCAGGAGGCAATCTTGATGATAGATTCACTCTGTTTCTGGGTTTGCACTTCTGCTCCTTGATTTCTTGAGAATGTGGCGTGTTTCTGTTAAGTGTCCGATGCCAGTTACTTGTGGACGTTGGACCTCAAGGGCTGTTTGCGCTCTCGTATGCCACTTGTTTCATAGCTGTACCCAACTTTACCATACAAACCACCTCCAATTCAGGGAGCTTTTGGGTCAGAGAGCTGCTTGTTCCAAACTTCAAGGCAAGCTGCACTCTTGGGTGTCAGTTCATTTTCTCTCTTTGGGTTAGCAAGGTTGTTTAGTTACCTTGATTAACTTGCTGATTCCACTGGATGCAGATTCTTGTGGTTTCCGTCTAACTTCACTCTTCTTTCTTAGCGCCTGTAGGGTTGGCCCCTGACAGTCTAACCCCAAGGCCATAACTCGGTCCCCATACCTCTGTTTCTCCTGAGCTTAAGTCCCACTGACGCTGCGTTTCACTCCCTACGCCCCTTCTGCTTACCGACCATCTTGTTTTGGCGACTTCCGGGTATTATTTATGAGTTTCGTTGTCCACCACGTTTTGCCGTTGCCCATTCTCCCCAGCTTTTGGCCTTTCTAGGAGTTCTCTCTGTCCCACTTTCCTTCTCCATCGGCCTCCTTTTCCCACTCAACTTCAACCTAATCTCCTGTCCTTCTTAAGTTGTTAACCTCTCCTTGCCAAGCTGTCAATCCTTTCTGCCGCAGCCACCTCACCTTCACAAGGTTTTTTTCCTCCTCCCTGATCTTTCCCTTCTGACATGCTGCCTTGTTCAGGATCCCTTCTTCTGCCCCACCCTCCTGCTCTTCGCCAGTATGCTCTACAGTCTCAGAACGTCCCGCAACGTATATGTGGAAAGAGCCTCTTTTATACAGTGGGTAATGGAATGACTGGTACGGGTGACCAGTGTCTTCCTGTGTTTCCCGCTCCTGATTGGTCCTCAGTCTCATCATTGTTTCCTGACCTAATGTATGAATGATTGTGGGCTGTCTTTTCTTCCTTTCTGTAATTAATAGGTTCTAAGTAATGCAACTGCAGTAGGCTGACATACACCTTAATTAATGAGACTAGTGATGGTTTTGAACAGATGTAATAGGTTCTAAGCAGAAGGCATTTCTAGTGCCAAGCAGGAGCCATTTCTAGTCCCTGGAGCCTTTTTTGTTTTCTGGGGACCAGCCCTACTACTGAGTGCAGGGCGGATATTCTGCACCCCATTGTGGGTGTTAGTTTTCGAAAAGGGAGAGCAGTTGGGTTCCTTGTCTCATTTTTCCCCTTTAAGAAAATGAAAAGTAAGGGAAATGCCTGATCCATTACACGGTTTGAGCCTGAGTGAGCAATACATTGTGGGAGGTATGGTCTCAAAAGTTCCTATTCTGCAATAGTTTGGGGAATTAGTTGATTGTATGTCTTGGATTCTTTCCAGAAAGGGTTCTGCTTCCTGACCTTCTACTGTGGTGTCCCTTGTTCCCCCTGCACCCTGAAATGGGGGTTTATGACACCAATGGGGATTGGTGTTTATGGGACCTTGGAGGGGTTGGGAATGCGCTCTTCAGATCAAGGGCAACATGAAGGAACCCTGGGGAGTCCCCCTTTACCCCCATATACTACCTCTAGGGTCACATATCATGGTGTTCCCTTACCCCCAGAGTCGCCTTAACTGTTAAGTGGTTTCTTTGAGAATACATCCTGGAAGCACATTTAGTCGATTTATTATTTTATTTTTTAACTCCTTTCACTGCGAATCCATTAATTGGAGACCCCCCACACTCCCCCCTTAATACCCAAACCCAACCGCGATCTTCATTGCAGTGAAATGTGTTCAAATAATTCGATGTAATGGGCTTCGTTGAAATATTCTGCAATGTAATGGTGGAATACTGGTAAAGGATACAAAAATATGATAAAATCTCTCTGTGCATGGTGATATATCTTCCTTTCTCAACCCTGGCAGATTGTGGTGTGGAAACGGTACAGTGACTTAAAGAAGCTCCATGGTGAGCTGTCCTACACACATCGGAATTTGTTCCGTAGGATGGAGGAGTTCCCACCATTTCCCAAAGCACAGGTCTTTGGTAAGTCAAACATTTCCCCACTCTACATCGTGTTGATTGCTGTGTTGCTTCTGTGTCTACATGTGAATTGGCTGGTCCTCAAATACAGTCCTGGGTTCCTCCCCACTTGTAACTCTGCACGGCTGCCCTCTTCTGTCACTCTCTAGAAATTGGAATATGCATTCATTTGAAAATTGGCCTGCAGCAATGTGAGAATAGATGCAAGAGTTGGTGTACAGTTGATTGGTTGTGGGGTGAGAGAGAGTGGTGTCCTGCCTTTTCATGCATTTTTGCTAATTTTCTGATGGTGCCTTGTACTTATGCTTTCCATAGTCTTCCACTTCTCATGCAGTGTGCCTTGTGTATTAAAGGTCGTTTTGAGGATTCGGTCATTGAGGAGCGTCGGCGGGGAGCTGAAGCCATGCTGGCCTTTACAGTGAATATTCCTGCTCTCAGCAACAGCCCCCAGCTTAAGGAGTTCTTTCGGGTGCGTGCAGTTTTGCTTTTCACTTTTCTGGAAAAAATGCAAGAGCCGAGAAAATATGTGATTGTATCTGGTATAAATACCATAGAGGAAAAGTGTAGAAAATGGGAAAGACCACTGTGTTATTTATGTTGGTTGCTTGTAAAGTAATGGGAGTTTTCTCCGTTGTATGGTTCCCTAAGACCAACTGCCAGTATATCGTCACTCATTACCATGAGTTCCCCTTATCCTTTACCCATGCCCCCTTTGTGTGCTGTCTCGCTGTGCCCTGTTAGGGGTCAGTAATGTGAGACTCGCGACTGTGCTCAGTTTTCTTAAGGTTTGACATTTTATTTCTGACAAAATCATAACATAAACCCGATCTAAATCCGACTTCACAGAGGGATTCCCTACCTAGTCTAGTATCTAATGTTATAGTTTATAGATAGGCTTTTGAACAAGGGATGAGCCTCTTTTCCCCAGCTTCATATACTACTTCTCCCTCCAGTAGTTACTCCAAAGCTGTAGTGCCCCTCTTTCAGCCTTGGATAACCTTATCGCTCTTATACTGGAGGATTACGAGTTAACAACCATTTCAGCAACTTTCAAGTAATAGTATCAGTTCTTAAATAAGCTGGATTCACTTTAATAAGGTTGGGTCGGTTGGCTTGGCTAATACTTGTTCTCTATTCTGCTTCCGTCACTGCTACAACTTCTTGTTCAGTATGTTACAAAATGTCAGTCTCTGAATGGAGCAGAAATTAGGCACACACAATTTCATTTCAACCTTGAACTGCCACTTCAAAGGATGTGTGTTCCCAGCTTTCGGTCAGCCTTACTCTTCCAGGGTATTGGGGAAACACTGTGTCATGCGCAACCTCTTCATCAAATTGTGCTTGTAACATTTAGGCAGTCAATTCAGCTTTATTAAGATTACCGGCAGCGTTCTCCTTGTTAATTGGAGTCACGCAAACGATCGGCAATCAGCTACTGCTAGGGAAACAAGATGCTTTTTTTTACGCGCGAGCACTTTTTGCTAACATAAGAGCGTGGTGTTACATTTCCTTTGTTAGGAAGACTTCCACTTCGACAAACAACTTTTACTCCCTTTGAAGTATACGCAAGTGTAAATAAAGCTGGCTTCAATTACTGTCAAGGTGTTTCTGTTGATTATGAAGTACAGAGCTTCCCTTTTCCGACTCCAGACGACTGCAGGCTGCCTCGCCTTCCAAGCTTTCTTTCTTCAACTGCTCGTACTGCAGGCACTCTTGGGACCCACACCCCTTTGCTGCAAACGTATCTCTGATCTCGATATTGAAAGCGGGGGATGAAAAAAAAAAAGAATGGGTCTCTGCGGCATCGGATCAGACCCGCATTAGAGGGACAGATCTGATGCCGCAGGGTTGAAGTGGATCTGGTGGCGAGCGAGCAGGTAAGTAGGGGTGGAGGGTAGGTGGTGTGGGTAGTAGTGTTTGATAATTTGAGAATTGACGCATACAGGCTGTTTTTTTTCTCGTAAAGTTTGCTGCGATAGAGAGGGTTTAACCTTGTTAAAGTTAAATTGGTACAGTAAAAGGGACATATTCAACGTTCCTATTGGCATACCCTTGGCATTGTATTGTCTTGTATATTTATATAGCGCTCTTTACCCACTTGTGTTGCCTCAATGCGCTTTTTTTTTTCTCGGTTGAACGCCCTTGTTGACCGTAATCAGTGTTGTTGCAAAGTTGTTATAGGGGGTTTAGTTTAGTAGAAGCGTGTGTGCATGTTGCCGTTCTATGACTTGGCTGGCTGGCAAGGCGCGACTAAGCAGCCCAAGAGAGGACAGACACATGGGTGGGGGCTGGTGGGGGTTAGAGATAGTTTGCTATTGTTGAGAGAGTCTGTGTGGCCAGCTATGCCAAATTCCTTTCGGGTGGTGGTTGCCATATGCTAGTGGCAGAGGTGTTGAGGTACGTCAGATGTTTCAGTCTGGGCGGCTATGTGTGCACTAGACCCGATGTGCTTAGCCATAGGCGTGTTCTATCATACATGGATGCTTGGCCGTGCCTGCGGCCCATGTCCACGCTAGTGGTGTGCGAATATACGTACCTTAGGCTGCGGTGTTGCTCCAGGTCTGTACCTGGGGGGGGTGGCATTCATGATGTGGTAGGTATCCGCATATATTGAGCCGAGATGGAGGCTACCCCTGGAATTCGAGAGTCCTGTATAGTGCAAGAGATGCCTACCAGCACAGTGCGACTAAACGGCTATGCACAGCCAGATACTAGAGTCCTGTCCAGTGGGAGAGCGGCCCACACCCAACAGTGCATATTTGGATACAGGCCTACACCTCACAGACACTGAAGCACTGTGGAGGATAGGAGAACTTGAGGGTATAAAAGATTGGTTATTTGGGTACAACACTAGATTGAATCACTTCTTTAGAATTTACCTTTTATTTTAAGTAGGAAGTTGAGATATACCAAAATGGCAATAAGCCAATTCCTCCTCTTAAGTCCTGGGAAAATAATTTCTCTCTAAGGAAAAATACTGCGTCTCACCCTTCGAAATCTCCCCACTTCCCTGGGCCTGTTCTCCACCCAAGTGATCCTCCCGCAGTGCACCACCCCCAAGATTGGTATCAGGAAGCATCAGCCCTTTCCTGGCTACCTGGGAGGAGCCTCTAGGCAGGGTTGTAGTGGGGAATCCCCTGGATTCTTCACAGCCCCCTCCGTGTGCTGTCTCGCTGTGCCCCCTCCTTCGTGTGCTGTCTCGCTATGCCCCCTCCTTAGTGTGCTGTCTCGCTGTGCTCCCTCTCTCGTGCCCTTGCTCTCCCCCTATCTCGTGCTCTTGCTCTCCCCCTCTCTCGTCCCCTTGCTCTCCCCCTCTCTCGTGCTCTTGCTCTTCACCCTGCTCTCCCCCTCTCTCGTGCCCTTGCTCCCCCCTCTCTCTGTCATGCTTTGGTGCCCCCCATTAGTGCTCACCCCTCACTTCCTCTACATCTCCCAGAGTTCCCCTCCCTTAAAGATGGAAAACCAGGAGTAGATGTGGTTAGCTAAGGTGCACATTCTGGGACAGGAAGAACCCAAAGAGCAATTATGAGGCCTGTTCACCATCCTGCAATCCTTAAGCGGCAAGGCTTGGGCCCAGTGGCAAGCAAGGTTCCAGTGCCCATGCTTTGGGACATTGACAGAGTGGGGAAATGCAGAGGAAAAGTGGCAGTGTAGGTGGCAACGTGAGGGAGATTTTGCTGTGGGTGGAGGGCGATAAGAGACTGATGCTGTCAGAAGAAAGGAGAGAGGAGCAACAGGACCCAAGACAATCCCAGGACCTTGATTGGTGGGAATATCTGTACCCAATGCAGCGGGACAATGTTTGTTTCCCGGGCCAGTGTGGTAAATCCGACATAGGAGATGGGCAAGAGGATGTGTTTGAACAAGATGGTTTATTAAACAATTTAACGAAGAAACTTAATCAAGGCCCTATTTCTCTAATGAATTCCCTATGCTAGAAAACACAGGCGCTTGTCAGGACGTCTTGCCAAAAACAAACTCCTCTGTCAAAACTATTGCTAATTATTTTTGGGAAGTAAGTCTGGAAGGAAGGGTTTAAGTCTGGGAGGAAGTAAGTAAGTCTGGGAGGAAGTCAGTAAGTGCAGAGGTAAGTCAGGAAGGAAGTCATGTTGGATAAGTTACTAGTGGCTATTGGGGAGAATTCTCAAGAATGTGCTAATTTCCCTTACCTTTTGAGACCCCCAGCAACTTTGCTGGATTTCTAGGATTTGATTTTTTTACCTGGGAGAGTGTGAGCCTTTTTTTCCCACTCTTCCATATATTTTGATGTGTGTTTTACTTTTGTGTTCTTTGGTTTTAAACAACTCCAGAGGCATCATCTTTTTGTGTGTGTCACACAGCGCCTTCAGTGCAGTGGCACAGGTATGTCTTTCAGACTTCCCAAGGTTTAAATACCTTCTCTGGGACTGACTACTGTCTCCCAGAGCATGTAAAGTTAAATTGACTTTACTAGTCTCTTTAAATTTACAGACACTATCTTCCTATAGAGTGCTGGAGGGGTTGCCTAGAATCCCCAGAGTCAAAACACTTGTGTAACAGTCAAATGTTACCCTTTCCTACTTTAAATGGCTGGTGGCAGTGGTTTAGATCAAACTACCATGATTTTTCTCGACCGCGAACAACATTTGGGTCAGCCATGTTTTTCAATATGATGTCCAAGACCTATCTGTAAAAAAAAAAAAAAAAAAACTCTGGTCATCTTTTTTCGCCATTTCTTTTAGGAAAGGGCCTTCTTGTGTTTGTCTCTGCGCGCCAAACCATGTTTGGTCCCTTTGTTCATTAGCCTTTGCCAGGCTTTAGTGCTGGAGCCCTCCTCTGGCGCCTGAGTTGGACTGGATGTGAGGGAGGTGCCTGAAACTCCCTGTGCTTATTCTCTTAGGAGACCTGAATGCACTCTGGCGTGATTGGCCTGCTGGCTGTCCTGCTGTGTGGGTGACACCCAGGCTGGAATTAATGGGGAAAAACTGTTTAAAAGCAGGTCTCTGGGACTTGGAAAGCCGAGTCGACCACTGGAACGAAAGAACCGAAGACAAGCTGAAGGAAGAGGACTGCTGCAACTCCTGGATGACCGAAGAAGCCCTGCTGCAGGTCTGAATTGCCTGAAACTCCATCGACAGAGAAGCCCTTCAAGGTTAACTTCTTCCCTTGAGTTTGGTGGGAACAACCAACTCGTAAACTGCCTGGACACTGTCCCCTCCTGATCGAATTTTCTGCAGAGTGCTGTGGAAAACCATATAGCCAGTGGGAAGGATACCACTCGCACCTTAAACTGACATTTTGCCAAGCTCGTGGCCTCATCCCTGGGCAGTGCAGGAACCTCCCGACGTCCTCCTTCTTGTCCCCACGAATGAACCTCAGGAACAGTGAGTTTTGTTCGAACTGCCAGGAACAGCTGCCTCAGCTACAGCTCTTCTTCACTTTAAAGGAACTGTGCAAATGCGGTCCGGAAATCTTTTCGGCCACGGATTAAAGTTTGTGAAACTTTCCCGACTTCGAAGGCTTGATTTTCCCTAAACATTCCTCAAACTTTTCGCCTAGCCAAATTATTCAAAAATCCTTGTCAAAGACTTAACCATTTTCTACTAGAACTGTGCTATCCTATACAAAGACTCTGAACCATTGACTTTGGCCCAGGCCTATGTACTGAATTGCTGGTTGTAGTTTACTGAAACCCTTTGCCCTCACCCATGAAAGTATTTGGGACGTCTTTTCTTATAACCTTGTCTTTTTACCCCTTTTTAAAGTATCTGAAGTGCCATTTTGCTCCCACTTCCGGGGAGCTGAACTTGTTCAGTAACTTATTGGTTGTGTATTTGTAGTGTATTAGGGTAGGATATTGAGCTGCTCTTGCTAGTGTAATGTTTTAAAACTGACTCTGTAAATAAATGTAAATTCTTTTACCAAGAAACCTTGTCCCCACCCTTTCACCATCTTCTGTCAATATTATTTGGCATAGAAACTTCAGGGAGATAATTAATGTTTCCTTTCTTTTACATTTGCCACCTTTCTTGTCACAACTAATTTGTACTTGATTTTCCGTGGCATTTTTAGTCTATTCCATTCTCATAAGTTCTTCCATCGTGTGGTGAGAGGGAGGGTTATCAATGAGGAGCGAGGGATCACCCTTTCCTCCACATCTAGCTTGCTCCCTGCTGTATCTTGACCGATATCCAGCTGTTCACCTCCTCCAGCCGGCATGGGCCATACCGTCTGTTTACAAATCCTGCAAATGGGTACTTCTGTTCTAACATATTCCATAATTTTTTCTGTGTGTTGTATTACTTGGTCCATGTCCTTCCTGAAGTCCTCTAAATGTGGAGCAGAATAACTTGTTTCATCCCATGCAAGTTTAACATTCTGATTAATATTCATCAAGATTTTGTGATTACTATTAATTTCCTTCAGCACTGAGATCTTAGCTTCTTTAGTTTGTTTAAGCAGAGCTTGAACGTTGTCTCTTGTCATGTCCGCATTGTTTTTTATTTCTGCTAACTACAAGGTGTGAGACTTTACTTTGTCTCACATTAGTTGGAATACCTTTGCAAAAGAATTCAGAACAAAGTGTGTAGCGCTGCTAGTGTGTAACGCTCACCTTGTATCCACAGGGATGCCACCCGACTGGACTGGAGCGCTTCTGGGTTGGATTCTTCTCCCCCAGGGACTCGCGCTGCCGTCGGTCTATTCTGGAAGACAGGAGTTCAGTTTTAGCCACAATCGCCTTCTCTTGGGGCCCGCCTCCCAAGTGTCCCCTTGCGACCTCCTTAGAGTCTTCCTCACCTTGTATTTGGACAAGGTGCGCTCTCCGTCCTGCTGTTCTGTGCAAGGGCGCGTCGTGGCTGGGCACCTTTCGGCCAAGTTACTTCACTGGTGTGGGCCTGGGAGTCCAGGCCGGCTGCGACTCCACTCTTGAGGTAAGTCTTTAGTTCTAAATGAATGTGTGTCCGCAATAGTTGTTGCCCTGTTAACCTTCTCCTTCTCTCGTAGATGCAGAAGGGATGATGAAGACGTCGAGCTGATGAAGAGGGCGGTGCTCGAGAAGGTAAGAGAGTGCGCGAAGCGCGGCGCTATGAGCATCCTTTGAATAAGGCTAACCTGTGCTATTCTTCCTTGCAGGTCGCCGAGAAGTTCCTGGAAGAAATGCGGCCAGATGGAAGCGGAGCATAGTGTGGAAGATGTCCGGACCGTTGTTGAATTCCAGGAGAGCTTCGGTAGGTGAGTGGAATCTGAAGACGATGGAATCGGAAGACGAACGCTTACTAACTGTCCTCTTCTTGTGTCTCCTCTCTAGGATGTTGCTTGCAGAAGAAGACGAGCTCCAGGGAAGATTCCGGAGTGATTGAGGAGCTGGATGCTGAACAGGTAAGGAGGAATAATGGGGTTTTTCTTCTCCCTGTAGATGCAGGCCAAGGATGCTGCGATCAGGTCTTGGTGAACGTCACGCTGCGAGTGCAGAACAACGGGAAGCGCGTGCCTCAGCTCGGGCGTGGCTTAAATAGCCAGCAGGTATCCCAGGTGCCTCCAGGGCGGACCACGCCCAAGATGCTAGACTGCATGATGCAGTTCCATGCCGAACCTTGTGGGGGCAGCCATGTTGGTCCATTCCCCAATGGAAACTCCACCTGCCATATGAGCATCGCGCCAAAGGCGCCAGGACAGCCGAGGGGGGCATGATTGGCCCCTTGGGGCTTTGCAGGAACACTGTGGCGAGGGCCAGAGACCCTGAGTTCCCAGGCCTGGGGTTATGGTCGTGACATAGCATCCGTGAATTACTAGACTGTGCTTGATGGCATATATCCTCCATTGAGCCATTTATCATAAAGGGCTCTTCGTTCCCATGCTGCTATTCCACCTCACTAGATGCAAAGAGCTCCGGTGTTGCCGTAGTGTAGTCCGACCTTGGGAAAACTCTCCTGCTCACCAAAAAGGTTTTCCCTCTCTCTTTCTTCCCTTGCTTCTAGATTAATCAGTTTCATTTTTTATTGCATCTCCTTACGAGTTTCTTTCCCCTATATAATTAATGGATCTAATAGCGGCTCCATCCTCTCGCTAGCACTCTGCTCCTGTGGAAAAAAACTGTTATCATCTTTTGTAGTCTTGTTGCTTTTATTGTATAGTCCAGGGTATTTCTCCCCTGTTCACCGGTGCTAGGCAAAGTCACATCCTTTGCACACATCTTCACATCGGCCATCACAAAAGATACTTCCCTTGGACCATCATATGGTGCACATAATTGGTCTGTTGTCATGCCCACAAGTGAATTATCCAATGGGATTGTGCTGGACACTGCACAATTCATCATATTCATTCCCAACCACACAATGGGAATATAGCAGGTATAATGGAACAACAGACTGTGGTGAAATTGTACTGCGCAGTGCTCAAAGGTCAATGCCTAGTACACCAATTTGCTTTGCTGTATTCGGTCAATAACCATTCCGCAGAGGAACTCGAGCTCCTCTCTGAGAAGCACTGCTATAACAATACTCGGCTGCATTCACTTTCTCTATACGGCAGGCGAGTCTGCAAATTAGCTGATGACTCTGTGGCGCGGCAACTCACCTCAAAGGTTTAACCTCCCCCCATGCATCAGCCACAGATGTCGCTGCAGCCTTCAACCAAACAAATGAGGCATGTTTCTAGACTCGACTAGACACTGTGCTCCAAAACTCTCAAGCCATCACAGACAACAAACTCCTCCGCCAGCAACAAGCACCTCAGACAGGGCGAAGCCTGGCTGGTAGCTTGCCTCTCGCCTGCCTCTAGCCTAGAGGAAAGTACTTTGCAGCCTTAAACCGCACCGCTCACCATGCAATAGCACAGAAACACTGTGAACCACGCCCGGCACCAGTAGGACTGATAGGGTATTGTAGACAATTCATCCCCAGTTATTCCTCGATCACCTCTTCCATCACTGATAAGTTTAAAAACGCTAAACCCCAAAAGATAAAATGGAGCAGTGAAGACAAAAACGGTTTTGTTAAACTTGAGCATATTTTATGCAATGAGCCAGTGTTACAAGTGGCTGACTTTAACAATCGTACAAACAGATGCTTCACATGTTGGGCTGGGGGCTGTTCTTTCCCAAGATCACAATGGTATTGAACATCCGATTCTTTATATCACTCGGAAGCTATATCCCGGGCAAAATAAATATGCCACAATTGAGCTTGAGGCCCAAGCCATAAAGTGGGCAGTTTCATTCTTAAAATACTACCTTACTGGCAGGAAGTCTAGCTGGTCACTGATCATTCTCCATTAACATGGATGAGCCTCCATAAAGACACCAATGCGCAAGTCATGAGCTTGTTTCTGGATATGCAGCCCTATTGTTTCACAGCAGAACACCTAAAAGGAAGCAATCATTGGAACGTAGACTTTCTTTCCCACTTCCCAATAGATGCTGAAAGAACCAGCAGCATTAGTGGAAGTGTATGTGATGAATATGATGATGTCATCACTCCTTTCCCAGAGGTTGCCTCTCCCCATGTGGCCAGGGGACGGCAGCCGCTACCTGTTCCTGACCCTGGGGGAGGCTGTATGACAGAGCAGCACATGGGTGGAGGTGACCCTCACTGGGATAACACAGCATCATCAGATGAAAACTCCTATCCCCCTTTCCCTTTAAGGGATATTCCCTCCATGTATAATGCCTTTATGGCTTACTGTGATAGTTCTCAGCAATCCTGCACAAAACCTACTAATGATATCTTTCACAGTGACATGTCAAGAACTGCCCATCATTCTCACATATATGGAAGTACTGGGACGAGTAAGATGACTGGAGCGATGCATATCACTGATGCCGAGAAGCTGGAGATGCGCTCTAGTGGTTGTAGGTGTCTAACTGGCACTGGGACCTTTAAAAGGATTACACCTGGAGAATGGAGAGAGAGTGAGTCATGACTCGGGTTGGGAAGCCTGGAGGAAGCAGACGGTCACGCAGAAGGAAGTGGCTCGAGGAGGTTGCGCTTGTGGAAATCCTGCCGGAGAGAAGCCCTGTGTAAGCGTTGGGAGCGAGGGAAGAGGAGAAGCCCCTCCGACGTCCCAGGAACCATAGAGCAGGAGCAGGAGAAACGCCAGCCGCCTGCGACGACCAGAGAGGAAGCAGCCTAGACTGCGAGGAGCTCTGTAGTAGCCGAACCAAGCCATTGAGCCCGTAGCAGGGAGCCTGGACACCGGGGCGCTTCATCCGGAGCATCGAGTAGTAAAGCAAAGCACTAAGCAAGTGGAAGTAAGCCCACAGCAGGTATTTCAAACGCTGGGGCGAAAGTGTAGAACTGAAGAATGTGAGAACCTGTCAAAGCTGCAACACAGTCCCTATGGCAACGCTGGCGTCGCGGGAAGAGAACATTCCATTTGATGCGTGTAACTCGACGCACTGGGTGTGCCATTACGTTTCATATTCAACAGTCTAGTTTACTTTCAAGATGGCCACCGGGATTCGGAAAGCCTTCTTATGTCGGCTAATTCACAACACTGGTGCGTTGCAACCCTTCTGCTCACCAGCCCCCGGGTAAAACCGCTAGTGCCCTTTCTGAGCTTCTCTCAATTTCTCCCGAGCTGCTATTCTGTTCCTCTTTCCTGCATCACTCTCGGCTGCATTTCATATTCCACTGCGGAGCTTGCGCTGCCACCGCAGCGGTCTGTCTATTCCTCTCCTCCTGCTCTGGTACGCTGGTTCCTCCTCCACTACTCACCAGCTGCCTTCTTGGTTTACTTCCCCACGTGGAAGACTCCTGTCCTTTCTTCTATGTGCCTCCTGCTGGATACAGTTTTGCTACTGCCGCTATTTACAACGTTATAATCCTCATTACAGTTGCGTTACCTGCAGCTGTTTTCAAAGCGTTTCCCTTCCTTTGTCCTGGTGCGTCCCTCTCCTCTGATTTCCTTCTGGAACCCGGTGCAACCATTGACGTCCGTGATACCCTGACACTGGTTGCCTTACCTTCCTCGCCAAGCAATTCTGGACGGATTTCATGTGCTAACACAGACTCTACGGCTACTTCAAGATCTTCTTGTTCTGATGGTTTTTATCCCACTGGGCTTTTCCTTCATACTTGAAGGACACTTCCTGCCAGGTCGCTGCAGTGATCTACCCTTTGTCATTCACAGAGGTAACTGTGGCGGCAGGGGAGGATAGGCTCTACCTCTTCAAGGATCGGCTTTGGGATAAAGCCAAGACCAAACCAAAGAAGGAAAGAAGCAAGACGTCTCGTAAGGACTCCGGATCATCAACATCAGGTGAGGATTCTGAGAGCTTTCAACGCCAAAAGAAAGGTACAAGGATGGAACAAATGCGGGAGTTGATCAACGCTGTCCAGGGCTTATCAACTGAATTACAAGCCTTGAAGAACAAAAAATGACGCTCTGAGACACATAACGGCAAGAGATGCTATTCACTCTGATGCTCCCACAGGAGTTCTACCTTCTGGAAATTTTGATGGTTCCCGGGAAAATTGAAGGAATTCTTGGACGCCTGTACTGTCCATTTTTTGTTCTGGGAAAACACTTTTGTTTTAGACAAGGCTAAGATCGGTTTCATGATCAGTAACATGACTGGGAACGCCTTGTCTTGGGCTACTCCCCTGGTAAAAGCCGGCAGCCTGGTGATCGCACCTTACCAGACCTTTACGCAAGCCCTTAAGGACATGTTTGAAAAGCAGGAACTGACTTTTCACGCCTTCAGCAATCTTTCAGAGATTCATGGACCGGTTATTTTCAGACACCCTGTTTCATTATATAATAGTCTATTTGGACGACATCCTGGTCTTTTCTCCTTCACTATCCACCCAGAGAATCCATCTCGCGTCTTGCGTAGCTTAGCAAGGAACGATCTACTCGCAAAACCGGAAAAATGTCTGTTCGCGGTCAGGACAGTACCATACCTTGGATTTGTTCTCTCCCAACATGGGATCCAGATGGGGCCAAGGAAGACTTCAGCCATCTTGGAATGGCTGGCTCCCACGTCAGTTAAGGAGATACGTTTTCTAGGAGTGGAAAACTTCTACCAAAGGTTTATTGCTCAGTTCGCAAGGACGGTTCTCCCCATTACTCACCTGCTCAAGAAAGACATTCCTTTTCAAATGGGATGAAGAAGCGAATTACTCTTTTCAGACACTGAAAGAAGCTTTCTGCACAGCCGCGGTTCTTGGTCAACCTGATCAGCAGAAACCGTTAATCGTTGAGACTGACGTATCTTACTGAGCCCTTGGAGCGGTCCTAAACAACTTGGAGAAGACTAATTTGAACACCCACTAGCCTTTTTTTTCACACTTCCGGTCCCAGCGAGAGAAATTACTCTGTCATAGAAAAAAGGAACTCTTGGCCATCAGAGAAGCCTGCACAGAATGGCGTAATTTATTACTGGGATCCCTCCATGAATTTGAGGTCTGCACAGGGTACTGCATACAATCTTGCCTAACACAGATGCTCTATCACATTTAGATTGAATGGGTTCGAGATTTATTCAGTGCGCTTATGACCACTGTTGTAGTTTAAGATGTTGCAGGCTGCGCCCACCCCTCCATATTTACAAATGTAGCATGAAAGATATACCTTGACCTAGGCAAGTATGCGAATATGCACATTGGAACAACTTTAGGGACATTTGTTAGCCATATGCATATTGCAAGACAAATGTTATGTTTACGTGACATCTAGCAATTGCTGTTGCAGGCCAAGTCATACTGTGCACCAATATATCACACAATAAACCGTACAAGGCACTAATTCAATATTAAACAAGCTAAATGCAAATGTAGTCTATGTCCGAATGAAATCCAGAGTGATACTTTCTATATAGAATATCACTGTAGTGTTATCTCCAATGGTACACACATCGTTTGTAAAAAGAAATTCCAATGTATATTATAATAGTCCATTGAAACAGAGCACAACACATAAGTCAGGAAACCACTTCTTTATTATTGTTTACATATGACGTCATGCATACAAAACGTGTGACGTCCTATGCACTCATCAAACCCACGTGCCATTGTACACAAAACCTTGTCAGAGCGGACTTAATATATAACTGCAGTACAGACACCTACCGGGAATCAAGCAACAGGGATTTAGCCTGAGAAGATAGCTATGCGCCATCAAGGTAAGCGTTCACTACAAACGTATAATGAAGGCTAACTAGCAATGCACAGATAGTAAATCCAATTTAAGATACGAGATATGGATTTAACGATATGCATACGCAATACATATGGAACAGATCTTACTTTTAAACCGTTGGAGAACTAACGCAACGTATGAGCAAAACTTTGTCAATATAATTAAGTGTAAAACTGACACTTCCAATGTCCATAGTTCAATGATGGTGACTACGTTACATTTATGTTCGTGTACAATGGACATCGCATATAATGGTGGGAAGTAACTAATGGTGTGATTTATACAAGCAACATTTATTTGCATTATACAGGCGGAGCAATGATCACAATTTTGTTCCAGGGGAATATATCAATGAGGCAATTGAACTCTACTCAATGCAGACACACATTTATACTTATTCAAGGTAAGGGGCATTCAAATCAAGTTTTTTCTTGCACTAATGCAAGCATGGCGACCACACCGCTGACTAAAATTGTATGACTTCTTTCAGATATTTCAAAAGTGTGGTTCATCCCAACTAATTATAGTGTCAAGTCTGATTAACACTATTGAATTGATAAAGAGACAACAGCCACATCACGGTATGACACAACTTTCTAATTTCAATTGGTTACAGGATTTTAATGACAAATATATTACATCACAACATGATGTTAGAAGAGAGCATAATATTACGGTCGCCAAATCTCTTTTCATTAGGACTATTCAGTGAAACAAAGAGAAAAGGGTAAGCTAGTACTTACCACTGTCAGTGCACAACCTAGGGTTGAAGTATCACAATTTGGGTGAAAGAAAAGTAGGCACTAAATGTCCAATTGTCTGCAAAAATGATCAGTTAACTCCGACTCATATTAACTACCACTATGTGGAAATATCATTCGTCATCTACTCCCACCACACCTTTGAAAAAATGTCAGAAGTGTGGTAGGAAAATGTCAATAACCGACCCCCATCGGAATTGCCTCTAGTGTCTCAGCCCAGACCATCGGGTTGACTAGTGCGGTTCCTGTCAGGCCATGTCCAATAAAGCTCTTAGGAACAGAGAGGTAAACTGGCGGTGGGGGAGGAATCTTACAAGTCTTCAAAAAGACAAAAAGATTCGGGAGAATTGAGTCGAAAATCTCGACATGGTTCGAGGAGATCGAGATCCAAGAGTCGCTTGAGGATATCCTCCTTGTCTTCGTCAAAAAAGCAACGTCACAGGTGGTCTTCCTCCTCCGAAAGGAGAGTGACTTATCCATCCAAGCATGATTCCCCTGAAAAATGGGAGGCCTTTAGGGCTTCCATGCTTAAAATCTTTGAGAAAGCGGCCCAGTCCTCCTCGAAGAAGCCGCATGGAGATCATGCCCCTGCCCACTCTAAAAGTGACAAAGGGAGATCAAAGACTAAACACGTGGGAGCCGAAAAAGAGTCAAGAGTGTCATCAGGGGAAAATTCTCTGACACCTCGTACAAAGGCAAAACCTCCGGTGCATAAATCGGTGGTAGTGGAATCGACATGGGTGTCGAAGTCGAAACTGGTCTCGACACAGTCAACGACTACAGCGTCGAAACCGCCACCGAAAGTGGCGTCGACACCCTTGACTGTATCAAAGCCTTCGACGGCCTTTATCAAGGCATTCCTTAATACCGATACCTAAGTCAATGCCATTGCCCATGCCTAAGTCGATACCACACCCTTTACCTGAAAAAGTTTACCATCCTCAACCCAGGCAAGAATTTTTCAGATCCATGTCATCCATCTTTGAAGAACAATCCTCTGAAGAGGACGTTACTTCAGCTGTAGTTAGGTTTGGAGTCAGAGAGGTCCCTGAAGAGTTAGTGGACCCGAGTACCAAGATAACAGATGTCTATGACTGTCTCCAAAATGCCAGTGGCTTAGACACTCCCCCAGAAGTGGAATCTGAGAGACCAGACCCTACAGATCATGCAGATCCTAGTTATAGAAATCTCATGGGAAGGGTCATTGATTTCATGAGTTGGAAGGCAGCTTCCCCTAATTACGACCAGGATGATATGACGGACATCCTGAGTGAGGGTCCCCTTTTCCATAAGGCACTACAAAAAAGGGTGATGGTAAATTGGAATACCCCTGATTCGGTTTCATCATTAAACAAGAAATTTGTAGCAGAATACAGGCCATCTTCATCAGATCCAGAATACCAATCTAAACATCCCTCACCTGAAAGTCTAGTGGTACAAGCTGCAACCTCCACTAGGCAATCAGCTTACCCCTCTATACCACCAAACGGGGATGATAAAAAAGTTGATGCTCTAGCCCGGAAAGTTTTTTTCTTCGGGCAGCATGGCCCATAAATCGGTGTCCGGACATTTCATCGAAAAAAATTGGTCGACAGGACATTTGGTCGACGTAAGTTCGCCGAAAACCAAATGGTCGAATTTTTTATTTATTTATATATATTTTTTTTAGGTTGTAGTTTAGGGAAAAAAGGGTTTTTTAGAGGAAAAAGGGTGTTGGGGGGACACCCCCCCCCCAAAAAAATGGGTAAAAATAAACATTTCGACCATTTGGTTTTCGACCAAATTGGTTCGACCATTTGTCCAGTCGACCAATTTTTTTCGATCAAATGTCTGGTAACCCCTTAAATCAACTAATGTAACTTGCACTTTGGCAAGATTTACATACACCCTGTGGGACTGTATGACATCAGCAGCTGAACACATCCCGGAGGGTGAGGAATGATGAAAAAAGCGGCTATGGAGGAATGCCTCCAGTCAGGATTGGACACTGCTGATGGTGTAAGCAGGTCCATGGCATCTAGCACGGTCCTACGCAGATTTGCATGGCTGAGGAAATCTGGCTTTGTACCTGATGTGCAGTCTAGATTACTCAATATGCCCTTTGACGGCTTGAGGCTGTTTTCCAGCAAGGCAGACGAGAGCTTGGAGAAGCTGCAGACCTCAAAAGCGGCAGCGAAATCATTCAGCGCCACTATAAGACAGCCTCAACAACACTCCTACGCAGGCTCATCTTCCTGGAGGAGTTGCTCCTTTAGTTTCTACACCTCTTTTGGAAGAGCGAGGGGGCAGGCCAGTCAAAGAGGCCAACAGCGAAAACCCCTTCGTGGTGGAAAGGGGAGAGGTGCTAGGTCAGCCTCAGCAGCGGCTACTACCTCCTCAGCCACTGCTGCAGCCGCTGCAAAGCCACTTTGACGTCTTCACCCACAAGACCCCGGTGGGAGACAGGATCACTCGGTATCTGAACGAATGGCAGGGCATTACGTCAGATGCCTGGGCGCTAGAGATGGTGACCCATGGTTACTGCCTTCCTTTACATCAAAGACCTCAAGATCATCCACCGGGAGCCAACTCTGTAAAAATTCCAGACCCGCTCCTTGTGCAGGAGATTTCAACCCTGCTAGAGAAAGGTGCAATAGAACATGTACTTGTAGCGGAAGGAACAAGGGTTGGTACTCTCCTTATTTTCTCATCCCCAAAACGGACAGAGGATTGAGACCCATCTTGGACTTAAGAAATTTGAACAAATTCCTCAGGAAGGACAAGTTCAAGATGGTGACCCTTTCTCAGATCCTTCTGGCTCTTCAGCTTCAGGACTGGTTGATTTCATTTGACCTTCAGGGTGCTTACTTTCATGTGCCAATCCATCCCAAGCACAGAAAGTACCTGAGGTTCGCAGTTGGCAGTTCTCATGATCAGTTTTGGGTTCTACCATTTGGGCTGACCTCCGCCCCGAGGATTTACACCAAGCTGATGGCGGTGGTGGCTGCGAGTATCAGGAGAAGGGGGATTCACATCTACCCTTATCTAGACGATTGGCTAATCAGGGCAAGTTCACCCGAACGAGCCCAGGAACATCTGGCCATGACCTGCCACTTCTTAAACAGACTGGGCTTCTCTCTCAGTTACAAGAAGTCACAAATGATTCCAAGCCAAATGCTCCAATACATTGGAGCAGTCCTGGATACTTTTCAGGGAAAGCCTCGCCCCCCGACGAGAGAGCTCCCCACATTCTGCAGATGGTAACAAAGTTTCAAAATGCCCAACATCTGCCGGCATTCGATTTTCTAGGGTTGTTAGGCCTCATGGCATCCTGCATTTTTCTGGTGCCAGAGGCCAGATTGAGGATGGGATCCCTTCAATGAGCCCTCAGAACTCAATGGTCCCAATTTTCAGGGGAGATGTCAGATCTTCTGCGAGTCTCAAGTGGCTCAAGATCTTTTATGGGGGGCTTGCAAGGAAAATATCCTCAAGGGAGAACTTTTTTGGCAACCATGGCCGGAGATAACAGTAGTGAGGTACGCCTCACTCACGGGGTGGGGAGCCCACACTAACGATCTGACAATCAGTGGTCGTTGGTCTCCATCGGAGTCCAAACTACACATCAACCTTTTGGAGCTGAGGGCAATCAGACTAGCGCAGAAGGCTTTTATGCCTTCTGTAATGGGAAAGAATGTCCTGATAATGACAGACAACACAGTGGCCATGTACTACCTCAACAAAAGAGGAGGCGTAGGATCATTTCCACTGTGCAGAGAGGCAATGCAGCTCTGGTTCTGTGCAAAGCAAGAAGGAATCTCTCTATCGGGAGTTCACCTAGCCGGAGAGCTGAACACGGCGGCGGACCCTCTGAGCAGGCAGAGCACAGTCTCCCACAAGTGGGAACTAGCTCAGGAAGTCCTTCAAGAGATCTTCGCCCTTTGGGGAACTCCTCAAGTGGATCTGTTTCCGACTGGTGCCAACCGGAAGTGCGAACTATACTGCTCAAGGGATTTTCCCCCAAGAGGAGCTCCAGGGGACGCGTTCGTGGTGGACTGAGTATTTCCATCCTATACGAGTTTCCTCCAGTCCCCGTGATTCCTCATGTAATCAGGAGATTGAGAAAGTTCAGAGAAACCATGATCCTAATTGCCCCGGGTTGGGCCAGGAGGACCTGGTACCCGGACCTTCTGGACATGCCCATCTGCCCTCCAATACGTCTTCCACAAAGAGAGGATCTTCTCTCGCAAGAGGAAAGTCGGGTTCTCCATCCAGAGGTCAAGACACTCCGCCTTCACACATGGTTTCTGAGAGGCTGAGATATAAGGATTGGGACCTCCCGGATGACGTAATGGAGATCTTGCTTTCGGCCAGGCGGCCAGCAACAAAATCCTTGTATCAATGGTGTTGGAATAAGTTCAGTAACTGGTGCAGGGATAAGAATGTGGATCCATTTTTATGTAATACTCCTACAGGACTTTCTTTACTCTTACACTTGGCCAAGTTGGAACTATAAAAGGATATTTAGCAGCGCTATCCATCTTTAAGCGCTCCTCGGAAGAGGTGTCCTTAGTCATTCAATTCTTGAAAGGGCTGACAACTGTGTACCCTCCGACACCTTTTCAGGCACTCATCTGGGATTTGAATTTAGTCTTAAATTGTTCATGTGTGCCCCTTTCGAACCTTTACATTCTTGCCCATTAAGACTTCTCAATCTAAAAACAATTTTATTAGTGGCTATAGCATCAGCCCGCAGGGTAAGTGAGTTGCAGGCACTTTCTTGTAAGCCTCCTCTCACCGTTTTCCATAGGGACAAAGTTATTCTAAAAGTCAAACCATCTTTCTTGCCTAAGATAGTCTCTGATTTCCATCTGTCACAGAAAATCACTTTACCTTCATTTTACCCTCCTCCACACGCTAGTAAGGAAGAGGAAAGATTGCACAGACTGGACCCAAAAAGGGCTCTCAGTTTCTACATTTCCTGACTAACAAATCTGCGTCAATGTGACCAACTATTTGTTGGGTATACTGAACACAAATTGGGCCTTGGAGTGTCTAAACAAACTCTATCCAAATGGATAATTCTAGCAATCTCGTAGTGCTATAAATTGGGTGGAAAAGAGCCCCCAGATGGGTTAAGGGCTCATTCAACCAGGGGCTTGGCAACTTCCACGGCTCTTCAGAGGGGTGTCCCAGTGCAGGATATTTTTGCTGCGGCCACCTGGTCGTCAATGCACACTTTTGTAAAGCCATTACTGCTTGGACTCTACATCATATCATGGAGGACTCTTTGCAAAAGCTGTCCTTCATTCAGTCCATGATTTAATTTTCTGGTACTCCCTCCTCCAAATTCTTACTGCTTTGGGAGCCTATCTACGATGAGGAATACATGGGAGGACACAATCCATTTGAAGAACAAGTTACTTACCAACTGTAACGTTCTTTCGATTGGATGTTCCTCCCACATATTCCTCATTGACCTTCCCAACCTACCCCTCCATACAGTTTACGCCAGTTGCACTCGACTTCCTTAAGAGCCTGATCAACTGATGCGACCGTGAACACCGTAAAAACAGAACTGAGGTAACAGGCGCGGCTCGAGCCCTTTATACAGGGTATGATATTGACGCTCGACGGCAGCCCTCGAGGGACTATGATTCCGCAGCCTCGAACACAGCGCCCTCTGGTGAAATTTTTTTTTTTCCGAAGCAGCAATGCTGGGAGACAAGATATCTAAAATGAGGAATACGTGGGAGGAACGTCCAATCGAAAGAACGTTACAGTTGGTAAGTAACTTGTTCATCTCTGTTCTGTGTTCTTTCAGTTCTGCGTGACTCCCCATCGTTGAACCATTGTTGAGTTTGAGTATATAACAACCTTATACAACTTTCATTATACTTTTCTTCAAGTCAATACTATTTCACTTGCATATCATGTTATTCAACAAATGTTATAAATGTTACTAAATGTATACAATTATGAATGAAATTTGGATTTAATGTGTCAGCCTTGAGAACGACCAAGGTCGAAACACGTGTCGACTTACCATACCAGGATTAAACTGAAACTTTGAGAATACCTAATTGGAGGACTCTGACTCAATCTCATAATTTTAAAAAGTCTTTGAAAATTAGGGAGGCAGAGTGCGATTCACCAGAATCCAGTTCAATATATGGATGCTCTAACACAACAAGTTGAGGAAGTCCATGAAGATGTACATTTGAAGGAAAAGGTTTTGGATGCCAATACCATAATACAGACCATCACCTAATTTCTTGATCAAATCAAAGAGGCCAATGTCTCTCCAGTGCTTCCTGGTTCCTTGAAGGACGATCCTTGGGTCCCCTTCAAAGACGGGCTGTATTTTCTTCAGAATCATTTGTTGGTTCCCACTTTGTCTCTTCAACAAAAGGTTTTGTCATGGGGATACCATAGTTTATCTGCTGGCCACAAAAGGATTTCAGCTACCCTGGAATTGATATCCCGCACATTTTGGTGGCCATTCATGAACAAAGATGTTAAGTAGTACGTGTGCGGCTACCAAGTATTCCACCTCCAAACCCATTGGTCGCTTGGAACAAGCTCCTGTCCCCATAACCCCTTGGACACATATTTCCTCAGAATTTGTGGTTGACTTGCCACCATCAGGAGGGAATACTGCCATAATGGTGACAGTAGATGCCTTCACGAAGATGGCACATTTTACACCTTTACCGGGAATACCTTCTGCTCCCCGGATGGCATTGGTTTTTCTCAGGGATTTCTTCCATCTTCATGGCTTGCCTGTTTACATAACAACCGACCTGGGTTCCCAATTCATGTCCAAGTTTTGGAAGGCCCTCTGTGAGTCTCTGAATATCGACAGAGCTCTTTCTTCTGGTTACCATCCCCAAACCAACAGATAAACGGAACGCTTAAATCACACCCTAGAACAGTATCTACGATGTGTTTCTACAAATGCGCATCATACTTGGTCTGAATTACTTGCCATGGCAGAATTCTCATGCAACAACACTGTCCATACTGCCTCCTCATGAGTCTTTTCTTTTGTCATTCAGGTTACCACCCAAAAGCACTTCCTTTGATAGCTTGCGCTCTTACCAATGTTCCAGCGCTTAACGACTTCATAAAGCTCATACAAGACAACCACAAGACAGCATATACCCAACTCTTAAGATCTAAGGAAAGAAACAAAAAATATGCTGACGGACATAGAGACAACCCTACTTGAAAAGTCGGAGACAAGGTATGGTTGTCCACCTGGTTCTTTCCTAGAAGGATACATCCGTCGAAGGTTTCTCCATGATAGGTGGGTCCTTTCAGCATTACTGAAAGGACAAACCCGGTGGCTTTTAAGCTCAAATTACCTACATCCTGGAAACAAATACACCCAGTTTTTCATACATCAATCTTCAAGGAACAGAAACCAGACACCTCATTGTTCCATCAAATCAAGCACTCAAGCTCCCCCATCTGATTCTGCAGAATACGAAGTTGCCATGATTTGTGATTCCAGGTATTATAGAGGATCTTTACAGTACCTTATCCATTGGAAAGTATATTCAAAACAAGAGCACACATTGGAGCCTGTATACCATCTGCATGCACGTATCCTGGTATGCTGATTCCATAGGCGGTTCCTGTGGAAACCGGGGTCCAACCGGATAAGAAGAGGGCAATCTGTCACAGCTGCAAGATGGTCCCTATGCCAACACTGGCGTCAATGGAAGAGAACATTACATTTGATGCGAATAACTCGACACACGGGTGTTCCATTATGTATCTTATTCAGCAGTCTAGTTTACTTTCAAGTTGGCTGCCGGGATTCGGAAAGCCTTCTTATGTCGGCTAATTCACAACGAGAGTGCGTTGCAACCCTTCTGCTCGCAAGCCCCCGGGTAAGGGCTAGTGCCCTTTCTGAGCTTCTCTCAATTTCTCCCAAGCTATTATTCTGTCTCTCTTTCCTTCGTCACTCTTAGCTACATTTCAAATTCCACTGCGGTGCTTGCGCTGCTACCGCAGCGATCTGTCTATTCCTCTCCTCCTGCTCTGGTATGCTGGTTCCTCCTCCACTACTCACCAGCTGCCTCCTTGGTTTACTTCCCCACATGGAAGACTCCTGTCCTTTCTTGTGTGTTCCCCTGCTGGATACCGTTTTGCTACCGCCGGTATTCACAGCGTTATACTCCTCCTCACAGATGCTTTACCTGCAGCTGTTTTCAAAGCGTTGTTGCCCTTCCTTTTGTCCTGGTGCTTCCCTCTCCTCTGATTTTCTTCTGGAACCCCGGTGCAACCATTGACATCCTCGATATCCCGGACACTGGTTGCCTTACCTTCCTCGCCAAGCAATTCTGTACGGATTTCATGTGCTAACACAGACTCTATGGCTACTTTGAGATCTTCTAGTTCTGAGGGTTTTTACGCCAGTGGGCTTTTCCCTCATACTTGAAAGACACTTCCTGCCAGGTCGCCGCAGTGATCTACCCTTTGTCATCCACAGAGGTCACTGTGGCGGCAGGGGAGGATAGGCCCTACCTCTTTAACGTGTGGCTTCAAGATAAAGCCAAGACCAAACAGAAGAAGGAAAGAAGCAAGACGTCTCGTAAGGACTCCGGATCATCCACATCAGTTAAGGATTCTGAGAGAACGGGGCGGGGACCCAATAACTAGGGAAAAGAGAAACCAGTTGGAACAGTAAAGTAACGAGAAAAGGGCTACAAACCTGGAGCCTGCACCCAAATGTGAAAGTTTTATTACATGAGAAAACCCTGGCAGGAGAGTATACCAGGCAAAGCCACGTACAGGAAGGGAATCCTAAGGAAGACCCATGTCCATAGAACTTTGGAGTATATTGAATGTAAAAGAAGCCTGTCAGGCGAGTATACCGGGTGTTCTGCAAGTCTGGGACCTTCACCCAAGTTGTAACACTATCAAAAGGGAATTCTGAGGAAGACACATGCCCATGAGATTCTGAGTTCTTTTGTACTGTTTCGGTTGTGGAAAGAAACCTGGGGAAGGGAGTCATCCCCTGGAACTGTGAATATTATCCATTTGGAACCTTTTTGTTGGAGTTAACCTTTTCCTTTGAACTGAACATTTGTACACTTTCAAAGCGGAAGAAAATACCCTTAGCACCTTATGGTTACTTTTAGAGTCTGAGGTCTAGGGTAGGATTTCGGACACAGGACATTTTGCTTTGGACATATTGACGCATAACAGAGCCTTAGTTTTAGTTGAGGTAGCGAATACTGAAGTTGGAAAAGGTGGAAGCCCAAGTGGAGCATCACGCAGCAAACCAGTCGAAGAAGCTTAGCCCCTGGTGAATGGGAGAGTGGTAAAAGGAATGAAAGCTAGTACACAGGAATTGACTCCTGCACCTAATTTACCAAACGCTACTAATAAGTTACCACCTAAACAAAAGCATTTAAAGTTCAATTTTAAACCCATCACAATATTGGACATGGACAAAACTCTGGCCATGATGCACCCCACATCCTGTTGGGAGACATTATGCCTGCCAAGATTATCCTGGACAACAATGGAATCTTCGCACCTTTTCTCGCCAGATTCGTGACAGCACCTTTCCATCAAAATCATGTCCCAGACATCATTAAGGAAGCCACCGTCACCCCACTAGTGAAGAAATCGTGTCTGGATCCTAAAGACGCTAAGAATCTCAGGCACATCACCAATTCCAACTTCTTGCTGAAGATTGTAGCTAAAATGGCCACCTTACAACTTCAAGCTTACTTAGACGCCACACTCAAACTACACACCAGGCAGTCAGGTTTCAGGTCGGAAGATAGTAGGGAGACTAGGGGAAAAACAGGACTGCTAGTCCTGCTGGACCCATCTGCAGCATTCAGTCTTTTAGATCACAAACGCCTCTTTAACACTCTTGCCGATCTAGGAAACTGTTCATAAGAAACAGTCAATTGGGTTCAGTTGTTCTTATTCCACCATAAATCTACTGTGTGCTGGGGTGGTGCCACCTCTGAGCCTGCTCCCATCCTCTGTGGTGTGCCCTGCGGAGCCTGTCTATCTCCAACACTGTTCAATGTTTACATCAGACCACTCTGCAATCTCCTCGAGGAAAATGGGGTTTTCTTTACAAATTACGCTGACGATACTCAGCTAATTCTTGAGATCAGTGGAGAGTATGACGCAGACACAGTCAACCTCTTAATATTCAACATTATCCAACACTGGATAACTACCAACTGGATGTGTTTTAACGTCAGGAAGACAGAGCTGTTGATCTTTGTATCCACACAGGCCTGAGGTAAACTGGATGCCAGTTACTCTAATTTTTACATCAAGGACCGTAACATACCTGTACTACGGAAAGTTAAAACCTTAGGCATCTACCTAGAATCCTCCCTCAGTGCTGAAGCACACGTGAACCAGATTGCCAATACTACCTCAGATTACTAAAAAATATAAAACCTTTAATCTCTGAGGCAAACTGCATAACTATAGTGCTTGCTATCCTATTGTAGACTGCTGTAATGCTGTCTTGATTGGTGCAAACAAATGATGCCTCCATAAACTTCAAGTTCAGCAAAACAATGTTATACACATCATGAAAAAGATCTCTGAGAGATCACATCTCCTCCAGCAGACAAACTATGCACTGGCTCCCTGTTGCAGCTCCTATATTAAGACTGCTATACTGGTCTGTTGATGCCTCTACGGGAAAGCTCCAATGTACTTGAAAACCTGACTGGCAATAGACGAGTCCAAAAGTACCTTACGCTCAGGTAACTTGGCACTTGTTTGTTGTAGCAGATTCAAACGGCCTAGTCAAATCATTTCCTGTAATGGCAGCTCGTTCCTGGAACTCTCTAATTACTACAGGAAGTAAACCTGATTTGTTTACTGTAAATCACTAAAAACACTGCTCTTTAGCTAATGCGGCTGAACAAGATCCCCTTGGTTTTCCTTTTCTCGCTCCCTCACCTGTCCTGTCTTCTCTGGTCATATTAGTGTTCTTGTGCACCATGATGCCTGCAGGTTTTTGGCACAATATAAATAAATAAATAAATGAAGGTTTCACAGGAGCAGAAAGCGAGGAAAGGGAAAGAGGGGATCGGAAGGAGCAGATAAAGATGGAGTGATAGAAGTACCGGACACCAGATGAAGGAATTGCATTGTAATACTGCAAGAAGGTAAAGGATGAACCCTTAATAGGGAAAGGAAAGGAGGACCACAAGTTTCATCAGAGTGTGATGCGTTTGGCATAGGAGAAAACTCTGGAGAGGAAAGGGGTATGGTGAACCGGGCAAGGAGTGTACCTGAGATGGGAGAACAAGCTGGGGCCAATGAGAAGGGGACACAATTTAGAGTGGGGAGGATGGGAGTGTAACCGGAAAGGGGTGATTGGAAGAAATCCATTGATTAATAGAAGAGCAACAAGTGTGGGTAGAACCAGAAAGAAACCCACAGAGGGGAGACTCAGCGAGAACCCCAGAACAGGTAAACTAGTAGAGTACCCCAAAAGGGTAAAGAATGGTGAGAAACCCAGAAGAAGCAAAAAGTAGAGCACCCATAAGACATACAACCAAAGAGGTGCAATAGGAGAGGGAGAGAAGGAATGAGGGAGGGAAGACTAACTACAAAGCAAAGCAAAAAGGCAGAGATGGCTTGGACAGAAGGCCTTGGATAAAAGTGATTTCTGACAGGACGGGGCAGCCTGGAGGATACGCTGACTGGGACAGAGGAGTCCCTGTTCTCCCATAGCTAGTTATCTTAGAGAAACGCAAACTAAATAAAATACAATAAATAAAGTTATCCATTTATAGTGGTTCATGACGGTCCCCACTGGCAGATAGGACAATATGGAGAAAACGACCTAGAATCTGGGTCTTCCTGCTTCACCCACATCCTCGTCTGATATGCAAGTACAGCAATCTCATTTGGATTAAGTCCCCCTTCTCCTGAATGCGTATACATATGATGACTTTTTCTTAAACAGTGGGGCATAGCATTGGGACATGATATATATCTTCAGAATCAAGGTTGCCAGGCTCCTGAGGGTGGTGTGAGAAACCTGAATGTGTCTCCATGACTAGTCCACAGGGATATGTCATCCGGGTGGTCCTGACACGGCCACCGCTTTTGGATCCAGTTCCTGGGGTGGACCAGTGAGGGAAGATCACCTGGGTGGGGGATCCTCTGAGATTGGAAGTGGGACACCGATGGGCGAGACGCGGTATCCCCCTTCTAACACCTTTTCCCCATCCTGCCTTGTAGGATACTCAGAAACTCTACTCCCCTCCCTCTTTTCTGGCACACACTTTCGCACATACAAAAGACAATGGTCTAAAACCGGAGCCATTTACCTGACATGTCCCAACACAAGGGTCAGGCAATTGACTAGAATCACACACACCTGATGCCCCTTTCCCTTCCCCACGATCTTGACCTTTCTGACCCAGACCCACAAAGCCTCTGTGGAAGGAATCGTAGGACCGCGAACAATAGCCAGCGTGTGTTGCAGCAGATGTCAACGGTACACGCCTACACTGATAATCTGAACAGGGAGAGACGCTTGCTACCATGGTACTGGCCTTGACTCCAGATACCAGAAAAGCCAAGCGGTTCATCACAGCCCGTGAGTCGAGGGGAGAACCTAAAAGAAACCGAACTGTGTTGAACGAAAGTCGCAAATAGCAGATTAAAGAAAGCACTGTTAACATTAAGGGAAAACCAGCTGTTGGGGGGGGGGGGGTCCGGCATCACGTGGGCGCTCATTTGAGAGGGACTGGTTAATCCCACGTTTTGTTGAAACTATTGATAACAGAAGGCCGTAGGAGAGCGGCAAAGAGAGGTCAAAGTGGTCGAACAGGGGTCTTGCAAAATCCTCTGTACAGTCGAAAGTATTTGACCGGCAAACGATTAGAAACCAAGGTAAACAAAGGAACTGTAAGATTGGCAAGAGTGAACACAACAGAGGGATGCCTACAGAACGGGGCAAAGCATGATGCCGATGAACATTGTGAGGACAAAGAGTGAACCCAACATCCACAATTAACTGATAAAAAAGACATTAAGATTTGTGAATACGAAAAGTGAAATTGAGTTGAAAAGCCATAGTGAACCTGATTGAGGGATGCTGACATTTGAGAAGGGTCTGAGCCCGGAAGAGGGGGGCCCAGGGGTGAAGAAGCATCACCCATGTAGAGGCAAACAGTTGAGAAGTGTCTGAGCCCAGAAGAGGGGGATCCGAGGGTGAAGTCATCACCCAATGTACATTGGAAAGGAACTTTTTGTTTGTTATTTTTGGAGCCTATTACGTCCTCGGAGGCAAGAGACTTTTTGTAGAAAAGAAACTTGACCACCAAAGAACCTGATAATTGAAGCGGAAATGTCATCTTGTGCTGAGAAAGCTCGAGAGTGTGCTGTGGTCAGGAGTCCCGCCTTGTCCTGTGCGCAAACCGTGGGGAAGGGAGACCCCAGACGACCACATCCTGACTTATCATTTGTGAACACTTCTTTTGTTCTTATGAACACTATCCCACACTTTTTTTGAATTTAGTTCTAAGGATTGGCAATCTTTTTTTAAAATGTTTTTTTTTTTAATTTTATTTTGACAAGACAGCACTAGGACTGCCTTATTATTATTTGATGGTCGTAACTTGCTCCCATTTTAGATTTAGGTCTAGATTAGGTATTTTCCCAACCTATCTATACAGTTTAAACACCCTTGAACTGTGATCACTTGTGTCTGTCTATTCTTGATACCATGCATTCCTTACAGTGGGCATGGATTAGAAGGGTGGCTCTCACTGTATACCGCCCCGAGGTAGCACATAGCCTGGCACTTCTGGCTTTCCTTGATCTCTGAGTCTCCGCCATTTGTTTGTTCAGGATCAGGCACCCCACTGCCAGGTTACATAAGCAAGTTCTTCATAGAAAGGTTTGATAATGCATGGAGCTCTCCAACAGTAAAAGGTGTTGCTGAAAAATAAGAAACAGATTACTTTTGACCATGCCGATGCACAGGGAAGTAAACCTAGTCTGGATCAAAGACATAGTTGGAGGCGGTGTCCGGTCAAATGGTCAAATAAAAGATCGAATGACCGTTTGATCGAAGTAAAAGGTAGAATTTTTTAATGTAATTATTTATATATATATATATATATTTTTGTTTTGGTTGGTTAAAAAATATTTTTCATAAAGAAAAAGGGGGGTTGGGGGGGAACCCCCTCATAAAATAAAATAAAAAAATAAAAATTTGACCTTTTTTTTCGACCATTTTACTTCGATCAAATGGTCATTCGATCATTTCGTTTTCGACCATTTGACCTACATCCGTTGGAGACTTACAGGGTAATTCATAGAATTTCGCAGAAAAGTGTCGCAAGCGGCTGGCGCAGAGTGTCCGCGTGCGATTGTCTGCGCCAGGCACGTGCGCTAAAACCGATTTCCGCGCACAGCGTATTCATGGATTTTAGGCTCCCAAATCAGCCGTGGAGTATCGCAGCGACCCTGCAGCAGCGCCATTAACGCCCCCAAGAACGCCCTCGCGCAAGGAAAAGCCATCAAAATCGCTAAATCATCGCAATGGGCTGCGCTAACCCTGGACCAGTTTACAGGGCTGCCAAACAAGGAACGCAAAGCGGGTAACGTGCATATCAGGGGTACGCGTGAAGTCATACACGCGATTAGCCAGGGTGCCAGGGTACGTGTATTTCAGGGGTGCGCGGGAAGTTCAACACGCGATAGTCCAGGGAACGTGTATTACAGGGGTACGCGGGAAGTTCAACACGCGATTGTCCAGGGAACGTGTATTACAGGGGTACGCGGGAAGTTCAACACGCGATTGTCCAGGGAACGTGTATTACAGGGGTACGCGGGAAGTTCAACACGCGATTGTCCAGGGAACGTGTATTACAGGGGTATGCGGGAAGTCTTACATGCGATTAGCCAGGGCACGTGTAATACAGGGGTACGCGGGAATTATCACACGCGATTTGGCAGGGTACGTGAATTACAGGGGTGCGTGGGAATTGTCACACGCCATTTTGCTGGGTACGTGTATTACAGGGGTGCGTGGGAATTATCACACGCGATTAGGCTGGGTGGGTCCTCACAGGTGTTCCCTGTACACCCTCCACGGCCCCTGCAGGCAGCCCACAAAACAGGGGACTACCCTGCACACCTGCTCATGTCCCCCTGCACCCCCACCCCCCAGCCACCAGGGGCACCCACCACCAGGCCCCCACCCATGTCTCCTACCACCCCCACCCCCCAGCAGTGCAGGGGCAGCCTCCACCAGGCCCCCACTCATGTCTCCCAGCACCCCCACCCCCCAGCAGTGCAGGGGCATCCTCCACCAGGCCCCCACCCATGTCTCCCACCACCCCCACCCCCCAGCAGTGCAGGGGCAGCCTCCACCAGGCCCCCACTCATGTCTCCCACCACCCCCACCCCCCAGCCACCAGGGGCAGCCTCCACCAAGCCCCCACTCATGCCCGACTCATGTCTCCCACCACCCCCACCCCCCAGCACTGTGGGGCACCTGCCAGCAGGCCCCAACCCATGTCACCCACCACCCCCACCCCCCAGCAGTGCAGGGGCATCCTCCACCAGGCCCACACTCATGTCCCCTATGACCCCCACCCCCCGCCACCAGGGGCACCCTCCACCAGGCCCCCACTCATGTCTCCCAGCGTGCTACGTGTATTTCAGGGGTGCGCGGGAAGTTCCACTCGCGAATAGCCTGGGCGCGTGTATTTCAGGGGTGCGCGGGAAGTTCCACACGCGAATAGCCTGGGCGCATGCATTTCAGAGGTGCGCGGGAAGTTTTACACGCAATTTCAGCAGGGTACGTGTATTTCAGGGGTGCGCGGGAATTCTCACACGCGATTAGGCTGGGTGGGTCCTCACAGGTGTTCCCTGTACACCCTCCACGGCCCCTGCAGGCAGCCCACAAAACAGGGGACTACCCTGCACACCTGCTCATGTCCCCCTGCACCCCCACCCCCCAGCAGTGCAGGGGCAGCCTCCACCAGGCCCCCACCCATGTCTCCCACCACCCCCACCCCCCAGCAGTGCAGGGGCAGCCTCCACCAGGCCCCCACCCATGTCTCCCACCACCCCCACCCCCCAGCAGTGCAGGGGCAGCCTCCACCAGGCCCCCACCCATGTCTCCCACCACCCCCACCCCCCAGCAGTGCAGGGGCATCCTCCACCAGGCCCCCACCCATGTCTCCCACCACCCCCACCCCCAGCAGTGCAGGGGCAGCCTCCACCAGGCCCCCACTCATGTCTCCCACCACCCCCACCCCCCAGCCACCAGGGGCAGCCTCCACCAGGCCCCCACCCATGTCTCCCACCACCCCCACCCCCCAGCACTGTGGGGCAGCCTCCACCAGGCCCCCACTCATGTCTCCCACCACCCCCACCCCCCAGCCACCAGGGGCACCCTCCACCAGGCCCCCACTCATGCCCGACGCATGTCTCCCACCACCCCCACCCCCCAGCAGTGCAGGGGCATCCTCCACCAGGCCCCCACCCATGTCTCCCACCACCCCCACCCCCCAGCAGTGCAGGGGCAGCCTCCACCAGGCCCCCACCCATGTCTCCCACCACCCCCACGCACTGTGGGGCACCTGACAGCAGGCCCCAACCCATGTCACCCACCACCCCCACCCCCCAGCAGTGCAGGGGCATCCTCCACCAGGCCCCCACCCATGTCTCCCACCACACCCACCCCCCAGCAGTGCAGGGGCAGCCTCCACCAGGCCCCCACCCATGTCTCCCACCACACCCACGCACTGTGGGGCACCTGCCAGCAGGCCCCAACCCATGTCACCCACCACCCCCACCCCCCAGCAGTGCAGGGGCATCCTCCACCAGGCCCCCACCCATTTCTCCCACCACCCCCACCCCCCAGCAGTGCAGGGGCAGCCTCCACCAGGCCCACACTCATGTCCCCTATCACCCCCACCCCCCCGCCACCAGGGGCACCCTCCACCAGGCCCCCACTCATGCCCGACTCATGTCACCCACCACCCCCACCCCCCAGCAGTGCAGGGGCAGCAGGCAGTCAGGCAGCAGCAGGTGGGAGCATGCTCGGGCTCTGGGGGGCAGTAGTTCGGCCTTCCGGGCAGGAGCGTGGTATTCCGTGTGCGTACGCGTGGCCAGCTTGGTATGGAGTGATTTGGCACGTGAAAATCCTGCACGTCAGCGTGAAAACTGAGGAAAGGCCCTCAGCGCGTAAGCGCGTCTGTGACGTGACCCGCACAGGTGTTTCCCACACAGCACGTGATGACAGAGCGCACGTGGAAAGACTGCACGTCAGAGTGTAATCGCGTGTGATTGGTGGAAATGGCCCTACACGCAGAAGTGACAAAGCGTGTGATTGGTGGAAATGGCCCTACACGCAGAAGTGACAAAGCGTGTAATTGGTGTAAATGGCCCTACACGCAGAAGTGACAAAGCATGTAATTGGTGGAAATGGCCCTAGCGCGTACACGCCGCGTAAGTGACGCTGGACGTGTGGGCCTGTATAAAAGGTACGTGTAGAACACGTTTTCCTTGTACGTGCTTTTCGTGGAGAGTGAGTGGGTGAATTCTGTACTTCTTGTCGTTTCACACGCGATTTACTTCACGGCGTTTCAAGTTCGTATTCCCTGTTACCTCTGACAGCTTTTTCTCTTTTTTCTCTTTTACTGGTTTACCTGGGCCTGTTCCCTCAAACAGTGTTCCCTTCTACTGTTGTCCTGTCTCCTCGGACAGCGTACAAATCTTCTTTTGGCGGGGGTGTTGCCAACCAAACGTGCTCCTTTTACACGCTTGTTTACCAGGCAGACGGTGAGTCACGCACGTATCTAACATCTGTGCTTGCCCCGTGTGTAGCCTACCCCTTCAGAGGTCATTCTAGGCTGCGTGTGACACGCATACGTTCATTCTTGTGTTACTGGGTGCCACAGCGTAGTGCAGGTTTTTCTTTCTGCACACGTGGTCTAGGAGGGGTTGCGTGCACGTCATCTCCCTTTTTTGGGCCTCCTGTGCATTGCGTGACCCGTCATCTTTCCCCAGGGGTTACATTCAGCCTTGCTAGAGCACTAGGGTACAATTACCATCTGGTACCCAACCCCTTTGACCCCCAATTGCCCAGGACAATAGTCTACATCCACTCCCATACGCACATTAACATCAGTGCCATGGCTGGGAGGCGAGGATTCCGTAAGGGTGGCAAAGGTGGAAGAGCCACAAGTGGTGGCCGTGGTGGATCCGGTAGGGGACGTGGTCGTAACTTGCAGGGTGAGCCTGTCCCCCCCATGTGTGGAGGACCAGTCACGGGCACCCATAATCTCCCCCCTCCCCCCCTCCCGTTGAGGCTGATGTGGCTGACACCATCCATGCTCAGCCCTTGTTGGACCAGCCCATTGTGGCACCCGACCTGGCTGACTCCATGGCTGACTTCCAGGTCAGCAGGGCTACGACACGTGCGCTGGTGCATGTTGATGCCATCATGCCACGTGGATCTGGGGCAGCAAGGTCATCTGCTGCACCAAGGAGGCAGGGCGGAGAGGCTGCAGGGGCAGCTGCGGCTCCATCCACCCCAGCCCTCACACACCCAGCCAGGACAGTGTCGGTCCTAGTCCATGCTGCTGACATTCCCCCTGACACCATCACACTAGAGCCAATGCCTGCACCAACTCCCATGCTGAGTGTGCAATCCCACACTCCTGATACAGAGTCCACCAGGGCTCCTGCCCCTAGTGTCCAGAGCGGCGCAGGACACTCAGGATCACCACCACCTTCCAAGCGGAAGAGGAAGAGTGCTCGTCCGGCACAGGCTGATGCCCCAGACACGGCTACACAGTCCGGCCCGTCCAGGAAGCCCAGCTTCACGGATGACGAACTGAATGCACTTCTCGAGTATGTGTCCGGACATGACAACGAGATGGTCATTGTTGCAGGATCCAAGACCACACCTGCACAACGCCAGGCACACTGGCAGACCGTTGCGGACATCGTAAGTGCCCTTCGAATCGTGAGGCGCACAGCCAATGATTGCTATAAGCGCTGGAATGACCTAAAGCGCAGGGCAAAGAGTAAGCTGGCCTCAAGTCATGCCGCAACTCTAGTGACTGGAGGTGGGTCTCCAGTAGTAGACATGGAACTCACTCCACATGAGTCAGTCGCTGGGACCTACGTCACGGAGGAACAGATCCAAGGCGTGGGAGATCTGGCTGATTACGAGGCATTGTCCGGTGAGTGCACATGCATGTGTGTGTCATCCATGTGCATGGTGTGTGTGTGAGGGCTTCTGTTTGTGTGCCAGGTGAGAGTGTGTGCGCCTGAGTCGTATGGGTCAGCCATGTGCTTCATGCAATACTTCCTGCGCAGCTGCATTTGGCCATAGCAGTATCCCTTCTGCCAACAGTAGACATCTAGCCCAACTGCACGCCAGTTGCCCTTGAAGTGTCACCTTGCCACAACATTGTTGCTTATTTTTCACTGTTCATTCAGTCAGATTGTTTGCATTCCCCCACTTTTACTAGCCATGTCGCTGTCCACTAGTCACATGTCTGACATGGCTATGGTGAAGTGGAGTGACTTTGTTACCTGGATATCATTTGTACACACATGTCCCTGTGCAATTGGACCATTTCAGACTGGCAACTCCAGGTGAAAAATCTGACCTGTTAGAATTAGAAAAGCAATTACATGCGGGAACTGGACTGAATGAATAGGTGCTGCCCTCCTCTCCATCTTCACTCAATAGCAATGGTACATGCCATCTGTGTGATGGCATGTGTGTTTCACCTGGCAATCACAGGCCAATGTGTGATGCCACTGCCAGGCAGCATGCAGAAAATGTGTTCCTTTTCCATCTTGGTGTCATCAGTGTGTGCCATTTGCCTGCACTTCATACGCAGTGAGGGTGCATGCATGGGAGGGTTTTAGTCATGTGGGACATGTGTCAATCAAGTACTGGTTCTCTTGCTTCTCAGCCCTCATTGTGTGCCATGGTGCTAATGCCTGTTTCCATTTCTTTGTTTTCATGTCTTTGCAGGGGAAGACGCACCTGATACTGCTGGGGTTGTGGAGATGGTGCAGACCCAGGAGGGGTCCGAGGGCCGACCAACCACCAGTGAGGGACGTGGTGTGGTGGTGGGGGAGAACCCACAAGTGCTGCAGGTCGTGCTCTCAAGGGGTGTCTCTGGCTGCACCTCCCCCGAGCTGTACTCAGGTGTTGATTCGGATGAGACCTACGTGCCGTCGCAGGTGAGTGTTCCAGGGAGGGATTCTGTTCTGTCTCACCCACCTGCACCAGGGTCAGAACCCTCCATGGGGATGTCAGTGTTGGCAGCTACGCCTTTGGTGGTTACGGATGCAGGGTCACACTCCGCGACATCTGATCCTGTTCCTGGGCCAGCAGATCAGAGGGGGAATGCAGTCCTGCAGCCTCAGGCAGTGCCGGCACAGCAAGGCGCAGTTCGCCTTGCCCCAGACAGGTGTGGTGCCCGCCGACGTGGTGGCCGTACGCCACCTGGCAATACCGCATGGGAGCAATCCATTTACGGTATGGCAACCCAACAGGCTGCATCATCCGAGATGATGGCTCAGGCCATGGATAGGGTGGCCACTTCCATTGTCCCCCCAGAAAGGCTGATGGAGCGACTAGAGCAGGCAACCGACTCCATCTGCCAGTCACACAGGGAGGACATGTTGGGGTCCAACAGGGACAGGCGGGCGGCACTGGCGACTCTGCAGGAGGCCATCTCCATTGAGTCCCAGGGCCACAGGGAAGCCCTGAGGCAGGAGCTCCTTCACCTCAGGACGACTCTTGTTGAGCTTGAGGCTACAACACACCAAAGGACAGAACAGCAGCTGGAGCGTCTCACCCGTACGCTCTCAGCTGAGATACAGGCAACGAGGGCGGAGGTCCGGGCATCCCGTGAGTTGTTGCATGGGGACCTCCGCACACTCATCCTCCAGAACCAGACCTACCACACCCGCATGCTTGCAGCCATGGAGGAGCAGACTAGGGCCTTGCGTGGGCTGCTTCCCATAGTGCAACCACCTCCGGATGCAGCTGCACAGGGTGATAATAGCGACAGCAGTGATACTCCCACAACAGGGTAGCCGTGTGGGCCATGAGCCCATGGAGGTGTTTTATTTTCCCAGGATCCACGCAGGTGGGTTCTGGTGTGCATCCTGTCCTCGGACCTCCTGGGTGGCCTCCCCAACCCCCCCGGACCCATCAATGGCCATTTTTGATTGTTTCTTATTTTTATTTTTATTGTTATTTATTTTATTCCCTATTTTTTTGGGACGATTTGTTGGCTTCCGTGGTTCCTGTGGGCATACACTGCATTGTGGCTGGGCACATGCAGGCTTGTAATGTATTTGGTTCAGATGCTTGGGTTTGAGTCACACACACCCCTCCTGCTTCCCGTTTCCATGGGCTTGCAAAGGGTGTGCCCAAGTGACAGTGAATTACACAGTGACGTTGGACTCCCATGAGCTGTGTGGGCAGTCTGTAGTCAATACTGTGTATACATTCCTAGTGCATATTGCTGTTGTGTTGTACACTGCATGTTGCATTGATGTGTAACTCATCTTCTGTGTCTACCTCCCAATTTGCAGGTCCCTTCCTCATGTCTACACAAGGACCTCTAGTCTGGAGATGGGGTCCATGTTGGCAGCAGTGCACCTACAACTCTACATGGCGCCAACACTGCACAGTTGGTGGTGGTGGGAGTGCAGGCATTTCCAGGTGGTGAGACTACTAATATGTAAAATTTGTGATGTCATGTTAATGGTAGTACGTGCTCAAGTATGTTGTTGGTCCGGCATTGCTGTGAGCATTTCAGGTGTTGCAGGTTTCTAATAGGGACACTGTACATAGTGACACTAGTGTCATGTTGTGGGGATTACTTTGTTTACCTGCAAGTAGCATGACATGGTACGGTGTGTCGTGTGGCGGTGCTGGGGTTGGGTTGGCTGACATGGCACTGTCCTCTTGTTGCATTTTGCAAGTGGGTATTCTTTTTAGCTGCTTGAATGTGTAACTCCACAAAACTGTATTGGTGGTGTCTGTGTGGGTAGGGATGCACACATTGTGACACTTCCAGGTGAACAATCTCAGGCTGATATGGTATTCACGGTTCATTCTCCAGACATTCAGGATCAGTGTCGGGTTGAGTCATCATTGATTGTTAGATGGAATGTGCCAGGGCAGTGTGCACTCCACAGGGGTGTGATTTCTATGTGAAGTAATTAGCCACTAGCTGTGTACGGGCTGCCTCCCCACGTGCCCTTTCCCCTCCCATGCGCAGCGGCTGTGCATGTGGTTGGGGATGTGGGGCCACCACCATGTCCACGGCCAGGCCCCGGCGTGTTGCAACGTTGTGCAGGACACATGCTGCCACTGATCCTGCACACTACTGGGGGAGCGTATAACAGCTGCCCGCCAGAACGTTCAAGGGAGCGAAAGCGTGACTTTAGCACTCCGAATGTGCGCTCCACTATGCCCCGGGTTGTAATGTGGGCTGTGTTATATCTTACCTCGGGTGGCGTGGTGGGGTTCCGAATTGGCGTCATCATGTGGGGGCTGAGAGGGTAGGCACTGTCCCCTGTGGAGGTGGTGATTGGTATCATTGGTGGGGTTGTGACCTTGCTCAGTATCCAACATGCATGCATGTGCAGTGGCATACATACTCACCAAGCAGCCATGTATCGCCATGCCGCCCAGCATCTAGGTCCCGGCATAGGGTGGACATTCGGTAAATGAAGCTGTCGTGGGTGGAGCCGGGATAGTTGGCATATACTGAGGTGATGATTCCCTTGGCATTACATACTACCTGCACGTTGATGGAATGCCAGTGCTTGCGGTTCCTATAGATGTGCTCAGATGCCCTGGGGGGACGTAGAGCCACATGGGTGCAGTCGATGGCACCTAGCACTTTGGGGAATCGTGCCACACCGTAAAAATCCAGGGCGGCAGCATGCCTTTCTGCAGGTGTTCTGGGCAGGTATATGTGCCTGCGGACTGATGGGCGTGCAGTGATGATGTTCAAGACCTGGTGTAGGCAGCGTGACTGGGTGGCCTGTGACACCCCACCCACTATGGCACTTGTCCGCTGAAATGATCCAGTGGCTAAGAAGTGCAGTACATTGAGGACCTTCTCCAGGGGGCTGAGTGCTTGGGAGCACAGGGTGGGTGATGTGAGGTCATCCTCCCACTCACTCACCAGGTCCAGTATTATGTGTGGTGGAAACCTGTACCTTCCATACTCCTGGTCATCAGGCATCCCGAAAAGGCTGGTTCTGGGTGTGAATATTCTGGCCCGGACTATCCTCCTCCTCCTCCTTTGGTAGCCCACTGCCACTGCTGCTCGGAACGGTATGTTCATCCTGGCGTCTGGCTTGTTATTGTTAAAGTGCGCAAATTCATGCTTTGCGCGTGTTCTAGGCGAGCGTGTGACCCGCGCACCCCTGGAATCCAGTTCCCAGTCCAATAGCGTGTGGAAATTCACACGCACAACGGGATACAGGTGCGCTGACGTACTTGCGTGTGTAAGTGCCCGCGCACCCCTGAAATACACGTACATAGGCCAATCGCGTGTACGCGCACTTTTGTCCAATTACACGCGATGACACTCTGACGTGCAGTATTTACACGTGTGCTCCGTCATCACGTGCTGGGTGGGGAACACCCGTGCGGGTCACGTCACATACGCGCTTACGCGCTGAGGGACTCTGGACCAATAGAATCGCGTATGCGTGCTTACGCGCTTACGCGCTAAGGGCCTTTCCTCGGATTTCACGCTGACGTGCCGAATTTTCACGTGCCAAAGCACTCCGTATCAAGCTGGCCACGCGAAAACACACGGAAGACCACGCTCCTGCCCAGAAGGCCGAGTTACTGCCCCCCCCGTGCCCCGAGCAGCCTCCCACGTGCCATCTGCTGCTGCCTGCCTGTCTGCTGCCACCGTGCCCTGCCATTTGGTGCCTGCACATCAGCCATCTGCAGGGGTCCAGTTGCTGTGTCCACCCCTGCTGGAACTGAAGACTCCCGACTGGGATTACATCGCTCCACAGCCCAGCCCCAGGACCCAGTTGCCCACCCACACCTGCCTCTGGGGTTGCCATGTCGGGCACTTCCACATCTGGCACCAGTGGCAACCCCAGGCCAGAGGGGCAGAGGGGCACCAGCTTCACTGCCACCGAAGTTGGTGTCCTGGTGGAGCATGTCCTGGGGCAGTATGATGCCCTCTTTGGATCGTCCCGCGCCAGCAAGGATGGACGGGAGAGGATCTGGGCCGACTGTGTGGTTGCCATCAACGCGGAGGGGGTGGCAACCCGCAACGTCCAGAAGATCAAGAAGCGCTGGGAGGACTTGAGGTCCAGGACCCTTGTGAAGGCCCGGCGCCTCGTGGAGGGGGGCCGGGGCCGCATGAGTTCCATCCAGATGAGGGTCCTGGAACGCGTACGCCCAGCACTCCACGCCCAGATCCTTGAGAGGGAGGCCCGTCTGGAGTTGAGCGGTAAGTGTCCAAGCATTACTGTGTGACACAGGGCATGTTGCTGTGTGCTGGGTCTATGATACTTGCTTGTATGTGTGCCATAGGCCATGTATGCATGTATGTGTGCATGGACATCATGGTAATGCATGTGCAACCAGTGATGTTTGACCCACATGGTTGTTGCATGTGTTCAAATGCCGCATGGGGACCCCTATGCAGATTTTGAACATGAGAGCATGCCAGTCTCTGTACCGGGACATGGGTGGGGGTGAGGGATGGGTGCTGATGCCAGGTACATATGTGGTAGCCATGTCTGTGTGGCTGACCTGCGTGTCTGTGACTTGTGCATGCCATGGATGCATGACACATGTGTGTGACAATGCACAGATTCAGTGAAGCAGCCAAATTGCCCTTGTATCCGCTGTGTTTGTTGTGTTTGGGGCCAGATGGATGTGACTGAGGTGAAGTGTGTGCATGTGAAAGGCATGAGCCATGATGCATGTGAGTTCCATATCATTGAATGTTTCAAGAGTCCATTGGACATGCATGGAAATGTCCATGGCATGCAGCATGCCTGTTACTGTGTGTGTTTTGCCTGGACTGACCCATGTGTTGTGGAGGGACATGATGGAAGTGTACTTTGACAGTGGTGGTCATCTGCTATTGCTTCCTGTCTAGGGGACCATTGTACAGTACCCTGATGCTTGTGTTCTTTGTCTCCCTCTACGCAGCGGCTAGTGAAGAAGAGGGCGGAGACGGCGCTGTGGAGCAAGGCGGCGGGGATGCCCCCACGGCTGCAGCGGAAGGGGTGGGTGAGCCCCCACAGGGGCCTGCTACGGTGGGAGACGGTGAGGAGCCATCCAAGTTGGTGGTTTGCACAGAGGAGGAGGAGGCCGCCACTGGGGCACACATGGGGCCTGGTGGGGGCATCCCTGCTGGTGCAAGTGGTGCAGTCCAGGGCCAGGGGCAGGAGGCAGCACAGGTCACCGTGGAGGGGCCTGTGCATGTCGCTGTCCCTGACCCTGTGAGTGCACCACCATGCACCAGCAGGGATGCCCCGTCCCAGGCCCGTCCGCAGGTAGAGGGGATGTCCATGTCACCTGACTCCCCTCCACCTGCGGACGTGGGAACCTCTGGCCGTGCGGAGAAGGTCCTGATTGGGGTCGCGATGCGCACGGCTGTGATTCGTGATGCCGTGCGTGCTTCCTGGGAGGAGCACGCACGTCATCACGAAGTGCACCGTGCCGACGTGGCCCAATTGGGATCGGCCATGTTCGGGGGTTTCCTGCATGTGTTGGCCAATGTGGCGGCCCTCTCCTCCTCTGTGCAGGCTATCCACCAGTCGTTCTCCTTGCCGTCTTCCAGCCCAGATGCCACCAGGGCCCCCTGTGGACCTGCCCCGACCAATGCAGCCAGCTCGGTGGGGATCCCATCCCTGCCACAGTTGGGAGTCGGAGGTACAGCAGGGGTGGACAACACAGCAACTGGACCCCAGCAGATGGAAGATGTGACAGCATCATCAGGCAGGGCACGTGCACGACGGCGTCGGTGGTTTCCATCAGCCTGGATGCCGTCGTGCTGGCAGAGGCAGTGGCGTCGGAGGCAGCAGCGGGCTCGACGTGGGAGGCATCATGGCTCGGGGCCATCAAGATCAGAGGGGCAGGCATCGGCCGGAGGGCAGGGCAACCCTGGGATGGTGGTGTCTTCCGTGTGGGAGCAGTTGGTCCAGCGGATAGGTGCAGAGCGGCAGCGGGCGGAAGAGGAGCGGCTCGCCATGGTCAGGGCGGAGTTCTCCATGCGTCGGGCGTTGAGGCGGGCTGAGTGCCTCGAGGAAGCTCGCAGGGAGTTTGAGCTGAACATGGGGTTATCCCTGCGAGACCTCGGGGCCAGGACAGAGTCCCGCCTCCAGGACATCGACATGGAGTTCGATGATGCCCTGGCCAGCAACATCAACAAGTGAGCCGCAGGACTTGCCCGCTGCCTTTGTATATAGTTATATAGTTAGTTAGTGTTAGGTTTCCTTTATTTGTTTTTATTATTTTGGACCGCTCGGACAATGGCCACTTTTTTGTATATATTTTTTTCATTAGGTAGTAGTAGGTTTCCTTTATGGTGTTGGGCTCATGGACCCTGGTACATTCCTGTATTTAGTTTGTTTTTTGAAGGAACATTTTCTTTTTTTCATTATTGTGTTCACCATGTGGAAATGGTTTTTCATTCTTTTCCTTCTACTTGATATTGCTTTGGTCAACATTTGTTTTTGTATTCCTTTTTCTTTTTTTGATTTTTACTTTTGTTCTCCGACATGGACCATTTATTTTGTTATCCACATAGTTGTATGTTTGATTTGTTTACTTATTTTTAATCTTTAATACATTTTTTATTTTTACTTCCACTTGTGTTATTTTGTCTTTGGTTTCATACATGTCATGATATGGGTTTTGACATTCACTTGCAGCCATTGTGTATGTGTGTGTGACGGACATGTGTTCATTTACATATTTGCCATTGGGGTTGTGTCATGTAATTGCATTCACTATGTGGGTGGATGCAATCCTTGCCTGGGTGTTTGTGCTGGGTATGCTGCCCATTACTGCCATGATTGTGTATCGTCAGGACCTGGGGGCAGGGGGACATGGGTGGGGGCCTGGTGGAGGCTGCCCCTGCACTGCTGGGGGGTGGGGGTGGTGGGAGACATGGGTGGGGGCCTGGTGGAGGCTGCCCCTGCACTGCTGGGGGGTGGGGGTGGTGGGAGACATGAGTGGGGGCCTGGTGGAGGCTGCCCCTGGTGACTGGGGGGGTGGGGGTGGGGGTGGTGGGAGACATGAGTGGGGGCCTGGTGGAGGGTGCCCCTGCACTGCTGGGGGGTGGGGGTGGTGGGAGACATGAGTGGGTGCCTGGTGGAGGGTGCCCCTGGTGACTGGGGGGGTGGGGGTGGTGGGAGACATGAGTGGGGGCCTGGTGGAGGGTGCCCCTGGTGACTGGGGGGGTGGGGGTGGTGGGAGACATGAGTGGGGGCCTGGTGGAGGGTGCCCCTGGTGACTGGGGGGGTGGGGGTGATAGGGGACATGAGTGGGGGCCTGGTGGAGGGTTCCCCTGCACTGCTGGGGGGTGGGGGTGGTGGGAGACATGAGTGGGGGCCTGGTGGAGGGTGCCCCTGCACTGCTGGGGGGTGGGGGTGGTGGGAGACATGAGTGGGTGCCTGGTGGAGGGTGCCCCTGGTGACTGGGGGGGGTGGGGGTGGTGGGAGACATGAGTGGGGGCCTGGTGGAGGGTGCCCCTGGTGACGTGGGGGTGATAGGGGACATGAGTGGGGGCCTGGTGGAGGGTGCCCCTGCACTGCTGGGGGGTGGGGGTGGTGGGAGACATGAGTGGGGGCCTGGTGGAGGGTGCCCCTGGTGACTGGGGGGTGGGGTGATAGGGGACATGAGTGGGGGCCTGGTGGAGGGTGCCCCTGCACTGCTGGGGGGTGGGGGTGGTGGGAGACATGAGTGGGGGCCTGGTGGAGGGTGCCCCTGCACTGCTGGGGGGTGGGGGTGGTGGGAGACATGAGTGGGTGCCTGGTGGAGGGTGCCCCTGGTGACTGGGGGGGGTGGGGGTGGTGGGAGACATGTGGGGGCCTGGTGGAGGGTGCCCCTGGTGACTGGGGGGGTGGGGGTGATAGGGGACATGAGTGGGGGGCCTGGTGGAGGGTGCCCCTGCACTGCTGGGGGGTGGGGGTGGTGGGAGACATGAGTGGGTGCCTGGTGGAGGGTGCCCCTGGTGACTGGGGGGGTGGGGGTGGTGGGAGACATGAGTGGGGGCCTGGTGGAGGGTGCCCCTGGTGACTGGGGGGTGGGGGTGATAGGGGACATGAGTGGGGGCCTGGTGGAGGGTGCCCCTGCACTGCTGGGGGGTGGGGGTGGTGGGAGACATGAGTGGGGGCCTGGTGGAGGGTGCCCCTGCACTGCTGGGGGGTGGGGGTGGTGGGAGACATGAGTGGGTGCCTGGTGGAGGGTGCCCCTGGTGACTGGGGGGGTGGGGGTGGTGGGAGACATGAGTGGGGGCCTGGTGGAGGGTGCCCCTGGTGACTGGGGGGGTGGGGGTGATAGGGGACGTGAGTGGGGTCCTGGTGGAGGGTGCCCCTGCACTGCTGGGGGGTGGGGGTGGTGGGAGACATGAGTGGGGGCCTGGTGGAGGGTGCCCCTGGTGGCGGGGGGGTGGGGGTGATAGGGGACATGAGTGGGGGCCTGGTGGAGGGTGCCCCTGCACTGCTGGGGGGTGGGGGTGGTGGGAGACATGAGTGGGGGCCTGGTGGAGGGTGCCCCTGCACTGCTGGGGGGGTGGGGGTGGTGGGAGACATGAGTGGGTGCCTGGTGGAGGGTGCCCCTGGTGACTGGGGGGGTGGGGGTGGTGGGCGACATGAGTGGGGGCCTGGTGGAGGGTGCCCCTGGTGACTGGGGGGTGGGGGTGGTGGGAGACATGAGTGGGGGCCTGGTGGAGGGTGCCCCTGGTGGCGGGGGGGTGGGGGTGATAGGGGACATGAGTGGGGGCCTGGTGGAGGGTGCCCCTGGTGGCGGGGGGGTGGGGGTGATGGGGGACATGAGTGGGGGCCTGGTGGAGGCTGCCCCTGCACTGCTGGGGGGTGGGGGTGGTGGGAGACATGAGTGGGGGCCTGGTGGAGGCTGCCCCTGGTGACTGGGGGGGTGGGGGTGGTGGGAGACATGAGTGGGGGCCTGGTGGAGGGTGCCCCTGGTGACTGGGGGGGTGGGGGTGATGGGGGACATGAGTGGGGGCCTGGTGGGGGCTGCCCCTGCACTGCTGGGGGCTGGGGGTGGTGGGAGACATGGGTGGGGGCCTGGTGGAGGCTGCCCCTGCACTGCTGGGGTGTGGGGGTGATGGGAGACATGAGTGGGGGCCTGGTGGAGGCTGCCCCTGGTGACTGGGGGGGTGGGGGTGGTGGGAGACATGAGTGGGGGCCTGGTGGAGGGTGCCCCTGGATGGTGGGGGGTGGGGGTGGTGGGAGACATGAGCAGGTGTGCAGGGTAGTCCCCTGTTTTGTGGGCTGCCTGCAGGGGCCGTGGAGGGTGTACAGGGAACACCTGTGAGGACCCACCCAGCCTAATCGCGTGTGTAACTTCCCACGCACCCCTGTAATACACGTACCAAGCCAAATCACGTGTGATAATTCCCGCGCACCCCTGAAATACACGCGCCCAGGCTATTCGCGTGTGGAAATTCCCGCGCACCCCTGAAATACACGTACCCTGCTGTAATCGCGTGTGGGACTTCCCGCGCACCCCGGTATACACGCACACGTATTTTTTGTCAGCGGGTGTCCGTGTTTGTGGGTACCCCTTTGCACGCCATTTGTCCTGGAGGGCCACAGTATAGGACATTCATCATGGCAGTATATAGGTGCTATTTGTTGGCGCACCTTTTGGCGCACATTTCTTACAGCCGCAGAGACGCTACCGCCTGCTTTCTTGTGGCGGTCGTGTTTGTGCCTGTGCGCTGGTTTGAGCGTGCGCTTTTTTGCCCTATTCTATTCCATGAATACGTGTTGTAGGCGAGCGTGTGGGCGTTCCGCGCACTTGTGCCCTGTACTTCCCCCGTGACGCCCACGTTTTTGCAAGTTGTTCCCCATTCCGAGTGTTACGCCCGTGTTCCGCCTACTTTTGTTGCGTGCGCCGCGCTATGTGCGAATTTCGCTATGGCCTGTGCGATTTTCGCTGTGACCTGGCGCACGCTGTTAGATGGCCTGTGCGCCAACGTGCGCGGCGCACTTTATCGCACATCCGCTGGTTTTCTCGCGCACGGACTTCCATGAATCGACGTGCGCTGCTTTTCGTGCGATTTTCGCACTTGCACTGCGATTTTCGCTATTCCACTGCGATTCGCACGTTTTTGCCCACTTGCGCCGCGCTAATTATTCCATGAATCGGCCTGTAAGTTGGATGTAATGTTTTGTAGTAGGCATGGACATGGGCAGACTGTGTGAGCCTCTGACCCTCCTCTGTCCTTAACTAGCATTCACTCTGCTATTCTGACCTGTTCCAGCCATCATGGCTCTGAGGAAATTAAGTTATGTTGCAAGACATTTTCTTTTCGTGTGGTAGATGGCCTCTTATTTGTCATGCACAGTTTTTCTTCTGTAACAGCTCCTGGCCGCTGCTGCCTGGCGTGGGCTCAATGGCTTAAATAGCACAGACCATCCACCATTACACTTTGCATGTGAAAAATCAGTAGCCTAATTTAATAGCTTTCTGTTTTCTGTTTATTCTAGATGCTGCTCACAGTTCATAGCAACAACTAATTCATAGCAACAACTAATAAAGAAATGAATGTTTAAATAGAATGTGTGAAACCAGAAAGATTCTTATAAAAACAAATACTTTATTCAGTAACATTATTTCAGTCAATCAGGTGATTAGTGCGTCAATTAACATAACCCAAGTGCTAAATTCAACTATTAAAAAAAACAGTGCTTGATTTCAAGATGGCTGCCAGAGTGGAAACACTGTGAAGTGGTGCTCTCCACCTTTCCCTGCACTGAAGCCTCCCCGGGCATAAACAGGCATATTCGGCAACCAGGAGCAAGGGTCCCCCCAACTAGCAGACCCACGGCGCAACACCAGACGCAATGCACATCCGCCATAAGGACTACGTCGGAAGGGGGAGATACAACCACTGCGGCAGAACAACAAGCAGTGGGAGCGCCCCGGACTCGGCCCGCCTATAACCAACAGCAGGGCCTCCCAGCCCATTCTCATATATGAGCAGAGAAGGCACTTCCGAGGCACTAATGGGCAGCAGGGAGAAGGACGCCAGTCGCCCCTGCTCTGGACATTCGACCAAGGCAAGAACAACCCGGAGAGGCGAGGGCTGCATCAAAAAGGGCCCGAGCAGTGGAGCGTCCATCCACAGGGAGACAAGGTGCTCCTCCGAGCAGCAGAAAACAATACACCTCGGCAAGACCCGACAACGCTCCAATGCGGCATCCAGGCCATTCTAGAGGTAGAAGTGCAGCGACACCCCACGCTCACCAGAGATGATGCGGTGTACCTATCAAGGCAGGTCCACCCCAGCAAAATCGGACCCCTCTGGTAGAGCCTGGCTGGGAGGCGAGACAGGGAAGGAGATTGGGACACCTACAACAGCACTACCGGTAAGCCGCCAGTCTGCCCCACCCACCCCCATCCCAGCACTCCCCCGCCAGATGTTCCGGGGTGTAGAATAAAACCGCAGCAAGGCCCCAGCCTCCCCTAGTGGGGATACACCGAGTCCTGCACCCCAAACCAAAGCTCCACCTCCACCATTAACCCGCTCACAAGGGGAGCGGAGGAACAACTACAGAGGACATCAACTCAGGTTGGGCCCCTCAGCGAAAGCGAAAGTGAGGCCATTAAGAAGAACCCCAACAGTCCCTTTACAGATCCACCGAATAAACTAACCAGGGACGGGCTGGAACTCCCAGCCCGGAACTCAATCCCCTACCAATCCTGGGAGAGGCAAGGAGCCACCACAGCTAAAGAGATGAGGACAAAATAGGCAAGGGCAAGGGACCAATACCTAAACAGAGGAGGGCGACCAAGCTCACATTAGGGGCCCAGGCAGCGCAAGAGCAGCAGAAGGACGGGAGGCACACCCATGGACAAGACAAGCAAGACCCCCCCCAAAACCTGTCTTAGCCACCCCAAAGAACCAGGAGAAGTAAACCACAAACGAAACCCCAACAGGGGCAAGGGCCCACTCCGCCCCCTCCCGCCCCCCCCCCGGACCTCATCAGCACATTAAGACAAGATGTCGAAGAACAGAGGGAAAGAGACCCAGGCCCCCACGAAAGGTAGCAAAACGAACCACAAAGGGACAATACAAAAAATGTGGAGGAAGGAAGGGGGAGCCCAGCCCGATAACGACCAGGAAGCAGACCGGGAGGAACAGAGGGTCATACAAAAATTCCTCGAACAATGCTTTCAGAACTTTGGGGACAGGATGGCAACCACGATCCAATCCCAATTAGACAAAATGAGAGATGACTTGATGGGTTGTTAAAGGAAGTGAAGGGAGACCTGCAAACACTGGTAGCAAGAGTGGACACAAATGAGAAAGCCCTGCAAGAGATGGCTGATGACTCTCATGAACTGGAAGACCTGATCGAACACTTAGCTAGTGCTACACACAACTTGGAGATTCAAACTGAGGACCTTGAAAATAGATTGAGGGCGAACACCAGAATTAAAGCAATGCCAAGGTAGTCGGGGACGCAGAACTACCACAGACCGTTAAGCAAGTTTACGCAGACCCAGTGGATGCAGCGGACCCAGCCAAAATCCTGGTAGACTGGCTTCACAGAGTGGGGCCAAAAATAAAATAACCTGGCGTCAAGATTGAGAGACGTCCTGGTAGCCATGCACGAGTACACTCAAAAGGAAAAGATCCTAGCCACAGCCAGACAATCAAATGGTCTCAACTTCAATGGCTCCGCCATACAACTAGATCAAGACCTCTCCCAGACCATGCTCACAAAGAGAAGAACAATGCACCCGATAGTGCAGGAACTAATGGAGCAAGGCATCAAATACAAATGGACCTTCTCTTTTGGACCCGTTTCCGAGCTCAAGAGGAAGCAAAGAAGAATAACCGTGACATAGGAACAAGCAAATATCCTTAGCATAGAAGTTGTCCCAGCCTACAGCGAGTTTCGGGGCCTAGTAAAGGACCATACAAAAATAAAGGCGTGGGAATGGTCTACCCAGGAATCAAAGAAAAAAGCAAGCAAGAAAGACAAGGGGCCCGAACGGCCCAAGACAGACACAACAGGAAATTGAATCCCCACAGAGGGGCCTCGCCACTAAAAAGCAAAATTGGGGGAACAAGTCCAGAGCAAAGAAGCACCCGGGGAGGGGAACACAAAGTGATGCAGGGGTGGGGGGGCTCTTGGACTCAACACATGGGTTGGGGAAGACCTGCGAGGGGGAGCACTGGGGAAGGTGGGGGCCTCAACTCCTCAAGAGGCGAATCGGGAGGGGCTAGAGGCGGGTTGAGCCATCCCAGCGAGGTGAGGTGAGGGGAGTGGTGGGAAAGGGGGAGGAGGGAGAACCAAGCCCTGAACTAACCAAACGTGCCATTATCCCAAAGCAAGATACCAACAAAAAACAAAACGTGACCAATGGCTAAGGTAAAGTCACTAAAAATGATATCTCTGGACATTAAAGGCCAACACTCGCCTATAAAAAGGAAAAAATTAAACCCTTTCTGAGAACCCAGATCTAGTCACCCTACAGGAAATCCACATACAATGGAGAGATACGCATAAGTTAAGACTACAGGGATATAACCAAATCCATCAATGAAATCACCAGGCAAAGAAAGGAGGGCTCTTATCGCAGTAAAAAAACGATCTAGACGTCAGCACGATAGACGTCAACAAAGACACTAAAGGGAGGTGTATCGTAATTCTCTTCCAGGGAATGGGTGAAACAATTACGCTAGCCTCTATCTACGCCCCCAATACGGGACAACACCAGTTTATTCAACAGTCACTACAAAAGCTAGGGGAAAATAATTCTCACAGGTGATTTTTATGTAGCGTGGGACCCAGAAAGGCAGTGGAGCGCCAGAATATCTTATTCGAGGGGATTGCGTCCTCCGACGTATTCCATATCTATGACAGTAATCACCACAACTGTGTTGGTTCGGAAAATTTTCGGCGTCTGCGTCCTGCGTCGATGACGTCGATGCGCCGTCCTCGAGGACCTCCTCCAACGGCCGATGTCACCTGATGTGATAAGTAGGACGCACAACGCCAGAAGCCTCAGTTCCGTTTTTTCCACGAACGTGTTCGCTTCATGAATCTCGGTACGCCTCGACTCTTTGGAGTTTCTGTTGTTCATCTCGGTTCTTCGAACCTGTTTGTGTACGATTTCTTCGTGAAGATGTCTACCTCGTCTTCCACACCGCATCCGGGCTTTAAGAAGTGCGGCGACTGTGGGTCCAAGATGTCGGTCACGGACTCGCACGAAGCCTGCCTCTGGTGCCTCGGGGAGGCCCATGACACGGACTGCCAGTCGCTCACGTCGAAAGCCTTGCGGGAGCGCAAGAAGTTGTTATCGGTAGGTAATGTGCCCAAGCCCCAGAAGTCGAGGTCTGCAGGTCTTTCGACGGACGACTCGAGGGGCGACTCTCCGCGTCGTCGTCGTCAGAAGTCCAGTGGGTCTCGGTCCCGGAGTCGGTCTCGTCACTCCTCTGCCTCTTTGAGGCACTCCCGGAAGCGCCGTCATCGGTCGCCTTCCCCGTCCTCATTCGACGACTCCGCCCGTCGGCGGGTCGCTTACCCCACCAAGCATGCGACACCAGAGGAATGGGCTTTCTTCGGGAAGAAAATGTTGCCGATTCTCGAATCGCAGGGCACTGGTCTGTCCGCGCCTCCGAGTGGGGTCGGTCGTGATCAGCCGAGAGGTGCCGCTCGCATGCCTTCGGGCTCGGGTGGTCGTCGCGATTCGCGGGAAAGGTCCCGCTCTGACAAGGGGAATCGTTCTTGGCATGCCCGGTCCAGGTCCCGGTCCTCGATGCGCTCGAGACTGCGTGAACCTGTGAAGTCTTCGAGGAAGACGTCGACGCCTGTGGCGCCGAGGTCGTCGATGGACTCTCTCGAGGCTCCGCCTCTGAGGAAGTTGGCGACGCCGTCGGGGCCCAGAATGTCGAGGGATACGCCCGGGGCTCCGCCTTTGAGGCCTGTGTCGACACAGTCGATGCTGTCGACGCCGCGTCTGTCGTCGACGCCAATTCTCTCGACGTCGGCGCTGATTCGCTCGACGCCTTTCGGGGCTTTGTCGACGGGGGTACCCCGTGGCTTGGGGGAACCACATAGGAAGGCTCTGGCCAAGGTCAAGCATGGCTTTGGTTCCAGTTCTGTGCCTTCTTACCGCCATCTGGAATTCATTTCAGAGGTGGATGAGGGCTCTGATGATGGCATGGTGCCTGACACGGTGCCTGATGAGATTCTCTCGGGTCATAGCCAGTTTGAGGACCTGAGGCAGTCCCTACATGATGCTAGTGGGCTGGACACCTCTCCGGAGGTGGAGTTTTGTAGGTCTGAGCCTGGCACTCATGCCGATTCTTCGTACCGGCGACTTATGTCACGGGTCTCCGAGTACTTAGGATGGTCTGCTCCTCCAGGGGAGTTTGTTCAGGGTGACCTTACGGATATCCTCGACATTGGTCCACCAACTGACCAGGTACTGCCATTCCATATGGCTCTGCAAAGAAGGGTGGCAGCGGCTTGGACTGCTCCGGAGAGTCTCCCGGCAGTGAGCAAGTCTTTGCCGCGAAAATACCGCCCAGCCAGTAGTGACCCCTGCTACTTGCCCAAGCACCCTACTCCGGAGAGTTTGGTGGTGCAGGCGGCTACGGCCCCGGAAAACCAGGCATCGTACCCTACCATCCCTCCTGATAGGGACGACAAGCGTTTTGACGGCTGGGCGAAGAAAGTGTTTTCTGCAGGGGGTATGGCACTTCAGACAGCCAACTCCATTTGTGCCTTGTCTCGTTTCACGCACACTCTGTGGAACTGTTTCCTTGGCGGCTGAACATATTCCCGAAGGGGACGAATCGGATGGTTTCCTTGCCAGGGTTCAGGATGGCAAGGATGCTATGTGTGAGGCCGTTCAGTCGGGTTTGGACATGGCAGATTGCGTCAGCCGGTCCCTGGCGGCGAGCACCGTGATACACAGGATGCGTGGTTGCGGAAGTCGGGGTTTGCTCCTGATGTGCAGGTCCGGTTCCTCAACATGCCCTTTGACGGGGAACATCTTTTTGGCAGCAAGGCTGACGAGAGCCTTGAGAGGTTGCAGACCTCCAAAGCTGCAGCGAAGTCGTTGGGCGCTGCAGTTCGACAACCTCCCCCTTTTCGTCCTAGGGGACAGCAATGGAGGGGAGGTTCCTTTCGTTATTACGCTTCCTTTGGTAAAGCGAGAGGAGCTGCCAGTCAAAGGGGCCACCGTAGGAGTGCCAGAGGTGGAAAACAAGGTACTCGAGGTGCCAATGCCGCTCGGGCTGTTGCCTCTTTTCCCTCAGGCGCAGCCGCAGCCGCTTCAGCTCAGTGATGAGGCCATGTCCCATGGTTCGCCGGTTGGGGGAAAGCTGGCGCAGCATCTTGCAGAGTGGCGCGCCATTACTTCAGATGTGTGGGTTCTGGAGATCATAACCCACGGCTAAAGTCTTCCTTTCAGGCAGAGGCCTCAAGACAATCCACCGGGGAATCTCTCTTTGAAGAGTCTGGATCCACTCCTTGCGCAGGAAATTCAATCCCTGCTGGAGAAAGGTGCCATAGAACTGGTGCCTCTAGTGGAGAGGAACAAGGGATGGTATTCCCCTTATTTTTTGATTTCCAAGAAAGACGGGGGATTGAGACCCATCATGGACTTGCGCGGTTTGAACAAATTCCTCAGGAAGTTCAGGATGGTTACTCTTTCTCAAGTCCTCCTGGCCCTTCAACTTCAGGACTGGTTGGTGTCTCTTGCCCTCAAGGACGCTTATTTTCATGTGCCTATCCATCCAAAGCACAAGAAGTACCTGAGGTTTGCGGTTGGCGACTCGCACTTTGTTTCGGGTCCTGCCGTTCGGCTTGACCTCCGCCCCGAGGGTCTTCACCAAGCTCATGGTAGGTAGTGGTGGCAGCGCACCTCAGGAAAGGGGGGATTCACGTCTACCCCTACCTGGACGATTGGTTGATCAGGGCACGCCCTCCCGAGCAAGTCCTGGATCATCTGTCAGGCAACTGCCACTCCCTCCACAAGCTGGGCTTCTCCCTCAACTTAAAGAAGTCCCATTTGACACCAACTCAGAGGCTCCAGTACATCGGAGCAGTGCTCGACACGTCCCTGGGGCAGTGTTTTCCTCCCCAGGTGAGGGATCATCACATTCAGCAGATGGTGCACAAGTTTCAACTTGCCCAGACTCTCCCAGCGTTCGAGTTCTTAAGACTGCTCGGCCTCATGGCATCCTGCATTCTTCTGGTGCCAGAGGCCAGGTTGCGGATGAGATCTTTGCAATGGGCACTCAAGCTCCAGTCGTCTCAGTCCTCTGGCAGGATGTCGGACCCTGTTCAGGGGCCGTCTTCGGTCACCCAGGACCTTCTGTGGTGGGCCGACAAAGGCAATCTGATGATGGGGGCTCCATTTTGGCTGCCCTAGCCGGAGGTGACGATCGTGACGGACGCATCCCGTACGGGATGGAGATCTCATGCCAACGAGTTGACAGTCAGCGGTCGTTGGTCTCTGTCGGAGTCCAGACTCCATATCAATCTGTTGGAGCTGAGGACCGTCAGGTTAACCCTGAAGGCTTTTCTGCCGACTGTGCGAGGAAAGAATGTCCTGATCCTGACGGACAACACGGTGGCCATGCACTACCTCAACAAAAAGGGGGGGCAGGGTTACTTCCTCTGCAGGGAGGCAATGCAGCTCTGGTTCTGGGCAATCCAGCAGGAAGTTGCTATCTCGGCAGTTCATCTGGCAGGAGACGAAAATGAGACGGCGGATCCTCTGAGCAGGTAGAGCGCGATCTCTCACGAGTGGGAGTTGGCTCAGGAGATTCTCCTGGAGATCTTCGCCCTTTGGGGGGCCCCTCAAGTGGATCTCTTCACCTCCAGTGTCAACCGGAAGTGCGAGAGGTTCTGCTCGCGAGAATTTCCTCCAAACGGAGCTTTAGGAGACGCGTTTGTGGTGAAGTGGTCATTCCCACTGCTCTACGCGTTTCCTCCAGTCCCCGTCATCCCGCAAGTACTGCAGAGGTTATGGAGGATTCGGTTCCCGGATGATCCTCATTGCTCCGGCGTGGGCCCAGAGGACGTGGTACCCGGACCTTCTTGACTTGTCCATCTGTCCTCAACGTCGTCTTCCCTACCGAGACGATCTGCTCTCACGGGAGGGGGGGGTCAGGTTCTCCATCCAGAGGTCAGGTCCCTCAACTTTCACGCTTGGTTTCTGAAAGGTGAGGTATAAGGATTGGGACCTCCCTGAAGACGTGATGGAGGTGTTGTTTTCGGCCATAAGGCCCGCAACAAAGTCCCTGTACCGTTGCCGTTGGAGTAAGTTCTGCGACTGGTGCAGGGTTAAGAATGTGGATCCTTTTGCTTGTGAAATTCCCATAGTTCTGTCTTTTTTGCTTTCTTTGGCCCACAGGGGCCTTCAAGTGGGTACCATTAAAGGTTACCTGGTGGCGCTGTCCATATTTAAGCGCTCGTCTGAAGAGTGTTCCTATTTCAAAATCCCCCTAATTTCTCAGATTCTGAAAGGGCTCACTAATGTGTTCCCTCCATCACCTTTCCAGGTGCCCGTTTGGGATTTGAACCTTGTTCTCAAGTTTCTGATGGGGGCTCCGTTTGGGCCTTTGCATTCATGCCCTTTGAGACTGTTAACTCTGAAAACTGTATTTTTAGTTGCGGTCACTTTCGCTTGCAGAGTGAGTGAGTTACAGGCACTTTCAGTTAAACCACCCTTCACTGGGTTTCATAAGGACAGGGTTGTCCTTAGAGTTCGTCCTTCTTTTCTTCCGAAGGTGGTGTCGGAATTTCATTTAGGTCAGAAGGTTGTTCTTCCGGCATTTTATCCTCCTCCACATCCTGGTAAGGAAGAGGAGAGGCTCTATAGGCTTGATCCTAGGACAGCGTTAAGCTTTTATATTTCACGCATGTCCCGGGTCAGAGTAGGCGATCAGCTCTTTATTGGTTACACTGGAAAGTGTTTGGGACAGGCTGTGACGAAACAGACTTTGTCTCGCTGGATTATTTTGGCTATCTGAGTGTTACCGCTTGGTGGGTAAGGACCCCCCCGGTCGGCTTGCGGGCCCATTCTACCAGGGGTATGTCTGCCTCTACTGCCCTGCAGAGGGGTGTTCCTATTCGCATCATCTGTGATGCAGCCACCTGGGCTTCGGTACATACTTTTGTACGTCACTATTCCCTCGATTCCATCCGGGGGCAGGATCTGGCCTTTGGCAAGACAGTCCTTTACTCTGCAACTGGATTGGGCATGCTAAATTTCTGTTTTCTAAATTCTTTTCCCACCTCCTTGCATTGGTACTGCTTTGGGAGTCTGTCATAGATATGGAATACGTCGGAGGACCCAATCCCCTCGAAGAACAAGTTACTCTCTTACCTGGTAACGTTCTTTCGATGGGATGGTCCGACGACGTATTCTATATCGCTCCCTCCCTACCTTCCCTGCTACAGAATTTCTTATGCAATTGCAGCTTATGTTTCCACAAGGCTTTGTGTGTCAGACTGGCAGAAGACTGGTGGCAGACGTTCTGGGCAAAAAAACTACAACTGAGGCTACGGGCGTTGTGCGTCCTACTTATCACATCGGGTGACGTCGGCCGTCGGAGGAGGTCCTCGAGGACGGCGCATCGATGTCATCGACGCAGGACGCAGAAGCCGAAAATTTTCTGAAGCAGCACAGCTGTGGTGATTACTGTCATAGATATGGAATATGTCGTCGGACCATCCCATCGAAAGAACGTTACCAGGTAAGAGAGTAACTTGTTCCTCTCACAATAAACCCTCGAAAGAACTGCAGGGAAAAATGTACAATCTGTCACTGGTAGACACCTGGAGGGAAAAGAGAGGAGAGGCCAGAGGCTACACTTTCTACTCCCATGTACACAGGTCAGCATCTAGAATAGATTACATCTGGGTGTCTATATCCCCATTAGGTCTGGTGGCGGAAGTGGAGGTGGGAGCGATAACCCTCTCAGACCACGCCCCTATCACACTGACTATTAGAAAACCCCAACACGCCTCGGGGCTATGGAGATGGAAATACCCGACACACATCTTTAAAGACGAGATCCTGAAAGGGGAACTAAGGGAGGGGATAGAGAACTTCTTTCAAACCAACGAGAGTCAGGAAGTAAGCCCACTCATGATGTAGGACGCTTTCAAGGCTAGCATACGGGGGGAAATTATAGCGATAAAGGCCCAGAGTGAAGGAGAACGCAGACTCCTAGAGGAGGACCTAGAGGCCAAACTGAAGGTAATTATGCTCAAGATGGCATTGGGCCGATAGGAGAAATAAGAAGGGAGTACAGGGCAAACAGAGGCCAACTCGAAACCTTACAAATGACCAGAGCGGAACGCTCCCTAATGCACCTTAGACAGAGATACTATTTCTGATGTTTGTTAATCTGCTTAGAATCACATGCTGTGCATAGTCCGACATCCAGTGGTCACTGCGGAGTATTGCATTTTGTTTTTCGTAGTCGAAAAGGGGACGTCGACAAGGCGTGCCTGTAACACTATCCCTATAGTGACGTGCATTGTACCCACAATCCCGCACGCGTCGCTGTCCCTCAGATTGTTTTTTTCCGCCCAGATATTGGTCGCCTTTACGCGGAGCTCCTCGAGAGAAATTGCAAAGACATTTACTCGACCCTTTGGTCGTTATTTAAGAACATATACATTAGAACACTCCTTCGACGTCGTAGCTGAGAAGCTGTTTCACTGCCGAATAAGAATTTTGACGGCGGTGACTTCGACGGAGGAGATCCTTCGGCGCTGCCGAACACGTGGCCTGGCCTCGCCGGCCTAAAACAGTAGGGAAGAGTGGGGTCGTGGGACATTTCTTGTTCTTTCTGAGAATGCCTTTCTCTTTACACTCCCTTTCCTTCGGGGTCGTTATCACGTTTAACTGTATCCTCAGCTATGGAGAGGACTCCCTTCAGATTTTTCCCGCGCTGCAAGGGCAAATTCACTTGGAAAGACAAGCACAAACGGTGTAACCATTGCTTGCCCCTCGACCACAAAGAGGACGGCTGTGCGGCCTGTAAGCTTCTTAAGCCAAAGACTTTAAAGGACCACAGGGTCAAAAGGTGGGCAGCCTACGCCATGTCTAGGTCTGATTCCTCACCCGCCGCCGCCATAGCCGAGTGTGACGAGGATAGTGATAACCCGACCTCCGCGTCGGAAGTTGTAGACCTCTCTAGGGAGCGTTCCCCGGCCCGACAAGCTCAGCTCACGCCCTGCTTATGGGGATGAACACCCCGGCGACACGGACGAACACAGAAAACACAAGCACACAACCCACGGCACATCTTCGTCGTAGACGAAGACAGCCCTAGGGCCAACAGAGACGCCGGGCCTACCGGCGACCTCCACCGACCATAAGGGTCGCAAGCCCTCCCCGCCACCGCAGCCGCGATTAGCGACTGGGCTACCTGCAGACAAGGGCGCTACCACCAAAACATCAGGCGATGCGCCGCGTAAGAGCGCTTTCGTCGCTGAAAAAGACTCGGCATCTCCCTGTCATGATCTCTGCTTCCAAAAGGCCAGGACTTACTCAACTCCCTTGGAAGCAGACCCATAACCCAGGTTCCGAGTGCCAGCCAGTCCCAATTGGGACCTTTTGGACCCTGTCCTGGCGCCAGTGGCGCCAGGCTCATAAATATGCCCAGTCCCAGCGCTGCAAGCGCCGGGCTCATAATGCTTGGGTGGACTTACCTGCAGCAGACCATGCTGCTTACTTACCTGCCAGTTGAACCCCTGATCCTCTTCTGTTTGGGACTACTTTTCCTGTTGGGTGGGGCAGGAGCCACTCCCTAGGTTCAGAACACTGGCACTCTTCTGGAAAGCAGGAACTCTTTTCTTACCTAGGCGTGGCTGTGGAAGGAGACACCTAAGCACTACAGGAGGCTATTTAAACCACACCCGATGGATGAATCTTGCTTTGCGTTATTCTGCATCCTCTGCAGCAGAACGCTCATCGTGTCTTCTGCATCTGATCCTGGGCCTAAAGGAAAAAGGCTTACCATCCTGAATCCAGTCTTCAGCAACATCTATAAAGACAAGAAAGAACAGGTTAGCACTACGGTCTTCAGTGACAGCGCATCTCTTACCTGGTCCATCGGCTGTCATCAACGCCTCGCGCAGCATTCCTGCATCTGAAAGACAAAGGCTTACCTACTCTTCACGCGCTCCGGAGGTCATCGCACTGCATTCCGGCATCTGAAAGACAAAAGCTTACCAACTCTTCGCACGCTCCGGAGGCCTTCGGCGCTACATCCCGCATCTGTAAGACAAAAGAAGGTGCGTTTAAAGACATTGGGTAACGTTCAATACTCACGTGCCATTACTCCATCCACGCCGAACTCAGTGGGCATTCCGGCATCCTTTAGCAGCTCCGAACTGGTACTTGCAAAATAAAAGGACAGTTAGTGCGCATCGTGAAGCAAGCAACAAGCGCTTACTGACGCGCTTCCAGGCGCTTCTATTCCGCATACGGGTCCATCCTCAACTCACTTCAGCCAGTCAACCGCCATCGCCGGAACCCTGCAAAATAAGAAACAGCATTACAAAAGACTTTTAAAGACATTTGAAATATTCGGAACTCACCGTTCGTGAAGTAAACGACGGACAGCAGTCCTCTGAAGTCAAGAGGCCTGCGCTACCTATCCAGTGAAGAAACTGGTTACAGCACCCTGCCCCGAGGCAGATGGAGAGCTCGGCGTTCACTTACCTAAGGTGAGAGCGTTAACCTTTGGGGTTCTACAGGAGAGGAGAAGATGAAAGAGATAGGGACACCCCAATAACCCCAGTTCATTAATCCCATATTTTCTATCTGCAGACATCTTACTCTTCGAGTCAGGCATACAGTGCACAGAGGTCCAGCCCAAAGAGCCAACCGGGTGGTGCACATCACCTTTGAAGATACGGTAGTCGCCCAGTCAAGACCGGCGCCTCTGCGAGAATCAGGTGAGCGTTACACTCCCAGCACGATGCCAGACGAACCCTCGACGGAGAAACTAATTGTCGAGAGCTTCGAGCATATAGTTTCCAAGGACGGCCAGAAACGGACAGCGAGTGACACGCCGAAAACCGCTCACAAGGCCAGGGAAGCACCGAGGATGCCAGAAGGAAGGCAGGGACCGCTCCCGCCATTGAAAGAAGGCCCTAGCCTGCGAGAAGGTTTCTCAGAAGGCGAAGGGACCTTATCCTCGATGTTATGGGACAGAGCTAGATGGATAGAGGCAGAGGGACCTACTTTTCCGCCTCCAGACCGTTCTGGTTTACCATACTGGACTGTTGAGAGATTCCAGTCATGTATTGACAACCTGGACAGATTTATGTCCACTCCTGAAAATAAAACACCTAAGAGACCAAGGGAGGCGCTTCAGGAGGACCCTAGGGCTAAATATCCTAGATTATTTAACCCCCTCCAAGAGGACATGAATACTTATGACCTCACTGAAGAAGACTCTCACTTCCAGGAAGATGAGTTCTTAAATAGTGAAGACCAACTCAACCTAGGAACAGAAGAAGAAGAAGGTTTTGAGGAAAACACTGACATGGGTGGGGGGTCCTTCGAGGAAGACCCAGATGAAGGTGTTTCACAGCCCTGGCAGTCACCAACAGAGTCTACAGACCCTGACATCTTAAACCTTCCCTCTCCTCAGACCACACCGGTCAGGAATCCATCACCAATAGATGATCAACCCACCTTCAATGCGCTACTTCGAAAGGCAGCAGCGCATTTTGAGATTGAAACTGGCGAAATTATGATTTTGTGGAAAAGATCATTAATGAAAAACCTCCCACTAGTCAATCCATTCCCCTCCTCGCCTCATTTGAGACAAATTACTCCATCGCTGTCCACACCTGCACTGGTAAGAGGGGTCAATCCCAGAATTGAAAAATTGTTTACTCCCTCTGTCAGACCCATTATACATTAGGGGTCACTCAATTCCGGACTCCTTGGTGGTAACTACCACAAGGAAAAGAGCGGGGGTTCCGCTGTCAACCAGCGAAGCACCCCCAGACAAGGAAGGAAAGAAGCTCTATGCCCTGGGTAAAAGAATTACAGCCTCGGCAGCTTTTTCAACCAGAATTGCCAATAATAATACACTACTGGCAAGTTATGCTGATGCCCAATGGGGAAAATTACGGCAAGGCCACGAGGAAGTTCCTGTGCCCTTAAGAACTCGCATATTGGCCACAGTAACAGAAGGAACTCTGGTTAACCAGAGCATCATTAAAAACACTCTAGATGCTGCAGAAACGGCTGGCCATTCCTTAGTGCAGGGAATTCTTCTGAAGTGTCATGTCTGGCTCCGCAATTCCGGTTTTAAGCCAGAAAAACAGGCGTCACTCATTAACAAACCAATAGAGGAGTCTAACCTCTTTGGGAAGGCAGTGGACGACGCACTGGAGACTGCAAAGAAAGAGTTCGACACCCTCAAGACCTTAGACCAAATCTCAAGGCCTCCCAATAAGCGAGGATTTGGCAACAAACGCTTTTTTCGAGTGCAACGCCAACAACAGCAGCAACAGCAGTACACTTCAGGCAACTTGTGCTCTACTCAGGGAACCAGTGGCCAGTACACGCAAAGAGGACAGAGACGTGGCAAGGGCAGAGGTCGTGGCCCCACTCCCAGAGGCTCCCCGGCTACCAACACGAAATGACCCGAAGATCCGGGTCCCCTCCCATGCATCACCGGTCGGGGGCCAGTTAACATCTTTCCTACCAGCATGGGAGGGAATAACATCAGACCGATGGGTATTGTCAACTATAGCCCACGGGTAATGTATAGAATTCAGTCGGTCCCCCAAGTACAGACCCCCAAGGGGACGACGTCCGTCATCGGAACACCTCGCCATTCTTCTTCAAGAAGTGGAACTACTGCTACTAAAAGGAGCAAAAGAGGTTGTGCCTCTATCACAGGTAACGGAAGGTATTTATTCAGTGTACTTCCTTGTACCCAAAAAGGACTTAACCATGCGCCCTGTACTAGATCTGCGCCCAGCGAAAACATTTTTCAAACCTCAAAAATTTCGCATGGTGACCCTACAGGAAGTAATCCCCCTACTTTCGCAGGGAGATTACATGACAACACTGGACATGAAATATGCATACTTTCATATTTTAATGTTGCCACCGCACAGAAAATACCTCAGGTTCATGATAAAGGGCAAACACTACCAGTTCAGAGTGCTACCCTTCGGCATAGCGTCAGCGCCGAGGGTATTCACGAAAGTACTGGCAGTGGCAGCGGCCCACCTGCGCAGGTTGTCCATCCCAGTATACCCTTACCTCGACGATTGGCTCATAACAAGGGATTCTTACGAAACATGCTTCTCAAATACCCAAAAGACTGTAGACCTTTTGTTCCAACTGGGCTTCTCCATCAACGAGAAGAAGTCCAGCCTAGACCCCAGCCAGATCAAACAATTCATAGGGGCTCTAATTCTAACAAAGGACGGCCTCCTTTGTTAGACGGTCCAAAATATGCTGTTTCAGATCCCTCAATATGTGGCCGGTCGAGAGGTGACGGTGCGCAAAGCAATGCGTTTGCTAGGAATGATGGCGTCATGTATATATTTGGTACCTCACGTGCGACTGCGCATGGGCCCAATGCAAGAGTGGCTCAACAGCCAGTGGTGTCAGGCCAGCGGACAATGGGACGATCTAGTGGTGGTCTCGCAGGCCTTGGTTCTCTCGCTACGGTGGTGGTCGAAGGAAAACCTTGTAATAGGGAAACCATTTGCCACCCCCGCAGTGGAGGCCACTCTAACCACAGATGCATCCCTCACAGGATGGGGGGCTCACCTATCCCATCAGACTGCACACAGAGTTTGGACTCCGAGCGTAGCGTCCAAACACATAAACTTGCTGGAACTGCTAGCGGTCTTCAAAGCACTGAAGGCTTTCCAGGCACACCTGCAAGGGAAGGCAGTGATGGTCCTCACAGACAGCACCACAGCCATGTACTATCTGAACAAGCAAGGGGGCACTCACTCTCCAGGACTGTCCAAGCTGTCCCAGAACATCTGGAAGTGGGCTCTCAAACACAACATGTTCCTGTTGTCACAACATGTAACAGGGGAACTCAATCTGCTGGCAGACGAACTCAGCAGAGACTTCCCTCTGCCCGCAGAGTACGAATGGCGGTTACAAGAAGACATCGTCTTCGTCTTCACACAATGGGGATTCCCAGAAATAGATCTGTTCACAACTCTGGAGAACTCCGGTGCCAAGATTACGCCTCCAGGTACCCCCTGAACCAATCCAAGGGGAATGGTCTATCGATACCATGGTCAGGGAAATTTGTTTACGCTTTTCCCCTGACTCCCCTTCTCAACAAGATAGTGCACAAGATGCACCTGGAACCAGTTACCATGATACTAGTGGCCCCTATGTGGGCTCGGCAGCCACGGTTCGCTCACTTGATGGAAATGTCTCTATCTCCTCCAGTGAAACGTCCCTGCCCGTACAACATGCTGTCACAGGACAAGGGCAGAACACTACACCCATGCCCACAGACCCTGAACTTAGCAGCCTGGCTCCTGAGGTCCTAGAATTTGGACATTTACAACTCCCTCAAAGATGCATGGACATTCTTAAGGAGGCTAGAAAACCTAACACTAGTTACTGCTATTCCAGCAAATGGAAAAGATTTGTCATTTGGTGTAGAGATAAGAACATCAACCCAGTTGACTGCTCTCCCACACAGATTGTTCTTTACCTGACTCACTTATTAGACTCCGGTCTGGTCTTTAATTCCATTAAAGTTCATCTAGCTGCACTTTCCGCATACACCACTTCTCAACACAAGTGTCATGGTGGAAAGTCCCAGTTATTAAGGCCTTCATGGAGGGAGTAAAGAGAATATACCCTCCTATAGCTAACCCAGCTCCCGGATGGGACCTAAATGTGGTACTTACCAGGCTTATGGGCACACCCTTTGAACCCATGCACAAAGCATCCCTTAAGAACCTCACTCTTAAAACTGCTTTCTTAATAGCTATCGCCTCCATTAGGAGAGTGAGTGAACTACAAGCGCTCTCTATACTAGATCCCTTTCTAACAGTTCACAAGGATAAGGTGGTTCTATGCACACTTCCTAGGTTTGCACCAAAATTCATTTCTAAATTCCATGTCAACCAATCAATAGAACTACCAACGTTCTTTCAGAATCCTTGAAGTTTGGGAGAAAAGAGCCTGCATACACTAGATGTACGAAGGGCTGTCATGTTTTACATGGAAAGAACTAGACCTCCGAGAAAGACTAATCAGTTCTTTGTCTCAGTGGCAGCAGGAAGAGAAGGAGATGCAGTTTCAAAATCCACTATATCTAGATGGATTGCCCAATGCATCACTCTCTGTTACACTCTTGCTAAGTGAGAACTACCCTTCAAGCCAAGAGCACATTCTACTCGAGGCACTGGGGCTTTACAAAACACTACTGTCTAGATGCCCACTCTAGGTCTGATTCCCAGGTGGGGCAAGCAGTGTTAAGACATCTATTTTCTACTGTTCCTTCTCACAACCCACCTGCAATTCCGGCTACTGCTCGCTAGTCTATGCACAGCATGTGATTCTAAGCAGATTAACAAACATCAGAAGACAATGCATTACTTACCGTAAAAGCATTTCTGATGGTTGTATCTGCTTAAATTCACATGCGCCCACCCTTCCTCCCCGCTCGGATGGAAGGAACATAGACATTCTTACCTTTCTCTCTTTTCTGTACTCACTCACGTCTAATAGGCTCCCTCAGGGCAGAAAAAATACAAACAGAGGGACATCAACGCTTGAGGGATTGTGGGTACAATGCACGTCACTATAGGGATAGTGTTACAGACACGCCTTGTCGACGTCCCCTTTTCGACTACGAAAAACCAAATGCAATACTCCGCAGTGACCACTGGATGTCGGACTATGCACAGCATGTGAATCTAAGCAGATGCAACCATCAGAAATGCTTTTACGGTAAGTAATGCATTGTCATTAAAGCGAACAAAGCAGATCAGCTCCTAGCAAGGTTGCGGAGGAAACAGGAGAAAGAGAGTACTATCCTAAAGATCAGGACACCCCGGGGCTTGAGGGGAGGGAGTGAAGTCAGAACAAACATACATTAAAGGAATTCATGAATTCTACAAAAATATTTACAAAACAGACGACCCAGAGAAACAGACCAGTTAGGCTACCTGGAAAACTGTAGTTTACTGTCACGATGCCTGCCCCCGGAAAGCCAGACCAGGCCCAGCAACCCCGGAAGCAGGTATCACGCCACTTGAAGCATGCCCAAAAACCCCAGTTAGGGGCTCTTTGGCTACAGTCCTGGCGCCTATGGCGCCAGGCTCATAAGAATAAAGTCAGTCCTGGCGCCATGGGCGCCAGGCTCATTACAGAAATCTTACCTGTTGCAGACCATGCTGCATACCTACCTGATGCAGACCATGCTGCACGAAGCCACAAGCCAAATGAGGCTTAAAGGGACTACTTTACCTCAGGGACTCCTTTCCTCTCGGGTGGGACTGTGGAAGAATACTTACCTGGGACTTCTTCCAAGGCTATTTAAGCCACACCCGGACAGCCACACATGCTTTGCGTTATTCTGCTTACTGCAGCGTAACGCTCACCGTGTCTTCAGCAGCTCCAGTCTTCAGCCACGCCCGCTTCAGCCCTGGAACACCTGAAACAAGAAAAGGAGAAGGAGAAGAGGTCAGAACAAAACCCTTACCTGAATCCTTGATCCAGCACATCGTCGATCTGGAAGAGAGAGGCCTTCTCAGGTGCATTGCCACGCACCTCGCATAGCCGCGCTGAACTCACCAACCGAGGCTGCATTCCTTTACTCCATCGCAAATCCAGCATCTCCAGGCCATTCTTCAACACCTGGGGGAGACAAGAACAGATAGGTGAGCAAGGGCAATACAAACCACCCCCAAAGACTTACCTGATTTACCATAGGGGGGTACTCACCTCATCTCGGGTCGGCGTAGTCAATTCTGCATCACTGCCGCACCCCGGCCCCTAAGGGGAAAAAACAAGGACAATACAAATCACCCCCAAAGACTTACCTAATTACCACAGGGGGGTACTCACCTCATCTCGGGTCGGTGCAGTTAATTCTGCATCATTGCTGTACCCCGGCCCCAAAGGGGAGAACCACAATAGACTTACCAGGATCTTACCAATTGCCACTTGGAACTCTTCTGGTGGTTTAAATCCGCAACCTGCAAGGAATCTGGCAAAGTGAAGATCAGACTTTTGAACTCTTACGAACAATTGGACTTAGAGTCAATACTGGAACTCACCAATTCCTCCACGCCAGTGAAGTAACTGGTCGTCTACGCGCCCCTGCGCTCGACGCAGGATGGAGAGCTCATCTTTCCAAATCTTCAGGTGAGATCAAGAGGGAACTTCAGGAGTGTTCTGTGGGCAGACAAGGGGAGTGGAAAGGCGGGTTAACGCTCAGATTACGGGAGGTTAATTCCCTTTCTCCATTGCAGAAAGATATTCGTACGAGTCCAACAAACGAAGCTAAGTGGGTCTGTCCAGTCTGTCATCTCGGCTCCAAGTGTTACTCTGGTGGAAGCAACAGCGGGCCAGTCCAGATCGACGCCCCCGTGGGAATCAGGTGAGCGTAACACTTACCTAAAATATCAACCCAAGATTGGCCTACCTCCCAGCCAATAAAGCCCTGGGTCCAGATGGCTTCACGTCAGAGTTTTATAAAACATTCAAGGAGGACCTAGCCCCCTGCTTGGCCATCCTGTTCAACACGTTCGGGGTAGGAGGAAGGATATTGCCCTTAATTGAAGAGGCAAAAGTTGAATTGCTGGCCAAACCAGGGAAGGACCCGACACTATGTGACTCATATAGACTGATAGTGCTCATTGACACAGACGCTAAGATCTTCATTAAAGTCCTAGCAAATAGACTAGAACTCCTCCGCAGCAAAGTTATAGACCCCGACCAGTCAGGTTTTATACTAGGCAGACAGATACATGATAACACCCAAGAGTTTCTCACATTATAGAAAAAGTCCACAAAACACACACACCATCGCTAATGATGGCACTGGATGCGGTAAAGGCCTTCGACAGGGTAGAGTGGCAATTTCTTTTTCAGCCCATGCACAAAATGTGATTCAGTGAAGCCTTTATGTCTAAAATCGCCGCTAACTACCAAAAACCTTCCTTACGCCTGTTAATGGAAACCTATCAGATCCGGTGGCAGTCTGAAGAGGAACAAAACAGGGCTGCCCCTTGTCCCCGCTTCTTTATGCCATCCACCTAGAACCACTCCTGAGTACACTGAGGGCCTCAAAGAAAATAGTGGGAGTCCCCTTTGGGGGTAGGGAACACAAGGTGGCAGCTTTCGCCGATGACATGCTTTTAACAATAATTAACCCAGGGGAATCACACGCAGTAGACCAGGCGCTAGCGCCATTCTGAGAGGTCGCTGGCCTAAAGATAAACAGAAACCAAACTGGATTACTGAACCTGAATATACCCCCAGATAGGGAGCAGGATCTGAAATCCAGCTTTCCATGCGCATGGGCCCCCGACAAAATAAAATACCTGGGAGTACAAATCACCAAGGTCATAGACCAACTTTAGACCGCCAACTATCCCCCCTGGACCCTCCCCCGCCTCCCCTTACTGGCGTCCATTAAGAATATGCTACCCAACTGGGGTCCTCTGACCATCTCCTGAATGGGCATAATTAATGCTCTGAAAATGTGGTCCTACTGCCAAAACTGCTCTACATGTTCATAGCCCTTCCCACAAAAGTCCCTATGTCATACTTCTGGGCAATTCGCAAACATGCGAAGGCCTTCATCTGGGAACGCAAGAAACCGAGAATCTCGAATAAGGTGAGGCTGTTCCTATAAACAGGAGGATGGGGGAACCTGACCTTAAAAACTGACTACAACGCAGCAAGTCATAAGGGACTGGCCCAAAGACGATAGCATGAAAAAGTGGAGAGAAATGGACAGACCAGTGGTGGGAACACACCTAGAGGAAGTCCTATGGTTACCCAGGGAAGATGGACCCCGCAACCTGTATTGTAGTGAAATCGAAGCCCTGATAGGGAACACATGGGACGAGGTGGCAAAACGATCCAAACTCACCACATTTCCATCACCCCTCACTCCTATCTTCAGGAACCCGCAATTCACGTCAAGGGTGTTTGGGAACAAATTTGACAACTGGCAGAAAGGGGGATGCCACAAGGGGAGATAAAAACCTTCCCCCAATGCAAAAATGAATTTGGGGTTGGAGAAGGAGAAAGATTCCACAACACCCAACTGAGACATTGAACTCAAGACCCAAAAGTAAAAGAGGCAGCAACAAGAGAGCTGACCCCCTTAGTAAAATTTGTCACCACCAATGCAGGTGACCAGCATCTCGTGAGGGCGCTGTACGGCCTGCTCAGAGAAGGGGAGGTAATGGGGGAGAGGCGCTTCATGGCCAGCTGTGAAAGGGAAGCAGCCCAACCAATAAACATGGACCAATGGATAGGACTATGGGCAAACATCCCCAAACTGGCACAGTCAATACATATACAGGAAATCTTTCGTAAACAGTTTGTTTTTCCTTTACAATATGTATGAACAAAATGCCAATAAAAACTTAAATGAAAACCGCGCAAACCAACCTCCAAAAACAGATTGGAATACGTCACACTTCAGTGTTACAAAACCACAAGATTTGGATCTTCTAATTCAACACGGTACTAAAGTGTAGCGGAACACAAAAAACGTACGATTTGTTGCACAGCTACTTTGTTGTAGCTGGACTATGCTCAGCATGTTTAGTTCCTCACAATATTAATGTATTCTTGAAGGAAATTCTTCAGGGGGTTGTTTCGAATGCACTTGTGTTAGCTTCATAACAAAACCATTCAGTTTTTACACAAACATTTTACACATTTTAATACATTGACTTGTATCTTGTTGTATAGATGAAATAATCTTGTATGCAAGGAATCCGTAACACCTGTAACAAAATGCATAAGCAGTCTGTGAGTGGTCAGAAATGTGAGGCGGACAACTCGTATCTTGTTGTATAGATGAAATAATCTTGTATGCAAGGAATCCGTAACCACCTGTAACAAAATGCATAAGCAGTCTGTGAGTGGTCAGAAATGTGAGGCGGACAACTTTGGATAGAGAGTTTAACTTCTGCCATTTTATTACTTAAAACAGGTTATACACACTCCTCACCATCCCTACCCTATCGTGGATTTCCCTGCCTATAGTAAACTGAAAGGGAACATTCTAACCACGGATCTCTACCCCTCTCACTTATACAATAAACAACACAAAAAGGTATAATATGGACATAAAATGTGATTCACAGTTTAGTCAATGCAGGGTTCGAAATTCAGATTGGATAGGCAGGAGTTAAAAGTGGCTCCTGGTTAACCCTCATTAACCAGTGGCCAGGAGCTACCACTGGGGAAGGAGGAACCAATACATAGCATTCCACAAACCTCCACTTAAGATGCACCTATAGAATTGTGTCCATTATTTAATACCCTTAAAGCTTTAAAAGTTGTATAGATTGTCCCATAGAAAGATTTAAATTCAGACCGTTGTGTTTGTTCGGCATCAGTTTGTCTGGAGAGCCACAATTAACGCTTGATAGCTGTCGTTGCCAAGCTAACCAGGCTCTATTAGGCTACAAGTAGGAGCTAGATAGCTCCCAGCTCCCCCCGGTTTCTAACCCTGCAATGTTTCTGCTCATGGACTGGGCAAACTCCCCTTCCCCAGATCCAAACAAGTGTTTTTGTCACAGTTCAAAGGAAAACCAAGAAAATCCGATTTTATCACAACATTCTGTTGTTTCAATTAAGCAACTTGTCAAAGTCAAAAGCTCTCATTCCTCCTGGAATAAGAACTCTCCCAAAGTATCTTGAAAGTAAAAAGTCACAAGTGCTCTCACCTACTGGGATGAGAACTCCTTCACACCTCTGGCAACAACAAATGATTCTGTCAGAATGGTCTGCTTCGAGAATCACTGCGGAAGAATTGTAACTTTTCCTCAATCCGCTTTCACAATTCTTCCCCAAATAGTACAACTTTGTTACTGTCCAAAACTGCCACACTTCAGCACTTGCTTCTTCTACTACCTGGCGTAACCTTTCACCAAGTTTCTTCTGGGCAATCACCTCTTGCCCTATGGGTCTACTCGCCTGCCGGCCTACTTCATCAGAACCAAAACAGATAAAGTTCTTCAATGGCAACTTTCATGGAAACTTTCATGCAACAACTTCAATGGCCTTCTTTGGCATAAACAGGTTAACTGCTTTCAGGGAATAGGACATTCACGTTGATCCTTATCAGGACCTCTCCACAAACGATGCGCAACTCCCTCTGGATAGCCACCTCCAGAAGGGCAGCCTATTTGCCACCTTTCATTTCCCCTCTGCATCAACACGGAAAATGTTCAGGATCAAGTCTCTTCCTGCTTTTATTTTGTCTGTAGCAATGTGCATCAACATCAACCACAATAATGGGTATCTCTAAACCTGATTTGCAACCTTTACTACCTTGGGGCTTCTTGTCACTCCCCTCTTGTGTTCAACAACCTTTATTGGACAGATATTGCCACAGTTTCTCAAGGTCTCTTAGCTTGGGTTGGTGGTAGGCTTGGGTTTCTAGTACGACCTCCATACCAGGTTGCTGTTGTTTACCCAAACTCTCACTTTCCTTCGTGGACCTAGTTTGGTTTAATATCGGTCACAATGTGTCAGGGATGGCACTCTATTAAGAATGGCACAGGACACCCAGATAGGGTTTGGGTGGTTGTGCCAAAATAAAGTGGACAGATAAGTACACACACAGCAGAAAGGAAAGAGAACGAAGAGTAGGCAAGAGTAGCAAGGAAAAAGGTACAGAATTAATTCCCTCTTGGGGTGTATGCAGATATAGGAAAAGAGTATTCCACGAACCTTAGGAAATACTCTAGCCTTCTGCACAGTTTGCTATAACAGAGGCCCACGCTGTTTGCTCATGGCTTGGAACAGCAGCTATGGGTGTCTGTAATGTAGAAACGAGACAAGAGAAGGGGCAGAGGTTGACTGATGGGAACCAACAGACAAGCTCTGTACAAAAGGGTCTACAAACAGTACAAGAGAAGATACTTACAGACAAATCCAGGAAAAGGAGGTTGAGAGCAAACTAGCAGAAGGAAATGAAGGGAAAGTCGTGTAACAGGATTGGATAGCAGAGGACAGTAAGGAACAAGGTTCAGAGCTCAGAGGAGCAGGAAAGCAATGAGCAAGCCCACAGGAGCAGGGCTGTAAGGTAGAGAGCCCAGAGGGAAAGGGCTTAGGGCAGCAGAGTAAAGCAAGCTGCACGGCAAGGAACCCAGAAGTGCCGGGCAGCAAGGAGTGAGCCCTGAGGGGCAGGGCCGCTGACCTTAGAAGGTTGCAGAGGACTGTAGAGGGCTGCTAGGCCGAGAACCCAGCGGAAAAAGGTAGGTAGTAGGCAGCGGAGCGTGATAAGCTGCAAAGTAGGAAGCCCAGAGGACAAGGGCTGTAGGCAGCCGGAGTGAGGCAGGCTGCCGGAGTGAGGCAGGCTGCAGAGCAGGGAGCCCAGAGGACAAGGGCTGAGGCTGGAAAGCAGCAGAACGTGATCAGCTGCAATGTAGAGAGCCCGGCAAGGCAAGGGCGGAGGCTGGAAGGCAGCAGAGCGTGATCGGCTGCAATGTGGAGAGCCCGGCAGGGCAAGGGCGGAGGCTGGAAGGCAGCAGAGCGTGATCAGCTGCAAGGCAGGAGCCAGGAAGAGCAGAGCTGAGGCAGGGAGCCCAAAAGGCTAGGGCTGTAGGCAGCAGGGTGTAGCAGACTGCAAGGCAGTACGCCCAGAGGAGCATGGCTGAGGCAGGGAGCCCAAAAGGCTAGGGCTGTAGGCAGCAGGGTGTAGCAGACTGCAAGGCAGGAGCCCACCAGGGCACTGGAACAAAGAGCAGGAGAAATCAGGAAACAGCATACAAAGTTTGTAGCTCGAAGCAAAAAGGTGCCGGAAGGACTCTCAATGCAAGAGACTGAGCTCTCGCAGGCAGCAGCCTTTATACTGCCCAGCCCAGCACAGAGGCAGGCTAATTGGTTGCACCTGGCTCAGCACACCTGCAGACAATCGGCCACCTCCCTCTCTGTTCCTGAGCTGGTGGAAGCAGAGCAAATCCCTAGGGCTTCTGGGGATTGTAGTTCTGATGAAGAAAAATAGGAATAGCCAGGAATAGATGGTTATAGCCAAGTGCATTATGGTAAGTGTAGTTTTCTGGGAAAAATAAAAAAGCACCAAAGTCTTGCAAATGGGAAATAAAGTCCAAATAGTGAATAGCGGTTGATCCAAGAGTTTTCTGTAGATAAATGAATAACAATTTGTCCATATTGATCGCCAATGTATGCGCCCATGGCGCAGGCATGACACAATGTAAGGGGTTTGTATAAATAAGTTATGTGCCCGGATGCCCTCAGGCCTGGTGCGCTTTATAAATGAAATAAATACAAATACACACAGTGCAGCACTCAAAGATTACACTTAAACAATCAGGTATACAAATATTTATTTACTTATGGCCAAAACACACAATGAAAAATGACTACTAACATTATCACACAACACCAACATTAGATACATATATACAACTACTGGTGTAGGGCAGAATACATATCAAACCCCTGAAAAGAAAGATACAGGTAAGTATTTGCACTACAAGTCCACAGAGAATCAATCTAACTTCAGAAGTGCATTCCTGAGATGTATGGGGCCTTGTGCCGAAAGGTTCAGCAAACTTTCATATAGTTCTTTGAAGTTGGAAAAAATGAAGGTAGGGTTTCTTGGGTCCAGACAACCGTTCCAAGTGTCGGGACAAGTTAATCTAACTAATAAACGTGTTCCCAACTTTGGGAGTGCTTGTGTGAGTAAAAGAGGGCTGGTAAGTATCACTATACTCCGATTCTTCATGAGACTTGGCAGGTCGGTTAAAGAAGGTCTGAGGTTGCTTTTCCTGCCGTCAGCCTAAGCCCTTGATCCCCAGGGGTTGCATGTTCGAACAGCTCTCCAGTCAGTTTCTAATGCTGGTGCAACGACTCTCAGTGGAGAAATGTAGCAAAACTCAATGCAGGGCCTCTCTCAGGACAGGAATGGATGCAGGTAAGCAATTTCGGACGACGGCCACCGATGCACAGCGTAGTCAGACTTTGCCGCCTATCTCGGGTCCCCTTGATGCTAGGACCACGAAATTTCGCAGAGGTAAGTCCTGTAGCACAGTCTAAGGATTCCCCAAGTTGCAGGCCTCAACTTGGAATGGCAATGCCGGCAGCACAGTAGCCCAAGCTCAGAGCTGGTCAGCCACAGGGTGTTCCATGGGCACTTCCGAAGAGTCTTCTTTGCAGGACTCCGAGCTGACGTCGATAATGGATGTGCCCTGCACTCCAAGGGTTGCAGCTCCTTCGCATGACTGCTGTAGATCACCTTCAAGACAGGGCTCTCCCAAGACAGGAGCAGAAGTTGTCGCCAAGCTTTCCTCCGACGGGTCTCTGGTTTCCTTGCAGGTCTTGCAGCTGGACAGGAGTCTTGCCTCCTTCAGTTTCTTTCAGGCTCTCTAGAGTGGGTGCAGGGGTCCTCTTCTTATCCAAAAAGCCAGGTAAGAGCGGCAGCCCCCACTAGCCAATGACAGACCTGCCCCACACACACACCCAAGCAGTGGTCCAATCATGACCAATGGCAGCAAAACTCATTCATTCCACCTAGGCACACTGGCCACCAGTATGTGGATTGGGACCAGACAGTCCCAGCCCACTTCCTGGCAGCAAACAAACATAGCCCCCCCAGTAGCCTGTAAAAAACCTCTGCTTTCCTGGGCACTGGAAGTCCATATAAGGAATTTCCAGGCCTCACAGGCCAGGAAGAAGGCTAAAAGACAAGATGGCCAAAAGGACAAGCAGAAATTAGTGTGGCATGGCCTTGTTTGGCCACTAGCCACTGTTAGTAGCCAAACTCGGTAAGACTGAAACAAAAAAGTTCCAAAAAGTAACTGCTGCCACCAGCTTGTCCACTTAGCACACCTAGAGTAATCAAAAATCCTGAGTTTAAGTCTATGGCAAAACAAAAGTGTATCCCATTGTACTGCATTGTAAGATGCTTTGTACAATGATAAGTTACCACAAGTGATTAGTTACTAAAAGTAGTAACCAAGTAACTAGACAAAGGGAAACCATGTTTCCCAGTATTGACAGCCTGAAGTCTTTTTCCCCATAACAGATGAGCAAAAAGCTAGTGAAGTGAAGCTTATGGCTTCACTGCAATGTAAAAAGAAAACATCAGAATCAAAATTTAAGTGCAAGTGTACATCCAAAACAGTTGTCCGAGTGCATAACATCTCTCACATCTTCAGTGTGGTAGTGTGATGATACCTGGTGCCATGCACAGAGTCTTCCTGCTTTTCTTCCAGTATGACGCAGGTGTGGGGGCGGTCGCTAGAGATGACGTCATCTGCTCCTCAATAGTCCCCTGAGTTAAAGCAGCATAAAGCAAATTACAGGTGTTATAAATGCTATATCCTAAGAAGTTGGCCATAGCTTATTGCCTCAACTTGTCCCATAGGGATAAACAGGGCTTCTAACAAACCTGAATATGAAAAAGAAGCAGAAAGGGTTGCACATCTGATAAAACGGCATCCCACAGACTGCATAAGTGCAGGAAGCTACATGGCATATCTAAAAGGGTAGTGATTTTTACCATCCCAAACAAGTCATTCCACGATAAGCATCACTACATTCACCTGTCATTTGGCACTTGTGTTTCATTGGGATCGAGGTACCTTGTGAAGATGTAAGACAACCTTCTTGCACAAAATGCAAATGTAACACTCTAGGTTCCACTCTGTGAATCTGTTTTTCCCTTATGAGGGTGAAGTATGGTCACAGGGGCATCCATCTCGTCTAACGTATGCCACTGAGACTTTGGCCCAGAAGTTACTCTACTATCTCATGTGTCCTTAGAGCAACACCTTACCTCAGAATATGACACTATCCATGTTAATTAAAAGTGATATTTTAAGCATATTCTCGAAAATGTATATCATTAGACACCTAGATGGGACACTGGGGACATTCAAACTGTGGTGTTTGATCATTATTAAACCCAGACAAACTTTCAATAGCACCCTTGAGGCTCACCAATCTAGCAGATGGCCCACCTTAGATGTTTCCAGTAATTGCTGTAACCCTAGCATTAAAAGGAACAGTTCTAAGGATTTGTGTCTGGAGGCAAGTTCTAGGTATAGTTCTGCTGAGGATTGATCTCAATGAGTTGCGTCCTGTATATGACCTGGTAGTAAGACTAGCAACTAAGTTTCAGATGAAGAAGACTGGCTTAGCCAAGTGTAAGGCAGAGCCTAACCAAAAAGGGAAGCCAAGGCTAGAAAGGAGTCAAATGTTCCTAAAATGGCCAAGAAATATTCTGTCCACAAAGTACATGCAACTACTGTAGAGGTATCTGGCCCAGCCCCAGAATCTGACATGGGTGAGGTCATGCTTAAAGTGCTTGACTTTAATGAACGCACGGAACTGCAGAGATTACTTTCACAAGGGGCACTTTAAAGGGCAAAACAGTCAAAGGCCAGTGATGGGGTCCATTGTTGGCCGTCTATGAAGAATATGGTGTTGGTCTTTGATCAATGAATGGTGATTTGTATCATTTGGGAAGCAACAACGCGGCTGCTGTAAGGGGGCAGAAGAAGGAGGCTGGCACAAAGGTGCCATGTTTGGGGCTAAAGACCTTTATTAAACAATAAAGCAAGTGCAAACCTAGCTTTCCTTATTCCTCAGAGAGGTTTCCCTGCCTCAACTAAAGATCTAAAGTGACTGTCAGGGTGTCTCTCAACGTAAAAGTGTCCACCGTCCTGTGTTAAGAGCACCTTACTTCTGTCCCTTACATTAGAAACTAAAGAATATATTACTGTTCCCGGGAGAATGACTCCCTTCTCCTGGGTTATGGTTAAAGAGTTCCACACAATGCTTCCTTGGTGGGCCAGGAAAATGCCTCCCTTCGAATGGATTGTGTCCTCCCACGTATTCCTCATCTTGTGATAAATCGTTATCTCCAGCTTCGCTGCTTCGGAAAAATAATTTCTAGGCAGAGGGCGCTGTGCTCTAGGTCGTGGCGTTGATTGTCCCTCGACGTACTCTGTCGACGTCACCAATGGTATAAATAGCTCGAGCTGCGCCCGTTGCTTCAGTTCTGTTTTTCCGATCGCTTCGCTATCAAGAACGGCGTGCTTCTATTTTCTGTGAAGAAAATGTTGTCATCTTCGACACCTTCGACATCCAGAACTGGGTTTAAAAAGTGTGCAGATTGTGGATCTAAGATGTCGATCACCGATCCCCCCCGGATTTGTCTCTGGTGTCTCGGTTCCAGTCACCGAACCTACGACTGTGGGTCCTGCCAATCTATGACCGAAAAAGCTCTTCGTGAGAGGAGAGGAAAACTGTCGGTGGGGAGGCAGGTCTCAAAAAAGGTTTCGTCAAAAACACACAAGAAAGCGACTGATTCTAAGGAATCGGATCGCCATAGGCACTCGAAGAGATCTCGATCGAGACACTCTTCGTCGTCATCGAAAAAAAATGAAGAGGAGACATAGATCTCCCTCATCATCTTCTTCTTCAGAGTCGACCGAAGAAATTCGTTGTCCGACTAAAACGGATTCTCCCAGTAAGTGGGAAGAATGCCGCAAAAAGATGATGAAGGTTTTCGAGAATGCGGCGCCGACCCCCTCGAAAGACCCTCGAAAAAGCCAGACCCCTAAAGTCGCTCCATCGGACGACAAAGGGAAGTCCAAGGCTACCATGGCCAAAACCGGTAGCGTCAAGGAATCCAAATAACCTCGAGTCGACGTAAAACCGTCGAAGACTCTTCGTGAGTCGAGCACCTCTCCAGTGCCATGCAAGAAACAGTCGTCGAAGACTTTGAAAACTTCGTCGACGCCCTCGACGTCGATAATTTCGACGCCAAAGCCAAATGCGTCATCGACGCCATTATCGAAGTCATCTTCGAAAACTTCGAAGACTTCGAAGACACCCTTGAAAACTTCGAGGGATTTGCCATTTCCTTCGAAGCAGATGGAAGAGGAAGAAAGGAGATTCACTCCTTTGCCCAGGTCAGACTTTTTCAAATCTATGTCAGCAATCTATGAAGAGTCTGCTTCAGAAGAAGACGGGGTTACTCCTTTGGGAGTTACTTATGGTACAAGACAAGTTCCTGAGGAACTTATTGACCAGGAATCTAGAATGAGAGACCTGAGTGATGCTCTACATTCTGCCAGTGGAGTTGACACATCCCCAGAATTAGAGTTCGCCAAACCTGATCCTGCAGAGCATGCAGATGCTGGGTACGGGGGTCTTATGACCAGGGTAGTTGAATATATGGGTTGGGGTAATACTTCACCCATTTTTGAACAAGATGACATGACGGATATAATCGTCAAGGGACCTCAGAAAGATCCTGTTCTCCCTTTTCACAGGGCCCTTCAAAGGACTGTGGAGAAAAACTGGGAGGAACCAGAAACTATTGCTGCTGCAGATAGCACTTTTCCAAGAAAATATAGACCAGCTGGAACGGATCCTGAATATTTGAATAAACATCCGACTCCAGAGAGTTTAGTCATTCAGGCAGCATCTACTTCAAAACAAACTGCTTATCCAACTATCCCTCCAGATAGAGAGGATAAAAAAATTAATGCCTGGGCACGTAAAGTTTTCACATCAGGCAGTATGGCACTTAAGTCGGCAAATGTCACCTGTACCCTAGCCAGGTTTACCCATACCCTGTGGGACTGTATTTCGGCGGCGGCTGATCATTTTCCGGAAGGCGAGGAAAGGGAAGGCTTCCTGAATATAGTCAAAGACGGGAAGGAGGCAATGGGGGAATGTCTCCAGTCTGGACTGGATACTGCTGATAGTATCAGCAGATCCATGGCTGCAAGCGTTGTGCTACGCAGATTTGCGTGGTTGAGGAAGTCGGGATTTGCACCAGACGTGCAAGCTAGACTCCTCAACATGCCCTTTGATGGCTCGAGGCTCTTTGGCAGAAAGGCTGATGAAAGCCTAGAAAAACTTCAGACCTCGAAAGCGGCAGCTAAATCACTTGGCGCCTCTTTACGTCAGCTTCTAAAACCCTATTCCGGCTCATCTTCCTGGAGGGGTCGTTCTTTTCGATACTACTCCTCTTTTGGTAGAGGAAGAGGGCGGGCTTCTCAAAGGGGCAAAAGAAACTTCCCTCGTGGAACACGAGGAAGAGGTGCAAAATCAGCCTCAAGAGCGGCAACTGTACCCTCAGCCACTCCTGCAGCCGCCTCCAAATCCCTCTGAGACCTTGTTACACAAAACACCAGTGGGAGGCAGGATCACTCAACATCTGAAGGAATGGCGGGGCATTACCTCAGATGCTTGGGCACTGGAAACAGTAGCCCAAGGTTACTGTCTCCCCTTTCTAAAAAGGCCTCAGAATCATCCACCGGGAGCCAACTCCGCCAAAATTCCGGATCCGCTCCTGTTGCAGGAAATTTTAACCCTGCTAGAGAAAGGTGCCATAGAACTGGTACCTGTAGCGGAGAGGAACAGGGGTTGGTACTCCCCATATTTTCTCACCCCAAAAAAGGACGGAGGACTGAGATCCATCTTGGACTTGAGAAACTTGAACAAGTTCCTCAGGAAGGACAAGTTCAAGATGGTGACTCTTTCTCAGATCCTTCAGGCTCTCCAACTCCAAGATTGGTTGGTATCATTGGACCTTCAGGATGCTTACTTTCGTGTGCCAATCCATCCAAAGCACAGAAAGTACCTGAGGTTCGCGATTGGCAATTCTCATTATCAGTTTCGAGTTCTTCCATTCGGGTTGACCTCCGCCCGAGGGTTTTCACCAAACTGTTGGCGGTTGTGGCAGCAAGTCTCAGGAGAGGAGGTATTCACATATATCCCTACCTGGACGACTGGTTGATCAGAGCAAGTTCTCCAGAACAAGCTCAGGAACATCTTTCGATCACCTGCCACTTCCTCCACAAACTGGGCTTCTCCCCCAATTTCAAGAAGTCCCACATGATACCATCTCAGAAACTCCAGTTTATCGGAGCAGTCTTGGACACTTCATCGGGAAAAGCCTCGCCTCCCGAAGTGAGAGCTCTCCACATCCAGCAGATGGTAACGAAGTTTCAGAATGCCCAACATCTACCGGCCTTCGATTTTCTCAGGCTGCTCGGCCTCATGGCATCCTGCATTTTCCTTGTACCAGAGGCCAGGTTGAGAATGAGATCCCATCAATGGGCACTCAGAACTCAGTGGTCCCAGTTCTCAGGGAATATGTCGGATCTTCTGCAAGTCCCGAGCGCAGTTGCTCAGGATCTTCTATGGTGGGCTTGCAACGACAACATTCTCAAGGGAGAGTCTTTTTGGCAACCATGGCCGGAGATAACGGTAGTGACGGACGCCTCACACACGGGGTGGGGAGCACACACCAACGATCTGACAATCAGCGGTCGTTGGTCTCCATCGGAGTCCAAACTACACATCAACCTATTGGAGCTGAGGGCAATCAGACTAGCTCTGAAGGCCTTTCTGCCCTCTGTACAGGGAAAGAATGTCCTGATAATGACGGACAATACAGTGGCCATGTACTATCTCAACAAGAGAGGAGGTGTAGGGTCACTGCCACTGTGCAGAGAAGCAATGCAGCTCTGGTTCTGGGCAATACGAGAAGGAATCTCTCTGTCGGCAATTCACCTAGCCGGAGAGAAGAACACGGCGGCAGACACTCTGAGCAGGCAGAGCACGGTCTCTCATGGGTGGGAGCTGGCTCAGGAAGTCCTTCTGGAGATCTTCGCCCTTTGGGGAACCCCTCAAGTGGATCTGTTTGCCACCGCGATCAACCGGAAGTGCGATCAGTACTGCTCAGGGGAATTTCCTCAGAGGAGCTGTGGGAGACGCATTCGTAGTGGAGTGGAGGTTTCCACTGATGTACGCGTTTCCCCCAGTCCCCGTGATTCCTCAAGTAATCAGGAGATTGAGAAAGTTCAGGAAAACCATAATCCTAATTGCCCCGGATTGGGCCAGGAGAACGTGGTACCCGGACCTTCTAGACATGTCCATCTGCCCTTCAATACGTCTTCCACAAAGAGAGGATCTTCTCTCGCAAGAGGAAGGTCGGGTTCTCCATCCAGAGGTCAAGACACTCAACCTTCACGCATGGTTTCTGAGAGGTTGAGATACAAGGATTGGGATCTTCCGGATGACGTAATGGAAATCTTGCTTTCGGCCAGAAGACCAGCAACAAAGTCTTTGGACCGATGTCGCTGGAACAGGTTTAGTAACTGGTGCAAAGACAAGGATGTGGACCCTTTTCAGTGTGGCACCCCAATGGTACTCTTTTCTACTACATCTAGCTAATCTGGGGCTCCAGATAGGAACAATCAAAGGATACCTTGCTGCGCTGTCCATTTTCAAGGCTCCTCGGAAGAGGTTTCATATTTCAAAATACCATTAATAATTCAATTCTTAAAGGGGCTTACTAATGTATACCCTCCAGTACCTTTTCATGTACCAACTTGGGACTTAAATTTAGTATTAAAATTCTTGACTTGCATACCTTTTGAGCCTATGCACTCATGTCCATTGAGGCTTTTGACTCTAAAAACTGTCCTCCTTGTGGCCCTATCATCAGCCCGCAGGGTTGGCGAACTTTGGGCTCTCTCATGCAAACCACCATATACTATTTTTATAAAGATAAGGTAGTCCTTAAAGTTAAACCTTCGTTCTTGCCAAAAGTAGTCTCGGACTTCCATTTGTCACAAAAAATAGTACTACCAACTTTTTATCCTCCTCCTCCTTATCTGGGTAAAGAAGAGGAGAGATTACACAGATTAGATCCCAAGAGGGCTCTTAGTTTTTACATCTCAAGGATGGCTAAATTGAGACAAGATGACCAACTGTTTGTGGGTTATACTGGTCATAAATTAGGCTTATCTGTAACAAAACAGACAGACCATTTCCCGCTGGATCATATTAGCCATAGTTGAATGCTACAGATTAGCGGGAAAAGAACCACCAGATGGGCTTCGTGCCCATTCTACAAGGGGAATGGCTACTTCTGCGGCTCTAAAGAGGGGAGACCCGGCAGCAGACATTTGTGCAGCTGCAACCTGGAAAATAATGCATACTTTTGTTAAACATTATTGTTTGGACACTGCCTCCTCTAACCAGGGTTTATTTGCAAAGGCAGTTCTGCATTCTGTCCACGAAAACTGAAATTAGTACTCCCACCTCCAAAAATTGATACTGCTATGGGAGCCTATCACAAGATGAGGAATACGTGGGAGGACACGATCCATTCGAAGAACAAGTTACTTACCAACTGTAACGTTCTTTCGACTGGATGTTCCTCCTACGTATTCCTCATCGACCCTCCCATCCTACCCCACAGTACAGTTTACGTTTTCTTACACTTTCCTCTCACGAAGAATATATATATTTCATCGAAAAAACAGAACTGAAGCAACGGGCGCGGCTCGAGCTATTTATACCATCAGTGATGTCGACAGAGTACGGAGTACGTTGAGGGACAATCGACGCCACGACCTCGAGCACAGCGCCCTCTGCCAAGAAAACATTTTTCCGAAGCAGCGAAGCTAGGGATAACGATTTATCACAAGATGAGGAATACGTGGGAGGAACATCCAGTCGAAAGAACGTTACAGTTGGTAAGTAACTTGTTCTTCTCCTGTCATCAAATCTGAGATAGCCTGGGGGAATGACTCCCTTCCTGTTACACTCACCTGGTTCCCACAGGGGCGTCGATCGGACCCGGACAGCTGTGGTGTCCACCAACGTGATGCGTAGTGAAGAGATGACAGTCTGGACTGGCCCGCCTAATTTTGTCTGCTGGACTCGTAGAAGTATTCTCCTGCAAGTGGAGAAAGGGATTTAGCAACCCGTGGACTTTAGTGATGGCCCCCCTCAACTGTTCCCGTTCTCCCCCTAATCACCTCCGATATCGCCTCTTGGTAACCTCACCTTATGTTTTTAAATGATGAGCTCTCCATCCTGCATGGCAAGCAGGGGCGCGTAGATACCAGTTACTTCACTGGTTTGAAGGTACTGGAGGAGTTCTGGAGGAATATTGACTCCAGTGTCTATAAAGTTCAAAGAGTCAAAGAGTTCAATATGTCCGATGTTCACTCTTGTTCCATTCCCTCGTTAGGTTGCAGCTGGGTCCAAAAGAATATTGCCTGGAGGCAGCTGATGGCGTTCAGGTAAGAGTCTGTATTACCAAACACTGTCCGGTAAAAGTTGCATGAGTTTAACTTGCTGTTTTCTCTCCCTTTATAGGTGTGGCATAGAAAGATGCAGCGAATTAAAGGATAATACCTCTGGTGGTAAAGCAGGTAAGCCTATGGTGGCAAAGAGATTGTCTTTGTCGGTTTTCTCGGCTCACCTTGTTATTCCTTTTGTTTTCCCCCCAGGTGCTGGGTTTCGACGAAGAAAATGATGGAGGCAACGGCGAGTTGAAAGATGCAGTGGACTGGTGAGTATAACGCGGCGCTGCTGCTGGCGAAGCGACGCGTGCTGAAATAATGTCCTTTCCAGGCTCGGAGATGTGCTGGGTCCGGAATCGGGTAAGGAATCAAATAATGTCCCTGATCTAACCTCTTCTCCTTTCTTTTCCTTTTGCCTAGGAGCTCCGGATTCGAGGCGGGCGTGGCAGAAGACTGGATGCTGACTTGCAGACACGGTGAGCATTACGCTGCTGGATGCAGAATAACACAAAGCATGAGCTGCTGTTTTGGCGTGGTTTAAATAGCCTGCAAAGTAGTCCCAGGTAAGAAGTCCCTCAGAACCACACCCAAGTAAAAAATAGTCCCTGTAATAAAATAGTCCCATCCAGGCCTCACGTTGGCTTGGTCTCATTTGCAGCATGGTCTGCACAAGGTAAGTAAAGTCTATGAGCCTGGCGCCTAAGGCGCCAGGACTGATTTCTATGATGAGCCTGGCACCTAAGGCGCCAGGACAGAATCCAAACATCCCCCAGCCGGGGCTGTTGGGGTTTTAATGAGTATCTGGATGCCTGCTCCTGGGGCTGATGGATTGATCCGGATGCCCGGGGGTAGGCATCATGACAGCACTCCCCCCCCCCCCCCCCCCCAAGGCCCCTCCTAAAGTTGTTCTTCCCCTTGGCCCTGGCTTGTCTGGGAAGTCCCGATGGAATTTTTTCACCAATTGAGGAGCATGAACGTGGTCACTAGGTTCCCACGACCTTTCTTGTGGTCCGTAACCCTTCCAGTCGATTAAATAAAAAAGTCTTGATTTAACCATTTTAGAGTCCAGGATGTTTTTTACCTCGAATTCAGGTTCTCCATCTATTAGGATGGGTCAGGTGGTTTGGTTAATCTTGTCCCGGGTTGAACTGGTTTTAGAAGTGAAACATGAAGGACAGGGTGAATCCGCATATTAGAGGGTAATTCTAATTTGACGGTCACCGGCTTAATAATGGCCTTAATGGTGTAAGGTCCCAAATATCTAGGATTAAAAGTCCCTTTCAGAGGTATATGTCTTGTAGCCAGCCAAACTTGGTCTCCGATTCGATATGATGGGGTCTCACTTCTATGTTGATCAGCATTTTTCTTGTATTTCTCTTTTGCTTGTTTCAAATGTTTTGTTGCCTCTTTAAAAGCTTGTGTAATAGTAGAATGCAGATGAGTTACTGCCGGCATTTCTAAGTTTTGATGCGAATCGAGTTCTGATGTTCGAGGATGATGTCCATATATGGTATAAAAGGGGCTTTGTCTGGTTCCTGAATGTACAGAGTTATTGTATGCATATTCAGAAATCCATGAAATGTCCTTCCAATTACTTTCGGTTTGGTGGAGCATACAAAGTAGGTATTGTTCAAGGGTCTGGTTGATTCTCTCCGTCTGACCATCGGTTTGGGGATGGTGACTGGTTGATAACCTTACGTCGATTTGTGCCAATTGACAACACTTCTGCCAAAATTGCAAAATGAACTGACTACCTCGGTCAGAGATCAATACGGAAGGAAATCCATGTATTCGAACAATATTTTCGAGAAATTCCTTGGCCAAGATTGAAGCAGAAGGTAATCCTTTTAAAGGAATAAAGTGGGCCATCTTGGAAAAAAGATCCACAATAACTAGAATGGTGTTGAATCCATTACATGGTGGTAGATCTGTAATAAAGTCTAAAGACAAAGTGTGCCATGGTGTGGGTGGAATATCTAAAGGTTGTAAAAGACCAGCTGGTTTCTTCTTTTGACTTTTGTTCTGGGTGCAGATGCCACAAGACAGTACAAATGACTTTACATCTTTTCGCCAGGTGGGCCACCAGAATTGTCTTTTAATTTTAGCTTCAGTTTTTGCAATACCTGGGTGCCCTTCCATCAGAGCTTCATGGTAATTGGAGATGACTTGTTCTTGTAGTTCCTTGTGTGGTAGAAATTGACACCCTTGATAGAAAGGTAGGTCATTGACAACTGAATAATCTGGGCCCTTTTTAACCCAGTCCTGCAGGGCTGCTGAATCGAAAAGTTGTTGGATCTTTAAATGACTATCTTCTAAGGTCTGTAGAGTAGTTATCCCAAGAATTCTTTGTTCAGGAATTATAGGCACCGGTTCCGGGTTCGAATATGCTTCTCCCATCCCAATTCAGGATAAAGCGTCTGCCTTACCATTCTTACAACCTGGTCGATAAGTGATCACGAAATCGAATTCGGCAAGGAATAAGGCCCATCGAAGTTGACGCGGTGATTGGGCCTTGGCTGTTTTTAAATACTGCAAGTTCCTGTGATCGGTGATTACAGTAATGGTATGCCTGGCACCGAGAAGATAATGCCGCCAAGCCTTGAAGGCGGATTTGATGGCTAACAACTCTTTATCGGTAACCGCATAGTTTAATTTGTGGGCCGAGAATTTTCTGGACCAAAATGCTACTGGATGAAGTTGGCCGGTTTCCGGATCCTTCTGGGACAGGACAGCCCCCATGGCTAAACTGGATGTATCGGTTTCAACTATGTATGGGAGCTCGGGCGTGGATGCTTTAAGACAGGTGCCGACGTGAATTTCAATTTCAGTTCTTGGTAGGCTTTTTCAGCCTCTTCGGTCCAGAAGAAGCGTTTGTTTTCTCGCAAAAGTGCTGTGATGGGGTGTACAACATATGAGAAGTCAGGAATAAATCTGCGGTAGAAATGAGCAAAACCAAGCATGCTTTGCACCCCTTTAACTGAACTGGGTGATGGCCACTTGAGAATTGCGTCCACCTTTCGAGAGTCCATTCAGACTCCTTTTGGAGTCAGGATAAATCCAAGGAATTCAACTTCTGTAGCATGAAAAAAACATTTTTCCAATTTTGCATATATCTTGTGCTGGCGTAGTTTTTCAAGGACTGCACAAACGTGCTTAACATGGTCTGATTCTGAGGAGGAGTACACTAGAATATCGTCTATCTATACGACAACACAGACGTCAATGAGTTCACGAAGGACATCGTTCATAAAATACTGGAAGGCTGCTGGTGCATTGCACAAACCGAAGGGCATCACCTGATATTCAAATAATCTGTACTTGGCGCGAAAAGCGGTCTTCCATTCGTCGCCCTTCTTTACATGTACCAGATGATATGCCCCTCGGAGATCTAATTTAGTGTAGATGCAAGCATCCTTTACTTGGTCTAGTAGTTCTGGGATCAGAGGCAATGGATATCGGTTCTTCACCGTGATCTGGTTTAATGCGCAGTAGTCTATGCACGTTCTGAGGTCACCTTCCTTTTTGGGCACGAAGAATAAAGTTGAAGATGCGGGGGACTTAGATGGACGAATGAAGCCATTAGCAAGGTATTGGTCCAAGTATTGTCGTAGGTGACGGTTTTCGGGTTCCGTAAGGGCGTAGATCCTACTGCATGGAGGTTGTGCACCGGGTATGAGGTCGATTTGACAATTGTATGATCTATGAGGAGGTAAGGTGTTTGCCTGTTCTTTTTGGAAAACATCCTGGAATTCTTGATATTCCTGAGGTAACTGCATGACTGGATTAGCGACTGTGGCCAGGCTTTTGTTCAAGGTTTTTTCCGGGTAACAGTTGTGTGCACACTCCGGGAAGGTTACTCCCTTCTCTCGCCAATCAATACAAGGATTATGTGTTTCCAACCAAGGTATCCCCAGTATTATTTGGAACTGCGGGGCTTTGATTAAGTCAAACACAATAGTCTCTCGATGCCCATCTTGAACCAACAGTGTCATCTCTGTGGTGGAATGAGTTACAGGTCCAGAGGCAATTTCAGTTCCATCGACTGTGGTGATAACATCCGAAGGGGTCTTTTTGCAGAGAGGTAGATTCATCCTAGAAGCCAATTCGTGGCCCACATAGTTTCCTACGGCCCCGCTATCAATGTATGCCCTAACTACGTGCATACGTGATGGCTGCCTTGGATCAATAAGGACCATTGGTATGATTAGGTGCAAGGTCTGAGTGTCCTTCTTTAAGCTCGGCAAGCGGACCTCTACGCTTGTCGGGCATGGTCGTTTCCCGAATCAGGATCTGTTTGATTTCTATCAGCAACTCCGACTACTTTCTTGGATGGTTTTATAGGGCAATCCCGTAGAAAATGTCCTGAGGCCCCACAGTACAGACACAACTGCATCTGTCGTCTCCTTTCTCTTTCTTTTTGAGTTAAGGGTCCCTTAACCCCCCCGATCTGCATTGGTTCTGATGCATCTGTTCCTTTGGGAGTAACATTGGGTTTAACCAATACCCGATTCTCGAATTTAGCTCGATCAGCTTTTCTATTCTGAAGTCGGTGGTCTAGCTGGACCACTAAGTCTGTATATTCTGCGCAATCCTGAGGTGGGTTCACAACTTGGGCCAAAACATCCTTGAGTTCACCCCGAAGTCCACGATGAAATAATGTAATTCGCTTTACCTCTGGCCATCCGGTTTCCACCACCAACCTATTGAAGGTTGCAATATAAGTTAGCAGGTTCTGGTTTCCTTGTTGTAGGGATAGAAGTTTATCCAGGGCCTGTCCCTGTGAATGTCTGGCGAATAGTCTTTCCATGCTCAATTGAAAACCCTGAAAATCCCGAAGAAGAGGGTCATCCTGGTTGACTAATGGAATTGGCCAATCCGCTGCGCTGCCACTAAGGTATGACAATACAAAGGCTACTTTGGCTTGGTCGTTTGGAAAAGCTCCTGGTCTGCATAAAAAGTGCAAGCGGCATTGGTTCATGAACAAGACGAACCTTTTCGGGTCCCCAGCAAAGCTTTCGGGTGGAGCTAAAGGAATGCTCCCTGGTAGAGCCACTTGCACAGGGCTGCTCGATGAAATGGGGGTTGAATTCCCCCCAAGTCCAGGTAGTGGTGTTTGCCCGGCTTGGTTTTGCAGCAGTTGTCTGGCAAGATCATCAGTGCGCTCCTTTGACACAATCAGTTCTCTCCTGAGGGCATTAGTTTCTTGGCACGCGGAGTGCACTTCTGCCCTAAGTTCTCCTAACAATTGGGCTAGTTGGTCGGTTTCTGAGGTCTCCATTACGCCCGGGTGGGGATTTGTAGATAGGCTTCGTGTTCTGTTACGCTCACCTGGTTCCCACAGGGGCGTCGATCGGACCCAGACAGCTGCGGTCTCCACCAACGTGATGCGTAGTGAAGAGATGACAGTCTAGACTGGCCCGCCTAATCTTGTCTGCTGGACTCGTAGAAGTATTCTCCTGCAAGTGGAGAAAGGGATTTAGCCACCCGTGGACTTTAGTGATGGCCACCCTCAACTGTTCTCGTTCTCCCCACTAATCACCTCCGATATCCCCTCTTGGTAACCTCACCTTATGTTTTTAAATGATGAGCTCTCCATCCTGCATGGCAAGCAGAGGTGCATAGATACCAGTTACTTCACTGGTTTGAAGGTACTGGAGGAGTTCTGGAGGAATATTGACTTCAGTGTCTATAAAGTTCAAAGCGTTCAATATGTCCGATGTTCACTCTTGTTCCATTCCCTCGTTAGGTTGCAGCTGGGTCCAAAAGAATATTGCCTGGAGGCAGCTGATGGCGTTCAGGTAAGAGTCTGTATTACCAAACACTGTCCGGTAAAAGTTGCATGAGTTTAACTTGCTGTTTTCTCTCCCTTTATAGGTGCAGCATAGAAAGTTGCAGCGAATTAAAGGATAATACCTCCGGTGGTAAAGCAGGTAAGCCTATGGTGGCAAAGAGATTGTCTTTGTCGGTTTTCTCGGCTCACCTTGTTATTCCTTTTGTTTTCCCCCCAGGTGCTGGGTTTCGACGAAGAAAACGATGGAGGCAGCGCCGAGTTGAAAGATGCGGTGGACTGGTGAGTATAACGCTGCGCTGCTGCTGGCGAAGCGGCGCGTGCTGAAATAATGTCCTTTCCAGACTCGGAGATGTGCTGGGTCCGGAATCGGGTAAGGAATCAAATAATGTCCATAATCTAACCTCTTCTCCTTTCTTTTTCTTTTGTCTAGGTGCTCCGGATTCGAAGCGGGCGTGGCAGAAGACTGGATGCTGACTTGCAGACACGGTGAGCGTTACGCTGCTGGATGCAGAATAACACGAAGCATGAGCTGCTGTTCGAGCGTGGTTTAAATAGCCTGCAAAGTAGTCCCAGGTAAGACGTTCCCCAGAACCACACCCGAGTAATAAATGGTCCCTGTAATAAAATAGTCCCATCCAGGCCTCACGTTGGCTTGGACTCATTTGCAGCATGGTCTGCATAAGGTAAGTAAAGTCTATGAGCCTGGCGCCTATGGCGCCAGGTCTGATTTCTATGATGAGCCTGGCGCCTAAGGCACCAGGACTGAATCCAAACAGCCCCCAGCCGGGGCTGTTGGGGTTTTAATGAGTATCTGGATGCCTGCTCCCGGGGCTGATGGACTCGATCGGGATGCCCGGGGGTAGGCATCATGACACTTCCCCAGGCCACAAAGTTCCAAACAATACTTTCTTTGTGGGCCAGGAGAATGCCTCTATTCTCCTAGCGTTCAGTCTCGGTGTTAGGAGGGTCCGCAACCCTGACTTCTCTTCTTTGAACTGGCCCACTTGGTTTACTGCTTTGCCAAGTACTGCCACGAGGAAGATGACTCGTATCACTCTCTCTTGGTTTGCCTCCCAGACCCTCGTCTCTCTTCTCCTTTGAATTGACCCACTGTTACTCACCACCCCAAATCAGCCTGGGGCGTTGATAAGTAAGAGTGAATGAGGACGTTCTCCAGGTAACCACCTGCCGGCCAGGCTTCACCAAAACTCAGCTGAAAAGAACTCTTCTTTATGGTATACCCCTCTGCTATTCTAGCTTTAGACAGACAGAGGTGTTGATCATACAAAAGAGCAGGGAACACACGCACCGCCAGAACCAAGGCTGTAAAAGAAACACAGGATGGTTAATGTCTAAATACACAAACAGTGTACAAGCAATGCCCTAGTGATCTTTCTTAATACTTGGTGGTTTTGGTCGGAGACGCTTATATTCTGAACCTAAACAGAATACAAAGTATCTTAACTCACTATTCCTGGAACTTAGGACATCACAGTACTAATGAGGAGCAAAGGAAACAGGCTTACCCAGATGGAATGTAAGTCGGTCTGAAAGGATGTTAACAGTCCAGGACAACAACGAAGGGATAAAACAACAAAAGGGTGAGTTAGTACAGGTAAACTTCCTCAGGCGGCACGAGGGTCGCACTGGGTACGGGATGGTGCACAAAGCATGGAAGCGTCCAGGAGTGCACATGTTTTGGATCCTGAAAAAACTGTCTTTAAATGTCTGTGGTTTAATATGGCAGAAATGAAGGAGGAACTGAATGGTTCAGATTGTAAACGCGTGTGTAATTCTAGTGAAGGAGAGGAGGAGAAGCTATCTGAGGCAACCCTGCAGTAAGGTGAAATAGGTTCTCAGACATACGTAATAAGAAGGCACAATAGCTATTCCGCAACGGGGAGATGTCCAATGCTAGCCGCTGCAGGTAACATGATACTAAACAGGGCTTACCGGAGTGGTAGACCGCTGATATGCACGGGAGCCGGAATGCGAATTAATTCATCCACGCGAAGGTACGTATCAGCAGAACGTTAGGCAGAAAGGCATCCGAAGGCAGGCTGAGTCGGCAATGGGAGGCGCAATAATGAGTGGGACGCAAAGCAGAAAAATATCCAGGAAAACAGGCCAGGTCAGCAACGGGAGGTTCGGTAACAAGTAGGACTTTGAGCAGAAGGATACCGTAAGACGTCCCAGTCGACAACAAAGTCAGCAGGCTGAAAGGTACCAAGAATTAGGAAGTAGGGAAATCTGGGGATGTAGCCAAGTCAGTTTTCATAGAAGTAGAATTTCGGATGAATAACGCTACAAATAGACATGCCGTTGCTCCGTTGAACGCCGGATTTAAACCCCAGGAGGGGCGGCGGGTCCACGGCGAAGCGTTGTAAATGCGGGCCGCTGGCGAGTCACGTGAACTGGCGTAAGCCCTGTTGCCAGCGTTTGCATTTAGAAACAGATCCAATGGTATGTTTACACCGCAGGGCAGCCTTCATATGTGTAACACCCACTTGGTTAACTTCCCTGGCCAGTACTGCCACGAGGAAGATGACTCTTATCTCTTTTAGGGTCACTGGCCATTCTTTGTCTCTCAGTGGGTTTATCCTTTACACTGTTGTGAGGGACTCTTGCTCCCAAGTTCTCTTTATGGTACCTCAGGTCCTCAACCCTTCCCTAGTGATGAACAGGTTTTGTTTCACCACTGCAATGAGGAGAAGGTTTGTAGGCTTTCTGCCCCTACCGTGCCACCCAAGCATTATGGTTGCAAATGGGCCTGGAACAGCTGCATGCATCTTCTTGTGCCCTGCGTCTCTGCCAGGTCTCTCGTGTCACACCTTACCCTGTGGATGGCTTTGACGTGTCGCTGGGTCTTCCTCAGATTGCGGGCGTTCCGTTTGGCTTCTCTGGCATCTTGCTTTCCCTGCAACTGTGTGACAGCATTCACGGCTGCCTTCTGCGTTCCTTCCTCCTCTCGACATTGCTGTGTGCTGGTCTGCTCCTGCATACCTCCCGATCAGCAGACTGCCAGCATCCTTGGAGTTCTCGCCCTCTGGATCAGTAACACAGGTTTGTATCTCCCGAGTTGGGTGCGCAGCACACCTGCCGTCCACTGTGACTGCCCGAGACCCAATGTTTAGTCCATTGTCGATTTGTTGTTTTATACAATGATGCCAGCAGTTTCTAGGCCCATTGTATAAATCCTTCTTCTCTTTCGCAGGTTTCATCTTTATTGCTCCATGGGCCAACTCGTCCCAGTTCTTGGATTACCTAGATTCCTGATGTTCTTCTTCGTCTCAGTACTTTCCCGGACCTTGAGGTAGTCTGCTTTATAACAGTACATAGGTCTACTGTCTACAAAGAGGTTAGCAGGGGAAGGAGAGGCTGGAGTATGTGAGTGTGTTATGTTCTCATAAGGGCTGTACCAGGGGCACCGAGTATGCAGGTGCTCCGGGGCCCGGGCACCCGCCGGCATAATGAAGCCGGGGCTGAGATCCCCACCCTCACCCCCTTCCCCCCGCCCCTCCCCTCCCCCCCTGGGTCAGAGAAAAGAGACAGTATGGATGGCCCTTTGTTCCATCCATACTGTGTCTCTCTCTGGCCCGGGTAAAAAACGATTTTTATAAATTGAGGAAGAGATGCAAAGGAAGAGGCTCTTGCTTTGCATCTGTCCTTCAATTTCTAAAAATCGTTTTGGGTTGGCTATACGAAATTAAGGCACAGATGCAAAGCAAGAGGCTCTTGCTTTGCATCTGTCCCTCAAATGCTTACCCTCCTTGAGCTATCAACCTGTATATAAAACATTACTGTTAGGACCTTGTAGGATCAGTCCATGAATTTGGATGGATTTCCACGTAACACAAATGCTGCATACAATGTCTTCCAGAATCCGGTTTCGGGGGAAACCCAAAACCCATGCCTGAGCTGCCCCACAATACTGCACCTGCCGTGATAAAGTGTGAGATGTGCGTGTGAAGCAAGTGGCTGTCGCGGATGCCGGGGCTTTCATGACAGTCTGCTTTCCCCAGTACTCGGACCCTCATTTTCGAGCTTAGATTAGCTGTTGTTTTACATTTAAATACTTGCAAGAAACGGGGTGGTTTGCACTTGGGTTTGTCAAATTTCCCTTTGGCACTTTCATTTGCTTCAGCAGAGCATTTAAAATGGGAAGCAATTAAGGGAAGCTAGCTGCAGACATAGCAGTGAGTGAAAAATGGGGAGTGGCTATGAACTGTGGCATGTCACATAAGAGTTGTGAAGGACGGGTAGTTAGAAGTAGGGGAGATGGATAAACTGCATGCTGTGTGAAACAGTGTTTGCAAACAGGTTATGGTATCATGCATTTTCTTTCACTGTTTCTTTAAGTCTTGAGAGTACAGTTGTAAAACCCAGGCAGACTTTATGTTTACATTTTGCATGCTGGTACTTGTAATCTTCTGTTTAGGATGGGGAAAATAACTTTTTTGTTCATAGTGAGACTGTAATTGTTAGGAGTTCTATGAAGAATAGACAGGTCCCTTCTTCTCCCGTGCCACCTATGGCAGCCACGTTGGACCCACCGTTATCTGGCGGCAGTCGGGAGGTTCCCTATGTAAATATCCACAATTAAGATTATCCTATCCCTTTCCATGATGGCCACCATGTAAGGTCATGTTCCCCTCCCAAGATGACTGACCACACCAGGCGGCATCAGCACATTATTGACACAAAGTGCGCAAAGCTAAAAGGGAAGAAGAAACAAACAACTGCGTCTTGCAGACGCGAACTACGATGCAACCCGGATCATCACGTATCTTAGGTAATTAGCCTTTCTACGATGCAACACGGATCATCACGTATTTTAGGTAATTAGCCTTTATTTTCCAACCTTGTTCCTTGTCTATTGTTTTTTCGCCGTGTGCAGCAATGCACTGGGCAAGAGGTGCCAGGTATTGGTTGAACAACCAGGGAGAGAGGTTAGACCCCTGGGGGAATCCTCAGGTGGAGAGAGAGATAGAGGAGAGGAAGGACCCAAGTTGGACCTGGGAGGGTCGGTCGGAGAGGAAAGAAGTCAGCCAGGCCAGAGCCTGATCAGTGATACCCAGGTTATCACGCAGCCGGTTGAGCAGGATGGCATGGTTGACTGTGTCAAAGGCAGAGGAGAGATCAAGTAGGATGAGGACAGAGGGGATGTTAGAGTCGAGGTTAGATAGCAGGTCTTCACGGATGTTCAGGAGAGCAGTTTCCGTGCTTCTGGCTGCTCTGAAGCCAGACTGATGGTCATGGAGACAGCCAGCAGAATCAGTGTGAAGGTTGAGCTGGGAGATGGACAGCTTTTCCACCTGAACTGTTTGAAATGGGTCAACCGGGTTCCCACTAGTTACACTCACTATTAGGAGTTGGAAACTTTAGTATTCCTGGTGGAATAATCACGGTCTTGTTGGGGGGTGGGTGGCAAGCATGTGATATCCCCCCTCATCCACCTTCCGGGAGGCACTTCAGGTCGCAGGCTGGCCTTTGCAGCTCATCCCCCTCCCATGAAAATGGGGAGTTCTGTCGGCTCCATAGACGCCAGGAATTGATACATTTCCTTCCTACATATAACTTTCACATGCAAAATTACTTTTCTACAAAGGCGACTGTATGTCCTCTACACACACACACTAGTGAAAGAATAGAATGAATGTATAGAGTTGGGACTGGAGAATAGAAATGAGTAAACTGTACCACTCAACGTTTGGACCTCGGCTATTAAAGGATTTGGGCACCTGCTCTGGGTTTGTCGTTAGTTGGGTGATCCCCTTTTAATTAGAAGAACTGCACAGGTTTTGACATATGAATATGTCGAGGCGTCATTCCCGCCAGGTCTGACCTGGCGGGTTTAACACCACCCGCCTGCAGGAGGACGTGGACACACCGGGACCATCACGAGAAAGTGCCGGTGTTTCCACTTCCCCATTCCCATTGAGTCCTATAGGACTCAATGGGAATGGGGATTAACCGAATTCCGCCTCTGGAATTCCCGGGTCACCGGCGTCGTAATGCCCCGGTAATCACGGAGGCGGAATGGTAATACGAGTCCGGCGGTACCTGCCAGAATTTCAGGCACGGTTACCGCCGGACTCGTAATGAGGCCCATATGATCTTTTCAATCTGGAAGTATATTTTAAGTGTGTACCAATTGGTAGGAATGGTGTTGCATCACTGTTGGTGGAAGTGTCGGGACTGTGCCTCAGAAAGACGGCAAATTGATAACATTTTTCAGAGGTGTTCTGGGCTTCTTTTTCCGATAGTCGCAGTACTGCTACCTGAAGGTAGAGCTACCAAGACTGGATAAGTGATATTGCATGTAAGCAACTTTCCGATATTATTTACCCATTTTAGAGTTAAGTGGTGTGACTGCTGTTATTTACGTGGCAGGAGCTCCGTGGAGGATATTTAAGGGGGTGCAAATAATACACAAGGAGGCCAGGAAGGAAACAAAATTAGTTTGCAAAGATGCAGCATTTTCTGGCACACCTGCTAAATTCTTTTATTTGGTTTTCAATGCTAGGGTGGGGAGGTGAAAAGCCGAACGGAGGTGCTCGAGGCGGTGGAGGCCTGTGGTGAGGAAGTGTTGCCCCCGCCACTCATTCCACAGTCGTCTGCAATCGGTTGTTTGAACGGTCAATGGGACGAGGCATCAGGGGGCAACACGGAGGCCACAGGAGATGTGATACAGGAGAGCACCGTGGAACCAGTGGCGGAAGGCGGTGGGACCACCCTGGCGGAGCCCAATAATGATGTCCTTGAAGAAAGGGAATTTGAGGCCTTTGGAGATCTAAAGGGTAAGTGGTGTATAGTGTAAGCTCTCTTTAATGTTCTCACGATCTTTGTTCCTATCTTTTAATTGAAATGCCAAAGAATTGACTTAGTGTATGTGTCCCGTTGTTTAAACCTGGCAGTTGAATATTAAGATATCTGAAGCATGCACCTTTTACAAGCGCTCATTTCGCATACCGAATGCGGAGAGCAGCCTCCGAATAGATGTTGCTCTACACACCCACCTGGGTCAGTCATGGCATGCTGTAGCACTCTGCATTACTTCCCTTATATTTTATACTGCACGCCTGAAGCCTATTGCTTGGTTACTACTTCTTGTATTCTTTTGCTGACTGTTTCTGTGGAATCCTCTGTCTGTTGCATTGGTGCTTTAAACATAATCACTTTAAGTTCTCTTTATTTTTTTTCCCTTTTATTTTATATGTATGTTCCTGTTAGTTCTTCCATCTTGTTGCCATCTGTCATGTAGTCTTTACCCATCTTTGCAGCAACATCATACCTCCACCATTAAATCTGTTACTGTATTAATCTGTGTGACTGTCTCTTTACTGCCACAGCATTTTTGTCTTTGCATGCAACAAATCGAGCTTCTAAATGAGGTGCAGCAATAAGTTGGTGGCCGGTACATATGACTATTCATGCTTTACATGTCTTCTAGAGCTTTATTAATGGAAATTCCCAGATGCACAGTGTTAATGTCAAATAGGTATATTTGAATGGCACCAGTTGGCCTCAGGAGCCAAAAGTAGCTCCTGGTAGCTGTTGGTGTCAGACTAGCCAGGCTCTTCTAGGCCCTATTCATGAGCTAAATAGCTCCCATATCCCAGCAATTTCAAACCCTGATTTCTGTGAATTAATCTTCAGAACTTGATCATTTGCGCCATGTATCTGCTGGTTAATTCAGAGTTTGGCCTGCCCAACTTGCATGAAACCTATATATCTCTGAAACCTTGCCATTTTACTTGGTATATACACTTCATTTTAGAGGGAGCTGGTACAAAAGGTGCTTTGAGAAACATTGTTTCTCTGCGAAGATGTTTTTCCTAGGCAGGCAATGTGGCTGTACAGTATGAGCTGTTAACCTTTTGAGCAAAAGCGAACATGTTTGTTTTAAATGTCACCAGAAACTGGAAACTGACAGTCAAAATACTGGGCTGATATCCATAACATCCCATCTGTCTTTCGATAATCAAACAGCATTCCGTACAAAATAGTGCTTTTTAAAGTTTTTTCCAATTTCAATTTTTATTGGTGTATATGCAATTACAATTCAATGCAGATTTCCCGCAAACATTCCCACATTATGAAACCCCAAACAAGTTACCAGTGTTTTCACCCCTTCCGCAACAAACTTTAACACCCCCCTACCCCCAGGTCCCTCCCTAACCCCAACTGTTCTCTGGAGGATCCAGGGCAATCCCCTCTTAGATCACTCCGGGTCATGAGTTTTTGTTGTTATGAATGCATACTGTGATATCTGGGTCTCGGCGGCGACACGTTAGTTATATTTGGCATTGTCCACTGTTTATCTCTTCAATAGTGCCGACTTCCTGCCATCTGTGGGGGGTGGGGGGGCAGGTCAGCTGCACTCTCCTCTCTTCATTCCCCTCACATACATGACTCTTCCCCCAATTCAAACTCCTGCAGGTTTTCCGGGTCATATTTTGCCAGAAAAGTTGCCCATTCATAGCTCTTGTCGGGACTAGATTATGTATTTGCCTGGTCAGTTCCTCCATCCTGTACAGGTCCAACGCCTTAGCTGCCCATTCTGGCTTACTCGGGAGTCTCACTCTTTTCCATCCTCCTGCCAGGCATGCCCTCGCTGCTAGTAGAAGATAATGTGACATATGTGGGAGCCTTACCCATTCATCCTCAGACGTTTCCATCCCAAATAGGACCATTAGGGGATCTATACTCCTTTCTATTCCCTCCAAGCCCTTTATCCACCCTAGCACCTAATTCCAAAATTGCTGCACCTTCTCACAACCCCACGATATGTGCCAGTAGTCGGCTCTTTGGCCACATTTCCGCCAGCAGTGGGGGGTCTGCCCCCGGGAACTTTTTCCCCAGTCTAGCCTAGTCCCACTTCCATCTATACAATAACTTGAGTCCATGCAGTTTATATTGACAAGCCACTGACGTGCGATGGGCGTTTAGGCATAGCTTCTTCTAGTGTTCTGCGTCCATCTCCCACCCCAGATCCCTATCCCATCTCAATTTGAGAGCGTTCACGCCCTCCCCTTTAGCTTCCAGCAGCGATTGATAGTCTTGAAATGAGACCCCTAGTGCCACCCGCTGTGTCTAACGCTCTTTCTGTATGTGTCAATTCCCTCTGGAGTTCTCTCTTCCATCCCTCAGCCATTAGTACTCCCGTCAGTTGCAGATACTTAAAGACAGAGATGTTCCCTATCCCACGGGCCACTTCAAGGTCTGCTATGTCTATGAATGTATCCTTCTTTAATACCTGGCCTACTCTCTCCAACCCTGCCTCAAACCAATCTTGGAACCTCTCATGTTGTGGTATGTTATCCCCTATAGAGGTGGATGGGGGGGCACATACATAGCTCAGTGGTGACGGCCACTTTGTAACCCCTTCCATCTCCTTTCTGACCTTCCACAACGGGCCCAAAATCCTATGCGCATGGACTCTGCTCGGTATCGCTCTGAACGGGGCCCAAAGCCATTCCCCCAGCGTGACCAGACGGAAGAGAACATTTTCTATCTCTACCCTCTGCTTGTCCATGTCTATGCGCTGATGTGCGACCAGAGCTCTAAATTGAGCCCCCCTATAATAGGTTTGCATGTCTGGTAGCCCCACCCCTCCTTTCTCCTTGGGTTGTACCAGGAGCTTGTAGGCAACCCTTTGCTTCTTCCTATCGCACAGGAATTTTAGCATTTTCTTTTTCAAGTCTGCAAAGTGTATCTCTGGGATTTCTATTGGGAGCGCCTGATATAAATATAGCATTCTTGGGAGAATTACCATTTTCAATGCGTTTAACCGCCCCAGCCATGAGATCGTCAGTTTTGACCATTTCTCTAGATCCTCAGAGAACTTGCGTATGAATGGAGGGAAGTTGCATTCGCACAATTTACCTAGTTCCCTCTGTATTCTCGCCCCTAGCTACAGTGTTATCCCTTTCCACCGGTATCCCCAGGTCGGACCATCTCATAAGATGTTCTTCCGTACGTTCTCCTAGAGGTAGGAGGGTTGACTTGCCAATATTTACCTTGAAGCCGGACACTTTCCCATATTCCCTTATGCCTTTGAGCGCCCTCTGTACCGACTCCCCTGTGTCCGATAAGTACAGGAGAATATCGTCAGCATACATGCTTACTTTGATTCCGCTCCCCCACCTCTATCCCCTTCATCAGGTCATCCTTCCTTATCCTTTCACCCAGTGGTTCCATCGCCATTGGGAAATAGCAGGGGCGAGAGGGGACACCCTTGTCTAGTCCCTCTTTTTAGGAAGAACTCTCTAGATCTATTCCCGTTGACCACCACTCTGGCTGTTGGCTCCAAGTAAATTGCCCTAATCCCACTACACATTCTGTCCCCTACCCCTATTTTGTGCAATATTGCAAAGAGGAAGCCCCACTCCACCCTATCGAAGGCCTTTTCGGCATCTAAGCTTAATAGTGCTTGCTCCCCGGGCTGCCCCAAATATGTTCCATTGGGCCAATATTCTAATTGCATCTGGGCCTTGTCTGCCTGCTATGAAGCCCATTTGATCCTGGTTTATTAAATGGGGAAGCTTCTCTTCAAATCTCGTCACTAGGATTCTCGTAAATATGTTCTCATCTACGTTTAGGAGTGAGATTGGGCGGTATGAGGAGCAGTGGGTCGGGTTCCTGCCTTCTTTTGGAATGACAGATATCAAGGCCCTACTAAATGTTGCGGGGGGCTTTCCCAGTGTCTAGAATGTGGTTGAATAATTTTACCATATGTTGTGTCAGGACTCGTGTTTCTTCTAAAACCCTATCGTGTAGCCAGCTTCCCCTGGGGCCTTCCCGTTGGGGAGGCGTGATATCGCATTGTGGACCTCTTCAGCTGTAATTGGGCTATTTTAAGTGCTCTATCTCTGGGCATGTGGATTTTGCCATGTGTATCCCCCTTAAGTATTCCTTAACCTCCTCCTCCGTGCCTTGTGCTTGTGCTTTGGTAGCATATAGTGTTTCGTAATATTGGGTAAATCCCTCACAAATATCAGTCAGTTCGTGCTGGGCCCCTTCCCCTCCCCTGGGTCTTCCAGTTTTGTCACCCACCTTTCAGTTCTCTGGGCCCTGAGTCTTGCAGCCAGGAGTGCGTCGGCCTTATCGCCCTTCTCGTAGTACTTCTGTTTCAAGTATCTTAATTTCCATAAGGTTTCTCCCATGCCCAGCACCCTCAACTCTGCCCTTTTGGCCATCACCTGCTCTCTTAGCTCTGTTACGTCCTCCTTTGCGGAATGCATCCTCTCTTCCCTTTCTGCTATTTCTTTGCAAAGTCTTTCTTCCACCAGGCCCCTCTCCCACTTCCGCTTCGCCCCCTCTCTCATCAACAGACCTCTCCAGGGGGCTTTCCCCACATCCCAAACCGTTTCCACATTCACTTCCCTGCTGTCGTTAAACTAAAAATATTCAGTTATCTCTTTGGCCAGGAGGTCAGAGAAAATGGGATCATTCCAGAGCGAGTCGTTGCATCGCCATGAGCCCCGACCACGAACCCTACGCAGTCCCTCAACATCCAGGGTTGCAGTTACCATGTCATGGTCAGACCACCCCACAGGCCTAATGCTACTATCCATAACCCTCGAGCCTTGGCCCTTATTTATTAGAAGGTAGTTGATCCTCGTGTATGTTTTATGTGGTGTTGAAAAGAATATGTATCCTTCCTCCCTCAGGTGCTTTAGTCTCCATACATCCAATAGACCTCGCCGGTCCATTGCCAACCCTAGGTGACCCAATTTGTCCACCCCCTTGTCTGTACTCGCCTCCCTTGCCTTCCTGTCCCAGGTTTCATTTGCCCAAGAGTTAAAGCCTCCTCCAATGACATACAAATCTGCCTCCCATTCCTGTATTTTGTCCAGTGCTTCCCCTAAAAATCTCTCTAGTCCCTGGCTCGGGGAGTACACTGCCGCTAATAACAGCTTGACTCCCTCCAATGTACCCTCACATATTAGCAATCTTCCCTCTAGCAGGTTTGTAACTTCAGTGCCTGTGGAGTATTATGCCCACTCCACCTTTTTTGGTACCCCCGATGCACAGTGAACCTGTCCTATACCCCCTCCTCTTAGTGCCTGCTCCTCCCCCCATTTCAGCCACCAAGAATCGGACATCCAGGGAGGCTTTCCGAAATTCCCTTATAACCAGGGATCTTTTGGTAAGGCAATTCAGTCCTTTCGCGTTAAACGTGGCCACCTTCAGACCCTTAGTGGCTTCACCTTTCCCCATCACATGTGTTTCCCTTTGCACTTATCACCTCTTGACCCATTGCTGAAGCCTCCTTAAGTTCTGTGCTCCCTTTCATCAGGGAGTCGTGCTCAAGGTATTTAATAGCCGCCAATCTGGAGCCAGATAACTTACCCAACTTTCTACTTAGAATTAAAACTAACCCAAAAGTTAGGAACATAAATGTGAGAGACACCCCCTCTCTCACCGGGGGCCACTGTAGAGTGGTTGGTAATGTCACCCTCCAGCAATTCTCCAGTTCTCCCAAGCAGCTGCCCGGTCCTCATAGTCTGGGTCACAGCGGTTCATCCTCCCCACTCAGCCGTCTTACTCAGTCTGCTGCTATTGTGGTGATGGCACTTTTCGTGGTGAGGGTCCATTAAGCCTCATGAACATCCGCCCTGTCTGTCCTCTCCTCCTCCTTTGTGGGCCCGGTACAGGGGAAGGTACAGGGGGTACATTCGTGCCCCCTCCGTGGGCAGGTCCTGGGGCCATATGGGCCTCTTGGCTGAGTTTCCATATCTGATGTGAGGTGCCTCAATGCCTGTTCTGCCTCCTCCACCGATGTCAGCATGTACTCCATTCATTCAGCTTCAAATTCCAGCGAGAATGGGTAGGCCCACCTGTATCAGAGCCCCTTCTCCCGCAGCCATGTTGTGAGTGGCCTGCAGCCTCTTCTCTGTGCCAACGTGAGGTTCGAGAGATCCTGATATATGGAAACTTTAGAGCCTTCAAATTCTATCTCTCGTTGTTGCTTCAGTCTATTTAGGATCTCCAGTCTGTCCTTGTAGCTTAAGAATCTGGCCACTATTGAGCGAGGGTTGTTACCGTATGATGTTCCTCCCCTGGGCGCCCTCTGAAGCTGTACCGTCTTGCCTCCTTCCGATTCAAAGAGTTGGTGTATTAGTGCAAGCACTTTTTCTTCAACCTGAGGTGGGCTCTCCCTGCCCGATTCCTTCAGGCCCAAAATCTTAATGTTGTTGCTTCTCTCCCTATTTTCTATGTCCTCAATATAAAGCCTCAACTCTGAGATCCAATTCCGTCATCCTCGCATCCAACCGCATTTCCACCATATCAGCGTTGAGTTTGTTGTGTTCAAGTCTGTCAATTTTTCCCTCCACTGCGGTTACTCTGCCTGTCAAATCTGCCAATGACGCCTTTTCATCCCCTCTAAGGGCCTTTATCTCTGCTAGGATGTGCCCAATGTCCTCTTTGTGGGAGAACTTGGAGAGGTCGATTCCTGCAGCCATTTGCGCTTGTAGGTCCTTCTTCTTCCGTTTACTTATGCCCACCAGGAAACGCCCCCTGTCCTCTCTTGTTGTAAAGTCTGCTAAGGCGTTTGCCGATCCCTTCTGGTTTGGTGCTGCACAGGTTCTTATCCTTCACACTTTGCCTCTGATTTCTTTTCTCTATCTTCACTTTCTGTGGTCAGCTACCCGCGTGGCCGCTGACTCCGTTCTATTGGTCACTCTCTGCTGTGTGCACTGAACCGTGGCATGGTGTAGCGGGTTCTGGTTTACCAGTTGGGGCCCCGCTTGCATTGGGTTCTCTCTTTGATTGGGCCCCAAGCACTGCCTGGTCACCAGCACTGGGTCAGTCTCCTCGTCCCGTAAGTGTTCCAGGGGTCTGTTGGTCCAATATTCCTCTTGACTCACCCACCACCTTGGCGCTTGGAGCCTCCCTTGCTTTCTTCCCGCTAGCCCTGCTGATTTGTGGGCAATGTTCCTCCGTGCTCCTTCCGCCGTCCCACTTGTGTGACCCCCCTTCCGCTGGATGGTGGGGGGCTGGGGTGGGTGGCCGGCTTCACCCCGTTGTCTCCAGCTTCACTGTTCCCCCGTAAGCGTCTTTGCCTCCACAACTGGATCCTTCTCTAGGTATGGTGTAAATCCTTCATCTCTATCGAGGCCCCAGGTACATTGCCCCGTTCCTCGCTCGGGGTAGTTCCTACGCGGGTGCGAGGGGGAGTTGCATCCCGCGCTTGCTTTTTGCCCGGCTCAGGTGGTGTATTTGCATTTATGCTTGGGTCGAGTTTATTCCCTTTGATATCACCTTGTTTGCCGGTCCCTAGTTCTCTGTGATTCTTCCGTATGGGGGGTTCACTGCCTGTACTAGGAAACTCCCAGTCCTGGAGGAGGTTGTTCAGTCCGCTCTCCCCTCTCTCCCACACTGTGCGCACTTCCTCCCAGCTTCTGTCTGCCGCCCGCGGGGCGGCCCTCGATCATGCCAGGCTTCCCGACTCCCTTAGCCCCTCCAGCCGGCCCCTTCCTAGCAAGGTCTCGCGCAGTCGGCTCTGGCGTACCTGGCTTTCCGGGTGCTCACTGTATTGCTGTATTGCTCCTTAGCCCGCCCGTCTTCCACACGGTCGCCTCTATGCAATAGGGCGGAATATGCACTCTCCGCCCGGCGGTCTCCTTAGCCTCCGCTCACCCCTCTCCGGCAGCTGTCACTGTAGATGCAGTACAGTCCGGCGAGGTCCCATCCTGCCGTGTCCCTGCACGGGTGACGGGGACGCTCCGCCGGTAACTCCCGCGGGTGCCTGTCCCGCAGGTGCAGTGTGACACCGGAGGGGAAGGGCCCGCACTGGAGTCACCTTGCCCAGCCCGGGGTCCCGCTGTGTCTGCTTCACCTCGTTGGGGGTGGGAGGGTGGCATTTCCCCTGCTTCGTTCACTGCAGAAAAGTGCAGTGACTACTGCACTACAGTCTCTGTCGGGGGCTGCACTGCTGTTTCCTCCCCTTGCTCGCTGACCTCCAGCACTGTACTCTAGTACAGTTGGGCACGAGACTGTGTGCTCTTCCCCATCGCCTTTGTAAATGCTCTATCTCATCACAATATCGCTGGAAGGGGCGGGAGCTGTGTACTCAAGCAGCCATCTTGTCCCGCGCCCCCTAGTGGTCGCTTTTTAAAGTTTTATTAGGATTTTCACTATACTTGGGTGACCTACGCCATTTAAATGTTGCAATGTGTCTGTCTTAAGATCCCTTATCCCGGGCACTTTGCTAGTTCCATAAATATATCACTTTGAATGTTTCCTATCCTTAATCATAGCCTCCTTTTTTGTAAAATATTTCTTACACGTCCTTTGCAGGGTATCAGGTAATATAATCGCGGCAAAAATGTCACAGTAAAAAAATATCGCGGCAAAAATGCTGCTGTTTGACCCGGTAAAAGTGTGCCCCATTATACCATTTAAGGGGGGTGGGGGCTGCGGGGGTTTCCCCCGCTCCCCTTAAATGGTATAATGGGTCTGGAGGTTGCGCGGGTGTCCCCCGTATGTTTTACATTGACTGCGGCGCAAAAACAGCGGCATTTCTGCCGCGATATTTTGTTATCACAGCAATTTTTGATGCGATTATATCACATGGAACCCTTTGCAGTGCAAGAATTAAAAACACTAAAATCAGATTACTGGAAGAAATAGCTGGATACTGTGAGGAACCAGAAATGAGATGCAGGCACAGAGGACTCATAGTGGTTGGTATAAACTTGTATTAAATAATAAAGGGGGTTGGCAAATGCCTCACTGTCCCTTATTTAGGAGGTATTTCCCTACCTCAACCAAAAACTAGGGCTTTGTCCTGTGTCAAGATGTCCAAAGCAAAAACGTCCTTTGTCCGAAATCCCATCCTAGCCCTCTCATTCTAAAAGTAACTCTAAGGTGTTAAGGGCTTTTTTCTTTGGCTTGGAAAGTGCACAAATGTTCAAGTTCAACAAAAAGGTATAAATCCAACAAAAGTTCCAAATGGATAATGTTCACAGTTCCAGGGAATTGCTTCCTTCCCCAGGTTTCTCTCCACCAAAAAAAAGTTCAAAAGAATAACCAGGTTCTTTGTAGCCCAAGAGGATACCCCCTCCTCTTAGTGTTGCAATTCACTCCAGAGGAAATTACTCCCTTCCCCAGGTACTTTAAACATTCAATACAATTCAGAATCCTGAGGGCATGAATCTTCCTTGTAGTCTCGCAAAACACATGGTATACTCCTCTGCCAGGTTCCCTCATTTACACAATTTGGGTGCAGGTTGTGATGAATCTGCTGAAGTCATCACTGATTCCCCAGCGGTGACCTCGTCCTACATGGCCAGGGGGTGGCAGTCGCTATCGGATCCTGACCCTGCGGGTGGATATATGAGGGAGGTTTAGGTGGCAGGATACAGCTGCGGGGGGCGTGGTGGGGGGAGGTGGTGACTCATCAGACAAGATGAGTTATTCTCCCCTTCCTCTGGAAGAAGGCCTTATAATACCCAAGTTCTATATGGCTTGTTGTCATCCCACAAACTCACTGTACCCATTGTAAAAAGCCAGAAAACCCTTCCTTTGTGTCACTCTAGTCAGAATTCCATTCATGCCTCAAACATAGACATATAACATCTTCTGTTTCTGATATTTCTTGGTCTAAAACTTGTGATCACCATTTCAGAAATCCAATAATATATATGTACGTAAGCTCACATAAACACTTGAGTACTGAGACGAAGTAGATGGGGAAAGTGTTGATGCATATTGACAGGCGCTCAAAGAACAACAAGCAGTCCAGTGGTTTTACAAACCCTGAAGTGCATGGGACCTTTAAATTAGAAACCGCACTGTGGGAAGAGCGAGTGCAAGATAGGACGTCTGGTTCCAGCTGTAGGCTCACGGACGCAAAGCACACAGGATCCAAGAAGGCTGCCGGTGCTAGGGGAGAGAAGGCGCTGACGAGCACAGAAGGTCCAAGGGGCATTGGGAGCAAAGCAGAAGCTCACAGGTGGCGGGCCGCTCAAGAGGACAGCATTTCCGTATCCAGACTTGAGAGGCAAGCCGACCTGTAACCGCGGAGTCACACAGAGAGCTAGAGGGGCATTTTCACACTCGCAGTTGAACGGATGAAGGAATCATCCCACCAAGACGCAAACTGCATCGGAGGTGCAAAGAAGACCCAGTGAGTCCACCTAAAGTTGCTGGGGACCCCGAGGAGCTCCGAAAACAGCATCAGCATGTGAATGCAGAAAATGTGTGTGAATTATTTGAAGGCAAACAAGACAAAAGTACAAAAGCCAACATTAGTTAAATACGGGCCAGGTTTCATGTTAAAGCATTGTCCAAAAGGAAGAATATTTGAATATCAACAAGATAAAAGTACAACAGCAAAACCTGAACGAGTATTTATGCATGAAATGTCAATGTGGCGGAAAGCTGGAGCAAGTGTTACTTAAGTAAACATATTGAAGCACAACAAAGTTGATACAACTGTTGCATAGTAAAAAGGGATGGTGAAACCAATGAGAAGTCGCAGTAAGAAGAATACACCAGGCAGTTGACATTTGGGGAAAGATACCTGGCACGGAAGTATACCAGAGGATCTGCAGGACTCCAGACAAGGATTGTTGGCAGGGGAGTATACTAAGCAATCTACCAAAGTTGCATAAAGTCTCTAACACTGTGGCAAGATACTAGGCATGGGAGTATACTAGGGGATCTAAGACGTCCATGAAAAGAAGTCCTGCCAAACAACTATACCAGGCATTTTGAAACTACATATGGACTTTAAAAACTGTGGGAAGATACCTAGCAGGGGGAAGTACACCAGGGGATCTCAAGAGCCCACAAGAGGATTCCTGACAGAGAAGTATGCCAGTCAATCCATCAAAGCTGTAAAGAAAAGTCTAAAATTGTGGGACGATACCTGGCAGAATACTATACCACAGGATCTGAAGAACCCATACAAGGATTGCTGGCACGGGAGTATACAAGGAGTTCCACCCAAGATTGTAGAGGAAAGTTTAACCATGTTACAAAATACCTGGCAGTGAAGTATACCAGGGAAATTAAGAAGCACATGAAAGAAGTCCTGGTAGGTAGATGCACCAGGCACTTGCAGTTATACAAAGACTTGTAACACTGTGAGAAGGTACCTGGCAGGGGGGTATATCAGGAGATCTAAAGAGTTCACAAGAGGATTCCTGGTAAAGCAGCACACCAGGTAATCTGCTAAAGTACAAGAGAAGTTAAAGAAAGCTTATTGTGGAATTTACAAAGTGAATAAGAGATTTTGTGAATCTAGTAACTTTGTGATTGCAGTATAAAGAATAAAGAAACTGTTGTTCGAAAGAGACACTCACTATTCTACACTAAATATCCAGGGGAAGGGATTCATCCTCTGGGCCCAAGGGTTTCTCCTTGTAAAACATTTTGTTGGATTTATCTTTATTCTTGTTATAAACACCTTTTACTAAGCATAAGTCAGACATTTCCTTGCACCTCTTAGTAGTTTGTTTCTAGTGTGAGGGTCAGATTAAACGTTCTTAGGATAGGGTTAGAGAAGTGTTAATCCAACCTATTTCTGTTTAATAAAAATGTCTGACAACGAGAAAATTACATCTTTGTGTCTGCCTCTTTTCTGACCCCTTACAGAGTCTCAGACTCGCAAAACACCTCGTAAACTCGTATAGTTCCTGTACTTTCAAGATCTGAGGGCACATGCTTTCTCCCCAAGTTCCTGTTAACACTGGTGTATCTGTATCTCCCCAAATACTGGGACCATGAAAATCTGTTTGTGATGTAAGCTGTAGGAAATGTGCCTCCCGTTTCATTTGGGGAATGCCTTCTCCCATCTCCCTACCGGGATCTTCCAATGTGGGCTCTCCGGCTTCTGGACAACACCCTTGGCTTCTCTGATCCAGCTCGGTCCTTCTCTGCTTCCGCACTCTCTCTCTCCGGGAGGCGCATTTCTGTGGCTGGTGATGGTCGGCGAGTCGCTCCAGTTTCCCTTGCCGGTGTGAAGCTCCTTCTTTGTCTCATGTCCCGCTCTGGCATCTCTCCTGCCTGCAGGAATGCAGCTCCGGTCCAGCGGCCGCCTTCCTGTTTCTTCGTGCCACTTCTCTTGCTCGCTTGTCACCTCTTGGATTCTCATCCCAAGCTGGGAAGTCTTCTCCATGGTTCTCTGGCGTATCCTTTTTTTAAAAAAACTTTATTTAAACGGTTGCGGTACACATCATTAATAGCTTGGTGGAACATATTCGTACATTTGACATTTAGTAATTAGGAAGGTGGCTCTCCTCGGGTGGGGGGCGGAGGTTGTTGATATGGGGTTGTCTTCAGGAAAAGTATTGTTGTCTGTGTTTGATGCGTTTGGGCTGGGTAGTCCTGTTCATAGTCCAGGACTGGTGTCCATATGTTGATGAAACGGTGGAGTGTCCCCTCTTTATTTGCTGTGACCTTTTCTGCTACCAGGATATCCCAGATATTAACCCACCAGAGTTGTAGCAGCGGGCCATCCTGCGTTTTCCATCTAGGGCCAAGCTTGATTTTCGACGCTAAGAGGAGTTGAGTGATTAACTTTTCTGTCACACCGGTTCTGGGGTAGATCCCTGGGAGAGGGGTCCCTACTAGTATCACTTCTGGATTCAATGGTATGGTTGTCTGGGTGATGGCCTCAATTACTTTAATTGCTGCCTCCCAGAAGGATCGTGCCACCGGGCAGTCCCACCACATGTGAAAGTAGGAGCCGGGGGCACCACATATCCTCCAGCAGGCGGGGTCCACTGATTTCTCAAAGTGGTACAAGCATATTGGGGGAGGAGGGGCGGAATACCATCACGATAGTAATTCTAGGGCACATTCTTTGTTGGTAATACATCTGGAGACGGTTTTATTCCTGGTCCAGATATCCAACCATGTTTGGTCTTCTATGGGGTGTCTTTGATCGGCTTCCCAAAGGGCCATGTATTTAGGATGGATGGATAACATGTCCTCCTGAAGGAGCTTCTACCACCTCGAAGTGTCTCCTCCTTGCAGGCCCATCTGCAGTGTCAGTTCAAAGGCGTTAAGATCACATGTGGTCCCTTGTTTGATGGACGGATGCGTAATCCAGTGGTGAATTTGCGTGTAAGGAAACTGTCCGATTCCAGCAGGGAGAATCTCTCTTTGCATTTTTCAAAAGTGAGGGCTGAGCCATTTTCGTAGAGCTGTGAGACCTTTTGAAGCCCTCCCCTTACCCAATTCCTAAAGTTAGCTGATTGTAGGCCTTGGGAAAAGTCTGAATTGTAAAAGACGAGTGGGGCCTATTTCCTTTGTGGTTCCTTTTCTTTTAATTGCCCAGTGCCAGGTTTTCAAGGTGGTTTTAGTGGAGGATAAGAGATTTGACCAGCTCCTGCACGCAACTTGCAGAAGCTGGTCACCCCCCCCATTCCCTCTGTCTGTGCTTGCAGACCCCCCTTTAACCACCCCCCCACCGTCCTTCTCTTCCTTTCATATTTTCTCCCCTAACGAGGTCGCTAGACAAGCCTGATCTATAAAAGTCTTGTCAAAACAGGTTTATCCCTGTTCCTCTCAAACCATCAAGGACCACATTGACACCCTCGCTCCAACCACTCATTTGCCTCAGGATCTTTCCCCTCCTCCCTGAAGCACTCCCTTGTGCATCCTGTTCTCAAGAAACCCACAGCTCATCTTTCCTGTCCGGCTAACTATCGCCCAATTTCCATTACCCCCTTTCTTGGCAAACTCCTGCAAAAGCTGGGCATCTCTCAGTTTAACCTTCATTCAGACTCTGTTGGCTGTCTCCATGACCACCAGTCTGACTTCAGAACAGCCAGAAGCACGGAAACTGCTCTCCTGAATATCTGTGAAGATCTGCTCATCAACCTGGACTCCAACATTCCCTCTGTCCTCATCCTTCTTGATCTAATTTCTGCCTTCGACACAATCAACTACACCATCCTGCCCAACCGTCTCCATGATAACGTGGGCATCACTGATCAGGCTCTGGCCTGGCTGACCTCTTTCCTCTCTGACCGACCCTCCCAGGTCCAACTGGTGTCCTTCCTATCATATCTTCCTCTCTACCTGTGGGGTTCCCCAGGAGTCTAACCTCTCACCCTGGCTCTTCAACCAATACCTGGCAACTCTCGCCCACTGCATTGCCATTGTCTGCTCAAATTTCCAGTGCTATGCTGATGACACTCAACTCATTTTCCGGCTGCCCTCGGCCACCTCCTCTCCCCCTCTCATCTCTGACTGCCTTACTGCCATCCAAGATTGGTGTGCTGCCAATGATCTTTGTCTGAATGCCAGCAAGACGGAGATCCTCCTCATCGGCACACCATCTCCATTCTTCTCCCTCACCCTCTGGCTGGCCTCCCTTGGCCCCCCTCCTACTCCTACCTGCGAGGCTAAGAACCTGAGGGTCATCTTTGACTCCACACTTTCCTTCTCTGCCCATATCTCTGAGGTCACGAAAAAGTCAAACTTCCAACTGCACATCCTCAGAGGTACTCTGCCTTTCCTCTCCTTCCCTCAGAAGCTCACTGTCTCCCAAGCTCTGGTTCTCTCTAGGTTGGACTATTGTGACAGCCTCTTTCTAAACCTATCTGCCTCTACTCTCCGCCCTCTGCAACTTATCCAGAACAGGACTGCAAGACTTGTCCTCGGCCTCAAGCCCTGGGATCGTATCTCTCCAGCCCTGAAATCTCTCCATTGACTCCCAGTGGATGCAAGGATTCAATTCAAAACCCCCTGCATTGTCCACAAGGCTTTCTGGGGCCTGGGTCCAAAATACCTTCAGCTATCCCTCCGCAAATACCACCCCTATCAACATCTTCGCTCCTCTACCTCTAAACCCTCAGGGTCAATTGTTTTTCAAAGAAATTAGCTGGGGGTAGATCTCTATCTTCGGCTGGGGCCTCCCTCTGGAATAGCCTCCCTGCCAATCTAAAACTTGAGGAAAACCATCTCTGGTTCCGGAAAAACCTCAAGACCTTCCTCTTTGCTTCCACCTTCGCTCCCCCTCTCTCCTGCTGATCTGCTCTCTTGGCACTGTGCACCTGGCCACCCTCTGTCCCCTGGGCCCAAGTACCTGCTCACCCTACCCCCTCCTGAACTGCCTCCTGGCCACTCATTGCACAGGGACCGTATCTGTACCCTTACGGCCCCCCAACCCCCATTTTTCTTCTTTTTCTGCACTTATCAGACTTACCCAGTCTGCTGCCTTAAACGCAGCACTTGCCACTTGCTGGCTGCACTACCACTGTTTATTGCCCCCATTTTCTACTTACTTTTTATTTATTATTATTTATCTGCTCTCCTCTGCTCCTCACTTTCCACTCTCCCCTTCCATGCACTTTTTCCCTTTTCCCATTCCCATGCACTTGCGCGTTCTCAATGTCACTGGGCCTAGTAAGATCGTTGTTGTTGTTGTGTTGTGTTCTCCCCGTTCCCCTCCCTTGCCTAGTCATGCTCTGAAACACTTGTGTACGAGCGTGATACAAATAAAATATCATATTATATAACTTGTGTAATATGTGGTAGAGCGGTGAGGGTAGCCTGGATTGTTCGATGGATACCCATTTGGGGGGGGGGTTTGCAGGAGAGCACCAGGTAAGCATGTTTGCCAATTGTGCTGCGACATGTAGTTACGAAGGTTGGGGACCCCCATCCCTCCCCATTTGGGGTCAGCCATCACCACATTCCTTGCTATGCACGATTTCTTTCCCTTCCAGATAAATTGGGAGAGCTGTCTTTGTAATTTAGCGAGAGGTTTCAGGGGTATTTCCACTGGTAGAGCCGAGCAAAGGTATAGGTTTCTGGGGAGCAAGTACATTTTGCATGCCGTAATTTGTCTATCTCTTCAGATCGGCTTCCAGGTCGCTAAAGAGGCGGGGGAAGTTGTGGAGAGATCTTTTGGGTTTGCCACTATGTGGGGCCCTAAGTATTTATTTAATTGATTTGGAGCTCCATTCTAGAGGACAGGTCCTTTGGAGGGAATTTATTTCTTCTGGACTTAGTCCCAACCCCAGTGCCCCTGACTTTGCATAATTAGCGGTGAATCCTGCCGCTTTCCCAAAGCATTCCAAATCTGTTAGGGCCATTGGTAAGGACATTTGATATTTTGTAGTGGTTGTCCTTTACTGTCAACCCTGAGATGGAGGTATTATTACAGGTACCTTAAGCCAGGGGTTCCATGATGAGGGCGAAGATTGGCAGGGAGAGCGGGCAGCCCTGTCGTGTACCACAGGAGAACAAAATGGGGGCTGAGAATTTCTTATTCACCCCGAGGATTGATTTCAGTGCGCTGTAATGTTCTAGAATCATTTTACAAAATAAAGGGCCAAAGTGGAATGCTTCAAGGGCTAGACGCATAAATGCCCAATTTACCTTATCAAACGCTTTAGTTGCATCTAGAGATAATAAAGCCATCTTGCACCGATCCAACACTGCCACCTCCACTATGTTAAGAATGAAGCCTGTCTGGACTGCCTCAATAATTTTGGGGGGAATATTTGCTAGTCTATTTGCTAGGATTTTAGAATACATGTTTGCGTCAATATTGAGCAAGGAAATTGGTCTGTATGACTTGCATTCCTTTGGGTCTTTACCTGGTTTCAGTAACACAATAGTTATGGATTCCTGCATAGAGGGGGTTGTTTTACCGGTTTCTCAGAAGGAGTTAAAGAGCTCTGTCAGGGAGCCAGTGAGGCGTGGCCAGAAGATTCTATAGAATCTGGGAGAGAATCCATCGGGGCTCTGGGTTTTAAGGTTTGGATTACTGAGTCCACTTCTTCTGCCGGGACTGGTAATTCCAAGCGTTGGGTGGATGATATGGTCTCCGTTAAATGTGACGTAGCCAACTGTAGCTTAGCGTCTTCTGCATATTGGGATATGCCCTGTGTTACTCACCACTCCGAAATAGGCCGAAGATGCAGAGAAGTGACCTTGGAGATGATGGTGGTACAAGAATCGATATTCCGCCTTCCATCCTAGCTCCCCTGAGTACAAGACTCAGGCTTCCTCAAAGAGGGGCTCTTTTCCACAATGTACCTCTCTGCTGTTTCAGTTGGGACAGACAGAGGTGTCAATTGAATAAAAGAGCGGGGAGAACACACACCGCCAATACCAATGCTGCAAAGGAATACAAAGATATTAGACAGTGTTGTGGTTAATGCAAGTGATTAGAACAGTTGAATTAAATGGGAAACTACCTAGATAGATATTGGAGTGGAGCTTCCCCGGGGTGGATCTACAAGGAATAACACAAAATGAGTGGAAATGGTCTGATTCAATATTGGTCCCAACTATATTTAGAATTGACAACAACTAACCTGAATAAGGATATATTGAGGAAAAGAATCCAGGAAACAGAAGACAACGAAAGGAGAAAATAACAAACAGGGATGTTAGTATAGGGAAGTAGCCACGGACGGCACGAGGGTCGCACTAGTGCCGGGTTGGTGCAATTTCAGGAGAGCATTTATATGCACTTAAGGGCAATTTCACATGAAAATCATTCAATGTCCCAGAATCCAACAGAAGAAAAATATCCAGACAAGTTGTGGAGATAAACAGTTGCAGAGATGGGATAGCCAATTAAGTATGTACCTGAGCACACATGTATCCCGAGTAGCTGTGGATAAAATCCGGATAGTAGACAGCAATTTGGTTCGGAGTGCAGAGGCGGCAACCAGGAATGAAGTACCGCAGAAGGGATCCGGATCCAGTAACGTTCCGGGTCAAACAACCAAACGAGCACGACAGGAATAAAGGAGGAGATGAGGCAATCCAGAAGTCAGGCAAAGGTCAAAACCAGGAGTTCAGAAGAGGAATCGTGTAGGAAGACACGAAGAGTAAACGGACGAAACCGCGAGTAGCTTGTAAAGCTAATTAGCAGCAACAAGCCCCTTGGAAGACGGTGGTTTTATAGTCGTAAGAGGGGCGTGTCTTGCCGTACGTCTTCCACGTACAAGAGTCAGCTGACCCGGAGTCCGTCGAAGTTTGTACAGACGCCATGGTAGCCTGTATCTGGTCCATAGAGGAGCTTGTAAAGAAGTCGTACCCTGCAAGGAGGCCCGCGAGGAAGCCTGAAGTGTAACACCCTGTGAGTCTTTCAAGCTAATGATCAGGTTTCTTCTCTGGGTTGTTGCCAATTTCTCCGTTAAATGCACCAGGATTCTGTTAGCTTTATTGCCTTTAGCGTAATACCCTTGTTTTGTTCTTATCAGGGTTTGCGCTGTTTCCTCTGTGTAGTGCGCCTCCAGTTTGTTCCAAAGACCATCCCTTTTGTGTTCAAGTTCTGCGGTTATGCACTCTCTGTGCGCTCTTTGATGTTTGTTTGGCGATTTTTGTACGCTGCTGCGTGGGCTATTAATTCCCCCCAACGACCGCTTTCATTGCCCCCCATCAGGTGGCTACCGATGTGAGATCACGAGGGTTATCCTTGAAATAGTTTTGAATGGCTTTAGTTAGGTCATCCCTGAGTGCCATGTCACTTAACATTGGGTCGTAGAGATTCCATCTGGGTCTAGGGGGAAATCTGTGTTGTGAATTCGGACTGTGAGGATCACTGGGCAGTCACCCGAGATTACTTTGGTTCCAGTGTCCACCTCTTCCGTGTACTGCATAATCTGGGGGCTAATCAACAGCAGGTTGATGCGAGAGAAGGTGCGGTGCACGTGTGAAAAGGAGAAATGTTTTGTCTCAGGCTGAAGCACCCTCCATGAGTCCACCACTCCCAGAGCCCTGAACAGGTGCAGCAGGCTCGGCGCAATTTTGAAGTCCCTTGACGCTGGTTGGTGGAACCTGTCAGCGAGGGGGTCCGGGCCCCCCGTCCAAGTCCCCTAAGGTAATAGGTTGGATTCCAACTCTGCAAGAAAATCTTGTTTTTCATTGGGGGCATACACTGAGACTAGAGGCCGAACAGCTAACCTTTAACCCCTATGTAGAGTCCCTCGGGGGAGGGACAGAGAGAGATCTGGATTGTAGTTGCCCCATCCGCTTGGGGATCCAGAGGCCGCAAAGCAAGTTCAACCCTAAATCTTTTAGGGATAGTCTGGTTGACCCTGCCCTATGATCTATATAAGTATCCATGAACTCCCTCAGTGCCACACCCCCCCACTACAACCCTTCCCGGCCACTCCCTTGCAGGGCTTCTAAACGGCTATTGTTTCTAGGTAAATTAAGATATCTCGACTTGCGTTATTAGGAAAACTGATGGTTGAACGCTGGAAGATTTTTGGAAACCCCCCAGACCATCGTTTTTCAGCCTGGTATGCCATTACTGAAGCAGGAAACAATATTAAACTCATGCACTTCTCCATCAGGTGTTCCTTGTTTGGAGATGCAGTAAGACTTAATGCTAGTTTTTCGCAGCTCAGGCCACCTTATTGGGATGGAGAAAGTTTGACCAGCAATAGGGCTCTGATTCACCCTGTGCTCTATATACCCCTTAAAAGGCAAAGTAGTGGGTGGGCATATCCCTGATAATAGTTCCCTTCCATGACCCAGGGGTGAGATGAGGTGGGGTAGTCTGAGAGATCTGGAACTCCTCCGGACCCAGACCCAGCATCAAGACACAGTAGGCAGCCCCACAACGACTGCATCAACCAACATAAGGTACATGCATGGCACTTGTCACAGTCCCCAATATAACTGGTTGAAGTAGATGAGGTGTAAACACCAGATTCCATTAGACTATCTTTCTGTGCACTTCCATTCATTCTTGCATGCAGCCTGGAGGTATAGCTTCTTGTCCCCGTGTATGCATATAATTGGGTACCTTTGGAGGTTAGAGAGAAAAGCTAACCCTGGGGTTCTAGCTAGCTTCTTACTACCCAAGTCCAGCATGCAAGGTTTGTTTTTATCACTAAATTTAACATGTATCAAATACTGAGGTATTGTCATCTGTTTTGTCAGATGACTGTGGGTGGCAACAGACACATGCTGGATTGCAGTGGTATGGACATGGTGACTGTATTTCACGGGGGGTGGGAGGTTTCATCCTCCTCAAATTCTTCTTTGTTTTCCAGCAAGTATGATCTACAAATGTGCCTCTGCTAAATCTCTGTAGGCTCACTTTTTAGTGGGCATGCGGTTGTGTAATGACTACTTTTATGGTCAGCTAGCCATAGAGGCTTCCCTTTTGGTCTCCCCATTCAAAGTATTACTCAATACGGTTTGTGACCAAAATGTTAAGGGGTCAAATTTCCTTTGGTCAATTCTTAATCTGCATTTCAACCGTTTAATCCAGTATTAATATAGGATGTTGCTTTACCCCTCACCCTCTAATGATGGGTAAGGATTCTCAAAACTTCTCCAATAAAATGATTTCTTTTTTTTTTTTTTTTTTTTAAATTCTTTTTTATTAGGCAGCATGGCAGCAAAACAACAGGCGAACAGCGCCCAGCAGGTACAGACTGACAATACAGATCATGAAACAGTCATACGGAGATTGCACATTAAATGACTCAAAAAAAGGAAAACAGAGAACAGAATTACAAACGACATACGGGGAGGGGAGGCTGATCAAAATAATATGGGGGGAGCTCTCAGACTAGTAAGAAAGAGCAGGTGGAGGGGAAGCAGCCGGAGTCATGTCAAGGTCGGACAAGTAGGAGCGGAATCTAAGCCAGATGTCCCTAGGCCTGGAGTGAGTAGGTTGCATGTGAGACCAAGTTTCCTCGGAGTCAGAGGCCCAAGTAACCGCCTTTAACCATTGGGCATGTGTGGGGGGAAAGGGACGAAGCCAGCAGAGCAGGATGGACCGAACCGCTAAGAGCATGCAGAGGCCAGTCAGTTTTTTAGAGTTACGGGGGAGACCAGGGAGATCATGGAAGAGACACAATGCTGGAGAAGGATCGATGGGGTGATCGAGCATAGCAGATACCGTCGCGCAAACCGCTCCCCAGAGCTGTGAGAGGCGGGGGCAGGACCAGATCATGTGGATGTAGTCCGCGTCATCATGCCCGCATTGAGGGCAACTAGATGGATGCTCACTGGACATGCGATGCAATCTAGCCGGAGTATAGTGGAACCTATGCAGCACTTTTAACTGAATGAGTTTAAATCGGGAATTAAAGGACACCCGGTGAGTGCGGTCGCATATATGTGCCCAGCGGTCGTCTGATATTTCCGCCCCCAGGTCCCTCTCCCAAGACCCCCTGAGTTTAGAAAATTCTGGAGAGGATCTGGACTGCAGCATGGAGTATAACCTAGAGATTTTACCTTTCATGGGTGAGGGGGAAGTGAGTTCCTCAATGGCCGGGTCGTCTGGTGGTAACGCAGGGAATGTTGGATAATTACGCTTAAGGGTCTTACGGAGAGACGCGTATTGAAGCCAGACACTCCGGTCACTCCTCAAGGGTAGGGGAAGATCAGTCCACTCGATGAATATGCCCTGGTCAAACACGTCCCGCAGCAGCTCATAGCCTGCCTCGGCCCAGCGCCGAACAATAAGTGGTGTGACCTGGGGGATCCCCGGGAGGAAGTTCCAGAGGGGAAGGTTGCCGTGGAAGGCGCGGGCTATATTCCAAGCAGCTTCCATGTTTTGGCTAATGCAAGGGATGTGCAGGCTATCAGACTCTGTGAGTCCAGCACCTGAGGAGCGGGTTGTATAACCAAAGAGCGGATTTCGCGATCACAGACCGCAAGTTTCTCGAGCCGGACGTGGGGGGGGGGGTCAGTTGTATTAAACCAATGGGAGATATATTGGATCTGGGATACTAGCCAATATTTGAGAAAATCAGGGGCACCAAAGCCCCCCCTGGCGATGGGGGTGGACAAGGTCTCATACTTAAGCCGGACCGCTCCCGAGTGCCAAAGGAAGGAGTTAATTGTACGAGTCAAGTCGCGAAAAAAGTCAGCGCCTGGCCACAAGGGTACGTTGGCAAACTTGTAAAGCAGCTGAGGTAACACCACCATTTTCAATAGACCCATTCTGCCCGCGAGAGAAATCGGGAGCTTGTCCCATGCTAAAACCTTAACGGACAGGAGTGTAAGGTATTTCCGGAAGTTCTCTTCGAGGGTTAGTGCCTGCTGGCGCGTTACTGCTATCCCCAGGTAAGTGAACGTGGATTGAGCCCATGTGAATCCCAGAGTGCCAGGGGGGGGGAGAGTGCATTCCGTGAGTGGGAAGAGGGTGGATTTCGAGCAATTCACCCTAAGGCCCGAGACCTGGCCAAAATAAATGATATCCTCCAGCACTGGAGGCAGGTTGAGGGATGGAGAGCGAATGAACAGCAACGCGTCATCCGCATATAGGGAAACTATGTCCGCCCTCCCGGCAGTACGGAGGCCTCTGTGGGCGTGGCGATGACGAAGCATGTCCGCGAAGGGCTCTATGGCTATTGCAAAAACCACAGGAGAGAATGGGCACCCCTGCCTCGTCCCCCTGGCGATCCCAAAGGAAGGAGAGCAGTGGTCACCTGTACGGACCCTAGCCACGGGGGACGAATAGAGTAGCTTGACCCAGGAGAGAAAGGAGGGACCAAATTTACAGCTCTCGAGAACCCGCCAAAGGAATTGCCATGAAACCGAATCAAAGGCCTTTTGCATGTCCAGCGTAGCAGCTACAGCCTGAGTCTCTGGGCTAATCCTGTCAATTATATTAAATATACGCCGTAAGTTCAGGGAGGTGGACCGCCCGGGACAAAGCCCGCTTGATCGGAATGAATGATGGACGGAAGGATGGGGGCCAACCTGAGAGCCAGGGCCTTTGCGTATATTTTGGCGTCGCAGTTTATAAGGGAAAGCGGACGATACGATCCGCAATGCGAGGGAGGTTTGCCAGCCTTTAGCAATACTGTAATCGTGGCCTCACGTAGTGAAGGGGGGAACACACCTGTCTCGACCGACTCCTCCCACACAGCCAACAGGTGAGGAAGGAGAAGTGATTTATAGGACTTGTAAAATTCGACTGGGATACCATCGGAGCCGGGGGCTTTCCCCGAGGATAGGGAATCGATAGCGTCGGAGAGCTCTTCCAGTGTGAGTGGGGAATCAAGAGAGCCCGCGGCCTCAGGGGATAAAGTTGACAAGGGAAGGGATTTGAGAAAGGAGTCGATTTCTTCCACTGATACTTCGTCCGCATTGGAGTATAGGGACTCGTAAAAATTAAAGAATTCCGTGTTGACGTCCCGGGAGGAGACAGCCAAAGAGCCGTCCAGTCTCTCAATCCCGAGAATGTGTGGGGAACCCGTCTCATGTCGGATCAACCTCGCGAGGAATCGACCAGGGCGCTCGCCCTCCCCGTATTTCCGCGCGATACCTGGGTTGTCCAGAAACCTCTGTTCACGATCAGCCAGGGAGCGAAATGTATCCAATTCCGTCCCAATGGCCGCTAGGTTACCCGGAGAAGAGTGAAGTGAACATGCAGCCTCCAGGGTCGACAGCTTGGATTCACTCTCGGCTAGGGCTCTCCTAATTGATTTGAGGACTCTGTTTTCCTTGGAAATTGCAATCCCTCTAATATAGGCCTTGAAAGACTCCCATAGTGTGGCTATTGATGGTACCGAGCCTGTGTTTAACTCGAAGAACTCTTCAATAGAGTCCTCGAGCTCGGAATGAAACTCTGGATCAAGAAGGGCAAGGGGTTTCAGTTTCCAGCAGCGGGACCGGCCAGGATCAGGGGCCCAACTCACGGTGATGGTCACTGGAGAGTGGTCAGACAAGGTTCTGGGTAAAATCATTAACTGTTTCACGTCTTTAACCAGGACATTGGAGATCACCCAGCGGTCAATTCGGGAGTATGAGTCGTGGACTGAAGAATAAAATGAATAAACGCGAGAGTCGGGGTAAAAGAACCTCCATGCATCCACCATGGCCAACCGGGGCAGAGATGATAATGCAGCATAGGCTGCCCTGGAAAGATGACGGGGCTTGGTCCCAGATCTATCAAGGGCCACATCAAAGATAGTATTAAAGTCACCCCACCAGAGAATTGGAACAAGGGGGAAACCATCTAGAAGGGACGTGACCTGTCTGTAGAACTCAGGGTCATCGAGGTTGGGGCCATAAATGTTCAGCAAAACCACTTCTTTCCCTTGAAGCGTGGCGTGTAACAGAACATACCTGCCCAGGGGGTCAATATGTGAAGAGATGAGGGTGAACCGGAGACTCTTGTGAATAAGGGTCATGACCCCACGACTTTGAGTAGAGAAGTCGGTAAAAAACCTATGGTTGGCCCCAGGTTTTGGTGAAACGCACGCATTGTTCCATGCGAGCATGTGTGTCCTGCAAAAAGAGGATCTTGGACCCATGGCGCTCTGCCTGCAGCTGGAGCTGCCTCATCTTTCTATAGTTCCCCCAACCCCCGCACATTCCAACTCATAAAGGTTAAGTCCCCCTCAGCCATGGATGTGGTAGTGGTATAGTCAAAAAAGGTGTCCAAGACCAATGGGTGAGTGCTGCACCCCAGTCCGCCCTCGCTGCCAGTGCCAATTTTCTGATAATAAAACCCCAAACATGTCCCACCCCCACCCACATCCCCCTCCCAAACAGAGGAATGACAATCCCAAACCCCCTCAACCAAAACCAAACTTAGAGGCATCAGCGCCTGGGGGCCTGTAGGCCGGGCTGACCGCAGCGCTCCGGGCCGCAGCAGGACCAGTAGAGCTCAAGGTGCAACTTCAAACATTGAATGTAATTTAGGCAGGGTGTCTTGCACTTAGCAGTATGGCACATCATTGAAATGAAAGGAGAAACTTGAACAAGCCGAATCCGGGAGAGAGGATCAATGCGGCACCGGCGATGGGGAAGGGCCGGACCCGGCCTCCCCCCACAGGGCCCAAGGGGGAAGCTGCAGAGTTGTGGACAAGAGAAGGAAGTCAGCCTGGGAAGTGTTCGTCCATAAACTTGGAGGCCTCTTCCGGGATCGTGAAGAAGAACACCTGATTAGCGTGTTCTATGCGCAGTTTGGCGGGGTAGAGCATGGCATATTTAATGGAGTGATCTCGCAGTCTCCGCTTCACAGCCTGGAAAGTCTTGCGTTCTCGTTGGACGGCGGTCGAGAAGTCGGGGTAAAGATGAATCCTCGCACCTCCCAATAAGAGCTCGCCCTTGACCCTTGCAGCTCTGAGTAGAGTATCACGATCCCGGTAGTTCAGGACCCGGGCGATGATGGGACGAGGCGGAGCCCCGGGTCTGGGTTTAGCGGTAAGGGCACGGTGCGCCCGCTCAATAGCGAAGTGGGGGGAGAGCTTGGGCGAATCCAGGAGTGACATTAATGTGTGCTCAACGAAGTCCTCCATTGGCTCGTGCACCTCGTTCTCAGGGACCCCGATGATGCGAAGGTTATTGCGCCTTGAGCGGGATTCCAAGTCCTCGTTCTTCTTCTCCACCTCGAGGACTCGGCTCGAGAGAGCGACAACCTCGGAGCGCAGTGCACCCAGTGCATCCTCGGCGGAGCCGACCCGTGTCTCGACCTCAGACACGCGGCTATCGGTCCTCTCGATGTGGGCCTTGATTGAGGATATTGTGCCGTTCATATCGTCCAGTTTTGAGTGTAGGGCAGTGAAACCCTCCCTGATAATGTCCATCATGCCCTGGGGCTCAGGTGCCACTGCAGACGATGACGCCACAGGGGCCTGTTCAATGGGGTCCTCCGGGGATCTCACAGCCGCCTTCGCAAACATGTTGATGGAGCTCTGTTTCCTCGCGCCCCCCTTGGTCATTTTGACAATGGTGATGGTTGAGTGGGGTAAAGGGGAGTCACCAGCAGCCCCAAGAGGGAGACGGGGGGGATCCCAGGCCGTGTAAGTCAATAATCCAGGTAGGGTGCGTAACAAGAGAGGGAGGCAGGGAATATCGTGGCCACGAGACTATGCCGTAGAAGTGTAGGCTGCAGGGCTCCCGCCCGATCAGGAAGGTGTGGAAGACAGCCAGAGATGGAAGAGTAGGGACCAGCGGTATTGACGGAGCCCTTCTGCAGAGTATCGCTCCGGGTGGAGTGGCAGTAGCCTCCAGAGTAATGAGGCGGGGAGAGGCCAGCCCCCAGTGAACGATAGGGCCACACCGAACGAGGGATTCCAGCCAAGGTAGACGCAATATGAGGTTGGTGAAGGCCGAGTAGCCCCCCAAGGGTGGGGGAGAGCTAGAGCTGGGCCCCAGAGCAGGAGAGCCAGGAAGGTCAGGGCTCACCAGGCGGAGCCGGTCGTCGTTGCTTGTGGGCCTCAGTTACCCCACCCCGCAGAGAGGAAGACCCGCCAAGGAGGGGTGACCCCAGAGTCCCGAGGCAGGGTGGCGGCAGTTCCGGCGTGAAAAGTCAGTGGAGCCTCCCCAGCACGCACCCAAAGGCCGCGTCGCCCCACCGGCACAGGGTGTGCAAGCAGGGGGGGGGGAAGGTCCCCTCGACCCCCCCGCTGGGTCCCAAGGAAGAAGGAGAGGAGACCACACGGCGACTCCCAAGCTGGGACAAGGGATCAGTCCAGGCGCCTCTCCAAGAATGACGGGGGCGGCGCGCCCCAGGCCACCCGGCACCAGGGGGAACGAAAGTCCGGCCCCCCCCAGCAGATTGCAGATGCCGGAAGGAATTCAGCAAGGCCCCCAGGCGGATTCGTCCACAAGATCACCCCAGGAGGGGGGGTCGGCCCAGCGGGGCCCGAGGGCTGCAGGAGCACCGAGGCCCCCGCAGCACGTACCTGGGCGCTGCGCCGCTCCAGCAGCGCAGCGCGTGCCGTCGGGAGGGAGAGGCTCCGGCGACCCCCCCACAGGTCGCTGAGATCCTCCGGAGAGGGCGAGGAGGGCCCAAGATGAAGTGTGCAGCAGGGGGGGGGGAGCGGGACGGCCGCGTCACAGGTCCAACGTCCCTCCAGGGACACGGGGGCAGCCCGCCCCAGGCCGCACTGTCCCAGCAGAAGCCGCAGCCCCGCCGGCGGGCCACGATCCCGGGCCCCCGTCGGCCCCGCCGCCGGAAGGGATGAGGCACGCCGGCCCCCACCGATGCCCGGCAGACGTGGGAAGCAGCGCAGCAGGACCCAGGCGGGTACGACCACCCTCTGCCGGGGCAGAGTCCTCGGCGCGCCGGAGCGCCGCAGGCGGGAGGATGGGTGTTACGGAGTCGGGGAAAGCCCTTCCCGGCTCCGATTCACAGCAGGATCGGGTCCGCTGGATCCCCGAAGCCGTGGCAGCAGAATCGTGTACCCCGTACACGGCAGCAGATAGGAAAGGCGCCAAAGAACAGGATTATGAGGTCCGCTCGCCACGGAGCTCACGCATCAAGCGGCCATCTTGCTCGGCGCACAACAGCGCCCCCCCAATAAAATTTCTAATATCTTGCAAGCTCCACTTGTGGGTTACCATTTTTAAGGGCTTTTTTGTTTTAGATGGTGGTTGGATTGCCTTGCTGTCTATTGGGACATTAATTTAACTCTTTAAAAGGTCTGCCTATAAGTTTTGGGTTCCAGGCCAAACCCCTCTAGAAAGATTTAAAATAAAATACAAAAATGTGTTTCCTGATACTGGATTGTTCTGGTTCCAGCATTTGCAGCTTAATATGGAAGTTGTAAAAACCCTGTCCACAATGGAGCAGCAATATATTGTGCACATGGCACTACGGGTATTGCTGTCAAATTAGTAAAAAAAAGATTTCAGGTTCCCCCTTAAGAAAATGTATGCAGGACTGATGCTGTTACGTTTGGTGTACGTCGGCGGAGAAAATATTCTCCCACAAATGGATAATGTATCTACATAAAGGATTTGAGCACTGTGGCCGGGGTGGTAGGGCTTGTATGTGGTGAGAGCATAGGGCTAGTATTTTCTTATTTTGGTTCTATAGCAATGTTTCTCATTCCATTCCTGTAAGCTGGAGAGTAGCGTCTGATGTTTACTGCTAATCAAAACCTTCTTGGTCATGAAAGGAATGAAGGAAAAATCGACCTGTTTGTGCTCTTCCTCATCAAAAGATGCTGGGACCCTGCCTCTCTGAATAGTGAAAAGCCCGACAGTCACCTAGAGGAGAAAGCGGGTCACCCACCTGCAGGCATGGAATCGGTGGCGATTTTCTTGGGGTTCCAGGACAGTAACCTGCGGCGAAGTCGGAATGAAGGGATAAGATGGCAGACATCATCTGGTTTGATTATTGGAAGTTTCCTGAGCGCGCTTGGTGAATCATGACTCAACAGATTGCACATAGACGGATTGCACATAGACCACTATTAAAGGATTTACTTTTTTTGTTACAAGTACTCTTGCAACTGATCTTTCGTTGGAGTTTGTGGAACTATTTCTTATGACCTGAACCTTCTGTTGATGCTCTCTCTGGATTACCCTCTGTGCTTGACGCTCCTTGTTTCCAGATCACTGCCCTGCTTTTCCTCAGAGTTTTTGCTGCTGTGTGACAAAGCCAGTGATTTAGTCTTGTCCAAAGGGAAATTATAGCGCCTCTCAACCAGAGGTGGGATGCCTAGCAGGGAGGGATTCAGAGCCAGTCCTGCCCCTGTGGCAGACGGTGGCAGAAGAGACAGTCGCAGTTCCTGTCCTCCCCCTAGTGCCAGCATGTTCACTTGCAGAACCTAATCTCCAGCCTTACCTTCTACAGTAGTTGCTTACCAGTGCCTTTCTGTTCTTTTTAGAAAATCTACGACTGTAGCTACAGACTCAGCAGAAGAGAAACCTGCATTATCAACAGGACAACGTCCAACACGGGAGAAGAGAAAGCTGTCATGAACCACCGTTCGTGTCCCTTCTGGACTTCGTGGTCCCTGTCCCATAGGGGACTGAACTCAGTAGTACTCCCAACATGGCCGTTGAATGCGGAACGCTGTTTGCCAGTCTCCGCGTTGTACGTTCTACAAAGCAGACACGCCCCCGCGGCCCTGCGCATCTCAACGCTACCGCTTGCAGTAGTCAGACGTGTGTTACCGGAGCTCGTTCAGCGATTACCTCTGATTCCTGGTTCCCGGTCCCCTGAATTCCTCATCCCTCTTCCTTCCTCTTATCCTACCTTGCATATCCTGGATTCTGATGTTTGTTAATCTGCTTAGAATCACATGCTGTGCATAGGTCCGACATCCAGTGGTCACTGCGGAGTATTGCATTTTGTTTTTAGTAGGGGACGTCGACAAGGCGTGTCTGTAACACTATCCCTATAGTGACGTGCGTTGTACCCACAATCCCTCACGTGTCGAGGTCCCTCAGATTGTTTTTTTCCGCCCAGCTACTGGTCGCCTTTATGCGGAGCTCCTCGAGAGACATTGCCAAATAGTTTCTTCGACCTTTGGTCGTTTGTTATTAATATCAATAACGTAGATCCCTCCCTCGACGCAGAACTGTTTCTCCGCCGAGCAAGATCTTCGACGGAAAGACGAGCGGAGGGGATCCTTCGGCGCTGCCGAACACGTGGCCTGGCCTCGCCGGCCATACACAGTAGGGAGAGTGGGGTTTTGTGGTCTTTCTTTCTTTCTTTCTTTCTTTCTTTCTTTCTTTCTTTCTTTCTTTCTTTCTTTCTTTCTTTCTTTCTTTCTTTCTTTCTTTCTTTCTTTCTTTCTTTCTTTCTTTCTTTCTTTCTTTCTTTCTTTCTTTCTTTCTTTCTTTCTTTCTTTCTTTCTTTCTTTCTTTCTTTCTTTCTTTCTTTCTTTCTTTCTTTCTTTCTTTCTTTCTTTCTTTCTTTCTTTCTCCCTCTCTTTCGAGGTCGTAGTCTGTAACGCTCACCTGAATCCCTCGGAGGCGCAGGTCTGGGCTGGGGGTTCTCGGAGTCTTCTAGGGTCACGCGCAGGCCTCGAATGCCACCCTGGAAAGGCCCTTTCCTCACTGAGATCTTGATCTGAAGGGTGAGGTGTCTGCAATTATGAGAGCAAGGGGTTAATATGGATATATAAGCCTGACTGGGTAAGCTGCCTCCCCTTCCTGGTACTCCCAAGTAGTTCGTAGGCTAAATGTGCTCACCTTATGTAGGTGAAGGCGGAGCTCTCCATCCTGCGTCTGTGCAGGGGCGCCGAAGCCAGTTACTTCACTGGTTAATTGTCCAGCCTCTTGGTTGCAGAGGATGAAGATTTGGAGCTAGGCCTTTGTTAGAAGCACGAACGGCGGTTGCTTGAATACGGAGGTCCGGAGAGCGATGGAATGGCAAAGGTATTGCAGGCAAGTAAGTAGAAAATGTCAATTCGAAGTTAAAAGCACTTCTTAATGTCTCTTTTCCTTTTTCAGGTCGCAGAAGCAGCTGGGTAGAAAAATGGATGCCGAGGAATGCACCGAGGAGTGACAAAGATGAGCGCTGCCCAAAACACGTGCGTATAGATAGTTTTGTATTTCTTAATGATGTCCTTTTGTTTTGCAGATGCGAGTAGCAGCGTCGGCGGAGGCGAGAAGAATGCAGCGCAGGTAAGGAAAGTTTCACGGAGGTTTACTAACCAATGTCTTTGCTTCCACAGGGTGCCGGAAAAAATGGAAAGCTGCAGCCCGTGGCTTGAGATGCACCGATGGACTGGGTAAGTGCTGCGCTGGTTTTTATCTCGTGCTAACCTGGTGTTCTTTTCCCTTTTCAGATGCTGCTGAAGACGAAGATGGTATTTCGGAAGGTAAGATTGCGGATTTCTCTTCCCCAGATGCAGAAGTTGAAGATTCTCTGGAGCTGACACGGTGAGCATCCTGCTGCTATTGCAGAATAACGCGAAGCACGTTGCTCTGATCGGGCGTGGTTTAAATAGCTTACTGGAGTGCTTAGGTGTATCCTTCCACAGCAGCCTCGCCCAGGTAAGAAGTCCCAGCTTCCAGAATAGTTCCAGTATCCAGTCCCAGGGAGTGGTGCTGGCCACACCCAGAAGGTAAAGTAGTTCCAGCCATGGATGGATGAGGATTTCATCCTGCAGGTGAGTGAGCAGCATGGTCTGCAGCAGGTAGGTCCACCCAAGCACCATTCCTTACATCATGAGCCCGGCACGTCCTGTGCCGGGACTGGGTCCCCTTATGAGCCTGGTGCCACTGGAGCCAGGACAAGGTCCATAAGGCCCCTATGGGAGCCGATGGGTGCCTGGAAATGAAGTTGTGACCCAGCTTCCGAGGCAGTTGGGCTAAACCTGACTCCTTGGAGGCTGCGGTCATGACATAGTCACACTTATTACCCTCAGCTATGGAGAGGACACCATTTAGGTTTTGCCCGCTTTGCAAGGGTAAATATACCTGGAAGGATAAGCACAAACGGTGCAACCGTTGCTTACCCCTCGATCACCAGGAGGACGGCTGTGCGGCTTGTAAATTACTAAAGCCCAAAACTCTAAAAGACCGCAGGGTCAAAAGGTGGGCGGCCTACGCCATGTCTAGGCCTGACTCCTCGCCCGCTGCCGCCGCCGCCGAGTGTGACGAGGACCGTGACTACACGGCCCCCGTAACGGAGGCTGTAGACCTCTCAAAGGAGTGTTCACGCTCCTCGTCGTCCGTCCCCGACAAGCCCGGCTCACGCCCAGCTTATGGGGATGAACACCCCGGCGACAAGGACGCACACGGAAAAACACCAAAGCACATACCCCCCGGCACACATTCGTCGAAGACGAAGGCAGCCATAGCGCCAACGGGGACGCCGGGCCCACCGGCGTCTTCCGCCGACCGTAAGGGTCGTCAGCCCTCCCCGCCACCGCTTCCGCGACAGGCGACTGGGCACTCTAAAAATAAGGGCGCTAACACCAAAACCTCCGGCGACGCGCATCGCAAGAGCGCTCACGTTGCCAACAAGGACTAGACGGGCAAGGACTCGACGAGCAAAGGCTCGACGTTACATAGCGCAACGGCGACCGATCCCTCGGAAGAGAGAATGATCGCCGAAAGCCTCGCGCGCATAGCATCTAAGGACGGCCAGAGACGTACGGCGAGTGAAACGCTGAAAACCACGCACAAGGCCAAAGATACACCGAAAGCGCCGGAAAACAGATCAGGCCAGTTCCCGACGCTGACAGAAGGCCCTAGCCAGAAAGAAGGCTATTCAGAAGGCAAAGGCTCACTTTCTTCGACGTTATGGGACAGAACCAGACAATTGCAGGAGGAAGAAACTCCTTTTTCTTTCCCAGACCGTCCTGGCCGACCTCAGTGGACCTTTGAGATGTTCCAGACCTGTATGGACAAACTAGACAGGTTCATGTCCATCCCAGAAGACAGGGCACCCAAGAGACCAAAGGAGGCACCCCTGGAGAGTCCAAGGGCTAAATACCAGAAGTTTTATAACCCCATACAGGAGGACATATACTCTTACAATCCCACTGAGGAAGACACCTTTTTCCAGGAGGAAGATGAGTTCACCTATGTTGAAGACCAACAAGAAGAGGAAGGTTTTCACGAGGAAACTAACCTATGTGAGGAGGGATTCCAGGAAGACACAGGCGAGTGCGACCCAAATCCCTGGCAGTCACCGGCTAGGTTGACTGACACAGGCAGTAGCAGTATAGTCATCCGGTCTACTGAAACTACACCAGTCAGGAACCCTTCGCCTGTCGTTGATCAACCCACCTTCAATGCACTGCTGAAGAAGGCGGCAGCACATTTCGAAATCGAAACTGGGGAGGTCACCCCAGACACCGATTTTGTGGAGAGGATTATCAAAGAAAAAAAACCCACTAGCCAGATTATACCCATCCTCGCCTCAGTTAAGAGACGTATTACACCTTCTCTTTCCACTCCTGCATTGGTGAGAGGGGTCAATCCGAGGATTGAGAAACTGTTCTCTCCCTCTCAATCAGACCCATTATATATTAAGGGTCACTCAATCCCGGACTCCCTGGTCGTGACCAACACCAGGAAAAGGGCAGGTGTTCCACTATCTACTAGCGAGTCACCCCCAGATAAAGAGGGGAAGAAGCTGTATGCCCTAGCCAAGAGAATCACCACCTCTGCAGCATTCTCTAGCAGAATCGCCAATAATAATACCCTATTGGCAAGCTACGCCGATGCTCAATGGGCTAAGCTCAAACAGGACATCGAAGAAGTTCCCGAACCCCTAAGGACTCGTTTACTGGCTACAGTTAACGAGGGCTCTCTGGTCAATCAAAGCATCGTCAAGAATACCCTCGATGCAGCAGAGAAGGCTGGCCGCACTTTGGTACAAGGAATTTTACTGAAGCGTCACGTCTGCTTCGCAATTCCGGATTTAAGGCGGAAACACAAGCGTCCCTTATTAATAAACCCATAGAGGAGTCCAACCTCTTTGGGAGAGCAGTGGATGACGCGCTGGAGAACGCGAAGAAAGAATTTGATACAATAAAGACCTTAGACCAAATTTCAAAACCCCCTAACAGGCATGGATTTGGTAAAAAGCACTTTTTTCGTATACAACGCCAGCAACAAAACCAACAACAACAGTATTCTGCCAGCAACTACCAGGGTAATAGCGGCCAGTACAATCAGAGGGGTCAACGCCGTGGCAAGTGAAGAGGCCGGGGTTCCACCCCCAGAGGCTCCCAAGCCAACAACACCACCAAGTGACGCAAAGATTCGCGTCCCCTCCCATGCAACGCCGGTCGGGGGCCGGTTAACATCCTTTCTTCCAGCACGGGAGGGAATAACATCAGACCGCTGGGTACTTTCCACCGTAGCCCGCGGCTACTATACAGAGTTCAACAGTTCCCCAATATACAGACCCCCGAGGGGACGCCGCATGACACCGGAACACCTCGCCATCCTTCTCCAAGAAGTGGACCAACTGCTGGAAAAAGCAGCCATAGAGGTTGTGCCTCTATCTCAGGTAATGGAAGGTATTTATTCAGTGTACTTCCTTGTAGCCAAAAAGGATCTAACCATGCGCCCTGTATTAGATCTGCGCCCAGCGAACAAGTTTGTCAAACCCCAAAAGTTTCGTATGGTGACCTTACAGGAAGTGATCCCACTGCTATCACAGGGAGATTACATGACAACACTGGACATGAAAGATGCATACTTTCATATTTTAATGTTGCCAGCGCACAGAAAATACCTCAAGTTCATGATAGAGGGAAACACTACCAGTTCAGAGTGCTACCCTTCCGCATAGCATCTGCACCAAGGGTATTCACGAAAGTACTGGCAGTGGCAGCGGCCCACCGGCGCAGGTTATCCATCCCAGTATACCCTTACCTTGACGACTGGCTCATAACAAGGGATTCTTACGAGACATGCTTCTCAAAAACCCAAAAGACTGTAGACCTTTTGTTCCAACTGGGCTTCTCCATCGAGAAGAAGTCCAGCTTAGACCCCAGCCAAGTCAAACAATTCCTAGGGGCTCTAATTCGAACAAAGGACGGCCTCGTCTTCCCCTCCAACGAGAGGGTCCAAAACATGCTGTTTCAGTTCCCCCAATATGTGGCAGGTCGAGAGGCGACGGTGCGCAAAGCGATGCGATTGCTAGGAATGATGGCGTCTTGTATTTATTTGGTACCTCGCGCGCGCCTGCGCATGCGCCCAATGCAAGAGTGGCTCAACAGCCAGTGGTGTCAGGCCAGCGGACAATGGGACGATCTAGTGGTGGTCTCGCAAGCCTTGGTTCTCTCGCTACGGTGGTGGACAAAGGAAAACCTGATAATAGGGAAACCCTTTGCCACACCCGCGGTGGAGGCCACTCTAACCACGGACGCATCCCTCACAGGATGGGGGGGCTCACCTATCCCATCAGACTGCTCACGGAGTGTGGACTCCGAACGTAGCATCCAAGCACATAAACCTACTGGAGCTACTGGCGGTGTTCAAAGCACTCAAAGCCTTCCAGGAACACCTACAAGGGAAGACAGTGATGGTCCTTACAGACAGCACCACAGCCATGTACTACATCAACAAGCAGGGGGCACCCACTCTCCAGGACTGTCCAAGCTGCCCCAGATCATAGAATTTGGACATCTACAAGTCCCTCAGAGATGTATGTACATCCTCCGGGAAGCCAGAAAACCTAATACTTGCCACTGCTATTCTAGCAAGTGGAAAAGATTTGTCATCTGGTGTAGAGGTAAGAGCATCAACCCGGTTGACTGTTCTCCCACACACATTGTTCTGTACTTGACCCATTTACTGGATTCAGGTCTAGTGTTCAATTCCATTAAAGTCCACCTGGCGGCACTTTCTGCATACACCACTTCCCAACTTAAAGTGTTGTGGTGGAAGATACCAGTTATCAAGGCCTTCATGGAGGGGGTAAAGAGAATACACCCTCCGATAGTTAACCCAGCTCCCGGATGGGACTTAAATGTGGTACTTTCTAGACTCATGGGCTCGCCTTTTGAACCCATGCACAAGGCAACTCTTAAAGACCTCACTCTTAAGACTGCTTTCCTAATAGCTATCACCTCCATTAGGAGAGTAAGTGAACTACAGGCTCTTTCTGTTCTAGACCCCTTCGTAACAGTTCACAAGGATAAGGTGGTTCTACGCACACACCCAAGGTTTGTACCAAAATTCATCTCGAAATTCCATGTAAACCAGTCAATAGAACTACCAACGTTCTTTCAAAACCCTTCCAGCTTGGGAGAAAAAAGTCTGCATACACTAGATGTACGCAGAGCTGTCATGTTCTACATGGAAAGAACCAGGCCACTGAGAAAGACTAATCAGTTCTTTGTCTCAGTGGCAGCAGGAAGAGAAGGAGATGCAGTCTCAAAGTCCACTATATCTAGATGGATTGTTCAATGCATCACTCTCTGTTTCTCTCTTGCTAAGAGAGAACTACCCTTCATACCAAGAGCACATTCTACTCGAGGCACTGGGGCTTCCATAGCGTTCATTGCAAATGTTCCCCTTGAGTCCATCTGCAAAGCGGCTACCTGGAGTTCTGTGCACACCTTTACAAAACACTACTGTCTAGATGCACACTCTAGATCTGACTCCCAGGTGGGACAGGCAGTATTAAGACATCTTTTCTCTACTGTTCCTTCTCATAACCCACCGCCAACTCCGGGTACTGCTCGCTAGTCTATGCACAGCATGTGATTCTAAGCAGATTAACAAACATCAGAAGACAATGCATTACTTACCGTAAAAGCATTTCTGATGGTTGTATCTGATTAGATTCACATGCGCCCACCCTTCCTCCCCGCTCGGATGGAAGGAACATAGACACCTTTCTACATCTCTCTCTCTTTTCTGTACTCAATCACGTATAGAAGGCTCCCTCAGGGCAGAAAAAATACAAACAGAGGGACCTCGACGCGTGAGGGATTGTGGGTACAACGCACGTCACTATAGGGATAGTGTTACAGACACGCCTTGTCGACGTCCCCTTTTCGACTACGAAAAACAAAATGCAATACTCCGCAGTGACCACTGGATGTCGGACCTATGCACAGCATGTGAATCTAAGCAGATACAACCATCAGAAATGCTTTTACGGTAAGTAATGCATTGTCTTTCCCCCGCATTCGGATCTCTGACTGCGAACCCATTTGTTTCCTGATCTTCGTCCCGGACAACTGAGTGCTTCCTGGAGCTGGGTCACAAACCGCACGCTGGAACCCGAGGACCCATGCATGGGGTTATATAAATCCCGAACAATGCGAAAGAAGACATCCCCGAAGATCACAAGCAAACAATACAGACAGGTGAGAAGGGGGGAAACCTGTGACTGATTGAGACGCCTACAAATTGATACAGTTACGGAAATGGAGTTAAGGCATGCAGGAGTTAACAACAGAAGTCCAAAATCTTAAAGCTGAAAATGCGGCATTGAAACAACTGGTCTTGTCACGTGTCTCCGCAACCAAGGAAAGCGTGTTGTTGGGTGGATTAGTGGATAATAAATATGATGGCTCCTCAAAGACCCTTCGTGCCTTCCTCGATTCATGTTTAGTGCACTTCACCTTTAAGCCCTACTACTTCTCCACTCCCAGGGCTAAGGTGGGCTTTATGATCTCACATCTCTCTGGGAATGCCTTGACTTGGGCAACTCCCTTAGTTAATTCGGGCGATGCCCTCCTGGATGACTATGATGGTTTCGTGCAGGCGCTAAAGACCATGTTTGATCACCCAGAGCAGGTTTACAGTGCCCAGGAAGGTTTATTGGACTTTCAACAAGGATCCCAGGATATGCTTACCTATGTGACCCGCTTTAAACAACTTGCCAAAGAAGCAGACTGGTCTCCTGAGTCCTGTTTCATCCTCTTTTGAAGAGGATTGAATGAAGAGATAAGACGAGCTAGTCCGGGTAGCTCGCCCAAGTTCCTTCCAGGCTCTCATGGATCTTTCCTTGCAGATTGACTTTCGTATCCAGGAAAGAAAGGCGGAAAAGAAGACGACTAAATTACCCTTTCAAAAGCCTCTACAGACCATCCTTCTAAACCTGAGCCTGCAGCTTCCCCGACCATGGACCCAGAACCCATGCAACTTGGGGCCTTCCGCGGACCCATAACCCCGGAAGAAAGGATGCGACAGATTCACACTGGTCTGTGCATGTATTGTGCCGATGATAAACACCTTTTGAGAGAGTGTCCTATTGCCCCTCCATGGCGTTCGGGAAACGCCAGCTCCCGATCCTAGAGGGGGCACAGTTTCGGGAGAGAGATGTTTGCTCCACATCTATTCCATCCGTGAACTCTCCTGAACAGAACAACCTTGTGATTCTGCAGGCCTTTCTATCGCCTTCCAAGAAAGAATATTACCCCATTCTGGCATTAGTTAATTGCGGGGCCATGGGGATTTTCATAGATCATGATTGGGTCACTACCCATAACATTCCATATGAAACTCGAGACATCATGCAACCTGTAGAGGCTATCGATGGAAGACCTCTCTCTTCAGGACCCACAACCCTTCAAACCAAAGAGATCCTGCTTTCTATAAACCACCATCAAGAGAGAATCGAATTTGACATCATAAGATCTGCCCATTACCCAATGGTTCTGGGAATGCCCTGGTTACAGAAGCATAACCCCTACATCAACTGGGCAGCAGGATCCTTGTTTCTTGGTTCAGAACATTGTATGTCCCACTGTTTATCCTTAGACTCCTCGACAGGGTCCTCCTGAAGACTCGCAGGCGAACCAGCAAGGTCCACTCGCTGTCTCAAATATCATCCAGGTTCCTAGGGCCTATCAGGCTTACAGACCTGAGGACTGCGCTATCGATACGGAACCCTCAGCGGTGATTCCTTTTGGAAGGATGTTCATTCTATCAGAACCTGAGAAAAGAGCCCTTTGAGAATACTTGGATACCAACTTGGAAAATGGTACTATACGACCATCCAAATACCCGGTGGGAGCTTCATTGTTTTTTGTTCCCAAGAAAGATACCAAGGATCTTAGGCCCTGCCTAGATTATCGTGGTCTTAATCAATGTACCCTCAAGGACCGCTACCCGTTGCCCCTAATCTCGGATATCTTGGAAGCAGTAAGAGGGGCTGTAGTATTCCCAAAATTAGATCTCAGAGGTGCCTACCATCTGATCCATATAAAGGAAGGTGGCGAATGGAAATCAGCCTTTAGAACACCCTTTGGTCATTTTGAATACTTGGTTATGCCCTTTGGACTTGCCAATGCCCCAGCAGTCTTCCAACGTTTTATGGATGGGTGTTCTCCGATATGCTGTTCCTCTTCATCATTGTATATCTGGATGACATACTGATATACTCTAAAGACCATCTGAAGCATGAAGAACATGTTAAGGCAGTTTTACAACGTCTATGTGAACATAAGCTGCTGGCTAAACCTGAGAAATGCCTTTTCCATGTTTTTACTGTTCACTATCTTGGTTTTGTCCTTGGCCCAAAAGGAATTGGAATGGACCGCTCGAAAGTAGACTCCATTCTATCCTGGCCTGTTCCAACTACTGTAAAACAAATTCAATCCTTCCTGGGGCTTGCTAACTTCTACCGGAAATTCATACCCTCTTTTTCAGAGATTGTACATTCGATCATTACATTATTAAAGAAGGATACCCCCTTTCACTGGGCAGCAGCCCAAGATGAGGCGTTTCAACGGTTAAAGTCAGAGTTCACACAAGCTCCCATCTTAGCCCAACCTGACATTGATCGACCCTTTCTAGTGGAAACTGATGCTTCTAACTATGCCATCAGGGCAGTCCTGAAACAGGAGTTCGATGACAAGCTAGAACACCCCATCGCCTACCTTTCTCGCACCTTGACTCCTAGCGAAACCCACTATTCTGTTTTGGAAAAAGAACTACTAGCCATCCGTCAAGCTTTCACAGATTGGCGTCATCTACTCCTGGGAGCGAAACACCCTGTTCAGGTCCACACGGACCACCGGAATCTTCAAGTCCTGCAATCCCTGGAATGTAGGAACAGTCATGAAGCCCGTTGGGCCCTCTTTTTTGCTCAGAACCAGTTTCAAATCCATCATGTTCCTGGAACACACAACATAATAGCCGATGCCTTATCCCGACGCCCTGACTACGAAATCCTTGAAGATCGATCCTTCCCAAAGATGTTTCCCCACACAATATTTGTTGCCCAAGCAATCAATCTCCTGGAGGATATTCAGACTCAAACTCTGTCCTCTGACACCTGGAAGGAGTTTAAGGGCAAAAATCGATGGAACCTCAAAACGAAGGACGGAGATTTACACAAGGATAATTGTCTGGTCATTCCCACTCAGATACTAAGACAAAAGATCACAAGCCTATGTCATGATACCCTTCATTCAGGACACCGTGGGATCACCAACACCCTCCGTCTAATACAAAGACAGTTTTGGTGGCCGAAGATGAAGGATGATGTCCAGGATTATATCCAAACATGTGCAGCCTGCACTCAAAACAAGCATGATAACAAGAAACCGGCAGGTCTCCTGCTTCAACCAGCGCTGCCCACAAGACCTTGGGAATTCATTGCCACAGACTTTATTGTGGAACTACCACCTTCCAGGGGATACACAACTATCATGGTTACCATTGACTTGTTTACCCACATGGCTCATTTCACACCTTTATATAAACTACCATCTTCATCTGAACTTGCCGGAATCTTCCTGGAAAACACATTCCGACTCCACGGACTACCCTCCAAGATTATATCTGACAGAGGACCCCAGTACATATCCCAGTTCTGGAAACAATTATGTTATATACTGGGAATCCAACGTGCCTTATCCTCAGGTGATCGCCCACAGACCAATGGAGCTACTGAACGCGTAAACCAAACTCTAGAACAATATCTTCGCTGTTTTGCCACCAAAGTCCAGGACGATTGGTCACTCTTAATACCTGTGGCTGAGTTCACCTACAACAATTCGGATCACTCGGCTGTCAAAACTAGCCCTTTCTTCTGTAGTCAAAATTTCCATCCTTCGGTTCGACCATCCATTCTCCCACATCCTACCCCAGTTCCTACAGTTGACTCCTGGATCGAAACTCTCATTAACGTACACAAAGAAGCAAAGGAACACCTTGAAAAGGCCCGGAGAAACATTAAACATCATGCTGACTCCAAAAGAAAACCAGGACCATCGTACTCAATAGGTGATAAGGTCTGGGTGTCTTTGAAACGTCTACCCCGACACCTACGACCAAACAAACTGGCTCCCCGGTATTACGGTCCTTTTTCCATAAAGGAAGTCATTAACCCAGTGGCCTTTCGACTCAGACTACCAGAATCTTGGAAGAGGATCCACCCGGTCTTTCACACTTCTCTGTTGAAACCATATGTCCAGTCCTCTCAAACTGCTCCAAGATCTACCCCTGTAATTGTCAATGATCAGCTTGAATATGAGGTTTCCAGAGTATGTGACTCCAGGTACAGACGTGGTCAGTTACAGTATCTGGTCGAGTGGAAAGGGTACCCTCCCAGTGACACGCATCTGGGAACCAGTCTCAAATATAAATGCCCCCAGACTGCTCCGAAGATACCACCTTATACATCCGGGTAAACCCAGAGGAGCTGGGTTTCGGAGGAGGCATGCTGTCATGAACCACTGTCGCGTCCCTTCTGGACTTCGTGGTCCCTGACCCATAGGGGACTGAACTCAGTAGTACTCCCAACATGGCCGCTGAACGCGGAACGCTGTTTGCCAGTCTCTGCGTTGTACATTCTATGTTCTACAAAGCAGACACGCCCCCGCGGCCCTGCGCGTCTCAATGCTACCGCTTGCAGTAGTCAGACGTATGTTGCCGGAGCTCGTTCAGCGATTACCTCTGATTCCTGGTTCCCGGTCCCCTGAATTCCTCTTCCTTCTTCCTTCCTCTTATCCTACCTTGCATATCCTGGATTTCCCCCACATTCGGATCTGAGTGTGAACCCATATGTTTCCTGATCTTTGTCCCAGACAACGGAACGCTTCCTGGAGCTGGGTCACGAACCGCACGATGGAACCAGAGGACCCACGCACGGGGTTATATAAATCCCGAACAGTGCGAAAGAAGACATCCCCGAAGATCACGAGCAAACAATACAGACGGGTGAGAAGGGGGGAAACCTGTCACAAAAGCTGCTGATGAGAGCAGAACCCAAACCCCAAAGAATGCCAGAAGCACCAGCACTGCACAGCAGAAGGAGACGCATAGCTCATCTACACGGCCATGTAGATTGTCTTGCAGTGCTGTCGGAGCAAGCCCGCACACAAGAGCACAAACGTCTACTAGCCCATAAGAGACCATGAAGGGACTCTTATGGACCTACTTTTGGGTAGAGTCGATGGATTTATGGATTATTTGTTTTGGTATGTTCCAACTAAGGTTATTTGCAGAGTCTCAGAGAGTTAGATGAGTGCGGGAATTAGATTAATGCTAGGTGTGTCTATGTGTAGTGTGGCTAGCCCCTAGTCGTGTATAGTGCCATTGGTTATGTCGGAGGAGCAGGAGAGTGGGGATTGGTTAGTACATTAGTTAGGTTTGACAGTGCCTCTGAGATGTGTCTTTGGTTGCCGCTCAATGGTACCTTTCAACGTTCTTGGTTGTGGTCCGTTGGCCAGCCCGCCTCCTCGCCAAGCATGGAGGCTAACTACCCCACAGTTTTTCCAAGGGCAGAAGGTTGGATGTACCTAGCGTGTTCCTAATTACTCGGCTGGGATTAATCGGAGCAGTTACCTTTTGGCCTGTTGTGCAGTTGGCTCCTAAATGGACGCACAGGTGGTATTGCAATAGATTTGAGGAAGTGGTGCCTCGTCGGGCTACACTGGTTATATAGGTGAGACATGGTTAGTCTTATTTTTTTTAAATGTATTTATTGGTTTTAACGGAATAACAAAAACAAGTATACATCAATTCAGTATCAGGCAAATAATCGAAAAGTAACGTAACCCTCCCACCCCCCCAACTCAAGACCAAGTAAACAATATTGTCCCATTACGGTCGGCCAGATTGATGGCTAGGATGGTCCGATCCATCCGAGGCATCGTCAGAGTTATTAGGATGCAGAAGTGGCTCAGTCAAGGCCACCCAACGATGTAGTTCTCCGCTGGAGTCTAGCCTTTGTTCAAGGATTGCCGTTTCCCACGCTCCAGTCTCTGCCGTTATCCATTTAGTCAGGTCCCCCCACCACAATGCCTCATGCGGGGCCCTAGGGCTCTTCCATCCCATGGCTATGCGCCTCTTCGCAGTTATGTAGATCAAGTCTTTGAGCTTGTTCAGAGGTTTGTTTTTGTGGTTGCGTTTGTATCTGCCCAGGATGCATACAGCGGGGGAGTTCACCTCTAGCTCGATGTCTGCGTCCGCCACCCTCCCCTGAACCTGTGTCCAGAAGTGGCGTATCTCCGGGCAGCCCCAGAACATATGCGTCATACCCGCCTTCGGCTCCCTGCATTTGGGGCACAGCTGGACCTCGGCTCCCCTGAAATTAGATATAGCCTCTGGAGTTAGGTAGGATCTGTTAGTAATGTATAGTTGGATGAGCTGTAAACGGGCATTCCTGGAGACTTTTTTATGATAATGGGTTATTTTCTCCCATACGGCATCCGTGAAGTCTAAGCCTAGTTCGATTTCCCATTTTGCTCTACATTTAAGCTCGGTGTTGGTCGTGCCCAGGAGCAGGGTTTCGTACAATCGCGAGGTTTCATGTCCGCCCTCGGCTGTGTTCAATAATGCTTCTATGACCGTATTTTCCGTCATGGGGGTGGTGGCCTCCGGCCATCTAACCCTAATGGCGTGTGTCACTGCCCCGTGGAGCAAAAATTGGCCAGCGGGTAATCCCGTAGCTTTAGTAAGGTCAGGAAAGGGCATGATCTCTTCGTCCCGCATTAGATCTCCCAGGGTGGCCACTCCGTGAGGCTCCCACTGGGTGCGCGATTCGTGAAAGCCCCATGGCTGATGAGCCATAATTGCTGCTATAGGGATTTGAGGTGAGAAAGGATCGGCTGGCCCCACAGTTTTGCACGCTCTGTTCCAGAGCTTTATTCCAAGTCTAATTAAGTATGGAAGGGGCTGCGTGAATCTGCCCTGTGCCCACAATAGGTCCCTCAGGAGGAGGTCGGGTAATGCAGGTTGGAGGAGCCTAGTGTCCGAGGTGGTCTCATCGGCCATCCATCGCATCACATGCCTCAGCTGGCTCGCCAGATAGTACAATTCGAAATTAGGGACCTTAACTCCTCCCCTCTCGTAAGGTCTCTGGAGTGTGTCCAGCGCCACCCTGTGTCTGCCCTCCTGCCAAAGGAACCGTCTGCATAGTTTGTTTATGTTTTTAAAGAAGGAGGGGGGGATATTGTAGGGAACGTTTGTAAAGTTATACAGTAGGCGGGGGAGAGCAACCATTTTAAGTAGACCGGCCCTACCGGCCATCGAAAGCGGAAGCTTACCCCAGAATTCCATGGATTTTTCTAGAGCATCTTTGGCTCTCACCGTGTTAAGTGTATGTTCCGTGAATGGGTCCCGGTGTATGGTGATTCCCAGATATTTAAAGGAGGTCGCTTGCCACTCCAGATCCAGGGCGGGGAGGGAAGGACCATTTTTGTGTAGGGCGGCTAGAGGGTAAAGGCAGGACTTCTCTTTGTTAATACGAATACCCGTGTATCTACTGAATCCGTCCAGTGTTTCTAGGATGTAGGGCAGGAGGTGTTCGGGGTTATGTAAGAACAATAGCGTATCGTCCGCATACATAGAGACGAGGTGGGTCTCTCCGTCAATTACAATACCCCCATCTCCGTATTCCTGCCTGAGGTACGTGGCTACGGGTTCAGTGGCGATGATGTATAGCATCGGGGAGAGTGGGCAGCCCTGGCGAGTGCCTCTATGTAACGCCCATTTGTTTGAGAAGGTCCTGTTCGTGCGCACCCTAGCGGTGGGGTTGGTGTAGACAAGCCGGGTCCATCTCAGAAAAACAGGTCCTATCCCCATTTTAGCCATAGTGGCATAAAGCCATTCCCAACGCACTGAATCAAAGGCCTTGGTGGCGTCTAGTGACGCCACCGCGTATTTCTGAGGCCTCTGCTCCGTGCTGTATATAATATGGTGCAACCTACGCAGGTTCTCAGTTATGGAGCGACCGGGCACGTAACCCGTTTGGTCCTGGTGGATCAGGTGTGGAATTACCCTTCGCAGTCTACTAGCTAGCAGGGAGGTTAGGATCTTGCAATCAACATTTAACATGGAAAGGGGTCTATATGAGCCGCAGTGCGATCCGTCTTTCCCGGGTTTCAGGAGAGGGACAATCACCGCCTCCCTCAAGGAGTCGGGGAGGGCACCCCGCTCGTAGGCTTCATTGAACACCTGTGCCAACAATGGGGCCAAGGTCTCCTCATACAATTTATAAAATTCCCCGGGGAGGCCATCAGTGCCTGGGGACTTACCGGTCGGGAGTGATCTAATGATTGCCTTGACCTCATCTGGGGTGATGGGTTCGTCCAAGGCTTCCGTCATATGGGGCTCTAGCCTGGGGAGATCTATGTCGTCTAGGATGTCCTCTATGTCGGAGACGTCTACGGGTGGGGGTTCGGCGTATAAATTGCTGTAAAAATCAGAGAACACCGAATTAATTTCGGTCTGGGTGTGCACTAAGGAGCCATCTGGTTTGAGTACTTGGCAAATGGGGGTTCTGGGGGCTTCTCTCTTGTACAGCCAAGCTAGAAGTTTACCAGGTTTATCACCTAGAGCGTGGGTACGTTCAGTGTGTTTGGCATAGCTCAGCCTCCCCAGAGACTCCCAATGTGTGAGACAGGTTTGTTTGAGGTCAATCACCTTCTGTAAATGTTCTGGGGATGGATCTAGTCTGCCCTCGAGCTCCCCCAACTCGCTCTCTGCATGTTCTAAGGAGGAAGTAATCGACCTCAGTGCTCCACCCATGGTTGCAATCATCTCCCCTCTCAGGACCACTTTGTATGCCTCCCAGGCGGTGCCTATGTGTTTCACACTGTTGAGGTTCCTTTCCCAGTAGTCTTCAGTCCTATCAGCGATGTGTTCGCGGAGAGCTATGTCTAGGAGAGCTTCAGCCCTAAGTCTCCAGGTGGGGACCGGGGGTCTAGGCGGGTAGATCTCCCAGGTGGCTACTAGTGGGGAATGATCGGACAGCACTCTGGGCTGGTACTGAGCACCGCCGAACATTGCCTGTTGTTCTAGGCTCACGAAGAGGTAGTCTATCCTGGTGTGGACTGCGTGAGGAGGGGAGTAAAAGGAGAACACACGTGCATCTGGGTGCTGTTCTCTCCACAAATCTTGGAGTTGTAGCTGCTGTATCAACCTTGACAGGATTTTGGCAGGCGGGGAAGGGCGTGTATGCTTATCGTCCGACCTGTCTTTCAGGGGGTCTAAGGTGCAGTTATGGTCGCCCCCCCATATCATGGTTTGGTCCCTGTAAGGGCCGAGGCGTGGATACAGGGAGTGGAAGAAGGTGGTTGCATCATGGTTTGGTGCGTAAGTGCTGACTAGACAAACCTCTCTCCCTTCAATGGTACCACATGCAATTGCCATCCTGCCCTCATTGTCTGCTTTGGAGCCGATCAACCGGAAGGGGACAGAGGGGTCCACCCAGATCAGGACACCCCTGGCGTAGGAGGAGTAGGAGGAACCTATCAGGGTGCCACGCCAGGCCTTTGCCAATGCTTTCAGTTTGTCCGATGTAAGGTGTGTTTCTTGTAGCAGGGCTATTTTGGTTTTGCTTCTATTAATATAGGAGAGTATGCGCCGTTGTTTCACGAAGCTGTTCATGCCTCTGACGTTCCACGTCAGGATTTTCAACGTATCGGCCATGTGGGATTTGGGATTCTGGTGGCCATGTCCGACGCCACCGGGAGCACCACGAGTGGCCGGAGGATCGTGGGGATCTTGTGGTTTCCAGGAGATTCGTGCATGCGGGTCTCAGCCGGGTTACTTGCGTCCCCGAACCTCTGCTTCGGTGGCTGCCAGCCTATCCAGCGGAGGGTAGGTGCCTCGTCCGTGCCGACTGAAATGGATGTAGATGGTCTTGGTTGTCCCTGATTCGGGCACTTAACAACTGTGCCAACTTCCCCTGTCCCGCCCCCCCGTAACTGTGAACTTCCCCAACATAAACCAGGTCGAGTGAGAAGCTCCTCACTATGACAGACCCGTTTCCGCTCCTTTAGACCGAAGGACGGTCGCATGGTGCCCTACGGGCGGGTAATGAATACCCTTAACAAGAAAGAACTTCCAGGGGTAGGAGAGTGTTCATCCGGGCGCCTCATGTTATGAAATCTGGTCAGCTGCGGCGTAAGTGGCCGTTCCGTGGTGGGGCCCCCGAAAGGCACCGGGGCCCTGGGAGATGGAGCTCAGCGGGGTTGTCGTTTTTTGACTTCGACATCTGGGATCTGCTCCCTGTCCATCCAGTCTCGGGCCTCTGCCGGGGTATCGAAGAGGTGAGTTCTGTTGTTTCGTATCACCTTCAATCTGGAGGGGTAGAGGAGCATATAGCGTAGGCCAGCAGCCTTCAGTCTTGCTTTGGTGTGTATGAACTGTGCCCTCTTCATTTGCACCTGAAAGGTATAGTCAGGGTAGATGGATATCTTGGCTGGACCCCTGCAGATCTGGCCGCCTGACCGCGAGAAGGTGAGGATGGTTTCCCGGTCTCGGTAGTTAAGTACTTTTGCGATCACGGGTCTGGGTGGGTTGCCAGGAGGGGGTTTCGATGTGAGGGATCGGTGAGCCCTTTCGATTACAAAGCCCTGAGAGAGTTTTTCTGCTCCAATCTCCTGTATCAGGAGATTCTCCACGAAGTTCGTGGGGTCCGATCCCTCGATGCCCTCCGGGAGCCCCAGGAGGCGAATGTTGTTGCGGCGTGCGCGCCCCTCTGCCTCCTCGGCCCTGTCTTCCAGGTTTTTAACTTTTTGTTGAAGTACATCGACATCTTTGAGGAGCACTGTCTTGGCTTCAGTGTTCTCGCGGACCTGGGCCTCCAGCACCTCTGTTCTGCCGGCCAGGGATCGAACGTCCTGGCGCAGGAGGTTTAAGTCTATGGCGACAGCGTCTATTTTATGCTCCACGGCAGCCTGGGAAAGTTTGATAGCTTCAAGGATCTGTGTGTTACTAGGTTCCGCTGAAGGTCCCGAGGGGTCAGGCAGGTCTGCAGCAAGAGTCTCGCTCATGTTATCTGGCGCTGTGGGCCCCGCCGCCGTGAACGTGTCGATGGTGGTCTGGCGTTGCTTAGCCCTTGCTCCTTTGGTAGACATGTCAACTGAGCCTCAGGGCTTCACTGCTGACGAGGTGGCCGAGGTGAGCCGCTATGGAGTGGCCGAGGAAGCCGTATCGGGTGGGCCGCGACGGCGGATCTCTGTATGCTGTGGGCGGCTCCGTAGGCGCAGGGGGGACGGGTAGTGTGCCGTTTCTTCGGATTACCAGGCCGGGCACGCCTGTGTGTGTCGGTTGCGTTAGTCCCCCCCGCTCACCTCGAAAGGCCTCCGAGGCCCTGGCTCCCGGTTCTGTGGCTGGCAGCGCCCTCGTCCGGGACGTTCCAGGCTGGTCGTCCCGTTGGCACCTTCCGTCGTCCGCGCTCCAAGCTTCGCGGGTGCCCCGCGGGACCCCCTCGTCAGTCCGGCTGGGCGTTCGTGTGTCCTCGGCCCTCAGCTGAGTGTTACGGCGCAAGCGGCTTTAGGGCGCGGGCCGCCGCGTCTTGCAGGGCTCGAGAGCCGCCATCTTGGCTCTGGTCCGCGGGATCGTGTCACACGGTCTATTGGACGAGACCGGTCCTCCAGGGTCACAGGAATCGTCTCGCAGGTGCAGCAGGATGTCGGCCCTCGGTGAGGCGGTTCGTGGGGTTCGGGGCCCCCGAAAAAAAGTAGTTAAAAGCAGCTTATGATGGTCGCATCAAGCGGAGCGCAAGGAGCGAACGTCCTCTTCACATGGCGGTTAGCCACGCCCCTTCAGACATGGTTAGTCTTATACTTCGATTTGATGCGTTAGAAGAGAAGGAGAAGGTGGGTGGTGGGATATTCTGGTCTTCCTTGATTTTGCCGCTGTTATCTGCAACCACATCCCTTAGTGTGTTTATTTTGATCCTTGATAGTTTGCTGCCGTTGTGCCTTTGCGCTTCTCATTGTCAGTTGAATAACCAGGTTTTTAATTGTTTCCTGAAGGTGATGTGGTCTTCTGTGGTTCTAATTTCATTGGGCAAGGTGTTCCATAGGTCAGCAATTAGGCGTGAGAATGGTGTTCCTTCGAATTTCCTCTTTTCGTTTTGTCTCGTCTCTACTTGTAGGTCATCTCTTGATCTTGGGTCCCTTTTTTTCTGGTTGCTGCTGATGTTAGCATTGAGAAATGCGGCTCCTTGTCTGTTTAGGGATTTATGGGCAATGCAGAGAGCTTTCAATTTGATGTGTTCCTTTACTGGTAACCAATGAAGGCTTCTCAGAGATTGGGTGATGTTGTCTCTTCTGCTTAATCTCAGGAGATGCCTGGCTGCAATTGTTTGGACCCATTGGAGTTTCTTGGTGAGTCTTTCCGGCATTCATAGGTAGAGGCTGTTTGCATAATCAAATCTTGTTAGTATCAGGGATATGATTGAAAGGGTTCTGTGTGGAAAGGAGAGGTATGAGAGCAACCCCCCAGGGGTTCGCCTTGTGGAGAACTGGGGACTGCTGGGGGAACCCCGGGAACCGCTGTGACTCCCAAAAAGGGGGTGAACTTCTGGGCACCAGCAGTTCGTCAGAGATAAGCAGTAGGCTCCCTCATTGGGGAAACACAGCTCAAAGCGGGAAGTGTAAATTTGCTACCACTGCAGCTTAGAGACACTGGCTGAAGAAGTCTTACCCTCACTGTGCCGACCAAGGGATAACTGGGCTGGTGCGAGGTCCGTGGAGCCAACCGGCTCACCGAAGAGGCAGTGGAGACCAGACTGCAGGAGATGGTACGCATGGGAACGCCCCGAGAGGGAGGAGGAGAAAGGCTTCCTGGCGTACGCCGGTGTTTAAAGGCAGCCTCCACGCCGTTTGAGCCCGAAGACACCCAAAGCAGGCCAGCAGGACCCGCGAGGGGCACAGAAGCCATGGAGCAGAGGCAGAAAGCCCACAGAGAAGGCACGAGACACCGAAGAGCCACTGCAGGCTTGCCACAGGTGAAGCCAGTGAGTCCACCCAAGGAAACAGGGGACACCAGGGTACTTCGGCAAGTCTACCGAAGGCAAATAGAAGGGAATGAAACATATGCGAAAGAACGAGAGACTCAATCTCTTAAAGAGAATCATCTTTGGTAGGCAAAGCCAGAGAGAGGTCAAGGGAGGAGAAGAAAAACCCTCACCTCGTGAACTTTTGCAGAACCATATTAGTAGCGAGTCTAGGACCCGCACCCAAGGGAGGAGAAGACAACCCCTCACCTCGTTAACATTTGCAACACCATAACAGTTATGAGTCTGGGACCCGTACGCAAGGGGAGCAAAGCCAGAGAGAGGCTAAGGGGAGAGAAAGAGCCCTTCACGTTGTGAACCTTTGCGAAACCACAAGTCTGTGTAAACTGTATTCATATGAGAAGGTCCTGGCAGGAGAGTATACCAGGCAAGGCAAAGTTGAACTGTGTGAAAAGTACATCATAGGAGGAAGTCTGGATAAGGCTACATCAGGAATAGGCAAAGACTGTATTGAAATCATATAAAGAGGAGAATAAACACCAGGTATCCTGCCAAGATTAAAACCAACAACCAAGTTGTTTTGCATATCAGTTGTTTGGTTGAACAAGAGAAACTCAAGGAAACAGATGTCTATAAAAGTGTAAAGGACAGTTCAGATGAATTATAGGGGAAGGGACCAATCCCTTGGAACTGTGAACTATATCCATGGGAACATTTATGTTGAAGCTACGCTTTCCTTTTGAACTTAAACATTTCTGCACTTTCAAGGCCGAAGACAGTACCCTTTTCACCTTGCATGTGAGGGCCAGAATAGTACTTTGGACGCACAACATTTTGCTTTGGACATCTTGACATTGAGCAGACCCTTAGTTTTGGGTTAGATAGGGAAATATCTTTTAGAATATGGACAGAGAGCCACTTTCCAACCCCATTTGGTTTTCAATAAAGATTTATGGCCAAAATCATGAATCCCCTGTGTCCGCATCTCATTCCTGGTTCCTCACATAATGTTCCCCCTTCTCGGCTGTAGGGTCTTCTGTGGACCTTTTATCTCATAGGCTTCTCCTGCCTTTGCTTCATGGTATTTTCTCTCTTACCATGGTAGTGTGACCCCAGTTTTAATGTACTAGTTCCCTGGTGTTCTCAGGGTTCTCATTCTCAGATTATAATAGTTCAAGTTCATCAATTTATATTTAGCGTTTTGTCGATCTTACTGGGACAAGTGTCCTTCAATTTTATATTCAGGCTTTCATCAATTTCACTGGAACAAGTGTCTTGTAATTCATAAAGAGTCCCATGTGGCCTCCCGGTCCTCCCGTACTCCCTGTTGCCTCTATCCTTAAAGGGGAACGTCTCTGGGCCCTGCAGTAGCTCTGGACAGTTCTTTTCCTTCCATTTCTTTTTTGGCTTGCTCTTGCCGCATCCTTTTCTTATTCCGCTCGATGTTCTGCTTGTATTCCTCCTGCTACCTAGACTGGTTGCTGGACTCTCAACCTGGTGGTGTCGGCGTTGCTGATTGGGCAGCCTGCCCATCATGGAGTTGCCGTGGCCACACCACCACCGGTACCCGGGTTTTTACTTCTCTTTGCCTATCTCCGCTAGCACATTTTGGTTTTCCAGCATCTGTCTCTCACTTTGAGTCGTTCTGAACCTAGCGGGCTCTGCTCCGCCTCCGTCTGGTGTAAAGCAGTCTTCCCCTTCCGGCATATGTGTCTCTATCGTTCCCCTCATTCGGCATGTCGTCTCTCTTCAACCTCCTTGTCTCAATCCATTGGAGTTTTTCTCTTAAAGCGACAGAGCCTCTCTTGATATTAAAGGACATACTGTGGATTGGGAGTCTTTGTCCAAGGGGAAACTCTCTCCCAGTGAGGTTCCACTTGCCCACACCCCTAGTGAGGGTGTTGCAGAGCGGGCTCCCATTCCTAGCCTCAAAGGGGGAGGCCCCCCTTTGGGGCAAAGGGAGGAATTCCCTTGATTCATCACACATCCCTCAACCTGCACTGCTGGTTTCAGGCACAGTTACTTGCTGGAGTTATCGTTCTCGCAGTCCTTGCCCATGCACCTCCCAACCCCATGAGATGCCTTCTCTTGCTGCTCCATTGGTAGTTTTTCTCCTTGTTACTGGGACCCTGGATGTAGCACTTCTTACTGGCTGTTAGACGTGAATCAAAGAAATTATGCAAGATTGCCTCTCAGCTCTGTTTGATGTGGCATGGATTAGCTCCATTCTCTAGGGAACTGGACTCGATCTAAATATGACCTGTGGTATTTTACATCCTTTTGAATATTCTTAGCCCTTTTTACTGGTGCCAACATCAATCCTTTTTTATGGTTTTGCTCTTGGAAGTGTTACTAGATTTCTCATTTGCTATGCACAAAGACGTTTTTTTTGTTAATCAGTTTTGATTTCCAGTTCTAGAATGACAATCGAGCAGGCCATAGCTAGAGCCTCTCACCTGGATATTACTTTTTCCTTCAATGCCTTGTCTTGAATTTAGCAGCAGAAGTTATTCTGTGATAGGGTCACAGGCATTGTTATTGGGGTTAGTTGGATTGCGCTTCCACAAAGTCCAAGGGACATACTTCTCAAACAAACTATGACAGTTTCCTTGTCAATACAAAATCTGAACTCAGCAAGTATGATAATGACATTAATGGTATTGATTACAACTTGCGGTCTCATCTGTATCCCTTTCTCCATCGATCTCCCTAGGATCCAAGAAGCTCTTTCAGCCTCATCCTGGTCTACCTTGGCTATTCCTGTATAAGGACTGTATGATTGTGGAGGCTTTTTCTTATTGGTCTCTCTGGCTATTAACCTCTGAATTCCTATTGACCTCCCTTAAGGCTCTTAGTTCTGTCTGACGTATGTTGTCCCATTGGACCCTGTGCGTGTGCGGGATGTTTTTCCCCAAAGAACGTTACTTTTATCACATTGACTCTTTTGGAAGAATATATCTCCAACAATATATTTTTATTTGTTAACACGATTTATATTCCCAACATGCATTAGATTAATTTTCTTGTCACCGTGACTCTCAACATTTTCAGACAAAATGTTCATGAAAAATAACACTTGGCGACGCATTACGAGTTCAGCGGTTTTCCGGCGGTAGTTCCGCCAGTCAGAATTGCTGTTACTGCTGTGTTGTCCAGCGGTATGTCCGCTGAATCATGAGTAGCGGGTGAACCATTCAGAGGAGCTATATGGGTCACAACACCACAAGATGAGCAAGCTGCGCAAGAATGCCATCTGGGCAGAAATCCGGCACAAGGTGGTGGCTGTTGGGCATGTCCCACGGGACAGTGATGACATGCAGAATAGATTTAACAACCTCAAAGCACGAGTATGCGCCCTCATCGCCAACCACCATTGGGAGACAGCAGCCACAGGTGGTTGAACAGTCTACACGCTGCATCTGACCCTGTGGGTGGAGATGGTGACCAGCATCCTCCACATGGTGGGCCTGGAGAGTGTTGGTTCAGCAGGGGTCATAGCCCAGCAGCCAGGAAGCACCAGTGAGTACATCAGTGAATGATGGGCCCATTGCACAACAGGCCCAATAGCATGTTGACATACAAACATGCCCATGCATCCAGGCGAGAGTAACCCAGACAATGCATGAGCCATCAATGTTACACTGCAAGCCATTACATTATGAGTCATGGAAGGTGTGAACCCCTTGAAACACCCAACAAGTAGGGAGACATGGTGTTAAATAGCAGGCAGGACTCAGTCAGGAATGCAAGTTCAATCACTTTTATTGGTAAAGTTGAAACACACACACAAGTTCAACATTCTCCTTTGTGTGAGGTTGTTTGCAACAAACGGGCAGGTTTGCAGTCTGCTTCCCGTCCATTTTCAAAGAAATGCAAATAAAAGTCTATGAAGGTGTAACAAAACCAAGAATCACTGCTTTTTGGGGTGGGGTGAGACTTGTCTGTCAGGATGGCCGGCTCACCTCCTGTTCCAAAATTGCATAAAATAAAGTTCATGCAAAATCAGGCTCTGTTTCTTGGTAACTTCCTTTGGATAATTTAGCGGGTCTCGAATACGAGCACACTGTCGGGTTCTCACCTCCTCAGTATGCCCACTCGAAGCCCACCTCATCCTCGATCCATTCACCCTTCTGCAATCTGAAATTGGGAAAAAGAATGCCCAGTTCCTCTTTAGTCCATGTTTTTATCCGTTTCCTTCTCCCTCACCTCCCCTTCTAAGGTGTTTCCCCTCTCCCAATTGCTCGGGGCGTTCCCTCCCCCTGCCGTCTACGTTCTTCCCTGTACCCTGCTCCTCCCCTTGTTCCCCGGATCCTCTTCTTTCCCCTTCGTGTCCAAATGTATAGTTTCCCCGGGCGTAAGGTAAGTGCAGGCTTTTATGGTTCTTGTATTTCCTGTTTTTCATTTTTCCCACCGAGTCCTAGAACTCCCAATCGCTACCTTCGTTCCTACCAGGTGGTGAAAGAACCTCTTATCCATATCTCTCCCTGATCGTATGTTTGGACTTTGCTAATTTTGGCTTTCACATACAGTTTTATGACCAAGAGTCTTTGGGTTGCCGCTATCCATAGCCAGATCGGCCATCTCTTCAGATTCTTTCCTAATCACACGAGTCGGATGGTTACCTTCCTTTTTCATGCCCTCCTTGCTCCAATCCGCTTCCGACTTTGCTCTAAAAACAATCCTCACAAACTCCCCTTGAGGGACCAAGCCGTTCGGGCTGGTCCACAGCACGGGACAGATAATCAGCCACCATCTGATATTTTTCCGGTGTGTTAACCGTCACAAAGGTGTAAGGCTGTAGGGTGAGAAACCACCTAAGCACCATGTGATTTGAATCCTTCTGTACAGCCAACCTATGTAACGGTGCATGATCAGTGAATATTTCTAAAGTTCCTCCCCACTAGGTAGTACCATAGGGTTTCTACTGCCCACTTAATTGCCAAACATTCCTTCTCAAAAGTTGAATATTGCAGTTCATGAGGCAATAGTTTTCTGCTGATAAAGGCTATTGGCCATAAGTCTCTCCGATCCTTGGGACAGAACAGCCCTCAGCCCACATCCTGATGCACCGGCTTGCAAGAAGAATTCTTGAGAGAAGTCAGGACAATGAAGTACCGGTTGAGCAGAATTATATTTATCAAAGAATGAAATGCCTGCTTGGACTCTTCCGTTACTACTATGGGGTGGTTGGTTTTCAGGGCATCTGTTAGAGGGGCTGCTATTGTGGAAAAATGAGGAAGAAATCTTCTGTAATATCCCATAAATCCTAAGAAGGCCCTTATTCCTTTTCGTGTGGTGGAAACTTGTAGTTCTCCAGCATGGGGTCTGGCATGGATTCACATGCTCGTGAATATTCCCCGTCGTCAGGCTGGGAATCCTCGGTAAAGAAAAAATCAGTATCCGTTTCTGATCTGTCTTTCTTAGTAGTAACCAATCACTGGTCTCTGGGTCATACTGCCCCCAGCCAATGACTGCCCTCTCCCTAAGCGCCTCCCCTGGCAGCCATCCTCAGATTTTTACCACATGTTCAAGTGTTGGGAGTCCTAGTGCTTTAGATCTCGAGCTTTTACTGCGTTTTGCGATTTTTCAAGAGTTTAATCTCATTTTTTCGGTCAATCGAGCCTAAAGCTCCACCGTTTCTACTTCCGATCAACGGGGACCCATTTCGGAATTTTCAACGCCCCTCAATGGCGTAGATTTCATCGAGTTACACTTCTTGGAGGATTCCAGAAGATCTGAGGCCTACCCCGTGGACATGGCCCAGGACAAGGGAAGCTCGACGCCCGGATCCAAGCTGTTCAGGAACTGCCCTGGATGCAGATTACAGAATGTTTTCAAGGAGGACGAACATTCGAGATGTCTCTACTGCCTTCACAAAGACAAGACGCATGTGGAGAAAGACTGTGCGTTTTGCAAGAATGTCAGAACGGACCATGAAGGATCGGCATATCCGCCTCACCAACTGGCTGGAAGGAAATAGCCAAGCAGGTGAGAAGAAGAAGAGGTCAGAGCGGTCTTCTAAGTCCTTTGAGGGTGCTCCGGCGACGGGGGCCCAGCAGTAGGCAAAGCACCGCAAGTCCATGGGCACCGGGAGCGCCGAAGGGTCGGGCTCCTTGGCTGCCAGGCAGGGCGCGCTTTCACCGACGCCATCAACCACGAGCCAACGCTCTGGCTCGGGGAAGAGAACATCTGAGAACCCGGGTAAGCTTCTGGAGACGTCCCGAAGGCCTCAAGCATGCCCAAGGTGGTGAAGGCCTCGATTCACCCGGCTAAGGCCTCTATCGAGGGAGTCGTGGCGGTCCTGGCAAAGCCTGTGGAGGCTACACCAGTGGAGGCGACCTCGGGGCCCAAAGTTTCCCTGCCACCGTGGAGGGAATCCTCTTTTCAGCCCATCGATCAGACCCCCGTGAAGACCACGGTGGGAAAAGAGGGGGGGCGGTGGCCATTATGGACACAGATACAGCCTCTGAGGAGGAGCTGGTTGAAGTCGTGAAGGGCCTCAACAATAGGTTTGAGGAGGTCCGGTCCCACGGGACGAATCCCGAGGAGGCGGACGAAGAGAGCGACGGTGGCGCTGACGAGGCTCCCGTGGAGGAGGAGCAACCAACGCGCCCCTCGCAACCAGTGCCCGAGCCTCAGGACAACTCAGCGGCCATTTTGATGGCAATCCAAACCTTATGCACGGAGATAAGGACGAGGTTGCCTCTACCCCCAACGGACGACCCAGCAGAACCGGGCCATTCGGGAAGCCCTCCAAACAAGTGGAGGAGAGTTCATCCCCCCCGCCACTTCAGCCCTCGCGGCCCGCTCAGCCTTCATCTCCTTCCCCTGATCCTAGGGAGGACACGGGAACAGATACGGCCACGACAGGGACGGATGACGACGGTGGGGACGCCGGGATGGACCTTCCATCACCACCCCCTTGGGTCTCCCCGCCCGACGAACTTGGCTCCTTCCACGCCATGAATGCCAGGGTGTCCGAGCTTTTCCAGCTCTGCCCCGAAGAACAGAAGAAGGAAGGCTTCCTCTATCAACGACGCAAGGCCAAGAAGAAGACGGTCCTTGCGGTGCCGTTGCTTGACGATATCTCGGACGAGGTACTTGCTCTCCTGAAGAACCTGTCCACGACGCCTGCCAAGAGGGATCGGTACGAGAAGAAGTACCGGGTCCCCGATTCCGCCCCTTTGTGCCTTAGGGCACAGCCGACCCCGGATTCGGTCGTCTCGGCGGCGGCCAAGAAGAAAGCGGCGGGGGTGACGGCTTCAACTTCAACCTCCACACCTGATGGCGAGGGAAAGAAACTGGACGTCATGCGACGACGAGTCATCTCGTCTGCGGCAACGACAATTAAGGCGGCCAACGCCCTAGCGATTGTGGCCCGCTACGACAGGGAATTGTGGTAAAAGATCGCTCCCCTGCTGGACTTCTTACCGGACGACAAAAGGGCGGAGGCCCTGGGGATCCTGCAGGAAGGTGAGGTGGCTTCGGATCACGCCATAACGGTGTCCACGGACATCGCTGACACCGGGTTGGGCCAGTTGGGCAACAGTGTTCGCCTCCGACGGCGGGGATGGCTCAAGGCAACAGATTTCCACCAGGAAGTGCAAACCAGAGTTTTGGACATGCCCTTCGACGGGAACAACTTGTTAGGAAAAACAGTGGATGAGTCACTTCAGGCCATCAAGGCCGACACGGAGGCGGCTCGGGCCTTGGGAGTTTTGCAGCAACGACGGCCGCCCTTTCGGAACTCTGGAGGCAAGCAAGGTGACTCCAAAGGATTCGGCGGTGGTTCCTCTACGTACCACGAGGCAGCCCGTTCCTCTTCACAAGAGGCCTACAGAGGGCGCGGAAAGTCAGGAGGATCTTGTTGCCGTCACCAGGGAGGCCAGGGCGGCAAGGCCGCCTCCAAGCAGGACTGAACCGGCCGTGGCGTCGGGCCCCCACCTGAGCATCCCGGTGGGAGGCCGGCTTACGAAGTTCATCAGCGTGTGGGAGTCCATCTCCACCGACTGTTGGGTGCTGGATGCCCTGGCCCACGGGCACACTCTCGAATTTCTAAAGACATGCCCCCGCATTCCTCCTGTGGCCAGGAAGGAAAATCACGTCCCTCAACTGCTGTTAGAAGTAAGGGCGATGCTCAAGAAAGGTGCCATCGAGCTCGTCCTGAAGAGGCTCCAGGGCTCCGGAGTAAACTCAAGATACTTCCTCGTCAGAAAGAAGACAGGCGGTTGGCGCACCATCCTGGACCTGCGTCGGTTAAACAAATAAATCAAGGCCCAGAAGTTCTGGATGGTCACCCTCAGCACGTGCTGGGACAGCTGGAGGAAGGCGACTTCCTATCGTCGCTGGACTTGGAGGATGCTTACTTCCACATCCCCATTCTAAAAGGACACCAAATGTTTCTCAGATTTGTAGTCCAAGGACGGCACTACCCATTCAAGGCCTTGCCATTCGGATTGAAGTCGGCGCCCAGGGTATTTACCAAGTGCCTAGCACAAGTGGCGGCGCAGCTGCGCCTGCAGGGGATCCATGTTTACCCCTACCTGGACGATTGGCTCATCCGAGCAAGGACAAGAGAGCTCGCCGTAGAACACACAGCGAAGACCGTCAAACTGCTCACTGATCTGGGATTCTCCATCAACTTCCCAAAATCCCACCTTGTTCCGTCACAGTTCGCACTGTTTCTCGGAGCCAAGCTTGATACAATGGCGCGATTGGCTTCTCCGTCGCAGGAAAGGACGAAGGCCATCCTTTGCAAGGTGCAGCGCCTGCTGACCACGGACATGGCCAGGGTGAGGTCCATCAAGTCCCTTCTCGGCATGATGTCCTTCGGATGCAAGCGGCGGGCAGCTTCGAAGACAAGATCCTGCTCAATGGGGTCTTCCGCCAAGCTATTCGGTGGTGGGGCACCCGCACGCATCTCGCGGCGGACACAGACTTTCAAACCCCAGCACACCAGGAGATGGTGTCGACGGATGCCTCCCTGGAAGGATGGGGAGCGCACACCGGAGATCTTCACGCGAGAGGCCTTTGGCTCCCTGAGGAGAGGTCACTCCACATTAACTTCCTGGAGCTCCGAGCAGTGTTCTGGGCCCTCAGGTCGTTTCTCCCGTCCCTCAAGGGCAAAGTGGTCAGGATCTTCACCGACAACACCACCACGATGTTCTACATCAGGAAGCAGGGAGGAACCAGGTCCACAGCCCTATCCAAGGAGGCCCAGGATCTGTGGCATTGGGCCATTGCCCAGGGGATGTTTCTGGTGCCTTTCCACCTAGGAGGGATCAAGAATACCATCGCCAACTCCCACAGCAGGGAACTGCGGCAGGACCAAGTGGATCGGCTTTTCCGATGATGGGGCAAACTCCAGACCGACCTGTTTGCGACGGCGGCGAACTCCAAGTGCCAGAGGTTCGCCAGCAGGTTTCCCCAGCCGAGGAGCATGGGCAATGCTTTCTCGTTCCCCTGGGACGGCCTATTCCTGTATGCGTTCCCTCCGTTGCCGTTGCTACAGCAACTCGTCAACCAGCTCAAGAGGTCCCAGTGCAGGATGATCCTTGTCGCACCGGCGTGGCCGAGACAGATCTGGTTCCCGGACCTTCTGGACTTGTCAGCGTCCCCCCCAGTCAAACTACCGACAGACGCAGATCTTCTCTCCAGAGAAGGAGGTGCCATCCTCCATCCCGACCCAGGGTCGCTGAACTTGCAGGCATGGCTCCTGCGGCACTAGAGTTTGGAGGGTACGATATCCCGGCAGACTGCAAGGAGGTGCTTGCAAAGGCCAGGGCGTCCTTGACTCTCAAGTGCTATGGACACAAATGGAAGAGGTTCTCTGTCTGGAGTCGTGCACAGAAGATTAACCCTCTGCGAATTACGGCCACTCAAGTGCTGCCTTACCTGCTGTCGCTAGCCAACGTGGGGCTGGCTCATGCCTCCATCAAAATACATCTAGCGGCGATATCCCGCTGCACCAGAACTACGGGACGATCATCTCTGTGGTCTCATCGCCTCGTGAAGGAGTATATGAAGGAACTGTTCCGTTCATTCCCGCCGGTGAAGGCTCCGGTCCCGGCATGGGAGTCATGGTGCTGACCAGGCTCATGGGGCCACCATTCGAGCCTCTGCATTCGGCACTGTTGAAGTTCTTGTCGTGGAAAACAGCATTTATTGTGTCCATCACCTCCGCACAACGAGTGGGAGAGATCCAGGCCCTATCCTCCAAGCCTCCATACTTGACTTTTCACGAGACAAGGGTGGTTCTGAGGACGCACCCCTTCTTCATGCCCAAGGTGCCGTCGGACTTCCACCTCCACGAGCCCTTGGTGTTACCTGTTCTCTTCCCGTCACCTTTGTCGCCGGCCGAGAGGACTTTACACTCGCTGGATGTAGCTAGAGTGCTGAAATTCTACGTGGACCGCACGAAGAGTTTTCGGAAGACATCACAACTGTTTGTGAACTTTGGACCTGTGAATCAAGGAAAGGCACTCTCGAAGGCTTCCATTTCCAGATGGCTCTCCAGCTGCATCATGCACTGTCACCGGTTGGCAAACCGACCGTTGCCTGGCCGTCCGAGAGCCCATTCGATCTGAGTGATCGCTGCTACCACAGCGTTCTTGTCTGGTGTGCCCCTGCTGGACATCTGCAGGGCTGCTACGTGGAGGTCGATGCACACCTTCACAAGATTCTACTGCGTCGACCGGGATTCCAGGGAGGAGTCCAGAGTCGGACAGGCAGTGCTGCGCAACCTGTTCGCTTAAGGTGAGCCTGGTGAGGAGGTAAGAGATGCTTAATGTTGAGTTTATGTAATGCTTAATGTTGAGCCTTGCCTCCTCCCGTGGTTGTGCATGTGTGTACTGCTATGTATTCTAATATTCATGAGCATGTGAATCCATGCCAGACCTCATGCTGGAGAAGGAACAAGTTACTTACCTGTAACTGTTGTTCTCCACCGTGGGCCTGGCATGGATTCACATGCGAACCCTCCCGCCTACCCCTCTGCGTCTCTTCTCTTGGTCCTACTGTCGCTTTACGTGCTCCCAAATCTGAGGATGGCCGCCAGGGGAGGGCCTTAGGGAGAGGGCAGTCATTGGCTGGGGGCAGTATGACGCAGAGACCAGTGATTCGTTACTACTAAGAAAGACCGATCAGAAATGAAACTGATACTGATTTTTTCTTTACCGAGGATTCCCAGCCTGACGACAGGGAATATTCATGAGCATGTGAATCCATGCCAGACCCATGCTGGAGAACAAGTAACTTGTTCCTTTCTTTAAGGCTTGCACTTCGTCCAGTAGTGGGATTATTAATCCTTTTCCCACTGAATACCCCAGATATTTTGTAGTTTCCTCTGCCAGTTTTTTTATTTTGGGGTAGATATTTAACCCAGCTTTCTGTAAAGACTTGATCACTTCCAATAAATGAACCAGATGCTCCTCCCAACACTTTCTAAATATGACTGTCATCCAGGTACGCAGCTGCATAGTTGTCATGTTTTTTTAGGACTTGGTCCATCAAGGATTGAAATGTCGCCAGAGCCCCGTGTAACCTGAACGGCAGTACGGTGAACTTAAAACAAACCCTGTGGGGTGACAAATGCTGTTTTCGCTTGATCCTCCTTGTTGAGGGATCTGCCAGTACCCCTTGGTTAAGCCCAATGTACTTAAGTATGCTGCAACCCCTAATTTTTCAATCAACTCATCTAACCTTGGCATAGGGTATGCTTCATGTTGGGAGATTGCATTGAGTTGTCTGGAATCCATACAGAACCTGGTGGTACCATCAGGTTTTGGTAATGGTACCACTGGGGAAAACCAAGCGCTCTTAGAAGGTACTATTGTGCCCAGTTTTAGCATTTCCTTGATTTCCCGGGCTATGTCTCATCTTTTAGCTTATGGGATTCTGTAGGGTCTGAGTCTCACTATTTTACTTGGTTGTGTTTTTATAGCGTGTGATGCTAGATTGGTTCTGCCAGGTAATCCTGAAAAAACCCAACTACGGGCTCCAATTTGGAGAACAGCTCCGTCACTTCGGTGTGTAAATTCTCACCTAGCTTTACATCCTGTAAACTGCTAGGACTGTTGGGGCAGGGTTTGCTCGTTTACGGTCAAATCTGATGTTGTGGTCCACAGGACAGGATTGTCCTCTTTCCACAATTTGAGCATATTTATGTGGTAATTCTGGTGTTTTGTCTGTCTGTCCGGTTGCTCAACTTCATAATTTACCAGTCCCAAAACTTTTATCTGATATGGCCCCTTCCATTGGGCCCACATCTTATTGGTGGAGGTAGGTAATAAGATCAACACCTTATCCCATACCTTAAAGGTTCTAATCCTAGCTGGTTTGTCATAATACTTTCCTTGGTTGATTTGGGCACGCCCAAGATTCTCTTGTGCGTACTCTTGCAGTTTTCCAGGAAGTTGCTGGAGGTCATTCACATAATCGGTTTGGTTGGTCTCCTCTTGGTTCTCCCATCTTTCTTTTAATAGCCCCAATATGGATCTTGGTTGCCTCCCAAATAAACAGTTCAAATGGAGAAAACCCTGTTGCGGATTGTGGAGTGTCCCGTAACGCCATCAAGACCCAGGGCAGGATACTATCCCACCCCACCTCAGTGGGGTTGGTAGCCCGGCATATCATTTCCTTTATGGTCTGGTTATATCTCTCCGCAAGCCCATCTGTTTGTGGGTGATAGACAGGTTTTCAGTTGAGTGATTCCCAATGTTTTGTACACTTCTCTCATTAACACTGACATGAAAATTGATTCCCTGATCTGTAATGATTGCCTGGGGAAGACCTACCCTGGCAAAATATGGTAGCAGAACGTCAGACTTGCTTGCCCGAGGTCCCTCTAAATGGAAATGCCTATGGATACCTTGTAGCGTAGTCCACTACGACCAATATTTACTTGTACCCCCGAATGCTAGGCTCGAACGGTCCCACAATGTCCATCCCTATTCGTTGGAAGGGTTCTCTGATTATGGGCATTCTCTGCAAGGGAGACTTAGGAGGGATGTGGGTACTGATCTTTTGGCACGTGGTACAGTTTTGACAATATCGGCTAACTTCAGCATAGATTCCCGGCTAATAGTAGTTCTGCAGTAGTCTTTTTAAGGTCATGTGCTCAGCCATATGACCCCCCCGTAGTGTGATTGTGTGGTAACTGCACCAACTTTCCTTTGCACGACTGTGGTACCAGCAGTTGCTCTTTCTCCTGATGGTCAGGACTTCTGGTCACCCTGTAGAGGAGGCCTTGTTTTTCTTTAAAATAGGGTGTTGTGACTGGAGAGGTTGATATACACTGAGCTTGTTCTCTTGCCCTTTTAACGGTGTCGTCCAAACCAGTTTCTGTACGGAAGGAAGGTATATGGTCTTCCACCTTCCAATTTACCACTGCTATGTCTGTACATTGTTTTTCTCCCTCAGCCTTGGCCAGCCTTTTCTGTGCTCGGGATAGGAGTATTTTTGGGGAAGGCTTTTCCTGTTCTATTCCAGAATAAGGGGCTTCTTGTAGCCATTTTTCAAACATTGATAAGTCTGTTCCTATCAGAACTAGTGCTGGGAGTGTGGGGATGACTGCTGCCCGTATGGGAACCCGGTCAACCTTTATGCCCAATGTGATGTCCCGTGTTGCATACTCCTTGATCTCCCCATGCACACATTTTACAGCGTATTTCCTCACCTTGTTATCCTCTGTGTTGCTCACATGAGGCTCGATTGCCCGCGCCAGATATCTGTCTACCGTCACCTATATTACGTAGGGAAATGTTTTCCTTTGGATTTCTTGTGACTGCAGGGTTCCAATTTCCATGGGCTCTGTTTTTGGCTTCTTGGAGCAAAATCTGGCTATGTGGCCCCAGTCCCCACACTCGAAACATTGTGGGGCCTGAGGTATCGGTATACCGCTTCCATTTGTCAGTCTTGGTTCCTGCCTAATTCAGGGCTCGGTAGCAGGACCTCGGTATGGGCTTTGGCGTGCTATAACGGGCTCTGGTGTCTGCTTCCCTGGTGGCACCAGAAAATATCTAGGCGTACCAGCTTTCTGGTATGCCGTGTCCACGTCTGTTGCCTCAGGTAGGGTCAGGTGGTGGTGCTGTCAGACCCACCTCTGAATGGGACTAGGTAAGGCCTCCATAAATTGCTACAGCTTGGTTTTGTTTCTTATTTGGCCAACAATAACGGTGCTAGGTTGCCATTTCTCTGTTAGGTATTGGATTCTGTAAAACAGCTGCCTGGGGTTTTCCTCAGGTTTCAAGCAAGTTTCACTGAGCTTGATCCTATATAATTCTTCATCCCAAGTCTTTCCAAAATGTTTTTTTTTAGTGCAGTAAATGGGGTGTCCCCTGTGGGATTTTCACCCTGATAGGCCCCTTGCATAACTCCTGTTTTTAGGGGGACTAGGAAGAAAGCCCATCTATCATGAGGCCAATGGGCTTCCCTAGCAATCCACTCGAAATTAACGAAAGAAAAACTGTGATCATCCCCTGCTTGGTATTTCTGCAAAACTGCAGGCGGAATGGCTGGTTGGGATCTGTTGGCGGCCACTGCATCCCCCAAGATTCTTAGAGCTTCTCTTCCCTGATACTGGACTGCGCTCTGTACTAGAATAGCTTGTTGTAGGGCTTGGCGCTCTGCCTGTGCCTGATGCCCTTGTACCTGTATTAATTTCTGCAGTTGCTGCTTTTATTACTGCTTCCTTGATGTCCCGTTCGCGTTCCTCTTAGAATCCCACCGCTGCCACCACTGTTAAATAGCAGGCAGGACTCAGGAATGCAAGTTCAATCACTTTTATTGGTAGTGTTGAAACGCACACACATACACACGTTCAACGTTCTCCTTTGTGTGAGGTTGTTCACAACGAGCGGGCAGGTTTGCAGGCTGCTCCCCGTCTGTTTTCAAAGAAATGCAAATAAAATTCTATGAAGGCATAACGAAACCAAGAATCAGTTTCTTGTGGTGGGGTGAGCCTTGTCTGTCAGGACGGCGCCTCTGATTCTGGCTCACCTCCTATTCCAAAATTGCATAAAATAAAGTTAATCCAAAATCGGACTCTGTCTCTTGGTAACTTCCTTTGGATAATTTAGTGGGTCTCGAATATGGGCACACTCTGTCGGGTTCTCACCTCCTCAGTATGCCCATGGGTCTCGAATACGGGCACACTCTCCGTCAGGTTCTCACATCCTCAGTATGCCCACTCGAAGCACGCCGCGTCCTTGATCCCTTCTCTGCTCTGCAATCAGAAATTGGGAAAAAGAAAGCCCAGTTCCTCGTTAGTCAATGTTTTTATCCGTTTCCTTCTCCCTCCCCTTCTTAGGTGTTTCCCCTCTCCCAATTGCTTGGGGCGTTCCGTCCCCCTCCCGTCTTCGCTCTTCCCTGTACCCTGCTCCTCCCCTCGTTCCCCAGATCCTCTTCTTTCCTCTTCTTGTCTAAATGTTTAGTTTCCCCAGGAGTAAGGTAAGTGCAGGCTTTTATGGTTCTTGTATTTCCTGTTTTTCATTTTTCCCACTGTGGCATTAGTGAAGCCGAAGGGCATGCTGGGATCAGTAGTCCTGGAACTCCCAATCCCCACCGTTGTTCCTACCAGGTGGTGAAAGAACCTCTTATCCATGTCTCTCCCTGATCGTATGTTTGGACTTTGCTTATTTTGACTTTCACATACAGTTTTATGACCAAGAGTTTTTGGGTTGCTGCTGTCTGTAGCCAGCACAGCCATCTCTTCAGATTCTTTCCTAATCACATGAGTCGGATGGTTACCTTCCTTTTCCGCCCCCTCCTTGCTCCAAAGTCCATCCTCACTCAAGGGCATGATGCAGGACAACTACTACTGTGGAACAGCAAGTAACAAGGACTGCCACCACCACCACCACCACCACCACCCCTTACCGGCATGCAGAGCACCCATGAGCAGACACATCAGCCAAACTGTTTCCACACACGTAGCGCATGTCGTGCAATAAACACCACTAGACTTGCGTCTCTAACAACCACGGCAATAGACCAGTAGGTGCAAGGCCTCCGTGTACATTAAGTTCCACTTAATGCCGCAATCACACCGCCATAGCTAGCAGGGAACCTCTCACCTGACAGTACCACAGGTTACACAAGCAACATTGGTCCTGCACTACATGGGCACACTTGACCCTGTACGGCAGTGAAACACATGACCCCACGGTCCAAGCAAGGCACACCTTCCAGACTGGCCATATGCACACACAACTATCAAGGCAGTAAACTTCCATACTGTCCGCCACATGAAGTATGCCCCCATGGGGTCTTAGCATCCTGTGACAACAGTACATAGATGTGAGGAGTCCGGAATGAAAGCCGGACACAAAGTTATGTTTTGGTTACCCTATTCTAAAGAGTAGTTTCCCTACCTAAAAACTAAAACTAAGGATCTGTTTTTGTCAGGATGTTGTAAATAAACAATCTATCCATATCCTCACACTAAAACTAAACAATAAAGTGATAAGGGAAATGTGTATAACCTGGTATCTGAAAAAGTGTTCTTAAACAAAGGTAGAAGACAGCAAACATAAATGTTCTCCAGAGATGGAAAAAGACCTTAACTCCAGAGGAGATCCCCTTCCTCTGGATTCTTCGCTGGTACATACCTATGGGTCTAACAGTTCATTTGCGTCTTTCTTGGCCCACAACAATCCTGTTAGACAAACACTGTTCAGCCTTAAAGGTTCCTTTTTAACAAAAGGTTACTGCTTACTTGCTTAACAAACACTGTGTCTGCTTGACACTCCTTGCATGGGTGTACTTTTCCTGGTGCACTCCCTTGCCAAGATTCTTGATGCACTTTCATTCACCCAGTATACTCTCCTGCAAGGACTTCTCTTGTATTTTACAACTGCCTGGTGTATGCTGACCAGGACTTCTCTGGTTTTATAGTTACTGTTTTATCTTCAAGTAGCATATACCTTTCTTGTTGGCTTGGTATATCTACTTGACAAACGGGTATATCTACTTGACAAACATTCACTTTGCTTCCATACTTTGCACAATGTTCAAAAACGTCTCTTCAAGTAGTATAAACCTTTCTTGTTGGCTTGTATGATGCATCATATGTGATCCTCCCAGAGACCCTGGCTTGGAACCCTTCTCATATGGCCAGGGAAAGGCGGACGCTTTCTGATCCCGATCCTGGGGGTGGTGCTCTGCGGGAGGATCACAGGAGCGGGGAATCGGGTCAGGAAAACTGGGATAACACCTTTTACTAATTTTCCTGGAGACCCTACAATCTTAATGGCCTATTGTAGAATTGAACCTTGTGAAGAAAGATTTAATCTGAACATCGGGGACTTCAGGTCCCACAATGCCCTAGGTACTGTGACGAGGAAGAGGGAATCAGAGGCACGAAACTGCAGTATGCAGTCTACTGGTTCTAAGGACTGTAAAGGCATCATGAAGTATGACACAGACAACAGACTTCTACTTTAAACAAAAGATGTTTATTTAACTGAAATGTCAGGATGGTTGAAGGCCTGACTTGCCCCATGCTAATATGGGTTTTTCCCACCGGAATGAAACTAAGGAAAGTCTGTGTCAAAGGGTCCAATTTAAAAGTCTGTCTGTGTACAAAACCTATCCTTGCTCTCACAACTATAATAAACCAATGTGTAGGGATGTCAAACTCAAAAGAAACAGTGTTTAACTTAAAGTTCTGAGCTTCTTCCAGCTCACAGCTTTCTCTCAGCTCTCCTTCCCCAAGCAGAAGAAAGTTCCATGAAAGAAAAGTCTCAAAAGTAACCTTTTTCAATTCAAGGCAATTTAGTTCATGGCCAGTCCTTGGTCCTTGGGGTTCCCTTCCCCAAGTTTAAAGTTGCAAAATCCAAAATACAATTGGTCTCAGCACTCTGTTCCCAAAACAAGTGTAGTTCAAAAGTGTTGCAGTGGTTTGGTTGAGCTCGTCTTGTGTTGTCTTTAGCTCTCACCAATTGGGATTCTCTGGTCTAGGCGCAGTTGTCGGACCACATGGACCACCCATCACAGGTCACGTAACCAGGATCCCGGGACTCTTGTTGGGCTGGTTTCGGGGTCTCCTTAGCTTTCACCATTTAGGGTCCTCTGGTCTAGGCTAAGTTGTCAGACCACACGGTCCCCCTGTTATGTAAAATTTCACGTACTGCTATTTTACCTCTATATTTGTGGACACCCCAACTTTTTGCTTATGTTTCAGCATCCTGTCCTCACTTAATGCCAGTGAAGCACAGCCTTCAGCTGCGCTCCACTGGGCTTTTGCTCATTGTTATGGGGAAACTGACTTGTCCTTCTGACAGTCAGTACTGGGAAACATTGTTTCTCTTAGTCTTACGACTTTGTTGCCACTTTTGGCAACTGTATTTTAGTGCGCAAAGTACATTACAGTACCGTGCACTGGGATCCTTGTGTTTTCGGGCCCTAGACATCCCTTAAGGATTTTTTGGTAACTGGACAATGTGCCTAGGAGTAGACGGGTGGCAGGAGAAGCCTTTTCATGTATTTTAATGAAATTTTACTGAGCCATACCACGCTTATTGCGTGTGGCTCATGACTGTGGCAAGTGTCCGTCATGGCCGTGCCACAAGGTCTTTTTTCTTCTCCTTTGGCCATTTTGTCCGTTGGCCTTACCTTGCTCTTTGTGACCTGGGGATGCCCGGTGCTTTTCGCGGGCTAATGCATGTCATATGGGTGGGTACCAAAAAGTGGGTTGCGACTGTCTGGTCCCAATCTACACTACTGATGCCAGAATGTCTGGTGTGCCTGTGTACGGGAGAGCCGCAGTAGTCCCTGATTGGACTACTGTTGGCCGGCATGAGTGGGCAGATCTCCTTATTGGCCAGCTGGGTGTGAACCCGCCCTGGACCTTAAGGATATGAGGAGGCGCTCTGAGTGCAGACCCGCAGATAACCCTTAGGTCCGAATCGACCTATAAATGGAGCCCAGTATCCTGAGAAGCGAAGCAGATCCAAGGACTGTCCGAAACCGCACCGACACGGTTTGGCACCCTGAGCCTGCTGTTGTCCCGGTAGAGCTCTGCTCTCTGAAGACCTGCAAAGTTGCTTCATCCCTTTTGAGCGGTGGGACTAATCACTCTCAATGCCTCCTTGTTGCCCTGCAAAGAAGCCTTCTCGGAAGTGTCCCTGGGCCCTCCAGTGGATTGACCAGCTTGTACCTTGACACCCGTGCTGGAGCGTTGCTACATCGAGTTTTGGCTTGAGCTTTGGGGGAACGCTAGTCCGCACTGCAAAAGCCTCTTCTTGCCCAATCTCGTCATCCCTCCTGCTTTGCGCCTTGCGAGAGAAGCTTGCATCAGTATGCAAGACTTTGGTGCTCCTGCGTCACTGTGCGACAGTGGCGGTCACTACTGGTGATTTTCCCGCCTTTCTTCAAGTGTTCTGGGACCAGCTGCCTCTGTGCTTTCTTTGTCCTCCATTCATGACGAGAGATACAGCTCCAGATGTAAATCGGACCCACATCTGCATCTACCTTTGCACTTTGAAGCGTAACCAAGGAAGGGGATTGTGTAGTCCAGATGACCTTCTTCAAACTGGCAAGTTTGAACCCGGATTGGGCTAAGGGTGGCGAGTAATCATACCACTTACCAGTGGCACCTAGTTCATCCATACCGTTTTTACGCACAAAGGATCCCTTGTGGTCCTTGCCTTGGCTTGGGTGGGTCTTGCTTTGTATAGTTGTCCGAATGTTGGGGACAGCTTTGTTCTCCGTAGCAGACCTGCCTCTGACTCTTGGAATTGAATTCCTCACACCTCAGTGTCCGCTTCTAACTTTTCCTTCCCATTGAAGTTTGTCCTTTGGGAGCATTATGCATCAACAAGCGTTTTTACGCACAGACATAACATTGAGCACAAGGCTTCGTAGGGCTGGTCTTCTTAAGCTGGGAATATCCATTTCGAAAGGATTGTGTCCTCCGACGTATTCCTTATCTTTGATAATTCATCTCCAGCTTGCTGGCCTCGGAAATTTTTTCTCTGTAGAGGGCGCTGCGCGTCGACGTCCGCCGAGTCGATGTCCCTCGACGGCCACCGTTTCAGCGCCGACGTCACCATGCCCATAAATAGCCACGCGTGGCGTCCGTTGCTCAGTTCCGTTTTTCCGCGCTTCGTGGGGCCCGGAATATCGTTGCTCAGTTCAGTCAGATAAAACCTCTTATATTTACTCGAAATACCAACTCGTTCTCGATGGCTTCTTCATCGGAACCGACGACTCCGCGGTCCGGCTTCAAAAAATGTCGAGACTGCGGTAAGAAAATGTCGATAACAGATCCGCACAGGATCTGCTTGTGGTGCTTGGGAGTCGAGCACCATTGTTCGGAGTGTGCGCACTTCCGCAAGGGGAAGCTCGAGAGAGGTAAGTCAGTCAAAACCTCCTCGAAAGTTTCTTCGGCCGAGTCGAGGCATTCGTCTCCTCGCCGTCGAAAACATTCCCATTCTAGGTCTCGAATTAGCTCCCACCATTCGTCGAGATCTAGACACTCAAAGAAGAGACGTCGAAGATCCCCTTCCTCGTCATCTTCTGTTTCCTCAGAAAGGGTCTCCTGCCCCACAAAACACAGCTCTCAGGCTGAGTGGGAGGAATTCAGGAAGAAAATGCTAAGTGTCTTCGAGAAAGCGGCCTCAACCCCCACAAAGACAGCTGAGGGTGATACCCCGGGTGAAAACCCCAAAAAATCGAAACGCGTGAGTCGCTGCACCTGCACCCGGTGAAAGAATCCACCCGAGAGAGCCACGGGCCATCAACGCATGGATCGGCGCCATCGATGCCGTTGTCGAAGGGTTCTTCGACGCATCGGTTGATCGAATCGACGCCATCGTCGACATCGACGCCGATGAAAGAGAAAACCACGGCTGCTTCACAGCCAACAGTGATACCAAGAGCTTCCGGCATGACGCCGAGACCGTCATCGACATCCTCGAGTAGGATCCCGATCCTCTGGAGTTCTTCGAGGCCTCTTCCAGTTTTCTCGATGCCTTTCTCAGCGCCTTCGAAGCCTGTCACATCGGCGTCAACGTCATCGACGTTTTCTTGCCCAATAATGACGAGTTTGGCTCCTTCTGCCTTAGAAATGGGTTTTACACCATTTCCGAGGTCAGTACCCCAGATTATCTTCAATCTATGAAGAAGGGGAGGATTCTGACCAGAAACCTTCGGGTTGCAGAGGACCACACTACCTGTTTCAGAGGATTTTACCTCTGAGGAAAGAAGGTTGAAAGACCTACAGGAATCATTACATGAGGCAAGTGGGCTGGACACTTCTCCAGAAGTGGAATTTGTCAAACCAGACCCAGGGGAACATGCCGAAACACCCTATAGAACCCTGATGGCAAGGATTATTGAATTTATGGGTTGGTCTGCGCCTTCACCTGTTTTTCAACAGGATGACCTGACAGACATACTAGACAAAGGTCCACAGAAGGATCCTGTGGTCCCCTTCCATGCAGCCTTGCAAAGGAAGATTTCATCTAATTGGGAAACTCCTGAGGTTATCCCTGCAGTCAATAAAAGATTGTCAGCCAAGTATAGGGTAGCTGCGGCTGACCCTGTATACTTACCAAAACACCCGACTCCAGAGAGCCTGGTGGTTCAAGCGGCAACTTCATCAAGCAGCAGATCTGCTTACCCTACTGTCCCACAGGATAGAGATGACAAAAGGTACGATTCTATGGCAAAAAAAGTCTTTTCTGCTTGTAGTATGGCATTGAAGTCCATCAACGCCACCTGTACGCTCGCCAGGTTCAGTCACACACTGTGGGAGGGCGCTTCATTAGCGGCTGACTGCATACCGGAAGGAGAGGAAAGGGAAGCCTTCTTTAACATCATCAAAGATGGCAAAGATGCCATGTGCGAGTCACTCCAAACTGGCATCGATTCCGCTGACAGTATCAGCATGGCCATGGTGGCAAGTACGACAATCCGCAGGCATGCGTGGTTGCGAAAGTCTGGCTTTGCTCCAGATGTACAGGCCAGACTTTTGAATATGCCTTTTGACGGCTCTTCTTTATTCGGTAAAAAGGCTGATGACAGTCTGGAAAAGTTGCAGACATCTAAAGCAGCGGCAAAATCTTTAGGATCTGCAATCCGCCAAACTCCTTTTCGCCCCTCAGGAACCTTTGGGAGAGGAAAGTCCTTTCGCTATTATTCTGCATTCGGGAGAGGCATAGGACAGCCGGCTCAAAGAGGCCAAAGGAGATCCACCCGAGGTGGTCGGGTCAAAAGTACTAATGCCGCAACAGCAGCAGGTGCCTCTTTACCCTCGGCATCTGAATCAGCTGCCCCCAAACCACTCTGAGGTCTTTCCACACAAAACACTTGTAGGGGGCAGGTTAACTCACCATCTGACGGAATGGCAGGCTATTACGTCAGATGCTTGGGCATTGGAGACAGTTGCCCAGGGTTACTGCCTACCCTTTCTACACATCCCTCAGAGTCATCCACCGGGGCACAGCTCTCTAAAAGTTCCAGATCCGCTCCTCTTGCAGAAAATTATAGACCTGCTAGAGAAAGGTGCCATAGAACCGGTATCTGTAGCAGACAGGAACAAGGGCTGGTACTCCCCCTACTTTCTCATACCAAAGAAGGACGGAGGACTGAGACCCATCCTGGACTTACGAGAATTGAACAAGTTCCTCAGGAAGGACAAGTTCAAGATGGTAACTCTCTCTCAGATCCTTCAGGCCCTCCGGCTCCAGGACTGGCTGGTATCGCTGGACCTTCAGGATGCTTAGTTCCATGTGCCAATCCATCTCAAACACAGGAAATACCTGAGGTTCGCAATTGGCGACTCTCATTATCAATTTCGAGTGCTGCCATTTGGGCTGACCTCTGCCCGAGGGTCTTCACCAAGCTAATGTCGGTAGTGGCTGCGAGTCTAAGGAGGGAAGGGATCCACGTCTACCCATACCTGGACGAGTGGCTGATCAGAGCTGTATCTTCGGAACAAGCTCAGATCCAGCTAGATTATGTCTGCCACTTCCTTCACAAACTGGGCTTCTCCCTCAATTTAAAGAAGTCACAGATGATACCATCACAGAGACTCCAGTTCATTGGAGCGGTCCTTGACACTTCCCTGGGAAAAGCCTCGCCACCAGAGGTGAGGGCTCAAAATATTCTGCAGATGGTCAACAAGTTTCAAAATGCCCAACGTCTCCCAGCTTTCGACTTTTTGAGGTTGCTAGGCCTCATGGCATCCTGCATCTTCCTTGTGCCAGAGGCTCGCCTGAGAATGAGATCTCTTCAGTGGGCACTGAGAACTCAGTGGTCGCAATTCTCAGGGAGAATGACAGATCTCATCCGGATTCCGGACAAGGTAGCCCACGACCTTCAGTGGTGGGCCTATCCAGAGAACATTCTGAAAGGAGAACTGTTTTGGCAACCATGGCCAGAGATAACAGTAGTCACAGACGCCTCACTCACGGGGTGGGGAGCCCATGCCAACGACTTGACCATCAGCGGTCGTTGGTCTCCATCGGAGTCGAGACTACACATCAACCTATTAGAGCTGAGAGCGATCAGACTAGCGCTAAAAGCTTTCCTGCCATCAGTACAGGGGAGAAATGTCCTGATAATGAAAGACAACACGGTGGCCATGCACTACCTCAACAAAAGAGGAGGCGTAGGGTCACTGCCACTGTGCAGAGAGGCAATGCAGCTCTGGTTTTGGGCAATTCAGGAAGGAATCTCTCTATCGGCAGTCCACCTAGCCGGAGAGAAGAACTTGACAGTGGACGCTCTGAGCAGGCAGAGCACAGTCTCCCACGAGTGGGAGCTTGCTCAGGAAGTCCTTCAAGAGATCTTTGCCCTTTGGGGAACCCCTCAGGTGGATCTGTTCGCCACCAGCACCAACAGGAAGTGCGATCTGTTCTGTTCAAGGGAATTTCCCCCCGAGAGGAGCTCTAGGGGACGCGTTCGTAGTGGACTGGGAGTTCCCACTCCTTTACATGTTTCCACCAGTCCCTGTTATTCCTCAAATGATAAGGAGGTTGAGAAGTTTCCGGAAAACCATGATCCTAATTGCCCTGGACTGGGCCAGGAGAAAGTGGTACCCGGACCTTCTAGATATGTCCATCTGTCTTCCAATCCGTCTTCCACTCAAAGAGAATCTTCTCTCACAGAAGGTAGATCGGGTTCTCCATCCAGACATCAGAACCCTCAACCTTCACGCTTGGCTTCTGAAAGGGTGAGGTACAAGGATTGGGACCTCCCCGATGACGTCATGGAGGTGTTGCTTTCGGCCAGAAGGCCAGCAACAAAGTCTTTATACCGCTGCGGTTGGAACAAATTTTGCAGCTGGTGTAGAGAAGGGAATATCAACCCTTTTTCATGTGGTACACCAACGGTATTATCGTTTCTACTCTACTTGGCAAACTCAGGCCTTCAAGTTGGCGCTGTAAAAGGCTATCTCGCAGCGCTTTCAATCTTCAAGCGCACTGCGGAGGAACCATCGTATTTCAAACTACCTCTAGTAATACAGTTTCTCAAGGGATTAACTAATGTTTATCCTCCAAGACCATTCCAAGTTCCCTTATGGGAACTTAAATTTAGTCTTAAATTACCTAATGGGTACTCCATTCGAACCACTCCACTCTTGTTCGCTGAGATTTCTCACTCTTAAAACTGTCCTATTGGTAGCACTAACATCTGCTAGGAGGGTGAGTGAATTACAAGCTCTCTCTTGTAAACCCCTCCCCCACCATACAATTTTCCATAAGGACAAGGTTGTACTACAGGTGAAGCCTAATTTCCTCCCAAAGGTGGTTTCTGAATTTCATATCACTCAGAAAATTACCTTACCTTCGTTCTACCCTCCTCCCCATCCGGGGAAAGAGGAAGAAAGGCTACATAGGCTGGACCCAAGGCGAGCTCTGAGCTTTTACATGAGCAGACTTGCTAGGATTAGGCAAGCATACCCAACTGTTTGTAGGATACTCAGGTCACAAGTTGGGACTACCCATAACAAAACAGACCATTTCCAGGTGGATTATTTTTTGCCATTCTGGAATGTTACAAACTGGCAGGGAAAGAGACACCCCAAAATCTTAGGGCTCATTCAACCAGGGGTATTGCAGCCTCTTCGGCCCTCCAAAGAGGGGTACCGGTCCGAGACTTATGTGCGGCTGCCACATGGTTGTCCGCACATACATTCACAACATTTTACAACCTGGATTCCTCCACTAGTCAAGAGACCAGATTTGGCAAAGCCGTATTACATTTGGTTCATTCCTAAAAGGGATACATGACATTATTACTCCCACCTCCAATTACATGCCACTGCTATGGGAGTCTATCAAAGATAAGGAATACGTCGGAGGACACAATCCCTTCGGAGAACAAGTTACTTCTTACCTTGTGACGTTCTTTCGATGGGATGTTCCTCCAATGTATTCCTTATCGCCCCTCCCATCCATCCCCGCAGTAATACTTCCCTTGTGGTTGCAGCTTACGCGCCTTCAAGGTCAATAACCAATTCAGGCATGACTTATCTTATGCTACAAAACGTAACTGAGCAACGGACGCCGCGCGTGGCTATTTAGGGGCATGGTGACGTCGGCGCCGATACAGTGGCTGTCGAGGGACATCGACTCGGCGGACGTCGACGCGCAGCGCCCTCTACAGAGAAAAAATTTCCGAGGCCAGCAAGCTGGAGACGAATTATCAAAGATAAGGAATACGTCGGAGGAACATCCCATCGAAAGAACGTTACAAGGTAAGAAGTAAATTGTTCTTGTGGAGTAAGCCATAGTGATAGTGTGTTTGCTTTCCCTCCTCACAGGTTTTGGCGGGAATGCACACTTCAACACATTGACCGAAAAGTGACTGTACATATATTTTGCACAGTGTGTGTTTAAGTAGTAGTATTGCTGTGTTCTTCATTATTCACTTGTTTGTTCTGGCCTAATAAATTGTATGTTTTTGATATACTACTCTCTAGGGGTAATTCTTGTCGTCCTACTGTGTGTGCTCATCCAAGACCTCAGATCACCCCCACTACTCCTGAGACTTAGCCTTGACTGCTCTCCAGACTATCTTGAATTGTCATGGCTAACTTTGCAGAAGTATTCCCTGTTTCACTAAACAAGGGTGGCCTCCTGAACATCTGTTGACCAGAGCAGAGCAGAGTTCAGAAATCCATTCTAAGACCACCCATCACTGGTCACGCAACCAGCGTCCCTAGACATTTCAGCCACATATACAAGTTCCTTGGCACTTGCTCCTGTGCACCAAGTCACCCTTACTTGATTCCTCTGTTAGTCTCCTGGCATTTAGGGTCCAATTGTAATATACTTTGTCTTTGCCTGGCTTGCCTCGTGGCCATGCCACAATGTATCACACACCCTTCTCCAAAATGTTGTCTTGCCACACTGCACTTCACTCATTAATGTTCATGTTTTCTTTGGTCTTGAATGTAATCAATTGGTCTTGAATGTAGTAAATTGTAAGGTTACAAGTAATTCGCTGTGCAACATAGATTTACTAAGATTTGAGCTTCAGTTCAGAGTTCAAAAACGCCCCTTGCTTAATCAGATTCAGGTTTTAAGGCACACTCGTGTTGTCTCAAGGTTAAAGTGGTTTAAAGTTCGCTATTCAATGTGCTTCTTTATCTCAATGGGACATTTCCCTATAATGCAATGTTCAAGAGTAAAAGTCTCATATAGGCCGGTATTCAGTAAATCTTCGTTTCCTTGCAATACGTTTTCGTATAGTTTGGTATTCAGCATACCTTGGTGGCTTGCAATGTTAAGGTTTTATGTAATTGGGTTTACAGTATACCTTGGTTTCTTGCAAGATTAAGTTTTCATATAGTTCGGCATTCAATATTATAGATGGGCACTTGCCTGCGGTCTTGTTTGGAGCTCCCGGGTGCCTGCGTATCCCTCTGACACAGCAGCGGTCTGCTCCTCTTGCCTGTGGTTTGTCTCAGATCTCACCGGTGTCCGTGTGTACCTCTGACACTCACCAGCGGCCTGCTCCTGCTCCCAATGGCTTTTTCTGCGGTCTCCGCTTCTGAGGATTGGAACACTGCCAATGCGAGCCCTGCTCACCTTGCTGCTTCCTTACAAACGCAGAAGCATCCTTTGAGCTCTGCATCTGCTGGCATCCTAGTTTAGGGCCCATTCCCACCACGGCGTCTCACGAACAGTGGGTCCCCTGCTGGTCTTTGCCATGCCAGTCTCCGTGATTCTCCTTCACGGCTCTTCTTGCCGGTTCTCCCCAATGGTTTTCGTTTGCCTTTCATTTTATGAACCTGCAGCCCTCTAACAGACTGAAGGTGTGTCAGCTTAATTAGATCTGCCTGACCATAGCTAAGCAGTCATGCCTGCCCCTCAGTGTTTGGGATGCAGCTTCCTCGTCTCAGTACCTAAGTGGTGAAGAGGGGTCAACTTCATTACTCTGTTGCCTCTTCTTCATGTCAGTACTGTCAGGTGTTGTGTGTGGAATAATGTGGGGCTTGTAGCATTCTGTAAAGGTTGGGGGAGGGTTAGGTTGGCTTTTACTAGGCAAGGGGCACACCATGTTTCACCTAGCTTATCTTTAGTCCTTTCCCTCCTCCTGGGCTTATAATCTCTTCTGTCAGTTCCTGGGTGAATGGGACATAGTGGACAATATCCCATAACTGCTTCTGGAATAGGGGTTTCTTCCTGAAGGGAAAATATGGGATACCGTGTCTCGCATGAGAGCATCTCTCTCCCAACCCCCAAGGACCCTCCACTAAGGAGAACCTCCATCGCTTCTCCACCCGAGGGGCAGAATCCAAAAGCGATGGCCTTTCCCTGGCCACCTGCATAGAGGATTCAAGGGAATACCCTCCGGTTTCTCACATGACCCTCACCTGAGTGGGACATTTGAATATATAAGGTCCCCCTCAGGTGCAGGCCATTAGAACAAGATCGAGTTGCAGAGACCACCAGTTGCAGTGGAAGTAGAAGGGAGTCGCTGAAGCTGCCGTTATCTGTGAAGCAGATGTCGGTCCGGAGAGGGTCTCCAAGGTTAATGACCTGAATTGCAGAGGTCGCTCAGTGGGAAGCGATGTTGTGGCAGGCTTTCCCCCTGGGGAGAGAAGCTCTCCTGGTTGCGTGCAATGTCCTGGTGGCTGGTGAGCACCAGTGTGCACTGGGAGCGAGAGAAGCTCCTTTCCCGATTGGCGCATGCTGCAGTAAAATCGAGCAGTCTGCTGTACAGACATAGGCAAGAAGCAGAATGAGCAGTGACAGTGAATCACATGGACACATGTGCAGAAGCCGGTGTGTTTACTATTGTCGTGTAATCTTGGCACTCTCCGTACGTGGCCGCTGACTACTGGCCGCTATTTTGAACAGCAAACTAATATAAAGAAGCTATATTGGCACAAATAAGAACTTTGTAAAGAGGCAAGAAGAGAAAGATTACAATCACTGTTATAAAAGCCAACACAATTGATCATTATAACCATCATTGCCAAAGTAAAGAAGGGGCAATACAGAAGAAAGCTAATCATAAAGAGGGGTCAATACTTCACAGAGCATATAATCCATGTTGGCTAAATAATAAGAGAACATTGTTGCAGGAAGATTGTAACTGTTGTGGCCAGAATAAGGAAGAGGCGATAGTCCAGCAAGACTTCTCAACGAGCATTGCCTAAGCCAAAGAGGGGCAAGTGTAATAAACATTGTCAGCGGTTAATTGATGTAAAAGTGGGAAAACAGAAGCGGCAGGAGAGAGATCCTCCTGGTATACAATATCCAGGAGGAGAGGAGCATAACCTGCATTTCCTGTGGCAAACACAACAGCAGTATAAACAGCACCAATGTGTATCACGTTTTCCCAAAAGAAGTTGTGAATTTCACTGTTGTTGAAAGTTAAAGACTTTTTCTAAACGTTTGAAGTAGCCCTCACCGCAGAGTGCTTATAGTAGTTTAGGAGCTTTTGTCATGGCAGGAGAGTATACCAGGATAGGGACCTTTTATTGGTAGTTCTGGCAGGTTAGTGACAGTAAGGAATTATGTAGGTACTACATTGTGGTTGAAGGATATGTGAAGAAGTAGTAGCAAGACCACTAAAGTGTTTCATGAATTGTGGAATCATGCTGACGAAACTTTACTGTTGATAAAGAATTTTGAAAGTGTTTTGTTTCTCAATAAATTGTGTTGAACTTTTTGCTATAAGTGGAGAGATAAAGACTTTTCATTGGTTGAACTGCTGGTTAAAGTCCAAGTGAAAGGCTTTTGGAGCAAGAAGAAATATATGATCGGAAATTGGCTAAAAAAATGCAACTTGCTTATTTGAACTTTTGAGTGCGAAATCTGCTTAGAATCTGAGGAAGGGGAGCTGACCCAGGTTACAATGATAGTTATTAGGTTTATGTTGTACTTAAATGTTATTTATGTTAAATTTGAATTGCCATATATTCCATTTATAAGTTTGATGCATGTATAAGTGTGAGGGACAGATTCCTTTTGTTTGTGTTTTCCTTTAGTTTATTTTGATAGGCAGGGAAAATCCTCATTAGTGTAGGGATAGTGAGGCGTTTATCAAACCCTTATGAGGGCTTTTTGTGAAAAAACTTTACCAAGTTGTCCGCCTCACATTTCTGACCCCTCACATTTGGTATATTTACTTGACAAACAATCACTTTGCTTTCTGTAATGTTACAATATTCAAAATCTTCTGCCTTCGTGATTCATAGGCAATCTTGCTGTACATTCATTTTCGGTAACTTTACAATGTCCTATTTCTCTTTGGCGTGGTCGCCGTAACGTCCTGGAATTCCTACACTGCTTTGGCAGACTCACCGGTTTCAGGTAGCATTTTCAGGGATGCTCGCGCATACGGGGTGTATTTCCGCGACCTGCTTCCCACTCTGGGTAGTTCTGATGTTTCTTCAGGCTTCCTTGCGACTTCTCTCATTCATGCTGGCTTCTCCGGTAAGGACCAGGCTGCTTCTCTTGGCTGCCGGATGCCCAGGCACCCTCTCGCAGTTCCTGGTTTCTCAACGGCCCGCCTCGCTTGCACTACATTTCTCGCCGTCTCTGCCATTGAGCTTCCTAACTCTGCCACGTCGGTTCATGCTCCCAGCCTTTGCACGCCGGTTCACACCTCCAGCCTCTGTCTGCCTTCATTGAAGTAATTACCGCTTCTCCCGAGCTCCTGCCCCTCTTCGTACGGTTCACATTTTTAAAGGTCCTGCATACAGGTATCTTGCTCCAACAACTAGCACGCTCAATACACTTGCAGCTTTGTGTCAATACCTTCATGTTCCTCGTCTCAGTACTGGCACGCTCAATACACTTGCAGCTTTGTGTCGATACCTTCATCCTCCTCGTCTCAGTACTGAGGTGTGTAAGAAACTCATGGTGGCAACAGTAAAGACAGACACAAGTGATCACAGTTCAAGGGTGTTTATCAAACTGTATGCAGGTTGGGAAAAAAGCCTAATTTAAACCTAAATCTGAGATGGGAGCAAGCGTCGACCATCAAATGAAAAATAAGGCAGTTCTAGTGGCGTTGTCAAATGAAAGGGCCCATACTAAGAAAACGTATTGCTAATCCTTACAACTGATATAAAAAGGGTGTAGGATAGTATTCAGGAAAAGAAAGAAGTTTTCACAAATAATATGTCAGGATGTGGTAGCCTCGGTGTCCCTTCCCCATGTTTTGAGCACAGTACACACTCAAGCTTCCCCTGCACGAGACGACAGTGCCGCTTCATCTATCGGGCTCGTTTCTCCTGAAAGTCTCTTGCATTTGAGGGCCCGATGTACTCGCGATAACAAAATAAAATTCCTTTAACAAATGACAGTTTGCATTCTTGATACTTAGGATGAGTATTCCTTACTCCTGGATCTCCCTCTTCTGGGCGCAGACCCCTGTCAATTTTCAACCTCCCTCCACCGGGTTCACTATGGCTTTTCTCCTTCACGATTCTCAATGTCTTTATAAACAGTTCCCATGGACATCCGTCTGCCGGGTTCACCTTTGTCTCTCAGGACTTTAGACTTTGCCCCAATTCATTTAGCCTCCCTCCTCTGGGTTCACTGTAGCCAACTTCATTCACATTTTCTTTCAATGTCTACGGGATTCACTTCCCTTGCTTTCTCACGATGTGGGATTCACTTCCCTTGCTTTCGATGCAGGATTCACTTCCCTTGCTTTTTCTACAGTTCTCAGGTCAAAGTCTTTCGATTTTAAGGGGATTTTGCTAGATCTCCTGTATGACCACTTTGACCTGTCTTGGCAGCTTTCCTACGGCCTTCTGGTATATGTAGTTGTATCAGTATGGGATAACCCAGGATTTTCTCGAGACAGCACTCATGTGGTGCCGGTCCCCTCTGCAGCTGGTCTTCCTTTAACAATTACACAGTCTTTAAGTTTCTGTCAATATGCCACTTTGCGACTTTCATTCCACACAGCCCGGTTCTTATTGGTTCTCCCCTCGACTCACTGGCTGTGATGAACCACTTGGCTTCCTTTGTATCTGAAGTCAAGGCCGGTACCACGGTAGCAGGAGTTTCCCTCGCTCTGGCTGATCAGCGTAGGCATGCCCCGTGTACCGTTGACATCTGCGGCAAGACTGTAAAGCTATTGTCCTCGTGCTTATGTTTTCGTCCCTGAAGATTTCCTGCGTTTGGGTGGAAAAGTGCAAGGTCGCTTCTCTCCTTGGCACCCCCCTCAATTCTCGCCACTTTTATCCTTCTCTTGAACTGCCGTGGTAGATTAGCTGTCTCGTGCGGTTTGCCTTGCTCGTACTGTGCTCTCTGGGAAGGGAAAGGGCCATCAGGTGTTTGTGTGATTCTGGTAAATTGCCTGACTTTGCCTGACCCCTGTATTGGGACTTGTGAGGTAAACGGCTCTGGTGTTAGTCCGTTCTCTTGCATGTTGTACAAAAGTGTTCATGTCGGAAAGGGGGGTGGCAGTGTTTTTGAATGTCCTACGTGGTAGGATGAGGAAAAGGTCTTGAAAGGAGAAGGATACCGCGTCTCACCCATCGGTGTCCCACTGCCTGAGGACCCCCGATCCAGGTGATCCTCCCTCACTGGTCCACCCCCAGGAACTGGATCCAATAGCGATGGCCGTTTCCTGGCCACCTGGATGACAGATCCCCGCGGACTAGCTAGGGAGACACCTTCAAGTTTCTCACAGGTGGTTATGGCACTTCAGTGCTCAAACTGATAATTTGTGAGTTTGAGTATTGAAGTTCTTTGATGATTTTTGATACATATCCCTTGGAGAGTCTTTCTCAAGGATGTCACAGAAAGATCAGCTCTACATGAAGGGAAATTAGAACTGACGAGGGTTCCTTAGGTTTCTTGGAGCCCTTAGACAAGGCGTTCTTAGTGCTGTAGTTTTCAGATTAAAAATGAGGTTGATTTATAGAGTGCTGGAAAAAGTGTATTTTTCTTTCCCTGAGGGGTGGAACAGACATATGTCAATAAACATTGAGGCTTTGGGCATTAGAGGGTCTTTCTCATGGGAAATGGGGGCTGGAGGTACAGCGTCATGTCCAATGAAGTCAGGATATCTCCCCGGTAGTTACCTCCTCCCATGTGATCCTCCCCCTTATGTCGCCGCCTACAGAGTCAGGATCGGGCAGCGGCTGCTGTTACCTGGCCACATGGGAGGTCAACGCCGGGAAAACGGTGATGACTCCATCGGAATAATCACATAGAACACTGCACGATAGAACATCCTACTATAGACCGTCAAGGTTGTGATGCACTCTTTCATGTCTCCTTACAGGCAGACAAGACACACAGGACCCCATGGAAGGTGCCGGTACCTCTGGCACACCTGCCCCAGCAAGTGGGAAAAGGTCGTAGGACATGATGCACCCAGGAAGGGCAGTGGCCACAAAACACTCTATCCAAGGGCACTGCATCAGCCACCTCTGTGGGCACTGGTGCCAACGACATGCAGGCACGAGCCCAGCCCACTGCACCCGCTGCCACTGAGCAACTGGAACCTGTCGCCATTGACTCAAGTCCTGCAGCTTCCCCTGCGAAGCATTTGTCCACAGCATCTTCCTCCCTGTGCAGCATATCACTCATGCGATCCTCCCCCTCCTCCTTGTCATCTCGCCGTGCCCTCTGTTTTGCCTACCCTGAGGACACAGATTCCCTTGGACATGATGACTGGGAGCAAGCAGGCTGGGCATCTAGCAATGAGGGGATTGCACCCCCATCTGCCTCCTGGACCAGTGCGGGAACCCACGTTGAATGCCATCTGGGAGCGCCTCAGCCTAATTGAGCGGCAGCAGGAGACCATGCATCTGATCACCCACGAGCAATTGGGGGACTCGCAGGCGATGCGGTTCAGGGTGCCTCCACGCGGGTGGCCACTTCGCTTGACTATGTGGCTGGCATGCAGCTGAATCCAGTGCCAGTATAACACCCTGGTCAGTCAGAGTGTGAAGGTTCTGGCATTGCCAATCTGAAGCTCACATGAGATTCCTGGTCAGGGATATCAATGTGACAATGCAGCACCTCTGGGGCAGTAATACTGCTAGTACTCTGTCGGCCACCCCTACCGAGTTATCAATGGCCAGCATGCCCCCAAGGCTCTCCCAGCACCCCACCAGTCATGCCCCGATGTCCACACAAAAAGGGGACAAGAGGAAGAGGTAGTGCACGCTTACATGGGACAGACAGGAGACCACAGGGGCGTAGGAAGGGTGAATGGTTTTGTGGATGAGGGGGTTAACCTATTAAATCACTGTTGAGTCCAGTCAATGTTTACAGTGTTTATTCAATGGTAGTGATGTATGTGCGTTCAGTAAATGATCAAAGTAGTGTGAGAGGTGGATATGTATGAAATCAAAAACAGTGGTCCATGGAGTTTTGGTGGACAATGCGTCCTTCTTTCACCTCCCAGCATATGTCCTGAGGTGCCCTGTTTTCACCTGCAATGTTTTTGTCACCAGAGCCAGGGGGAATAGTCCTCATCTAAAGGCATTTCCATGTTCCATTGTATGCACAGCATAGTGCAGATCATGACGATTGTTCCAACTTTCACAGGGCTGTACATGCGTGCACCACCTGTTGGGTGGATGCACAGGAATCTTGCCTATAGCAGTCCGAATGTGCGCTCAATGCATGTCCTGGTCCTCCTGTGTGCCTCATTATAAGCTATCTCTTGCAGTGTACCAGCGTTCCTCCCAGGTGTCATCAGCCAGGGTAACTGTGAATAGCTTGAGTCACCCACAACAAATAGTATGTACAGTGTTACACATGGCCGTTTTGTCTGTCGGTGACATCTGTATTGTCCTAATGTGCAGGTTGCCTAAATGTGCTCATATGGGCATTTGGATGACCCGCCGTGCATTAATTGGGTTGCAGGGGCATTGGCCTACAGAGTGGGCTTGCAGTCATTCACAGTGTCACCAGCATGATTCATCATGTGTTTGTCTATGTGCTGTCAGCATCCCTGAAGTTGACACTATGGTGACGGCGCTAGGCCATGTACTGCCCTATGACCATGCATTGGGTGGGAATGGCTTCTTGGATTGGACCGGGGCCTTGCTTGGTGTGAATAATTGTGTCTGCTTCCATGCATGCTAGGATGTCCTGTGGAGTTTCCCAGGTCACTGTGGACTGCGGAAAGTCAGTCATGGGCCATGGCCTGTGCATTGTATTATTGGCATTACATTATGAGACTTGTAGTTTGCTCACTATTGGTCTCATTACGGTCGCAATGTGTGTCTCTCTGCAATGTCATTGTCAGAGTGACTACTTACCCACAAGCCAGGTACGCTGTCCTCTGTATTTTCATGTAACCTGGTAGGGTGCTGTTCTTCAGTATCCTGGCTTGGTGTGGCATCTGGGAATCTGGGGCAGCAGTGGCTGATGGTGAAATCGGCATCACATGTCCATCATCTGGATGTTCATGGAATGGTACTGTTTCCTTTTCCGGTATTTTTTATTATTTTATTTTTATTTTTTGTATTTGTTAGTGCGCCCAAACCCGGATGTATTATGACATAGATTACAGGAATAAAGAAGTACATGCTTGTTACAAAGAACAGAGCATTATGACAGAGAGAGTCTCGTTTTAACAGAGAAAAAGTGCAGTCATAAATGTGTAGTTATGCATCGTAAGAAGCTTACAGCAGTCCTAAGGTCACAGTTTGTAGGGTTACATATATATACAGCAGGATACAGTTACAAACGTCCTAAGGTTGTGTGCCGGACTAACAGGAAAGGTTATAATTTATTAAACAGCCAAGTTTTTATAAGTTTCTTAAATTGGGTGTGGGAGGTCTCGTTACTGATGTTAGTTGGGAGAGTGTTCCATAGTCTGGGGGCTGCGACAGTAAAACGAGATTCTCCGGTTCTCGAGTTTTTGAAACGGAGGACAAGTAGGAGGTATGCCTGCTTCACTGCCTTGGGGAGGGGGGCGCTAATGCCACATGTGTGCAAGCCAGTGCAGCGAAGATATTGGGAAACTGGGCAATAGCGTAGAAATGTGCTTTAGCTGCCTGCAACTGCACCTGGGTGGTGGGCAGGGAGATGTGCTGATGGGCATGCCTCAAGAGCGCATCCAAGACTTTATCCAGCACCTTCAAGAATGTTGGCTGGGACATCCCATGCAGCGTCCCAACAAAGTGCAGGAAACCGCCGTGGCACAGAAGTGTAGGACAGACACCAGCTTTACAAAGGGGAGGGGCGGTGGCAGTACTGATGGTGCTCTGGAGATCACCCTCCATCTGGGTCAGCAGGTCTGTGATGGTGTGCCAGCCCAAGTAATAGTGTGACTAATTGGTTGTGCGTCAGTGTTCAAGGGGATGGGCAGACATGTGGTATGGGTGACCTCTGCAGCACACATCTCCTGCACCTTTGTGTTGCTTGTCGCCTTCCTTGCTGAGACTTGCTGTTGTAGCTCAATAAATAGTAGCAGGTTGTAGATCCCATAGCTCACGTCTGGCTGTGGCTGCTTTTTGCTTGGATGTGTGTTTGAGTCAGGTTATGTACTCTTCCCAAGTGGATTGGGTGCATCAGTGACTTGATTTCCATCTCATGTATGCATTTACCTCCTCCTCTTAGGTGGTTGTAACTGCACTGTGTTTTTGGCTGAATTACCACTGATTTGTGGTCCTTTTGCTGCCAGGAATTGTTTCCAATGTAATTTATTATGAAAAAAGGAAATCGAAAATACCCATCGTAATTATAGGAAGTGTGGGTAAGGGTATAAAAGGTGTAGGCGAGGGCGGTTGGGATAGGGATAAAGTAACAGGGAAGGGGTGGCTTAGAAAACATTTTCGAATGTTTTTTTCTATGTAATTTATTTGTAAAAAATTACCAAAAAAATACTTGGTGGCAAAAGGACATAGGACTGATTTTCGGCAGTATTTCAGCTGCATTTCCACTTGGAATACGGTGGAAATACCATTTTTGTTTCTGGCTGTAATTCCGCTGGCGGAATTAACCCCAGTGTTAATTCCGCCAGATCTCGGTGGTAATTCTGCCTGCGGAATTAGCACCAATTTTTAGGAAAGCATGACAGAATGGTGGAAGTCGCAGTAATTCTGTTACTGCTACTTTATTCACTTACCGCCGAACTCGAAATGAGGCTCTTGGTCTTTATTAAGACTCTGCTTAACAACAGTAAGTCAGCCTTTGATTAGACTTTATTTTCCAGTATGCATTAGTTTAATTATCGTACTTCACTCTTTGGGGCAAGATTCTCAATTAGTAACCGGCACGCGCAGCGCAACAGGAATACAGCGTGGTGATTGGCTCATTTGAGAGCCATACCACACGGTATTCCCTTTTACGCCGTGCGTGCCGGCTACTCTGTTCCCGGCGAGGGGTGTGGCAGCCCCTCAGCTAATGAGGAGGCTCGAAGCGGGGCCATCCCCGCTCCGAGCCTCCCCATGTCTGGAGGCTTCCCTCGTCCCCCGCCGGGGACTCAGGTAAGACATTTTTTTGTTTTGTTTCCCCTGTCTTCCTCCCTCCTCCTACCCTACCCCACTTACCTTCTATCCCGCAGTCTCTGGCGGGGGACGATGGAAACCTCCAGCCATGTGGAGACTCGGAGCGGGGCCATCCCCGCTCCAATCCTCGACACGGCTGGAGGCTTCCGTCGTCCCCCGCCGGAGACAGCGGTACTTTTTTTTTTGTTTTTTTTTTCTTCCTTCCCCACCCCACTTACCTTCTTTTTTCTTCTTTTCTCAGGAGTGGACGCGCTGGGAACAGTGTGTTCCCAGCGCGCCCACTCCCGATGGCCGCCATGGAAAGGGAAAACGGACTATGATTTCCCTTTCACGGCGGGCATTTTTTTTAAAATGTTTTTTTTTCTTTTCCAAAACGTGTTTCGGATTAGAAAAAAAGCCATTAGTACCCCGGTCTAACGGGCCGTGGTACTAATGGCAATAAGCCCCTCGACTGCGGTCCAATACCGCCCGTGGTAATGCCTCGGGGCTTCGTTAAGGCCCTCGCTACGCTCGGCCCTGTAACTACGGCCCTGGGGGCATTACCTGGGCCGGTATTGGCCCGCAGTCTCGTGGCTTATTGCCACAATAATTGTTTGGCGCAAGTGAGGTGGTGCGCTCCCGACACTAATGTATGCAATGGGTCTGGACAGCACATCCTTGCCCCACTGTCCAGCACCTCCTGAAATGTGAAGGTCACCTTTGAGTATAAGTCACCTTTGAGAATAAAATGACCTTCGCATTTCTAAAAATAGCGCAATGGAACTGCAGTCCATACACTTGTAGCTCACAGGTCCCGCTCTTTCCAACCAACACAATAATCAAGGTATGTATTTTGTTTGGTCTTTGCGGGTGCCAACCCTGACCATGCTCACTTTATAGCACCTACAGACCAAAGGGTTATAAGGAAAGGATATCTGGTTTTTAAAAGCCCTGGAAATATTCAGATCAGTTAAGTGCAAGGAAAGGGAACTAAGAGAAAGTATATTGGCATTATAAATTGGTAAGAGTAGAACTGGGGATGTGCAATGAATGAGGCAAGGAATAAGTACAAACGAAGCAAATGAAATCTCATGGGGTGGGTTGCTTTGAGTCAAGCATCTGGCGGTCCTTATCCTATGAGCCCAGGCCAAAACACGTGTCTGAAGAGTAAGGCTTTCCATCTCTTACTGAAGTGCATGTGGTTCTCCACACCTTTGGAAGGACCTGATAGTTCGTTCCAGAAGGTAGCTGTATCCACATTTCAATTTGCCATCTCATTTTGGTTTCCTTAATGCGGCGACCACTGTCTACTTTAATCCAGATGATCTCTGCTACTAAAAGGGGAGGTACTTTTTAACCTTCTGTCTGGGGTTGACTGGTCCCTTGTGCCAAAAGGATTTGTGAGTGTTGCATTACTTTGAAACTAATAGGTGTCCTGTCAGCGAGCCAATGTAAGGAGAGAAGACTGGACATGTTATCCCAATTCTTAAGTTCTAGGATTAACCTAGATGCCTTATTTTGAATTGTTTGAAGCTGTTGGGTGTGATTTTTACGGATGCACAACAGGGTGCTATCCCAGTAGTCGAAGCACGAGAGAACCACGCTAGATGTTACCTACATTCTTTGCACCCTATTCGGAAAAGGGAGGATTCATGCAGTACAAAATGAAACTTCCTCCAAAGTTCCTGGGTGTGTGGTTCAAATAAGATTGTTTAAACATTGTCTAGATTTTTTGCAGATGAAACAAGGGTGGGAGTCCAGGCAAAGGGAAGAGAAAAGGGAATGGTATTGCGAAGGTAGATGATTTGTGCATCATCTGTATAGGTTTGAACGGTAGCGGCGTGTGGCATGATGAGATCTTCACGTTGTTTTAGATATGCATTAAAAAGCCACAGTTGGAGGATATAGCTTTGTGGTACTCCATAGTTCGATTTGAAAGGCAAGGGTGTGAACTGACACGGTGAGCCAGGAAGGAGGGAGTCAGCTCACAAGCAGAACCTGATAGGCCAAAGGAAGTCCAAAAGTGGTCAGGGAATGAGGCATGATTGACAATATCAAAGTCTGCAGAAAGATCCTGGAGGATGAGTATGGTTGGGAGATCGACCCAATGGTTTGTTCTCTAATTTAGATCAATGGTAATTCAGTCCCGCTGACTGAGCTGAAGCATGACTGATATTGTATGAGGTTTTTTTACTTAATGCAAAGCAGTTCATCAGTTGTCAACTTTTTCTATTAACCCCTTAAGTGCCAAGGACGAGGTATCTCGTCCTTGGGATTACCTCCCTGTTGCCAAGGACGGGATAGCTCGTCCTTGGCACTTAAGGGGTTAATGAAGGAGAAAATGTTAGAAGGAAATTGAATGGTGAAATGCTGAAATCACCAAAAAAGTCCTTGGCACTGGGGGGGAAAACCCTGTGCTAATCAAGGGCACATTGGCAATTGGACTGTAGTGTGTTGGAATGTTGTCAACATCATTGGATTTCTTCAGCACTTATATCAAAACTGGGCAATAGCAAGTTTTCCTGTCTCAGGTTTCTGCCAGATAAAGGATTTGAACCCACAACCCTAACGCGAAGAGTTCATGGTATGAACAACTGAGCCCTCCACTCTTTCTTCTTTTTTCACACAATAGATGTTAAATGTTAATATTTTTACGTTATGATGAATTGTGTTATCTCCATATGAACTGAACAATAATTACATGAATACATAAATAATTCACGAGTGAAATGAATCACTCCTGTTCTGAATACCCAGTATCTAGTTCCTTTTTCATTCACTCTTCTGTTTGAATTACTGGCAATAAGCTAAATTAATAATTTATGCCGCTTTCTTGGACCTACATTTGGCATTTGATTCCATACCAAGAACACGACTATGGGAAAAACTGTTGGCGTGGAATTGTCCAGTGGAGATCCTCGAGCCAATAAAACTATTATATTCCGATACAACAATAGCTGTGAGACTTTCAAAGAATGGCACGACTACACCCATGATAAAAACAATGAAAGGACTAAAGCAGGGTTGTCCTCTCGCAGCCACCTTATATAATTTATACACAGAAGATTGCGAAGAACATCTTAATGACCAGGTTCTGAACCCTCCAAAACTGAACTCTGTCCCAATTCCAGCGTTATTCTACGCCGATGACATAATCATATTAGACAAAACCATCTCGGGTCTACAACGGAGCTTACATCTTATGGGAACCTACATGAAATCCAACAACCTAAGGATCAATACGGCAAAGACTAAAATCATGCCATTAGTAAAACTTCCATTCAAGAAACATCCAGCGCTAAAATTCTCTATTGATAACATTTGTCTAGAAGAAGTATCGACCTTCAAATATCTCGGCATTATACTAAATCAATCTAAAATAGAAAAACAGTGGTTCAATAACCTGGAAATGAAAACCCAGACACTAGCCAGACAAGGCTGTGTCCTACACAGGACATATGTCAAATTTTCCTTTAAACTGTCATAACATTCTACAGACAGAAAGTAATCCCGGTAATTACATATGGCAGCGACGCAATGATCCACTCACAATCCAACAATTGGCCGAAACTACAAGCTATATTCTGGAGAAAGATCTTAAGGCTCCCAGATTCTTATCCGATGGCTAGAATTCGCTATGAGGTGGCAACCCAATCCCCATCTTCGATAGTGACATGGAAACAGCTCGACCTACTAAGAAAACTTCTGACAAACGATGAAACACCAGCAACAGCAATTTTGAAAAATAATCCAACTGCTCTTCATAATACATTTTTAAGGAAATGGAAAGATCATTTGCACCAACAATTAAAGGATGAAGAAATATCACTTGAAACCCTCATGAACAGACCACAACATGCAAAATGCAAATTAGCAAATAACGACTGGATCCGAACATGTCATGCCAAAACCCTATATTTAAGAAATCTGCAAAGTCAATTGGACATTCGAGCACTAAACGAAATTCCGAAGTACATTGAACAGTTTCCTGATAACAATATCCATACAGTGTACATTGCAATTCGTTTAAATAACCTACCTACAAGAGACAAACTGGCAAAGATACGACAAATCCCGAAAAGTGACAACTATTGTCGTTTCTGTAAAGATAGAGAAGTACCAGAAACAATTTATCATCTAGTAATGATCTGCCCAGAATTAACGACCAAGAGACAGAATTTTGGTAACTTTTTCAAAATATCGAGTCAACAGATGGACACGGATATGCGTTGGTCTTTATTATTGAACGGACGCGAAAACAAACTAATTTTCACGATAGCTCAATACTTACAACATATCTTGGGATTGCAGCCTGGAGTTCAACAGAAAGCCAAGTGAAGATACTGACGACTGGCCTAATTGATGCCGAAAGTGTTAACAAGAAATCTTCTTATTGTCTCTACGTTCCTTTTATTTATTTATTTTTTCATTTTTTTTTATCTACTCTCTCTAGCTCTCAATTGAACTGTTATATTTTATAATTTTGTGTATCACGGAGTTTTTAAAAATGAAATGAAAAGTTTGTAACAATCTAAATCATTTTAATAAAAAAAATAATACGTCCACTAGGAACAACCCATGTTGTTACAACTGAGCTTCCCAGGCAATGAAGTCACAAAGAGGGTGGGAGAGCGATCATTCCACTGTCAATCCTCCACAGGACGAGGATGAAGATTGGGCATCTTCATCCTCGTCCCAGTACTTAAAAAAAAAAAAAAGAATTTAAAAAAAAACATTTCTCTTCTCTTACTTATGCTCACCACATTGGAATTGACCATTGAAGCCCACAAATACTCTTTGATAAGCCTGAGTTCAGCCATTTCATATACCTTTGTACCACAGGAGAAGGTCATAGAAAATCTAAATTCTTTCTGGAATTGACTGTTACAAAAGTGCAAAAATGCAAGGCATAAGTATTCAGCCTCCAGCAAATTTTCTGCCGACTCCAGGTCAACCAGCAGTTGTCTGGGCAGAATGGAAGGAATTCTGGTTGAATTACATCCAAGCAGTAGATCAGGAAGAACTCACAGCCCGGAAGAAGAAACTGCTTCTGTTACATGCCCTTGGATTAGAAGGTCAAAGAAAGTTTAGAGAACTTCCAGAGTTGACGAGGAATGAGGCTGGAGACGCTGATGAACATGTCAGGGCTATAAGACAATTAGACAACTACTATGCTCCGGAAACTAATGTGGCTATAAATAGATATACATTTTACACAAGAGTGCAAAAAGAAAATGACAATTGAAGAATGTGTTTCGGCATTGAGAGTCCTGTCACGAACTTGTCAATTTGGTAATGGCATTACTCTTGATGAATTGATACGAGACCAAATAATTATTCACTCAAGAGACAATATAGTTCAAGACAGGTTATGGATGGTTGGCAATCCATCACTACCTGAGACTATAGCCATTGCTGAACGAGTGGGGCATAGTCATTTGTGCTCCAAGGAGATGAAGGACAAAAAAGAAGAGGCTATACAGAGTATGCAACGACAAACTACCAAGATTGCACAACAAAAAGAGGAACAGAGTCAAGTTAATGCACTGCGACAAAGGTGAGGCCGCTCCGAGTAAGGGCAGCAAAGCGAAAAGTCTTGAATATAGAGGAAATTCAAGTAGGGGAAGAAATTGGTCGAAGAGTGAACCTCGAACACAATATGATGAGAGATTTCAAAATGCCCAGCCAAGAGAAGGAAACGGGTGTTATAATTGTGGCAGAATTGGACACTATGCAAATGCAAAACAATGTCCAGCACTAGGACAGAAATGTGGAAACTGTGGCATTAAAGGTCATTTTGCAGTTGTATGTAGAAAGAAGAAGAGAGTCTCAGTCATCCTGGATGAAGAAGAGGAATCAGAAGAAGAAAGGGTGTTTTTCATACATGAACCCCCAGAAGGAGAATTTAAATGCCCGAGTTGCGAGGTGGTTCTAGATAATTGGAAACTTAGACTGAAGGTGGATGGTTGTTCACCATGGACAATTATGACTAAGACAACATGGCAGAGTTTAATAACACATGGTCTCAAAAGTGAATTGAATTCACCAGACATAAGAAATCCTGGTGGATTTGAAGGGTCTAGAATCAAAATGATTGGATGGTTTTCTGGTATCATTCAATTTAAGGGCAGACGTGCTCAGGTCAAAGTCTATGTGGCAGAAAAAGGTGTGAACGTTATAGGATGGCGAGACCAAGCTGGCTTGAAGATCAGATTGGATCCATGTACTGATGAGAAAGTCCTGCTGGTTAATAGTAGTCAACGAGGAAGAAAGGATGTGTTAGTAGAAACTAATGAATTTAAGTCGGGTTTGGGTTTATTGAAGGATTTTGCGCACAGGATTCGACTCAAGAAGGGAGCTGTACCTGTTAGACACAAGAAGTCGAGGCCAGTTCCATTTGCCATTGCTGACAAAGTCGAGCAAGAATTGACATTGTTGGAGTCTGAAGGTGTTATAGAAAAAATTGAATCTTCTGAGTGGGTGAGCCCCATCGTCGTGGCACTGAAGAAAAATGGCAAACTCAGGATTTGTGTGGATTTGAGGGATGTCAACAAGAACGTCGTAACTGATACTTTTCCTCTTCCCATTATATCTGAGATGTTGAATTGTATTGGAAATGCTGATGTGTTTTCTACATTGGATCTGTCAAAAGCTTATCACCAGATTTCACTTACTGAGGATTGTACAGACATTACAGCTTTTATTACTCCACATGGTCTGTATAGATATAAACGTATGCCATTTGGATTAGCATCTGTGGCAGCAGTATTTCAAAGGGTCATGATGTGTGTGTTCTGAAGGGTCTAAATGGGACATTTGTATATCAAGATGATATCATTTTGTTTGGGAAAGGAGTGGAACGACATGATAAAAGGCTGAAAGAAGTGTTGAAAAGATGAGAGGATGTTGGGTTGAAAATTGAGCAGAGCAAGTGTAAATTTGGAGTAAATGAAGTAGAATATTTAGGGCATACTATAAATGGAAAAGGGTACAAACCCAAAAGAGATGCCATGGAAGCAATTAAGGAAGCACCTAATCCAAAAAACAAGGATGAATTGAGATCATTTTTGGGACTACGTGAGTATTACAACAGGTTTGTTAGGAATTTTGCGAGTGTTACACATCCTTTAAGAAAACTGTTGAAAAAAGATGCAAAGTTTGTATGGAGTGATGACTGTGATGAGGCGGTAAGTTGCATAAAAACAGAAATTTGTAACTCTTTGGAATTAGGAGGATTTGAGTTTGGTAGAATGACTAAGATCACAGTGGATGCCAGTGGTAGTGGATTAGGGGTAGTTTTATCACAAGTAGATGAAAATGTTAATGAAAAGGTAATCAGTCATGCCTCAAGAGCCATTTCAGACACAGAGAGTAGATATTCGGTGATTGAAAAAGAGTTATTGGCTTGTTCTTGGGTGGTGAACTATTACAGGAAATATTTATGGGGAACCAAATTTGTGATTCAGACGGACCATAAACCTTTGATTGAAGTTCTCACGGTGAAAGGAATGTGCAAAGCCTCGCCGAGATTGGCAAGACTTAGTCTTAAACTACAAGATTATAATTTTGTAGTGAAATATGTTCCTGGAAAAAGGAATGTTGTAGCTGATTTCCTATCGAGATTGCCTTTGAGAAATAGGCAGGCGACTGGGGAGGTAGATGATGAAATGGTAGCTGTTGTATTTGAAGTTACGTCCAAAGATGCTTGGATCGAGGAGTTGGGCAAAGACGATGAACTACAACAAATCTGTGAATACACAAAATCTGGATGGCTTGAAAAGAAGGCAGTTAGCGAAGCATGTTTGAGATTCTGGGAGGTAAGGGATGAATTATCAATAGAAGACGGATTTTTAGTGAGAGGGGACAAATTGATTCTCCCACATAAATTACGTGGTGAACTTATTGAAAAAGCACACCAGGGTCATCCTGGCATTACGAGCACAAAGAGCAATGTGAGGTTGAATTACTGGTGGCCAGGCATGGATCTAATGATAGAGAGAGTGATTAGGAATTGCTGGCCATGTCAGAACAGTGATAAAAGTTGCAGAGTTGTCAAACAAAAACCTATCAATATTTGTAAGGGTGATGCACCATGGGAAATGGTAGGTATTGACATAGTTGGGCCATGTGTAAAGTTGATTGGCGAGAAGACATTTTTAATTGTTTTAGTGGATTACTATTCAGGATGGCTTGAAGTCAAAGCAGTGAGTAGAATTGATAGTCATGAGATTATGAAATTCATAATGCAAATTTGCAGGAGGGAAGGATTTCCCAAAATAATAATGAGTGACAATGGAGTTCAATTCAAGTGTAGAGAGATGAGAGAGTTTGCCAAAAGATCAGGGATTGAGTGGAGGTTTTCGGCTTTATATCATCCTCAAACAAATGGATTAGTGGAGAGATATAACCGCGTGAAAGTAGAAGCTGTGGAGTTGGCTTTGAGTAACTTGTCAGTGGACGAGATTCTCAAGGAGAGGGTGTGGAGTAGTAGGATGTCTGTTAAAGGGGAATGAATGTTTCTCCTTTCGAATTAGTGAGGGGAAGAGCTCCCAACACTTTGCTCAATCCTGAATGGGTTAATTGTAGGAGAGCTGTAAATGATGGAAAAAAAAGTTTGGTTGAATGTCAGTACAAGCATGGAGTATCTCCGGAAGAGCACAAGTTGAAAATCCTGCCAGGAGATTACGTGCGAATCAAGATTGGACGAAATGTGAGGAAGGGTGACTCTAAGTACAGCAGGCCGGTCAAGGTTATACAAGTGTTCAGGAGAGCTGTTAGAGTTGCTGGCGGAGCAGTATGGAATCTGGATAGGGTCAGTAACTGGAGGTGGGAAGGTAAACAAGAGAGAATTAGACAAATTGGCAAAGAAGGAAGAGTGACTGATTTGTTTGGAGATGAGTATATTCAATATGGTGTGGAGAATGTCAATAGAGTTTTAGTCAGACATGATGCGCAAATAGACATACAGCAAAGAAATGATGCTCCTAGACAAAACGTTGTACACAGTTCAAAATAAAGAAGAGCACCATATTGGTCCAGATATTATGTCATGACAAGTTAACTTTAGGTGTCAATTTAGGTATGGTTCTGTTTCAAGTTGTTTGATCTCACATAATTGGGTTTCTTTTATTCAGAGTATCCATACGTTTGCAATTTTAAAATTGTTAAATGTATGTTGTACATGTTTTAAAGGGGGGGGTGATGTAGTATTCAGTGTTGGAACTTTGGCTCCCCGCCTGTGTCCGCCTCAGAATGTGGATGTTGAAAGTGCTGGGTGTTCGATACGGTTGGAAGGATGAGAGAGAGCTGAATGGAGGCGGTTGTAGTGCGGGGCGCCGGTTGAATATAATGAAATAAACGTTACTCAAATACATCCACTCGCCTCCGTGGATACTTCAAATTCACTTTGACTAATCCTCTTGGCTGCCACTCTTCTTTAACTCTGAAGAGCTGGGACCGCTGGTACTTACCTCCCAGTTGCCACTCTGTTTCAGAGGGACCCTGCTTCAGCCCCCCCTGACATCCCCCCACCCCCTGCCCGATTTCTCTGATACCTGTTGTCCATGTCCCCAAGTTGTTTCTCCACTCGGGCTCAAACCTGAGGCAACTTTTCAGCTTGGGTTGTGGCTTGTCCTGGTGCTCTGGTTCTTATGGTGTCACTCCTCCACATATTGTTCCTTCTACAGCTGCCGACTGTTTCCACCTCCATCTCCCATCCTCCATCTGCCAACTTGGTGCTGATGATGTTGTCCCTGACCACTAATACACGTTGCCTTCATTGCTGCAGCCGCATGACCATTCCAATACCTCTTGCGTTGTCCTCCGATTCTCAGCCAACCATTGGTTAAATCAATGCTGGCCGATTATAGAGGGATGTGTTTTCAGTGAAAGATTGGTGAATCCCCTGGATTTTATGACCACCCCACGCCTGTTGGCTTTGCTCTCTTTTCTCAAAGGCTATAGAAAAGGGGACGTCCAAGGGGACTCCATACTCTATGAAACTTTGACTATTGCGAGCAAGCCTCTCGTTGTGAGCCAAGCCATCTCCACTATTTTTACTTTTACGAAACCGGTACCTTATGTTCCACTGTGTTTATTCAGTAAAGAAAACTATAACTAAGTTGCTTAATACCATAGCAATAAATGGCACAGTGGTTTACTAAAACCTAGTGCATCTATCTGGGATAACCATCTTGTTTGTTTCATCACTTGCAGATTTTGCTAAATTCAGCAGCTTTATCTCTGTTCTAAGCTGACCCTTTACAGGCCGGCTAGAACTCTTCCTCACAAATCTTGCTGAAAATCCCAAATATCTCAGAGCCCGAGCAAGGGGTCGTGCTTTCTCGGTCCTGGCCCCTACTTTTGTGGAATTCTCTTCCAGTTTATCTCCAAGGTACTGTAGATCTCCAATTTCGTAAACTTTTGAAACCTCGTGTCTGGTTTGTTTTCAGCGGCCCTGCTACTTGCTTGCTCGTCTAGCGCCTAGATGCCTTTTGGCCTCAGCTTGTGCTCTGTACAATTGTATACCACACCATGCCATACTATACCATTGGTGCAGCTGTACAAGTCGAAGTAGCAGCTTTGTATAAGAAAATTATCAGAAACCGTTTCAACAGGGTGGGCGCAGCCCGTTTCCGAGCTGCTGGCAATGCTAATGCCTAATATCCTGTCATAGAGGGCGCATTTCTTCTTTGAATTATTTGGCAGACTGGGAGTACTGTGCACAACATGTTGCTCACCTGCAAAAATGCAATTCAATAATATTCTGTTTACATAACAGATTTCTAAATGCTCCATTCTAAAAATAAACTACGTATTTTTTGAGGAATTTGAACTGTGACCGTAGACTGAAGCAGAGCCTTTGCCCACGATGAAAGATGTTTTGTAAGATCCGTTCATCCCCATTTCTGCCTGCACCCAGAATTCATTGTATTGAAGACTAACGTACAACTGGAAGGGATTATGTTTCACCCCACTGGAAAGATAACGCGTTTAGGCCAGTCAGCAGCACGGCAGTGATGCCACCAGGGCAGCTAGATATGCTTGCCGGGATCACCGTCGTCTTTCTTTTCAGTTCTGTGCTTTTTCTAATGTGCTCATTGGCAAGACTTCTGCTGACAAAGGGGCCTCGGCGGAAACCTTCAAACTGCAGCTTCAGTTATTCCGGCGAGAATAGGCGCCGCGGATTAGAGCACAAAGGGCCCCGAGGCACATGATTATTTGAAAGGCAAGTCTGTTTGTCCGTGTGACTCTGGGCAGACTGTAGCGCTGAACATTCTCACAATGGCCCAGAACACACAGGAGAAACACGAAGGACGTTTTACGACAGTGCTACAGCATCAGCGAACATCTGTGCGGTTGGCTAATAAGCACATGACTTCTAACAAAAAGGTTATGTTCTGTTCATACATGGCCTCTAGGTTCTAAACGGTGTCGCACGTGTTTCTCTCTAACATGTTGTTTGACGAATTGCTGGGAACAGGAGTACCCTACCTTCCTGTCCTTGTGTGTGCCATAGCCGCAACAGCCCAAAATAGGCCCATTGACCCGCTTTGAGTACCAACTCATTGACCACTCCGGCTGGTCTCTACTTCGATTTGGGCCCACATGCCTCCTGCCCCCTGTAATAACGTCACATGGACTCATTGTGGGTGGGAAAGGCGGCAGCTGCTTTATTAGGCACGAGGTAACCTACAGGTGTTATGTTTACGGCAGTGCAGCATCAGGGTTCTTCTCTGAGCCGGCACCCTCACACATTTGTAACTTTCCCTAGATGCTCTCCTTCTTTGACCAGCAGGTTATTAAAACGTACACATTTACATGTTGCCCTGGTGCTTTGACCTCTTTCACGGTTCCTCATTTCCCAGTTCTCATGTCCACTCATGCAATTTTCCATTGCTTAGGTGTCTTGCACTCTTACACCTCTTACTCTATCCCCAGGTGCCTTGACCGCTTACTCATTTCCCAGGTCTCCTGACCTCTTACACAATTCCTTGTTGCCCAGGTGCTTTGAGCTCTTACTCATTTCCCCAGTCTCTGGAACTCCTTTGTCCTTTCCAGTTATCTAGGTGCCTTGAGTGCCTTGATCTCTTACCCAGTGCCCATTTCCCCAGGTTTCTTGTCATCCTACCCAGTTGCTCCTTCCCGGACGTTTTGCTGGTGTCCTGCCATTGCCCCCTTAATGTTTCCACGGTGGCTTTTAATCTTCCCATTTGCTTGCTCACCCCGTGGAGTTGCCTTCTGCCCCATCGTTCCCCCAGACCTTTGTCCTCTTCTATGCTTTCCTTGCATTCCCAGGTCTCTGGACCTCTCACCTGATCCTTGGGTTCATTTGTTTCTTGACCTCTTCCCGCCTCTCTGGGTTTCCTCTACTCTTCCCCTGCTCTAACCCACGTCCCAGTCTACTTTGTTTGTGACCTCTAATGTCCTCTACCACCTCCCCCAGCTGACATACCCTTTTGCCGGACTTTTGGACCCCTGCCCCTTCCCCAACCTAACTTGTTTTCCCACACACTTATACCATTATGCTTGCTAGCCCCTTCCGCCTCCTACCCTAGTCCCGCCACTTTACTTTTTTCTTAACTTTACTTCACTTTATTTGCTTTACTTTTTCGTAACTTTTTTTTAACCCTTCTCCCACCACCCACGACTTGTCCCATGGCACCTTGGAGGTTATGCTCCCGCCTCCGTTAATTTCAGTGACTGCACAGTCCCTTGTGGTTTCTGACAGCCCTTCAGCCTCGTTGCACCATGTACCTCCACTGCGACGGTTCCGCTGTAAAATGAAGCAGATAATTCACACAATGATCATTCGAAAAGTTCTCCATGGTGAGGGCGGATGGGCATCCGTGGTCCTCCACAAGACACCCATGGCAATGGCAGTGATGACGAAGGGGTCAGAGCTGACCCTGACGGATGCACAAGTTTAACCTGGGCCACGGCCCGGCTGGTGAAACAAAGAAATTGCGGAAGCCCGTGAAAACGGGGCCCAAATATGCAGGAGGGCAGCGTTATCCTCCCTCACATCCAACAAAGAGTGATCTTTCGGACAAGGGGTGAGCACCACTATCATGTTGATGCAACAGCTGCAGTCGCAGGGCGGTATGCAAGCGACCAGTTGGACTTTAAAAACTATGAAGTGAACATGATCAAGAGGGGTTTTCGCTCCTCCCATGGTCAGCCTCCCCCTGAGGCACAGCAGTGAGGGGGCTTTATGAAAGGAATAGAGGTTGGCGTCCTCCATCATGAATGGCGCTCCTCCAGCACAGGATCTCCTGCAAGGGCAGGCAGATAGAGGACACTTTCGGTTGGGGGAGCTTTGACCTAATAAATAAATATGGAGATAGTTGAAAAAAGGGGAAGTATGGAAATTGTGATTTAGTCGGCTGGTCGGCGCGTACGAATAACCATGTAGCCAAAGTGTGTTTTGCAGTGTTGACAATCGTGAAGTAGAATTGAATTGAGTCTGATTGATGTGTATACGTAATAAACCTGCAGCCTTTTAAGCCACAAAGAATGAGCAGACTCTGAACATTTGTATTACGCTATAAGTGTGTTGCAGGTATTGTAATCATGCAAGCTTATGGGGATTATGGAATAAAAAGTAGCCAAGTGCCTAGGTTATGATGCTAGAAACGAATGTTCATTGAGGGCACTGGGTACTCCAAAACTTTTTCTTGAGAGCAGCAATGTTTAGTTGGTCTTTGTAACATTTTCCTCACATTATATACGAAGCATCCTGAAATGTGGGATGATATCCTGTTTATGTACTTGAGTATATTAAGGGAGAATAGGATTACCAATGTCCTGGCATACTTCATATGTGTACCAATTGACAAGAGGGGTGACAAGAAAACCCCACAAAACAACCGTCCCATAACAACCGCCCCAAAACATTGATGGATGTATCTAGTAAGATCTTAGCATCAATTATCTTACAACATCTGACTGAATGGGCAAAATGGGCTGGAAGAATTAAGTCAACGAACAAGATTTAGGTCTGGAATGGGAACAACTTTAAATGGCTTTATATTGACTCTATCACACTCTAGAGCAGTGGTATTCAAACATTTTCATACCAAACCTCTCTCACCTCCCCAGCCCCCCCGTCATGAGTAAAAATATTGTTTCTGGCTCTTTAAAATATAAGCAAGTTGTCTACTGCTTATATTTTCTATCAAAAGTAGTCACCTTAAACCTTTTTTATATTATAAATGTTCATCTTGATCCCTTTTTAAAGAATCCCCCCGCCCACCTCGAACATCCTTCGGACTCCAGCCTCACCCTGCAAGGGGGTCAGCCTCCCCCTGTTTGAAGGCCACTGCCCTAGAGCCATGAAGAAGGAGGCAACTACAGTATATTTAGCATGCCTGGATCTTAGTGCAACATTTGACAAAGTTATAAAACCAACCTTTTGGCAAAAGTAAACGGGTTGGGGCTTGCCGTTGAGTCTCCTAAGAGACACCACTGTAGGGCTGGGATAAGGTTGTGTATTTGCCCTAATATTTATCTTTTGGACATGGGGGATACCTTGAGAATACCCGATATTTCCTGGTAAAATTGGGCACCAAAGCAAAGCATCTTCGAAGCACTGCTTTGCCTCTTTGTCGCGGCTGAGCGGTGCTTGTGCTGGCCCTTCGCTTCTAATTGTCAGTTGTTTTTTCCTTTGTAACTGCTTTATAATTAATGAGGCGCAGCGTTTATGTTCTGTGTACAGATATGCCTCCCACGGGGCCAGGCAACCTTCAAGTAAAAAGCAAAAGTTCTCTGATAGTCAGTCGTGCTCTACACCTATAGTTCGTAGAAGCAGAGCTACGTATATCGACTAGATCCAGCTTTAAACAAATTCAGACATTCGCCTTTTTTTGCTGTGAGAAGACAGCAAATTCTTCCGTCGCTCGGAGTCATAATCGAGTGTCTACAATTTAGCCCCGCCCGCTGTGTCCTCCCGGATTAGCGAATGGCCCCCTTCTGGAACCGGGAATGGTTACTGAATTGCCTATGAACTTGAAAGGCTTTGTTACTGAAAATCATTCCATTGCGGTTGTAAGTAATTGCAATTAATTATTTTAATGAAAAAGCTAATGGGAACAGTGCGAATACTGCTTTGCATCAGTCGCCCGCAATGATGTATAACGTCTCCCTGTCTGATAGCATGGTTTTACAAGGTGAGTTGCATGTGCCTGTGCTGGATAATTTTAATGAAAATCTTCAAGATGCTTCTTCTGATTTGGCTGTGATTGACCTCTAGTCTAATGCATTTTGCTTTTCGGAACACGATGGGTCTCAGAAATTGTCCTACTCCCCGGACTTGTTTGCGGACTTAAGCCAGGCTGAGTTTGTGTATCTTTTATCGCCACAACCCCTCGCAAACGTAATACTTCTGCCTTGCCAGTTACATCTGAGCCCTCAAATTAATAGAAATCACGCTGAATGCTTTGAATATGGCTCTTAACGCCTTAGCGAAACATTTTGAATCCCTTGATGCCAAAATGAATCAACACGCCGTACAAATAACATTGATATTGGCTTGGCAAAGGGACTTCGACTAATCACATGGCCGAAAGGCGTGATCCATTTGTATTGACTCGAGGTCTCTCATCCTTGTTGGTTTTATGCACAGATCGACTTTGCCTGAGAGTGATAACTTGAAGCCGATTTTACCCCGGGAGCCCCCTGATAACAGGCTGAATATGCTCCTCCTGTTCCTCATATAGATCAACTTATTATTGTTGATAAAGTGGAAATAGGCACAACAGAGGTTCCGTTGGCACCAAACAATTCTATCTCCCCAGCGAAACGTGCATATATAATTTTCTCCAATACAGACTGTAATCCATCCAAGGCTAAACCTGGCTTGAGATCAAAAGTCATACCACTGGAGAAAAAAATCCAAGAATCTAAAAAAAAAAAAAGTGTTCCTACATCAGCTACAAAACATTCTTTTAAATCACTAAACATAACCAAGAAAGGCTCTGTATTATTCTCCAATGCAGTGACCAAAAAATATACTATATTAGATCAAGCTTGAAAGAATAAAGACTGACATTTCTACATCGTGTATTCCGTCATACGCTGCCCTTGATGATCTAGTAATGTTAGGGTTACATTTCGGCTAATGAACATCAAAACACCCTAAATGTCACAACATCACAATCTAATACAGAACATATTAATATGAAGTGTATATCGCCAAATACGGCTGAGGAATATGAAGCCCTTGATCTTTGACAAGAAATTCAGAAAGCAGTGGACGCATTTATGGCTGACCAAAAACCTCATACAATTTTCAGTGTTCCATTGCTAGACAAGAGTAATGAGCAGAAGTCACTCTCCTTACTTCATAAGAAGATGGGTACTGCTGCTGCACGCCCCACTGTGCAGTTAACTGCACAGGACATGTCACAAACGGTATGTCCAAATGCATCACTCATTTGTCCCTCCATCTCAGGACTGCAGAATATAGATGTCCATAATAATAAAATCTCAAACTAATAATCGTTTCAATCCTATAAAAGAAATTCAGTCAGCCCATTCATCTACCAGAGGAATCTCACTATTACCCTCTAATAGTGAGAGGCAAGCACAGACTACTGCTTCAGACCTCAACCACCTTTTGCAGTCATTAATGAAAAGCAATTCAGAGACAAATGTTATTCTGCCCCCTAAGCCAGCAGAAAAACCGAACACTAACGAGAGCAGCAAAGCGCAGCCAGGTATAGCACATAATTCCTTTTCTCTTATCTTGGGATGTAGACCCGCACCTCATCCCCAATACGATCTGAATCGACAGAGTATCATCGATATATTTTCAGACATTCCTTCCTTAGAGGACATTGGATCTGTTGACATTGAACAAGTCGAGTTCATGGACCAAAAGGTCCTGAGCATAGTTAGGCTATGGATAAAATCGTGGGTGGTACTTAACACTTTTTGGCTGGCTAAGGTACACAATTGTTTGATTTAGGATTCATTCTTGTGGTGGGACCTCCCCCTCCAGCCCCCTGAATGAGACTACGTCAACTAGATCGGTACAAACTAGCTCTACTAACACTACTGTAGCTTACAAATCTTCCACTAATCAATTGGGGCAAAGTAAAATCCAATGTGTCTGCAAATGTGGTAGTAACAGGGGGTAACTAGATTCCAATTTAGATTTGAGAACCATATCCTTGGTCTGTTGAAACACGTGGGGATTTGGACACCTTATAAACAATCAGAGGAATGTCTTCAAAATTTGACGTGACCATCTTGCAAGAAACGTGGCTCAGTACAGTCCTAATATGGGAATATCACGATATCCATATAATACCTGCTAATAAGGGCTCTAGAGGTCGTTCAACATCTGGTCTAATGTCCACTACTAAAATCAGTCGAACATTAGCTCTAAACCTTGGGCTGCTCCGAATGCATTTATGCAGTTAACCATCTTACAAATTGGAAATAGATTTTACGCTTTGAATATTTATTGGAACCTGTTGGGGATTTCTGATGTGCTTTTTAAAAATAATCTCAATGAACTAATGGATCTTTATCTTCTGGCCCCAAATATCTCTCATATCATTGTTGCAGACGATCTAAATTTACATTGTTTTGAACATGGTCTGGTACAACATAAGGCAAGGCTTTTACAGTGGAATCATTTCATCAAGTCAAGTCACGCCACTTGTTTATGTTAAATGGTGCCTTTTTGGATGACTTACCACCACAAAGTACCTGGCATAGGGGTATCGCCAAAGACATAATGGATTACATTTATGTGGATCCAGTGCTGTTCTCTCGGATAACACAAATTCGTATAATTCCAACTGATCATAGTGACCACTAAATGTTATCAGTTAAGTGGCTAGCTAACGACTGTCATCTGATAACTCACCACAATCAAGCACAAGGCACAATGACAATTAATAGTAGACATAATCGAGTCTTTTGGTCTGAGAGATGTTTGATACAGTTTAGTGATGTTCTGATATCAGAATTTCATAAATCCATCATAGATTTTTCAAGTTATGATGTTGCCTACTACGATTTCTTACAGTTGGATCGTACCGACAAGCCTCATAATTCCCAAAAATGCAAAACATTGCATGTTTTCAATCCTGACATCAAAGCGAGGAAAACCCTATTCTGTCTTCAGAAACGTGAGGCAATGAAATTATCTCCCACTAAAAGAGCCCCAATTTTAACTTCGATCGAAACGCCCTATAAAAATTGGATTAGAGCTCAAAAAGCTAGATTATTCCAAAGAGATGAGGAACAGATGTTGAGTTTAATACAAAATAAAAATATGGCCCAAATATGGTCTGCGTTAACTTAGGCTACGTCAGGTCCACAGGTGTTGATGCAATCTAATGGAGTCAGTGAAAGTGATAGGAAAGCACATTTTAGCCAGTTGTATGCGGAACCCCCAGGCATGCAAAAACCAGAGGGTCCACAGAAGCTGTCCACATTTCATCTTAGCTTTGACAGAGACGACATTCTGTTTTACAACAAAGTCATTCAATCCAGAGCCCCATGGGCCTGACAGGCTGTCTAATCGTATATTGAAACAACATGCTGAAATCTGGGCCACTATTTTGTTTAATATATTTTCCCACATTAACACTACACAGCGCATACCTCAGTCCTGGAAACACTCCATCCTTTTTCCAACCTACAAAAAGGGCGACCAACAAAACCCAGCTTGTTACAGGCCAATAGCCCTATTGGATGCTCCCGGTAAAATCTTTAGTCGCATTATGCTGAAGGAATTGAACCACTGGACACTAATTGCGAATAAAAGGGATCCCTTCCAATTGGGTTTTGTAGCGGGGCTCGGCACCTCACTGAACATCATTATGTTGAACATGTTAAAATATCAATGTGCTGCGTGGAAGCAACCGCTTTATATGGCCTTTGTGGACTTCTGCGTATCCTTTGACTCAATCGATCATCAATTATTGTAAGAAAAATTGGGCAATTATGAATGTCCTGCCTCACTAGTAACCCTGATTAATCTCCTTCATACAGACACCACTATGCAGATACTTCTCACGTTTGAAGGCCTACTCTCTGCACTCTTTCTAACGAAACAGGTTCTCAAGCAAGGATACATATTGGCCTCCACCCTTTTCAATTTATTCATCTTGGACATAGAGGAAAAACTTTTGGAAGCCATAGCAGATGCACCCAAACTGGGCTCCCTAAGGATAGCGTGGCTACTATATGCAGACAACATCGTTCGTTTATCTCAGACTCCACGAGGTCTGCAAAATCGTTTGGATAAGCTGGATGAAAATGCCCACTCTAATAATTTTGTTATAAACATCTAAAAAAAATAAATTGTGATCTGTGGGAAAAATATTGGAAGGAAATAAAGTAAGTTTCACTGGTCTCTTCAGAATGCAATACTCATGGTGGTTGATCAGTATAAGTATCTGGGAACTCCCTTTATTGGTTCAACTAGTGACAGAATATACCTGCTAAGTCTGGAGGTCAAAGTAATAAGTCTTACCTCCCAGGCCAAAATTCTGGTACATAAATAAGGTAAATTTACTTATAGCCATATCCTGATGTTTTTCCAACAAAAGGTTGTACTTTCTACAATCTGATTTATGGATCAGAAACAAAGTTACCCAGAGAGAGAAAGTGTTGGGATATTCTAGAGTCTTGTTTCTGGAAATCAGTACTTAAACTACCTAAGTGCATATCAATTGCTATAATACGCTTCAAACTGGGATCTCTTTCATTGTATACCCCGGTCATTTGGAAAATGTGTTGTCTCCTGAGACTCCTGATGTCTTTGGGGCACTAACTCAAATAACATCCTGAGCACAGTAGCCCATTATATATTAACCTCCTCAGAGGTGTTTCCTCGGACTTGGCTAAATTTCTTGGTCATAAGAAAATTTGCCATATGGCTGATTACCTGACTAGATGCCCCTCGCCTCACCTTCTGAGCCAATATTTAAGATTTAGATTACATCTGTGGCCTTGGACTCTACTTCATACCAAGGAGGACTATTTGCAAAAGCTGCCCTTCATTCTGTCCATAATTAAAATTTCTAGTACTCCCACCTCCAAAATTACTACTGCTATGGGAGTCTATCATAATATGAGGAATGCATGGGAGGACACAATCCTTTCGAAGAACAAGATATTTAACACTGCAACATTCTTTCGATTGGATGTTCCTCCCATGTATTCCTCAACGACCCTCCCATCCTACCCCTCCGTACAGTTTACGCCAGTTGCACTCTAACTTTCCTTAGAGCCTAAAGACTTAAAGCCTGATCAACTGATGCGACCATGGACACCGTAAAAAACAGAACTGAGGTAACGGCCGCTGCTCGAGCCCTTTATACAGCGGATGACATCGACGCCCGACGGCAGTCCTCGAGGGACATCGACTCTGCGGTCTCAAACACAGCGCCCCCTGGTGAAATTTTTTTGCCGAAGCAGCTGAAGCTGGAATACGATTATCATAAGATGAGGAATACGTGGGAGGAACATCCAATCGAAAGAACGTTACAGTTGGTAAGTAACTTATTATTCTATTCCCATAACTACCAGGAAACTGCAATGAGGAAGATGAACAGAGTCATGCAGATCGACCAAGGCAAGGAGCACAGGCTGCTCTCTAGTTGTTGCGTGCGCCTACCTGTAATCGAGCGATTTAAACAAATTGGGCAACTGACTGGGGCGCGCTGCTGGAGGAAGAAAGCTACATCTCTCTGTGCGATCGGAGAGACCGTGAGGCCGGAGAGAGAGCCGTGGAGCCGACCGGCTCGGGAACCAGAAAAAAAGGGACGCTGACTGCGAAAAGAAACACGCTGCAGGAATGCCAGACGCAATAGAGCGCTCCTGGGCATTTGCAGGTGTTTGGAGGCAGCCTTTTCCTTACCGGAGTCTGAAAACTCGATGCAGAAGGGCCCAGCAGGGACCGCGAGAGGCAGAGAAGCTAAGAAATGGATGCTGCAAACCAGAGGGAAATGCCGAACAACAGTTACCGGCTTGCAGTGCGAGAACTAGTGAGTCTACCCGAGGGAAGCAGGGACTTCGAGGTGTATTGGCAGCCATGCCAAAACCGCATCGATATTAATGAAGCACATCAGAGAGAAAAAGCGAGAGAGTATTATTTTTAGAAGGAAGAACGTAAAAGAAACCTGCATTTGCTCTTCAACATCGGAAGGGGGGCAGGAGCCCATCCCGCATCTCATCTGCATTTCAGGAGAAGTACCACCCTAGCTGCCAGAGGACCCCAGCCAAGATTCTCTATTCGGTAGCTATGGATGAGCAATGAAGGCCTAGCTTCTCAGGAGGTGATGCGAGCTGGTTCTTAAGTACAGTGTAGTCCCCAAGCACCCACAAAGGAATGTCTGCACACTGTATTAGTGAAAACAGTCTTTATATAATTAAGTTATATACACAATCACAATAACTCACTTTGTGCTCAGTTAATCTACAATGGCAAATATATGCAGTTCTAAGTGGCACCACAATTTTCCAGCATGGGGTCTGGCAAGGATTCACATGCTCATGAATATTCCCCGTCGTCAGGCTGGGAATCCTCGGTAAAGAAAAAAATCAGTTTCAGTTTTGTTTCTGAACTCTCTTTCTACTAGTAACCAATCACTGGTCTCTGGGTCATACTGCCCCCAGCCAATGACTGTCCTCTACCTAAGCCCCTCCTCTGGCAGCCATCTTCATATTTTTACCGCATGTTCAAGTGTTGGGAGTCCTCGTGCTGTAGCTCTAGAGCTTTTACTGCGTTTTGCATTTTTTGGAAGAGTTTACTCTTATTTTTTCAGTCAATCGAGCCTCAAGCTCCACTGATTCTACTTCCGATCAACGGGGACCCGTTTTCGGAATTTTCAACGCCCCTCAAGGGCATCTTTTTGTCGAGTTTCCACTTCTCGGAGGATTCCAGAAGATCTTTGAGGCCTACCCCTCGTGGACATGGCCCAGGACAAAGGAAGCATGATGCCTGTTGGATCCAAGCTGTTCAGGAGCTGCCCTAGATGTGGACTACAGAACGTCTTTAAGGAGGATGAGCACTCTTGGTGCCTCTACTGCCTTCACAATGACAAATCGCACGTGGAGAAAGACTGTGCGTTTTGTAAGAACATGTCCGAACGGACAATGAAGGATCGTCGTACTCGACTCACCAACAGGGGAAGAGCCCAGCAGCAGGTGAGAAGAGGAAGAAGTGCGAGCGGTCTTCTAAGACCTTTGAGGGCGCTCCGGCGACGGGGGGCCCAACAAAAGGCTAAGCACCGCGAGTCCGTGGGCACCGGGAGCGCTGATCGGTCGGGCTCCTCGGCTGCCAGGCAGGGCGCATTATCACAGACGCCATCAAACACGAGCCAACGCTCTGGCTCGATGAAGAGGAAGTCGGAGACCCCGGCTAAGCTTCATGAGAAGCCCCGGTCGATCCTGACGGAGACAGCCAAGGGGGAGCGAGGCGGTGACCCTCTCCCCAAGGTGAAGGCCTCAGGAATGCCCAAGGTCGTGAAGGCCCTGATTCACCCGGCTAAGGCCTCGATTGAAGGAGTCGTGGTGGCCCTGGTGAAACCTACAGAGGCTTCCCCAGTGGAGACGGCTCCAGAGGCTAGAGTTTCCCTGCCACCCCAGAGGGAATCTTCTTTTTAGCCTATCGTGAAGACTCCCGTGAAACCCCAGCAGGAGAAAGAGGGGGGGGGCATGGTAGACATAACGGACACAGATACCACCTCTGAGGTTGAGTGGGCTAGCGTTCAAAGGATCCTGGACAGGAAGTCCGAAGAATCCAGGGCCCACAGGAAGGATCCCGACGAGGCCGGCGAAGAGAGCAACGGAGGAGCCGATGAGGAAGATAGGGCCGCGGAGGGCCCCACGCCCCAGCCTTTGGCCCCGTTGCAGCCGGTACCCATACCAGGGGACAATTCAGGAGCTGTCTTGATGGCTATACAGGCCCTGTGTACGGAGATAAGGACAAGAATGCCCATACCCCCCACTGACGACCCAACAGAGCCTGGACCATCAGGGAGCACACCTAACAAACGGAGATGACTCCACCCCCCCCCTTTCAGCCTTCACACCCATCCCCTCCTCCGAAGGATGAGATGGAGACAGTAACAACGGGGACGGATGACGACGGTGGTGACGACGGGATGGACCTCCCATCCCCACCTCCCCGGGCTGACCCCCCCACCACCAACAAAATTGGCTCCTTCCACGCCATTATCGCCAGGGCATCCAAGCTCTTCCAGCTCTGCCCTGAAGAACCCAACGACGGGAGGCCAAGAGGAAGACTGTCCTCTCAGTCCCGTTACTGGACGACATCTGGGACGAGGGGCTGGCACTCCTGAAGAACCTGGCCCCGGCTCCCGCTAAGAGCCCGGTACGAGAAGAAGTACCGGGTCCGGGACTCTGCCCCTATGTGCCTCAGAGCACAGCCGTCCCCGGATTCGGTGATCTCCCCGGCGACCAAGAACAAATCGGCAGGAGTGACGGCCTCAACTTCTACATCCCCCCTGGACGGCGAAGGGAAGAAGCTGGACGCCATGGGGGGGGTAAGGGCATCTCGCCGACGATTAAAGCGGCCAACGTCCTCGCGATCGTGGCACGCTACGACAGGGAGCGGTGGTTCAAGATTGCTCCACTCCTGGACTTCCTCCCGGATGAAAACAGGACTGAAACCCTGGAAATCCTACAGGAAGGCGAGGTGGCTTCAGACCACGCTATAACGATGGCCACGGACATAGCCGACACCGGGTTTTGCCAGATGGGCAACAGCGTTTGCTTCGCCGGCGCGGTTGGCTCAGGGCCACCGATTTCCGCCAGGACATGCAGACCAGGGTTCTGGACATGCCTTTCAACGGGAACAACCTGTTTGGCAAGACAGTGGACGAGTCACTGCAGGCCATCAAGGCGGACACCAAGACGGCTCGGGCCTTGGGTGTTGGTCAACAATGACGGCTGTCCTTGCGGAACTCCGGAGGCAAGCAAGGTGCCTCCAAAGGATTCGGTGTCGGTTCCTCATCGTACCACCAAGCAGGCCCACTCCTTGTCGCAGGAGGCCTACAGAGGATGAGGCAAGACCGGAGGATCCCGTCGTCGCCAAGGCCGCGACGAAACAGGATTGAACCGGCCATGACATCGGACCCCCACCTGAGCACCCCGGTGGGAGGCCGGCTGACGAAATTCATCAACGTGTGGGAGTCCATCTCCACCGATTGTTGGGTGCTGGATGCCCTGGCCCGCGGGCACGCTCTGGAATTAAAAAAGAGGTGTCCACGTATACCACCTGTGGCCAGGAAGGAAAACCACGTTCAACTGCTGCTGGAGGTACGAGCGATGCTAAGAAAGGGAGCCATCAAACTCGTCCCAAAGAGGCTACAGGGCGCCGGAGTGTACTCGCGATACTTCCTTGTCCAGAAGAAGACAGGTGGTTGGCGACCTACCCTGGACCTTTGTCGTCTAAACAAGTACATCAAGTCCCAGAAATTCTGGATGGTCACCCTCCAGCATGTGCTGGGACAGCTGGAGGAAGCCGACTTCCTATCGTCGCTGGACTTGAAGGATGCCTACTTCCACATCCCCATTCTAAAAGGACATTGAAAATTCCTGCGATTTGTGGTCCAAGGGCGACACTATCAGTTCAAGGCCCTTCCCTTCGGATTGAAGTCGGCGCCCAGGGTGTTCACCAAGTGCCTAGCACCAGTGGCGGCGCGGCTGTGCCTGCAGGGGATCCGCATCTACCCCTACCTGGACGATTGGCTCATCCAAGCAAAGTCAAGGGAACTTGCCGTCGATCACACAGCGAAGACTGTCCAACTGCTCACGGATCTGGGATTCTCGATCAACTTCACGAAATCCCACTTGGTGCTGTCGCAAGACGCCCTGTTCCTGGGAGCCAGACTCGACACAGTGGCACGATTGGCTTCGCCTGTCGGAGGAAAGGACGAAGGCGATCCTGGGCAAAGTACAACGGCTGTTGACCATGGACGTGGCCAGGGTGAGATCCATGAAGTCCCTACTCGGAATGATGTCCTCGTGCATCTACCTCGTGTACCTATGCAGTCTATGCATGCAACCACTGCAGGAGTTCCTCGACGCCCATTGGATGCAGGCAGCGGGCAGCTTCGAAGACAGGATCTCACTCAACGAGACTTTCTGCCAAGCGATGCGCATGGGTGCCTCTCGGCGGATCTAGCGGCGGGCATGGACTTCCAGACCCCGGCACATCAGGAGACGGTGATGACGGACGCCTCCGTGGAGGGGTGGGGGCGCACACCGGGAGATCTCCATGCAAGAGGCCTTTGGCTCCCGGAGGAGAGGTCACTAAACATCTATGTCCTGGAACTCTGAGCAGTGTTCTGGGCCCTTAGGTCGTTCCTTCCATCCCTCAAGGTCAAAGTGGTAAGGGTCTTCACCGACGACACCACCACAATGTTCTACATCCGGAAGCAGGAGGGCACCAGATCCCCAGCCCTATCCAAGGAAGCGCAGGATCTGTGGCACTGGGCTGTCGCCCAAGGGATGTTCCTGGTACCCTTCCATCTGGCAGGAATAAAGAACACCATTGTCGACTCACTCAGCAGGGAGCTGCGTTTGTGCCATGAGTGGGAACTGCAGCAGGATCAAGTGGATCTCCTGTCCGACGATGGGGCAATCCCCAGATCAACCTATTCGCGACGGCGACGAACGGCAAGTGCCGGAGGTTCGCCAGCAGGTTTCTCCAGCCTTTTCATTCCCCTGGGACGGACTATTCCTGTATGCGTTCCCCCCGTTACTGCTGCGACTCATCAGTCAACTCAGACGGTCCCGGTGCAGGATGATCCTCGTTGCACCGGCGTGGCCGAGACAAATATGGTAGCCGAACCTTCTGGAATTATCAGCGTCCCCTCCAGCCAGGCTTCTGACGGACGCAGATCTGCTCACCAGGGAAGGAGGCGCGATTCTGCACCATGACCCAGGGTCGCTGAACTTGCAGGCCTGGTTCCTGCAGCACTAGAGTTCGGAGAGTACGATATACCGGCGGACTGCAAGGAGGTGCTTGCAAAGGCCAGGGCGTCCTCGACTCTCAAGTGCTATGGACACAAATGGAAGAGGTTCTCTGTCTTGTGCCGTGGACAGAATATTAACCCTCTGCGGATTACGGCCCCTTAAGTGCTGCCGTACTTACTATCACTGGCCAAGGCGGGGCTGGCGCATGCCTCCAACAAGATCCATCTGGCGGCTATCTCCCGCTACACCAGAACTCAGGGGCGGTTGTCCCTATGGTCTCATCGCCTGGTGAAGGAGTTCATGGAAGGACTGTTCCGATCGTTCCTGCCGGTGAAGGCTCTGGCCCCGGCGTGGGAGCTCAACGTGGTGCTGACCAGGCTCATGGGGCCGCCATTCAAGCCTCTGCATTCGGCACTGTTGAAGTTCCTGTCGTGGAAGACAGCGTTTCTTGTGGCCATCACCTCCGCACGATGAGTGGGAGAGATCCAGGCGCTCTCCTGTAAACCTCCATACCTGACATTCCACGAGACGAGGGTGGTGCTGAGGACGCACCCCTCCTTCATGCCCAAGGTGCCATCGGACTGCCATCTCAATGAGCCCTTGGTGTTACCAGTTTTCTTCCCGTCGCCTTCGTCGCCGGCTGAAAGCACTCGCTGGATCTGGCTAGAGCGCTGAAGTTCTACGTGGACTGCATGAAGAGTTTTCGGAAGACATCACAGCTGTTTGTGAACTTTGGACCTGTGAACCAAGGGAAGGCCCTCTCGAAGGCTCCCATTTCCAGATAGCTCTCCGGCTGCATCATGCACTGGCACCAGTTGGCAAACAGACCGTTGCCTGGCCGTCCGAGAGCCCATTCGACCAGAGCAATCGCTGCTACCACAGCATTTCTGTATGGTGTGCTCCTGCCGGACATATGCAGGGCTGCTACGTTGAGGTCGACACATACCTTCACGAGATTCTACTGTGTCGACCGGGATTCCAGGGAGGAGTCCAGAGTCGGCCAGGCAGTGCTGCGCAACCTGTTCGCTTGAAGGTGAGCCTGGTGAGGAGGTAAGAGATGCTTAATGTTGAGTTGTTGAAATGCTTAATGTTGAGCCTTGCCACCTCTCGTGGTTGTGCATGTGTGTACTGCTATGTATTCTTGTATTCATGAGCATGTGAATCCATGCCAGACCCCATGCTGGAGAAGGAACAAGTTACTTACCTGTAACTGTTGTTCTCCAGCATGGGTCTGGCATGGATTCATATGCGAACCCTCCTTCCAACCCCTCTGCGGCTCTTCTCTTGGTCCTACTGCCACTTTACGTGCTACCAAATCTGAAGATGGCTGCCAGAGGAGGGGCTTAGGTAGAGGGCAGTCATTGGCTGGGGGCAGTATGACCCAGAAACCAGTGATTGGTTACTAGTAGAAAGACAGTTCAGAAACGAAACTGAAACTGATTTTTTTTCTTTACCGAGGATTCCCAGCCTTACGACAGGGAATATTCATGAGCATGTGAATCCATGCCAGACCCATGCTGGAGAACAACAGTTACAGGTAAGTAACTTGTTCCTTATTGGCAGATTTCATTAAAGTGCATCATCTGTACTCTGGTCAAATGTCACGCAAATCAATTAATAGAGGTAACCAACAATAGACACAGGAGTAAAGCAGTTGGTTGGAACAAATGGCAGAATACTGGCCCCTACCACTAGACACAGTTCTGTGGGGAGATGAGTCTTATTTCCTTCTAAAGTGTTTCTACCACCCCAATGTACCTGGAATAGCAGAGTTCCTCGAGGAGGCGTCGGTGTATCCTTCTTGATTGACACCCTTTAAAGCGCGAGCCACGGATCGTCGATGGGCCTCGAAGAAGGTGAATTTGGCGTTGATGATCCTTGATGAAATGTTCGATGGTGTCGAGGCAGCAGTTTCGGTCCTGGCGGTGCTCATCGATGAAGAGTCGAAAACGTCCTGCAAGGATGAGGCGTGCGGGGCACTTCGATGCCGATAGTTCAGGACCGCAAAGAGTTTGTGAAGAAATTTGGCCCAGCAAGGGCGTCGAGTTGTCCAGTGTCTCTATGGTCTTTGGGTGCCGAGAAACCCACCGGCGGATGCTCTTCTGCGTGTCGACAGCCTGGCCTTCTCCGGCGGGATAATCAAATGTCTTAATGGAGCGTTGCGGCTTCGGTCGTCGACGGCACGCCGTCAAGCAGTCCCCGCTTCTGGCAACTAACTTCAACGTGCCTCCAGTGGTTAGCAAACCTGCAAACCCTGGTTGCCGACGGTGGATGGAATGTCCAGTGCTTCTCTTTGTTGTCCTCGACGGTCCCCGTCCCTGGTCGGCCGCCTGTCGAGGGTCTGACTTCCAGGCAGCTTCGGCGAAGGTTAGCAGTGCACGATGGTCCCTCGTAGCTCGGGAAGAGGGCGCCTAACCAGGTCCTCTCTGGGTCAGTTCTTGAAGACACAGCAGCTTTCAGATCGACGAAGTAGAGCAACAGCAATACATCTCTTCCAGCAGGGCTTCAAGGTTAAGCTTCAGTTCAATGTCAGTTTCAACTTCAGCTTCTGAACAAATTCTAGCAGTGAGAGGTCCCCAGATATACTGTTGATCTCCCATTCATTCTGCTGGGTCACAATCAGGCAACCAATCACTCAGAACGGCATTCAGGCACTCAGTCAGCCAATCTGGCGCACAGTGCATTCAGGCCATTCTTCTCCATCCAGACACTCACAACACAGAATGTGGATTCAGACAAGTACCACGCCATTCAACACTACACTCTGTATTCATACCAGTTTCGGGAAGGGCTGTCTCAGTCATTGTGTCAAACACAAGATACTAGACATCCACAACACAGAATGAGTATTCGTCAAACATTCTATTCACCCAGGTCCCACCTACAGGCGTACCCACAACATATGGTCGTTGGGAAGGCTCCAGCCAGTCTGGTCGGCACTTCCCCACACTACCATATATGGAACTTCCACCCAACAGCCAGTCAGGGGGAAGGGACAGGGTCAGGGCTTCCCGGAACTTCGGGAAAATCAAGGTAACGGGTGATGGAAGGCAAGAGGCCACGGGGGCATTCTTGTTTCCATCAGGAATGTACTGATTCCAATGACAGGGCCTGGGCATCCCAAAATGTAGGATACTCGGAGCACCTGTCAAATTCAGGATGGAGCTGCCACCAGCCCATACACTGCTCTGTGGGCCACACACAGGTGCCCAAAAACATACACTAGGGGCACAGGGTTGTACCCCCACCCATGGGTGCCATATGGGTATCTCGTGGGTCTGTACACCAAACAAAAAGAGAGAGCTGCACCGCCAGGAGTCCCACATGAACTACTGCACAGAAAACACGACAGAACACAAGTTAAAAAAACAGCGAAGGACAAGGATACGGAGGCCCTGTCCCTCCGATGCATTTCCAGCATCACATCAATATCTTGTACGGCACATTAGTCGATGTGTTTTAATGAGGAATAGCGCCTATACTATTGCCTTGTGCATTGCTTTGCTTGATTGTATGTTTGTATATTGTTGCACTTGCTAGCAATTACAATACTGCATTGGAAACCGTGTTAGCCATAATGACCGGCTTATTGCATGCTTCTAGATACGTCTCCATTCTATGTCCAGTATCACGTCACCAGTGTCTAATACCATGGAAGCCCAACACCTGTATCGGAGCCGAGGCTAGTCCAATACCCAGCATTGCCTCTTGAATCTCCTTGCTTAACGCAATGTGCCCTCGCAGAACTATCACATTCATTTGTTTTGACCTCTTGATCTGCTTCACATCGACCCTCCATGTTTACCTTGCGGGTAAAACTTCCTCGCTGCATATACTGTGGTTTAAGCTTTTCAACTGTTTTTTGCCTAATTAACATGTACTGCAATATTGCCTCATACTGTACATCCGCAACCTGCAAATGCTGCGCCTGATTATCCTTGCTTATCCCTGCATAGAGTGCCCGCCTATGGACGCAACCTTCATGCTGTGTTAGCCTGACTCGCCCCATTCTGTCTTTCCGCGTTTAGCCAGCCTGTTAAACTGTATTTCTTTTGCAAAAGAGTGACAATCTACCCAAACATGTTGCTTGCTTTTCCATTGTTTGGCCAGCTATAGTCCTGTTAATTAGCACTATTCTGTTTAACTGACTGCCAAAACATGTCACTTGTATAAATGGCAATAGCCTTCTCGCTGTCATGCTACAAGCCAAGCTCCCTGAGATCCCCTGTACATTCAGCCACCACACAGAATCTAATCCTACACCACTCTCCTTACACTATGTATTTGTCCCACACACAACGTTTCATACTGCTACTACTCTGCCTTGTGCTACAGCCCATCCTGGCTACAAATAATTACAGCAACCAATCTGCACAAACTCCCTGCTCAACTTGCAACATGCCCAACCTCATCTGCACCACTCTGATCATGAGCGGCAGGCTCCCAGCATCAGATAGCATTTCACCCTCAGCCTTCTTACCCATCTGCCTACACACTGCGACTAAGACCACATCCATCATTACATACCCACCACATTACCCCTACTTAAATTCACTGGCCCTTTGGCTCAAACAATTTGCCACGAAACCCACACCGAACATACCCTGTGCACTGAAAACTAGAAATGACAGACTAGGTACTAGATTCTACCAGTCCCACCAGCGTCCAAAATGACCACCACTACCAAACCTCAAACCACCTTAACTAATCTACCAGACCCCCCCTAAGAACTTACCAATTACATGCACCTCACGTAGGGATGACGCCATTCCTGCCATCAATAAATGTAGTTAGGACAAGACCATCCCTCACATTAACCCCTTAAGTGCCATGGGTATTTCTCCCCAGTGCCAGGGACTTTTTTGGTGATTTCGGTATGTGGCCATTCAATGGCTTGTAACTTTTTTGTTACATGAGGTATCTCTGCCAAATTTGGCTCCTTTCTTTCCCACATGTAGGCATTCGTAATGCCACCCAGGAATCCTAGGTTGCTGTAGGGGGGTGAGAGAAAATAAGCAAAAAGGGTGAATGTTTTGGTTTTTTTTCTCAAAAAATGACAATAAAATGATGTACAAAGAAGCCTGTGGTTTTTTTCCTAATAAGAGCTAGGAATGAATGGTTTGCTGTGCTGAATTCCCCAATTTCCTGGCTTTCAAGAACAGGTTTAGTGGAAACGAAAAAAAATTATTTTGATGTGGTTATCAACCGTTTTGTGAGAGGTAGGCGATTTTGGCCATTTTTGCCAATTGGACATGCATGGACGGAATGGAAGAAAAGGGTAGGAAAGCCGAATAGGAGGACAAAAAGGCAAGTATTTCTGAAAAGTAGACAAAATTCCATGTTTCGGAAGGGGTGATTTGCGTAGGTCAGGCAACAACTAGGTAGAGGAAACTGCCATAGATTGGGGAAAAGCGGGAAAATGACTGAAAAAAAAGGTATGTGTTGGACATGGTTGGCTTGGTACGGCAATGGCTTCTATGAATTTTGAGAAAAGCAATGCTCCGCTACATTCCCCTGACTCTTGCCGTTAGGAGAGCACACATTTTTTGTAGTGTTTTACAAAACAAGCAATACCACAAGCCAAACACTGAGCCATGGTACACAGGAGTTTTACGCTCACGGCCTGAACAGACGCACTTAGCATGTGTAAATCGGGAAAACCAATGTGGTGAGGAACGGCAAGCATACATTTTTTTGAAAGAGCACAGGTAGACCTTTTCAAGGGTAGGTGACTTGTGCAGGTTACAAAAGTGTATGGTGCCTAAAGCAGCGACTAAATGTAGGTCACATTTGGGAAATGAAAGGGTTGTGTGACAAAGGCCACCAGCAAATGGGTCAAAACGTTATGAAAACCACACAAACACAACACATGGCCTACCGTCCCGCGTTCCCACAGGTGTCCCGATGAAAACGGTACCTAACATGTGTGGGTGCGCCTACCTGGCCGCCAAGGGGAAAGCCTAAAACACAAGTAACCCCAAGTCTGTTTTCAGACTGGAATTTGAGACGCTCTGCCGACCGGCACAACATACAGATAGGGGCCTTCGGTGTCCAAGCCACCGGGGAAAACAGGGAACCCCATACATTTCCGAAAAGAGGACACCCGTGGGAATCCGCAGAGGTATGATGACCCCAAATCGCCCCAGAATTTATTACCCAGACACCACCGCAAAGTCTGAAATGTGGGGGAAAAAAAGCATTTTCCGCACATTTTGCTCGGCTCACCCATCGAAACACGCCCCCAACAACACATGGCCTACCGTCCCGCATTCCCACAGGTGTTCCGATGAAAACGGTACCTCACATGTGTGGGTGCACCTACCTGGCCGCCAAGGGGAAAGCCTAAAACACAAGTAACCCCAAGTCTGTTTTCAGATCGGAATTTGAGACGCTCTGCCGACCGGCACAACATACAGATATGGGCCTCGGGTGTCCAAGCCACCAGGGAAAACAGTGAACCCCATGCATTTCCGAAAAGAGGACACCCGTGGGAATCTGCAGAGGAATGATATGCCCAAATCGCCCCAGAATTTATTACCTAGACACCCCCGCAAAGTCCGAAATGTGGGGGGAAAAAACGCATTTTCCGCACAATTCGCTCGGCTCACCCATCGAAGCACACCGCCAACAACACGTGGCCTACCTTCCCGCATCCCCACACGTGTATCGATGAAAACGGTACCTCACATGTGTGGATGCACTTACCGGGGGCGCAAAAGGAAAAGGGTAACCCACTGGTAACCCCAAGCCTTTCGCCACTGCCCATTTTGTTCATGTGGGCAACCTACATATTTGGGCCTAGGGTGTCGAAGCCAGCAAGGAAAATGGGGAACCCCTTGCATTTCCCAAAAGAGGACACCCGTGGGAATCCACAGAGGTCTGCCTTGCGCAAATTGCCCCAGTTTTTATTAGCCACAATCCCCGACAAAGTTTGATATTTGGTGGGGAAAAAAACACAATGTTCACTTTGTCTGGGGTTCTGGGTAATAAATTCTGGGCCGCTTCGCGCAAGTCAGACCTCTGCGCATTCCCACGGGTGTCCTCTTTTGGGAAATGCATGGGGTTCCCTGTTTTCCTTGCTGGCTTCGACACCCTAGGCCCAAATCTGTAGGTTGCCCACATGAACAAATTGTGCTGTGGCGAAAGGCTTGGGGTTACCAGCGGGTTACCCTTTTCCTTTTGCACCCCCGGTAGGTGCACCCACACATGTGATGTACCGTTTTCGTCGGGACACCTGTGGGAACGCGAGAAGGTATGTTATCTGTTGTTGGCGACGTGTTTCGGTGAGTGGACACAGGGAAATGTCTCTGAAATTGGCTGGAAATGCAAACAATTCTTGGACATTTCACTCTGGCCACCCACCGAAACACACCGCCAACAACACGTGGCCTACCTTCCCGCGTCCCCACACGTGTCCCGATGAAAACGGTACCTCACATGTGTGGGTGCACCTACCGGGGGCGCAAAAGGAAAAGGATAACCCACTGGTAACCCCAAGCCTTTCGCCACTGCCCATTTTGTTCATGTGGGCAACCTACAGATTTGGGCCTAGGCGGTCGAAGCAAGCAAGGAAAACAGGGAACCCCATGCATTTTCCAAAAGAGGACACCCGTGGGAACCCACACATAGCCAAATTGGAGGGGCGGCCCATCTCATGTAGCCCTCCCCAGGGGCAGATAATGGGGGGGCTGTTCTGCACTCCTCCCTGGGCTCAGGCGTCCGTTCCTAGGAGCAGATATCTGGTCCCAGGGAGGGCTGCATGACATGGCACTCTCTCCATTGCGGCTGGGGGGAGGGGGTCAATGCCCCATCCCATTAGAAACTTCCCAGACTCTTTGGGGTGCCCCACAGCCCCCCCTAAAAATCGTTCCACCATTTTCCATTTTGTCTTTGTTTACGAAACTTGCCTTCGTGCAGAGGGGCACATTGGTGTGCCAATCTGGCCCCGGGGTGCCCAAACCTTACTGCCCCACCCACTCGGGGGCCTGTCCCACCATTTTTGGGGGCCCTAGACATAGCAGACATAGACATAACAGACTACATTAGAGCACAAGACCTTGATTTCCTAGCTATTACGGAGACATGGTTAAATGCCGCAGTTGGGCCATCTCTCCCTCTCTCGCTATTCCCAATGAGTATTTCATCATCAGATGCGATAGAGATTCCAACCAAACTAAAGGGCGAGGTGTCGCCTTCATATCCAAAACCTCCTTAGGCCTCAGACCTCTATCTGGTCATTCATTCCGCTCTGCAGAACTATTGTCCGTCAAACTCCCAGCCTCAACCACCCAAACACTTACAATGCACCTTGTCTACAGGCCACCAGGGCCAGTATCCACGTTTGAAGAAGACATTACTACCCTGCTCTCTGCTAAAACCAACCTAAATTCACAAATCTTTCTTATGGGTGATCTTAACCTCGGTTTCCAAGACTATAAAGAAACCAAAGCCATAGAAATCGCTGACACGATAACGGGATTGGGATTCGCTCATCGCATATTTAAACCCACCCACATAAAGTCAAGACCCTCGATTGGTTTGCAGACCTTAATTGCAACATCAACATCACATCCAACACGCCTTGCGTCTGGTCAGACCACCACCTGATCTCATTCATTATCAAGATTGACAACCAGCGCCCAATCAAAATCTCTCTCCTCCCACAGGAACAATAGGGACATCACGCTGCCACTGATACGACCCATTATCAACTCTCTCGAATGGTACACAGAACCTACTGCGTTAGTGGACATTTACAACCAAACCCTCCTAATTACGCAAGCCGAAACCAGGCACACACATCAACTCTTGGTTTACGCCACACCTCAGAGCCCTATGCAAGAAAAAAAGAAGGTATCGGGTAATAATATCCCTGTATATATGGTCGCTGTATATAATGTTGCGGAAAAAGGTTGTGGCGACATTATATTGGTTACCATATATATAGGGACAGGGGCAGCGGGGGTTGCGGGTGTGAAAAATAAAAAAGGGTTTGGGGTTGCGGGGGTGTCCCCCACATTTTCCATGTAATAATGTCCCCACAAAAAACTGCAATTTTTCAGTGAATTTCTTTTATTTTTTTTATTTTTATTTTTTAATTTTAATTTTTTTAACTATTTTTTTGCTTTTTTAATTTTTTGCATGGCGATATTTTAGAGGGGAAATTATTACGTGGAACCAAAAAGAAATGCAGATGCCCATTGGAAGGTCATCCCCATAGCAACTAACAAGGAGAACCTTCTGTTAGGATCCCTCAACTACAAAGAGGTGATCTTTCAGGCCAAAAAAGACACGTACAACAACCAGATTATTCAAGCTAAGTCGTCTACCAAAGAACTCTTCAACATATTAAGAGAACTATAATCCCCATCTGCTCCCCCCGACACCTGCGCTAAAGACAGAGAACATGGTGCTCTAACATTCAAAAAGCACTTCTAGGTATAATTACGATGCTCCAAGAAAGAATTGAATCCAAAAAAACTAGTCTCTCACTCGCCACACCACAAATCACCCCCACAAACCTCACCTCAGAATACCGGCAAGCTATTCAACTTCTCCCCACTCTCCCCTAAAGATGTAGAAAACATAATACTTAAACTAAAACCTTCCAACTGTCAGGGGGACACCTGCCCAGTCCCAATCATCTGTTGCGCTCACCTGGTATCCACGGGGACGCCACCCAGCCCTGGTTGGATGATTTGCACTCCCGAACCCTCTCCCGATCCCTTGGTAAGGCCTCTGGTTAAAGATGGGTCTGCAATATAGGAGAGCTGGATTCAATACCAGATTGTCTTTGTTTTCCCACCTCCCGTGGCCTCAACTCCTTCCTCCCCCTTGGGCCTTCTCCTTACCTTAATATTTTAAAAGGTGTATTCTCCATCCTGCTGCTCGTGGCAGGGGCGCGTAGATGTGGGGGGTGAGCAGCGACCAAGTTACTTCACTGGTGCAAGCCCCCCTGTGGGAATCCAGGCCTGCTGCGACTCCGTAGGTTTGCTGCTTTACAGTCTTTATATGCAGTTCTTATATTCCTCTTAGTTCGAATAATAATGTCTTGCTTCTTTCTTTTTAGGTAAGGAAAGGTATTTTGGTGTTGTCATGCAGTTTGAAGATGAGCATGGGGCGGTAGGAGAAAGCGTGGGGTGCGCAATGCTGTCGGTGAGTAATGCCGATGCGCGGCGCTGTTTCGCCTTTTATATTGCTAACCTGTGTCTTTTCTCTCCTTGCAGGTTGTGCTGTTCGTCGCCGAGCGCCGTAATGTTCCAGCAATGATACTGGCTATCAAGATATCTTATTCTTCATAGGACCCTGGAAACACACATTGTTAAGTATTATCTGACTAAGAAACTTTACATTAATAAGGACACCATTATGAAATTGGGCGATGATATAGCCTTCTTTGCCTTTTACTTTTTGACCTTTGGATTTATTCACAAAGGACCTGTGTGTCCACATGAACTGGTACACTACGATGTAAGAATGAAAATAACCTTTGTTCAAGATTGATCTGTATATTGTTAATACAGCATTTTTTGTTCACTTTGTTGTAAATACTGCACTTCTCTCCTTTTTCTGAGTTATATTGATGGTATCATACGTTGTCTTTACCTTTTGTTTATGTATGTTGCATTTTTTCAACACTTTGTTTCAAGTTTTATGTACTGAATATCTGCCTGTATGATTAGCAAATAAAACTCTTGTTTGCTATTCTCTGGTTTGTTTTAGCTCAGTGAGAGGTTAATATACCTTTGACCTCAGGTTTGGATCTACCACTTTACGGACCAACCTACACACTCATTTATGGACAGTACCATAATCCTGTACCAGTAAAGCACCATAGCCTTGAGCTTTGTCCACTAGGAAGGGTACAAACTTTTTTGTTTACATGTCCAGCAATGATACTGACCAGGAGATGACTACCCAGGTAAGAATTGTGTGGCTTTCTTAATTCGGGAGGAAACGTGAGTAAACGCTTACTAATGCTGTCTTTCTTTCTCCTCTTTTCTGGTTATGGTATTCCAGGATGCATGCGGTGCCGGATGATGGATTTCGTACCTTCAGGAGAGTGGAACACAGATTGAAGACAGGATACTGTTCCAGGTAAGTTGCGTAGTGTTCTTTCTCTCTCTGCAGTTTCTTGGTTTCAGGTAAACTGGCATCAAAGAACTGGACACGGTGAGCGTTACGATGCCCACAGCAGAATAAAGCAAAGCATGTTCTGCTGTTTGGGTGCGGTTTAAATAGTCTCAGGTAAAGTAGTCCAGGTAAAATAGTCCCAGGCCTGCCACACCCAAAGTAGTCCGGGTAAAGTAGTCCCAGGCTTGCCACACCCAAAGTAGTCCAGGTAAAGTAGTCCCAGGCCTGCCACACCCAAAAGACTAGACTTCATAGCTCAGTTCCTTGTAACTGAGCTATGTGTGTGCCTCCATGTTGGCTGAACCCCGCCAAGTTAAATAGTCCCAAGTAAATAGTCCCATTCTAATGTTGGTCTTCATGATGGTTATGAGCATGGTGCTAAAGGCGCCAGGACTGACTCCAAGAGAGTCTTGGATGAGGTTTTAAGGCCTTTGACCTGGCCCTAACTGGAAGGCTGACTTGCCAGTAAGGGCCAGGGGAAAGGGTCATGACATCATCAAGGAGGCCTCCAAAGAACTGGCTCCTTTTATCACCTCTATTATAATCAACGCCTCATTCATTATACGCACCGTCCCCATCACCCTCAAAGATGCCTGGGTTCTCCCTTTACTCAAGAAACCATCATTAGACCCTAGTATCCCCTCCATTTACAGACCCATTACCACAGTCCCTTTTTTATTGAAAATCCTGGATAGAGCAGCCTACCTGCAGATCCAGGAGCACCTAGAAACTAACAACTTCCTCGGCCTCAGGGAATTAGGCTTTAGACCAAGGCATGGGACTGAGACAGCCTTGATTGACCTGAAAACTCAAATCGAAGCTCTCAAAGACAACGGTAAACTTGCCCTCCTCTTACTGCTGGATTTGTTGGCAGCATTCGACTTGGTCAATCACCAAGTCCTATGCAACCATATTATATCTGCAGCACACTTTTCAGACAAAGCTACTACTTGGGTCCAATCATTTTTAGAGAACAAAACTATGAGGGTCTTCTCCCCATCAGCCTCTGCCGAACCTGCACCAGTTACATGCAGAGTCCCCCAAGGCTCATGTGTGTCCCCCACGCTTTACAACATGTTTACAAAGCCCCTTTTCGATAACCTCGACCATTTGGGTGTTACCTACACAAATTATGCAGATATGAAATGGCATTTATAACGCGCCTATACACAAGTGTTTCAAGGCGCCCAATATTCATCCCCATCACCGGCGACCATAAAACTGACTCCAATGCACTCAATGACATTTAGCATGTAATTCAGGCTTTGATGCCGCAACATGGGCTCTGTCTTAACTATGATAAGACAGAGCTACTCCTCCTCGGATCACAACATAGACTCAGTAAGGTAGATGCCAAGTTCGACTCCTTCATAAATGGCAACCCCATCAAGGTCTCGAAAGACGTAAAAACTCTCTGCATATATTTAGAATTCGTCTCTAACCTTGGCCAGACAAACCAACGCAATAACCTCCTCAACGGCCTACACGTGCAAACTAATCCCTGCATGCAGACCCTTTCTATCCACCAACAACTGCACCACCATAGCCAGAGCATTAGTCCTGTCTAAACTAGAATATTGTAATGCGCTCTATTTAGGGACCAGCTGATGTAACACAAACAAGTTACAAGTACTACAAAACAACGCTATAAGGGCAGCCCTAAATATCACTAGAGCCCAACATATCACAGAGATCAGACACAATCTCAATTGGCTATCAGTCAACCAAAGAATTGCATTTAAATCATTGTCACTCACGCACAAGTGCCCTGCGAACCTTGCACCGAGCTACCTGTCCAATCTACTCCATCGTAACACCACTGACCAACCTCTTAAAGCAGCACATGTACACTGCCTCAAGATCCCAAGGTGTAAGCTACAGAAAGCGGGGGGCAGCAGCTTCCCAGTGCTTGCCGCTAAACTGTGGAATACACTACCCACTTCACTCAATTTGGAACCATCCTACCACTCCTTTAGAGGTAAAGCCAAAACCTGGCTACTAACGCAAGAACATTCGTTCACCCTCCCAGTCGCTCCTGCTCATCACAGACCGACTTCTCTTGTACTGTACATCTGCTTATTGTAAATTTGTATAAGGCTTATTGCTCTTGACTATGTCCAGTGAAAGTCCCCTGTAATCTCTGTGTGTATATATATATTTCTGAGGCTTGTGGAATCTGCTTAGATCACATGCTTTGCATAGGCTGACATCTAGTGGAAGCTGCAGAGTATTACAGTTGTTGTTTTCGACAGGGCGTGCCAGTAATACTATCCCTAATGTGACGTCCACTGTACCCATGGTCCTTCATGCGTCAGAGTCCCTCAGATTGCTTTTTTCGGCCATCGTGAGTGGCCGCTTATCGCAGAGTGCAATTCCGGCTAACACCATTTACTTTATCAACGTTTAAAAATAGTTACTCTTCCTGTCCTTTTTCGACCAATGTGTCTCCACGCGGTGAAGAATCAACGATCGACGGGCAAGACAAAACCATTGGACGAAGAAACTTCGACAGATTCCTTTTGGCCTTTGAAGGCCCAACGGGCCTAGGCACTTACAGTAGGGAGAGTGGGGGGCTGTCATTTCACAATGTATTTCTCCACCGCTTTCCTTTGTCGCCCTGCTGCCTGCCCCAATCATGGTTAGGACACCCTTTAAATTTTGCCCATCCTGTAATAAAAAGTTTCTGTGGATCGATAAGCACAAGGTGTGTAACGTGTCTTAATCGGGACCACGACGAAGGGCACTGTCGGGCTTGCAAGCTCTTTCGACCCAAGACCCTTAAAGATCGTAGGACGAAATGCTGGGCCCATCACGCCATGCAGGCAGAGGCCGCCATGGACGGGTAGGGAGCCTCCAGCGATGCCATCCTCTTGGACGGCGAGGGTAACTGGGAACAACCACATTCTCCAGTGCTAGCCCCCGACCCTGGAAGACAGGCCGGCAGCTCTGTTGTGGGTACTACACCCGGCGACAAAAGCACTCCCATCTCCCCACACTAAACACATACCCCGCGGCGATGTGTCAAGCACACGCCAAGATTCGGCGTCTAGGGGCAGATCTGTGGATTCTCTGCCCTTCCCGACCGCCGATCTTCCGAGGACGTGGCGAAGGCCCTTCCCAATGCCGGAACTCGACCTGTGTCGTCAAAAACTACTTCTAGGTCAAATAAATCGTCATCTAAGAGCTATGATCATAGAGATAAGCAGAAGGACAAGGATAAGTCCCACAAAGATGAGGATAAGTCCCACAATGACAAACCTCATAGCGAGGGGCCTATCCCTGCCAGAGACACTGTACAGGAGACTGATGACAACCTACAGGAGGATAGGGAAGGCTTTTTAAGTGAAGCCCTACATAAGGGCCTACCTACACACCTGCTGTTCCTTACCCTGGCGTTAAACCCAGCTCAGCCAAATGGTCAGCTGAGGACATAGAGTAATGTCCAGAATTACTTTCTTTGCAAACTTCTTTGAAGAGCACCCTCAAGCCTTTGAGAGTTTACAAAATACACCCCCCACTGATCAGGCTTCTACTTCTCAGCCCCGTCAATCATCCCAACCGTCAAGAAAAAGAGATCTCATCTCTTCTGATCTTTATGATATGTCTACTGGCAAAAAGTCTTGCACCCCTGCAGATCTTTGATATACATGCAGACACAGAAGAATATCAAGAAGATAATCAGTACTATGATGTAGACAATGAGGAGGAGAATAATGATGGCAATGAGGTGGAGGTCTATGCTATGGACTCTCCAGTTCCACAGGATTCCCCGCTACCCTATTCCCCAGTGGATAATCAACCCCTGTTTCATGACATAATGGTAAAAGCAGCTGACCAATTCGGCATAGAGACTCAAGAGACTCAGCAGGATAAGGATTTTGTTGAGAACATCCTGGCGGACAAGAAAGCTGCCACCCAGTTTATACCCATTTTAAAGTCCGGTCAAAGAGGGTTCCAACCTTCACTTGAAACACCCAATCTAACAAGGACAGTTAACCCAAGAAAAGCGAAGCTATTCCGCCGGGCCCCGTCTGATCCCTTGTATATAAGAGGACAACTTAGGCCGGATTCACTGGTGGTCAGAACTACCCGGAAGAGGGCCGGTACACCCTTGGCCTCTTTCGAAGCACCACCAGCCAAAGAGAGCAAGAAGCTCTACACCATGGGTAGAAAGGTGGCTACTTCTGCAGTTTACCAAGCAAGAATCGCCAACAATTTCACACTGTTGGCGAGCTACGACTGCACTAAATGGGACGTCCCTTTTAGAATTTCAAAAACAACAACTGTAATACTCTGCAGCTTCCACTAGATGTTGGCCTATGCATAGCATGTGAATCTAAGCAGATACAAGCATCAGAAATACGATCACAGTGAGTAATGTATCATATATATATATCTATGATATGTTCCTATTTTGAAATAGTTGGACACAATCTCTACTTCCTACAGGTTTAAACAACAATGTGTTAAAATACCCATTTTAAAGCACTGAGCTATTACAGGTACACGCATGTTACGTAACATAGCCCTAAAAGACATTTTGGAGGAATGTACTAACAACTGCACGCATTGAATGACTCTGAGTCGAGCAGTAAATATGATGTTTATATACTCTGTGAGATTCATGAGTCCTTTCAAAAATGGCAGACAGAAATTAGAACAACCAGCCTAAGTCACCTTTTCACTGTATGTTAGATGTGCGCATGTGTTTAAATGAGCACAGGGAGGAGTTACTGTGAGCAAGCCACAAGAGTTTGGCGAAACGCGTCAGTCAGCCTCTCTGGCACGGATATATTTGGGAAGCTGTTTTTAAAACTGCATTTACTTAATAAAGCTTTTTTACCTTCCACGATTTTGTTCAGCAGTTTCCTTTGGGTGTTTCCCAACCGCTTTATTTTTGCCGCAAATTGGTGAATTATTATATACCTGTAATGTATATTTGAAACTGTGTAACACTAAGAAATGTGCCCAGATGCCTGAGGGCTTGGTGCGCTTTACAAATAAACAACATACAAATAGAAACACAAGACTCAAGTTTGTGAGGTTATGCAGTGCACATGTAAAAGAAGTCCTGGCAGGATAATATATGTAAAGACTGGAGGGGGGTGTCTGTACTTCGGCTCTCTATATGGTAGAGGAGAGGCACAGAAGACCCTGGCCAAGATTCTCTGTTATGGTAGCAATGGAAGAGCAATCAAGGCCTAGCTTCTCAGGATGTGATGCAGGCTGGTTCTTAAGTACAGTGTAGTCCCCAAGCCCCCACAAAGGAATGTCCACACACTGTATTACTGAAAACACAGTCTTTATATAATTAATATTCAAAGGTATGTACACTGTCAAAATAACTCACTTTGTGCTCAGGAAAATCAACAATGGTAAATATCTACAATCCTAAAGTGGTACCACCAATATTATTAGATATCATTAAAGTGCATCCATAGCAATGTAAACATGTCACACAGATCAATAAAGAGGAAACCAGCAATAGAGAGGAAGGAAAGCAGGATGGTTGAAACAATAGGCAGAGTGCTGAGTCAGTTACTTAACTACAGGTCTGTGTGGAGATCCCACCCCCCCCCAACCTGGGCAACCTGTAAAATAAGGTATATAGCACAAGCCCAGTCCGTATATTGTTCAATAGTCTTATTCCCTCCTATAATGTTTTTACCGCCCCAATGTACCTGGTGGAGTAGAGTTCTTCAAAGAGGCGTCGACAGATCCTTCTTGAGTGGCCCCCTTTAAAGCAGGAGTCATGGATCGTCGAGAGGCGTCGAGGAAGGTGAACTTGGCGTTCGGCGTCGGGGAATCGACAAACGTTCTTGAGTGCCCTCCCTTTAAAGCAGGAGTCACGGGTCGTCGAACGTCCGACGGTGAACAGGGTAGAATGGCGTCGATGAGGCGGCAGCTTCGATCTGAGCGGTGCTCGTCGACGATGGAGCGTTGGCGTCCCGCAAGGGCATCTCGGTGACGATAGTTCTGGACCGCAAAGAGTGTAAAGAACTGTGGCCCAGCAAGGCCGTCGAGTCGTCAAAGTCTTTGTGGTCGTGAGGTGGCGGGAAACCCACCGGCGGATTCTCCTCGGCGCGTTGGACGTGCTCGACTTTCTCTGGCGGGATAAAGTGGTCGACGGCATGGACAAGGGAGTGCTTCGATTCGAATGTTCTTAGGCAAAGGAGTGGGCGGCTCCGATCGTCGGCGGCACGGCGTCAAGCGGTCCCCGCATCTGGGCAACACAACTTCGACGGGCCTCCAGCGGTTACACAAACCTGCGAACCCTGGTCGACGGCAATGGACTTCGACGGCGGCGAAGTCCGGGTGCTTCACTTCGATCTCCTCGGCGATCCCGACTCCGGTCGGCAGCCTTTCGAGGGTCTGGCGTCCAGGGAGCTTCGGCGAAGGTTTAGCGGTGCTCGATGGTCCCTCGGAGCACGGGAAGAGGGTGCCTTACCAGGTCCTCTCTCAGATCAGTCTTTGACGGATTCAGCAGTTTTCAGATCGGTCGAAGCAAATGCAACAGCAAGTCTTCTTCTTCCAGCTGGGCGTCGAGGATCAGCAGTTCCAGTTACTCTTAAAGTGTAGACACAGCTTCTGAACGCTTCTGAACAATTTAAAGTGGTGAGAGGTCCCCAGATATACTATTCTGTCTCTCATCCACACTGCTGGGTCACTCTCAGCAGCCAATCATACAGAAGGGCATTCATGCAGTCAGTCAGCCAATCAGGCACACAGTGCATTCAGGCCATCCTCCTCCCTCTCACAACAAGGAATGTGGATTGGGACAAGTACCCAGCCATTCAACACTACACACTGCATTCAGGCCAGTTTCGGGCAGGGCTGTCTCAGTCTTTGTCTCTCATGCCAGAAACCAGACAACCACAACAAGAAGTGTGTATTTGTCACACACTCCATTCACCCAGGTCCCACCCACAGGAGGTACCCACAACATACAGTCACTGGGAAGGCTCCAGCTAGTCTGGCCGGGCCTTCACAACAACACCATATGTGGCACTTCCACCCAACAGCCAGTCAGGGGGAAGGGACAGAGTCAGGGCTTCCCAGGACTTTGGGAAAACAAGGTAACGGGCAATAGAAAGCAAGAGGCTACAGGGGCCATCTTGTTTCCTATCAGGAATCAACTGATTCCAATGGCAGGGCCGGGGTATCCCAAAATGGAGGACACCCAGAGCACCTGACAAATTCAGCATGGAGCTGCCACCAGCCCATACCCTGCTCTGTGGGACACCCACAGGTGCCCAAAAACGTACACTAGGGGCACAGGGTTGTACCCCCACCCATGGGTGCCATAAGGGTATCCCATGGGTCTGTACACCAAACCAAAAACAGGATGAGCTGCACTGCCAGGAGTCCCACATGGACTCCTGGGCAGAAAATAACACAGAACACAAATGAAAAAAGGACTACAGGACAAAGACAGGGAGGCACTGTCCCTCCAGTGCATTTCCAGCATCACAATATACCAGGCAGATATAATATTAAGAAAAGCAAGAAACTATCTAGTTTGGGGGGCTGGGGGGGTGTGGAGCCCACATGAGGAAAGCCATAGCAAATAATTATGCCAGGCAAATAAAAGGTCTGGGAAAGATATCTATATGTGAAAGCCCTGACAGGAGAGTATACCAGGCAATTGCAAGTGTGTGCATCTAAGAAAGCCCTGGTAGGGAAGTACCCCAGGCAAGGACAATTTGAACATTGTATTCGAAGTATATGACTTAAAGAGGCCCTGAAAAGGCATATCAAGATTCGAAAAAGGGCGGAGCTGATCACGGGAAAAGGAGTAGAAACCCGGCATGGAGAGTACACAAGGTATCCTAACAAGATAAAAGATACAGAGCCATGCTGTTATATTTATCAGTTGCGTCATTTATAAAGAGAATCCCAAGCAACTGATAGTGTTGAATAAAACACCAAGGGAAGAGAAATCCAGGGGAAGGGAACCACCCTCTGGAACAAGGAACTCTATTCTGTTGAAACGTTTGTGTTGAGTTACGCATTTTCCTTTTTGAACATTTATGAACCACTCAAGGCTTAAGACATTACACTTTTGACTTTAGAATTTCGTTTATTTTAATGTGAGAGCAAGAATACTACTTTGGACACAAGCCTAGTTTGATTTGGACATTCTGACGCTGACAGACCGTTAGTTTTTGTTTTGGGTAGGGGAACACCTCTTGGAGCAGGGACAGAGAGGCCTTTCCCCGCTCCCTCCAACCCCTTTTATTTTAATAAAAGTTTTTGACGAAAACCACAAGTCTCGGTGTATGTCTCACATTCCTGGTTCCTCACATTTACTTTAGTTAAAGGCTTACATTTATAGTGTTAGGGTTAGATTAGTTGGTTTCCGATGGAGAACGTTTAATTTTATTTTTGTAAATAGTTTTTTAATTGATTTTGCTACCAACATTAGTCCAACCAACAGCACATAAGTACAGCCGCATCAGATGCCACATGCAATGTGGAACATTACAAAGTATGCATAATATTTCTTGGAATAAAAGTGGTAAAGAAACTTTGCACTTGTAGGATGCTACTCTGATGGCATTATCACTTTCGGTAACCAAATGATTCCTCCCTCCACCCCAAAAACCCTCCCCTCACATCTGGTAAAAAACGACAAAATCTTTATTTCAAGTATTGTTCATTTCACAACACATTTCCTTTGGATCAAGCCATGTTAATTTCAAGGAAAGGAAAAACTGTTACAACTTTTTGCTCGACCAAAGCCCATGTATCTAAATAGATAGTGTGATCATTCATAAGTTGTTGGGTCACCTTTCACATATTACAGCGCTGCCTGCATGGGCATGTCTGTGTGCGCAGTGTAATACTCCAGGAAAGGGAGACATGTCATGTCAATATGGGAGTGTGTTTCTAGAAATGCGGCTGTAATGCTCTCCATCTGGAATATCTTGTGAGCTTTGCTCAACCATTCTTCATTGCGGGCAGCGTATTGCATTTCCAACGAATTGTAAGACAGACTCTGGCCGCCAGAAGCAGATTTCTAGGCACATGTGACAACACTGTGTTTGTCCCCTCTGCGTCCGTCTCTACTCCAAATAATACAAATAATGGGGATAGGTTCCTATGAATGAATTCTGTCAATGGCTTGCATCCAACCCAAAATTTCCTTCCAATATGTCTGAACTTTCTGACGGCTTCACCATTGGTGCCAGTAATCACAAACTCTGGGGCATCCTCTCCAACAACACGGGGTAACACCTGGGTACATTGTTGCTTATTTTTGAGGGCTTAAATGGCATCGCATTAGTAAACTCCCATTATGCATCTTGTACTGCATGGAGATTGAGGTGGACCATACTGCTCTATCTAGCACTGCCCAAGTGTCACGGTTGTTGTGTAAGCCCAGCTCTGCATCCTATCTGGTTTGTGTGCCTGGCGTCAGTAAATGGACCCTGTTAATAAGGGAGGCGTATAACTTGGCAATTAACCCCCTGGAGCAATGGAATTTGTTTAGAGTGCGTTCCAAGGGAGTGCAGATCCAGTAATGCACTCGTCAGTTGTAGGTATCGCAGCGGTGGAATACTAGTGCCTTGCTGAGCTAATTCTAATTAATCTTTTGTTCCAAAGGCGCCATTCTTCCACATCTGCCCTGCTCTTACCAGACTGCCTTCATACTGAGGCTGAAAGCGGATTGGATCAACCAACAAATCTCGTATGGGACGGGGCCCAAATGTAGCTAAGCGGAGACGCCATGTTGTCACTCCTTGCATACCCTTTGATGAACTCCAAATGGACCACAAAACTGCAAGTACTGGGAGTTCACAGATTCTGTGAGGCATGGAATTATGGGGGACCCATAACCATTCGCCCAGAGTCACCGTGGAGAACATCCCATTTTCAAGGCCTACCCGCTGCTTTTCTGTGTTTTCCTACAGGTGGTCTGAAAGTTTACGTAATTGTGATGCTCTATAATAGCCCATACCCCCTCGTTCTTAGGCGTTTTCATTGTTTTGTATGGTATCCAAAGTTTCTGGTCTGCCCACAGAAACTTCAGTAATTATCGCTTTGTCTCTACGTGAATTAATTCCGGGATTACCACTGGAAGCAATTGGAAATGAAATAACCTAGGTAGTATATTCATCTTGATAGTTGTGAATCTAGCGGTCCGGGAAAGCGCTTTTTTAGTCCACCTCTGCAAATCATCCTTCATGATTTCCCATAAGGCCAGGAAGTTAACATGATTACAACTCCCAAATACTTAATTTCCTTGGTTTACAGTAGAAAGCCCCAACCTGCCACCAAATGATCTGGTAGGGTAGAGTTTTGCTTCAATGTGAGCGCTACAGTCTTTTTAAAATTAGCGCAGAACCCTGCTAGCGTACCATACTCTGCCAGAGTTGTGAAGACGCCTGGGATAGAGACTGTTGGTTGGGTTATATATACCTTAATATCATCCACAAATAATGTGAGTTTATATTCATGCCCAAACTTTACTAATCCGTTTATCTGAGCATTTTTCCACGAATAGCTTGCGCAAGTGGCTCCAAGACTAAGGCAAACAAAAGGGGCGACAAAGGGCAACGATGCGTGCCTCGAGTCAAAACAAAGGTCTCGGATGCAATACCGTTAACCATAACTTTGGCTTTAGTGTTTCTATATAACGCCAGAGTACCAGTTGTCCATTGTTGGCCCAACCCAGCCCATTGCATAACCACCAACATTAAAGGTCATTCCACCCTATGAAAGGCCTTCTCTGCGTCAATCGATAGCAGAGTAGGACAATCATTGTGGTCGTTAATGGAGGCTTTCAGATCCAGGGTTTTGCGAATATTATCAGCACCTTGTCTACCCTTAGCATGTCCAACCTCGTCAGTATGTACCAATTGGGGTAGGACCCGAGAAAGCCGGCCTGCCAAAACGCTTGCATAAATCTTGGCGTCTACGTTTATTAGTGATATGGGACGATAAGAAGTGCATTCCGTGCCATCCTTACCCTATAATTAGAGACTCTGTGAACGATGCTGGGGCTTGACTGGTTTCTAAAATTGGAATAAAGAGTTTCACTAAGAAAGGAGCTAAAGAGTTACTATATGCTTTATAAAAGGCCAGTGTAAAGCCGTCCTGCCCCAGTGCCGAGCCAGCTTTAAGCTTAGATATAACGTTCTAGACCTCTTCAATCGTTATCAGGCATTTAGTAGTACTAGCCAGCGGAACGTGTGGAATTTTTCGACAGATATTGCTCCATTTCCTCTCCTCACCCCCTCCCTCAGTAGTGTACAGGGAAGCATAAAATCGGGCGATGCATTTAGTGATCTCAGCCGGGTTAATCAGTTCTTTCCCATTCTCATCTTTGACTTTATGTACAGCCCTATCTGCTCTTTGGTTTCACAGGCGTGCGTTCAGCGTAGTATGGGCCTTGCACCCCTCTCATAAAATTAGTTCCAAAAACAGAAGCTGGATTAACCCTTTGTTGTGCCATATGTCGGTTTATTCTTTCCATTCTGATATTTGTCAGAATCTCATTGTTAAGGGCAGTTTGATTTTGAAGGAGCAGTTCTTTCTGGTTGATTTCTTTTTTCAATGTAGATTCCCTCAGCAACCTGGTTCTATTCCTAAAAGCCCCCTCTGCTATACAGACACCCCGGAATGTGGCTTTGGCTGCTACCCAAACGTACCCAATGTGAGTTACAGTGTCATTAGAGGTAAAATAATTTTTTATCTCATCAGTGAGGGTGTCCCTGAACATCCCGTCCTTGTTGAGAGTGTCATTACAAACCCATCTGCAATCTGTCTGTGGAGGTGGGACCAAATCAAGTTCCAATAGACACATTTTATGGTCAGACCATCCCACAATCTCAATAGATGCCGTGAGTCTTGCATATTTGTGTGTGGGTTCTAGTAAGACGTAATCGATTCGTGAATATTTCAAGTGTGGCAGGGAGTAAAAGGTAAATGCTCTTTTCTGCGGGTGCATCTCTCTCCATGTGTCGATTAGGTAATAAGCTTTCAAGAGATTGGGGAGTTTTTCGCTGCCTGAGCACAGTGGAGGCATTGTCCCTGCCTCAACCCCGCCACATATTAACAGGCCGGTTTCCATCCGTCCAAAAAAGTAAAAAGTTCCCTACGTAAGGCAATTTGGTTTTGATTGTGTGCGTATGTCGAGCAAAGAGTCGTTGCGTGCGATCTCACGATCCCATTAACCACAATGTAGCTCCCTTACTCGTTTATATAAACCTGTGTTATTTGGCGACCTAGGCACTTCCTATACGAGATACCCACCCCTCCTCTTTTGTGCTGACCCGACGCCCACAGTACCCCTCCCAATTTAAACCCTTCTCCCCTTTTGAATTTCATCTCTTGAACAAACAACACGTCTAATTTGGAGCGTTTGAATACCCTCATTAACATAGAGAGTTTTTAACATTAAGTGACCCAAACCTTATCAGCTTGTGTCATAGTCACATGCCAATTGCTTCATTTTTGTCTTGGTTGCTCGACAAATACGCCCATTAATCTCATACAGAGGTGTACAGTGCTTAAGGTCTATATGTTTACATGGCTGTTTCTCTCCCACCAAATGTGTGTTGCTGGTAGTGTTCTTATTTACCTGATGTGAATTCCCACCCCCTCTTCAAATACGATTTTCCCCCCACCCCCACCCAATGAAGAGTACCTCCATCGACACTTCACTTCTAACAGAGACACCCTAGAATAAAAAAGACCACACTTCAGGCAACATAAGTCTGTCTCATTTTAAAAAGGTGGGAACACATAACCACTGTATTTTAAGTATTCACAAGCAAACATAACATCATAAGGACCGGAAACAGGAGCATGCATAGTGAGGCTTCTCTTGCCCATCTTGAACCTCACCACTCCTTGTAGGCCTGTCTTAACAATTTAAGATATTAAAAGTGCTGCGCCAGTCACTACCCCCAGGCTGGACTCAGAGAAAAGAAAAAAAGAAAACCCTTTATTTATCAAGCATTCACCATGTGTTTTAGCCGTCATGGAGTGTTGAAACCTTTATACTTCCTGGAGCCTTGTGCACGGCCTCTCCGTGGTGAAGAGGTCTTCACTTTGTCAATGGGACCCTGAGGCATACGCACATCTTCCTGGCTTGTTCCTGGAGTACCTGATCACAGGCTTCTAAGACCCCTTGAGCTTCTTCCTCTGAAGTTATTCGATAATCCTCTCCACCATGTTCAAAGTTTAATGAAAAAGGAGAACCCCGATCTATATCGAACTCCCTGCTCTTGCAGCTTAGTCGTGAGTGCGCGCAGCCTTTTTTCGCTTGAAGAGAGTAGTCGCTCACAAGTCAATATTCTGATGCTTGATCCTTCAAATTCAATACTTTATTTTTTCCCGTGCTATTTGTAGAATGTCAATTTGTTTTGTTTAAAATAGTGACACTTGGCAAGGATGAACCTCGGGCCGTTCGCTGGAGCCCCAGCTCTATGAATTCTATCAAAATCTGCCTGCGGAAATTGGGGGGGGGGTGTTCAAAAAGCCAACCGATCAGGGCCTTCACTCGTTCCTCCAAGGAAGATGAGGACTCGCCTGGCTTTTCATTTAGGCCCATTATGCCAATGTTGGATCGCTGTTCCCTATTTTCAAGGTCGTCCATTTTTGGCAGAAGTTTTGCAGTCTGAGTTCTGTGCGCGGGTCCAGGTTGGGATTAGGTGTGCACGTTATAATTTCATGTGAAGTCAGTGGTCTTTACAGTGCTAGCAACCTTTGTCGTGTATCCAGTTGGCTTGCCAAGGGACAACTTCAACCATGCAAATGATTTGCTCTGTGTTCAAATGCTTTTCACCCTTGCAGAATCATACCATTGTGTGTAGCTTCTCAGAGTGACTCACTTTGCAGTGAAAGAGAGTGGTCTGGGGTCTGCGTGGGATCCCCCGTCCCCGTTCCCCGAGACAAAGAGAATACTTTTTTCCTTAGGGTGCTGAAGTTCTCAGTATTTACCAATGGTGTAATGGGCGTTAAAAGTCGGCGCTGCACCCTGTCTGCTCACAACACTATCCAACGGGCCCACTGCAAAGGTGCGCTCAAGTAATGCACTGGGTCGCCGCCACAACCGCTACCTTGCTGCCCAATGTCAAGCAGGTGTTCACACTGCAGGTTATGCGCGCCGACCACTCTGTCTGATAAAGCGGGAGCTGTTTGTGGTTGATACTGCCTGCTCTGTGCGCTGAAATAAGCATATCTATTTTCTTCTGTTGTAGAGCAGTGGTTGTTGCAGTCCAACGCTTACCAAATACTCATAGCAGATTATCATTTTACAGCTCCTCCTTACCACTTCTGCTCCGTGACATGTGGGAACGTTCCTGCGCACAGCCGAGGTCCCAATGTTCCACGCAGTGTGCTTGCAAATTGGGCCACTTCCTCTATGTTTTCGTGGCGTCTGTTTCTCGCGCCCCATCATCTCGGGCCTCATCCCAGTCCTGGCAGCGTTCACCTGGTTGGAGGGCACTGTTAAGGCTCTGCTTCAACCTTGGTATGCTTGAGGGAATCCGACTCCGTTCGGCGATGCTTGTTTGTGACAGAATGCAAGATTTACAGATATTCCCCCATTATGCTCTGCCCGGTGAGAGAGACGACGGCTCAAGCTGCCATATTGTCTCCGCCCCATGGTGGTCTCCCAGAACATTTAATTTTGACAGACATTCTGACAGCTCACTAAAGTTTTCCTAGGTTGAAGCAGGGCAAGCCCCTTAGAAGTAGGGAGAGAGAGGTTCTTAAAGTTGCAGAATAAAAGTTTGTAGCCAGAAAATGATCCCTCCTTGTCAGTCTCCTACTACACCTTCACACCGCCCACCTCCCCAAGGCACAAGGAAGTCCCGCCAAAACCTTTTTTTGGTCCAGACATTCTGAATCTGTGGATGTAGAGTCCAATCTCTCAAAAGGAAAGGTTATTGCTTTAGGTAGATATTTGCTTCAATTACAGTGCACTTCCATTTTTAAGGCTAGCACTTTCATTCTGATTTTTGTACTGTAAAGTTAGTTCACTCCCTTGCCCCAAAACCATAACCAAAACGACTGCACTAGCTTTCCAACAGATTTATCCTGTGGAGCAGAGAGCTAGTAGATGTAGTATGTATAGTCTTGGTCTACGTTAGGGTAGCCAGATCAGGGGAGATTCTTGGAAGGAGGGCAACACATGACGCCATTCACAGCAGGACTGAAGTCTCTTACTCAGCTACTGCCTGCGTTGCTTGGGAGCGTTAGGGCTTATACCAAAATCCAAGATGGTGTGAATTCCTTGGTAGCCTGACATGGTGTATTGTTAAGCTGTCTGATAAAAGGGAAAGGCTGCTGGAAGAACTACGTTTTGAGGGCATTCCTGAAGTTGACGATTATACAACAGGGTACGCGGGGCAATGCAAGCAAGTGCAGAAGAATGTGAAGGGTCTTCATTTGCGGTCAGGATCAGAAGAGATGGACCAAGGAGAGGAGAGTTTACTAAGAGGAGAAGGAGGTGTGGGAGACTGCTGGAGTATAGAGAGAGGGAACGTGAGGTGTTTGGGTCTGAGAGGCTGGTACCAATTGGGGGGGGGTCAACTGTCGGAGTAGAAGGAGGGAGTTGAGCGTAGCGATAGGTGGAGGGGTTTTGTGAGAGTGTGTGATAGAGAGAACTGGAAGGCAGGAGGGTTCAAAGAGTAGAGGCAAGTGTAGTAGTGGGAGCAAGGAGTATTGGATAGAGGGAAGACCAGGGGAGGGGAGCGAGAGAGGGAAGACCAGGAAGCTGAGTGTAGGGAGAGGGGACGACCAGTTAGAGCGTGAAGATGGGCAAAGTGGGAGAGACCAGTATGATCAGGGGAAGGAGTGTAGAGCGAGAAAGTGACAAGAGGGGTGAGAGAAGTCTGTAGAACCTGTGGAGACAACCATTGAAAAAAAAAAAAACAGAACCATCAGGCAAAACCCATCTGGTCTCTTTGGAAACCTCTGAAGGGGAGACAGTTATTGAAGGCCCCAGCCTTTTGCAGCCCGCAACCCCCTTTAGGGTAAGTGAAAGACACAGCCAATAGGGATCTCCTAGCTGTAATATATAGAGATTAAAAATGCATTGGGGTGTTAGGAAGCTTGGTCTAGGGAGGTGGGATCCAACTTTGCGGTTGTGTTAATCGCCAGGGGCCACCCTTAGTCTGCTGGTAAACCCAATTGATTTTTAGTTGGAAAGTACCTAGTTCTTTTTTCTTATAAAAAGGGTGCAAATTAGTCCTTGTTGTGCAATTTTGGATCCAAGTGTGTCACAAGATGTATTCTTCATCTGTCAATTTCTTAGGAGGGGCAAAGAAGCATTAGTCAAAATCCTAAATCTTGGAGCGGTCATTTGAGGCACAATTTTGTCCTAGTTTTTTCAGAAGAGAAGATGAAGTGGTGGTGCCCTCAAGGGGGATACCATTTTGGAGCTGTATGCTCGGTTCTTGAAGTCTCCTCTGAGATGAGCAATCAGTGATGGAGAAGTGAATAAGACCAGGCAAGATTGAGGACATGCAGCATGCCTGTCAAAGTTGTATTCTAAGTATCTTAGCAGTGGAGATAAGAGACAACATTCCCGTCCCTTCTCATTTAAAGGGTATAAGTAAGGGCATTCGACCTGTAGAAAGGTTATACCATAAGGGCTGTTCATTTAAAAATGTGAACACATGCCAGGAGTTATTTTTTATACCAGTGGTGACACACATGAAACAGAATCTCAGCTGAAGGATTGAGTAGGGAGTTGTGATTTAAACCCTTTGAGAGCTATAGTAACCCTACATGTACATCCTAATAAAGTAGCCAATTGTTCCATTGGGGCATATAAATATATCTGAATACATGGAAGCCATCTTATTGGTCCAACAATGTTTTAACTACCTCAAACGGGCATATGGTTCGTAACCCTGCATGTAGTGCCAATCCTTGGCATTGTGAGTGCGCTTTTACAGCGCAACACTGAATTGACTGCTATATTAAAGCTAGAGGCCCATTACTAAATACTGGTATACAGCTGTTTGTAATCAATTCTCAGTTTGCCTAGACAATCCTCAGTTTGCCTAGACAAGGAAAAGATGTGCAGTGAAGCAAAGAGATCTGCTCAGGATCACACTGCATAGTCCAAGTTGAGGTCAGAATCCCGGTTCCCTGCTTATGATGTCTACAACTTAACCACTAGGCTTCATCTCGTCTACAACCCCACCGCTGGTGTGCTGCTGTGAGCTGCATTAAATGGCCATGCTTAATTTGGAAAATGGTGTTTGAGTACACTAGGTGCCACCTTGCACTTTTTGCAGCTGTAGCCTTAAACAGTGAAGTGATATTTGAAAATGGTATCTGACTTTTTTCTTCTACAGGTGAGATTCTCCCAACAGATGCATCTGATGACCTGGACCTCCTGTTCGACTGTGGGGTGGATGAGCCTGTGTCACCCACACACTGCCCACTATCAGACAATGAGCTGGCCCTCTTTGATCCGTGCTATAAAGATGGTGAGGAGGCATCTGCATGAAGTTATACTACTTTCTGCATGCTATTTTTAAACCTTTCTTCTGTCTTTGGGTGTTCCACAAACATGTTACTGTATCGGGATCTCTGACAAGGTAGCAGGGAAGGAAATGCTGCTGACTCACCACCCCAAGACTTTTCACTTTGTTGTCACAACTTTGTAAGCATGATTATGTCACTTTTTTTGAAAATCTTGGTGAATTTCTTTGAGATCTTGAAGTAATTAAATGCTGGGTACTACTACCAAGTTGAGGGTATGTTTGGTACAATACAGCATTTATAACATGCCTATTCACAGGTTTTTCAAGGCGCAACTTACTGACTCATCTCTGCTACACCCAACTAAGCTGAGAATATCACCCTCACCACACCCCACTATTAGGGAGTTTTATTTAAGTTCACCTATGGTAGGGCTATAAAGGACTCTCCTCTTCGTGTACTGGGCTCCAACTCTTAGCTTGGGCCTGGACTACCCAAAAGGTCTGGTTGCTATTGGTGAGCAGCCAGGCTTAGTCTAGGAGGAAGAAGAGCTGTAGTATAGTAGAACACCCTTTGGTCAGACAAACAGTCAAGAAGACACTTACACACGTGTAGTTATATAAAAATATTATTATTTATTAAACATTCTAGGCAATTTTAAGTTCACTTCTCGAATCAACTTGAGAAGTTCACTTAAGCTTCTCCTAATTTGAAGTAAGTTAGAGAAACTTGTATACATGTATACAATAGGGCTCTTGCCGTTGTAACTCAATTAAATGGTATAACTAAAGTTGCAATGCAGGTAAGTGAAAGAGTTTCTTCAGGTTAACAAAAGTATTCCTCAACCAACAATCATAAAATGAACATACTGGTGAGTGAAATAACTTGATACACACTTGTAGAATAGTTTGAAGCAATTCAAGGTAGGTAAAGCACTTGGCAAATAATACTTGGAATTACTGGTTCAAGGAAGAATGAGTGAATATAAACCAAAACAGACCAGGTAAGACTTGCATTCATATTCACAGAGGCCTTAGGCTTTAGCAGTCCTTCCTTATCTATGCATGAGTGTCTCAGAGTGAGGTTGGGGGGCAAAAATAAGTAAGGCAGCAGCTGTAAAGAGTCAAGAGTTCCAGAACATGATTTGTTGCAAGTAAGTACACTTTCTTTGTTGGGGGAAAAGGGTCAGGGGCTACAGAAAAGGCTCTCTGTAGGCACTTAGGCATTTGTCTTGCGTGAAGTCTATGGGCAAACTCCCGAAGGCATGAATCAGCACTCCAGCAACACAGGAGCAGCAAAGCAACTCTAGGTAAGTTCTTCCAAGCGTCTCACAGCACCTTAAACATGAAGAAGAGAGTGATATGATAAGTAATTTATAACGCGCCTGTGCACAAGTGTTTCTAGGCGCGACAAGACAGGGAAGACAAAACAAACAATCTTACTAGGCCTTGTGTCATTTAGATCGTGCTGGTGTGATCACGCAAAGTGCGGGGTTGGAGGTGGAAAGGGGGGGAAATGCAATCGGGGCAGCATTCCTCTCAAGTAAGGGCAGCCAGGGCAGCGCGGCTCTGGGAAAGTGCAAGAAGGCAGGGGACTGTAGAGTTACAGTTATAGCCCCTAACTGCGCCGCAGGACCAGCAAGATCTGTGATGTGAGGAGAGAGCGAAGGAAGAGGGTGGCCAGAGTGAGAGAGGGAAAGCAGGCGTCCCAATGAGAAGGATCTCAGCCTTACTGGCATTAAGGCAGGGATTGTTGGAGGTGCACCAATCCTGAATCGCGGATAGACAGTCAGGACTAAGCAAGAGAGGAGGCTGAGGGGAGCCAGATCTTCACGGGTGTTCAGGAGAGCAGTTTCCGTGCCTCTGGCTGCTCTGATGCAAGACTGATGGTCATGGAGACAACCAACAGGTTCAGTGTGGAGAGTAAGCTATGAGATGGCCAGCTTTTCCAGGAGTTTGCCCAGGAAAGGAGTGATAGCGATCGGGCGATAGTTTGCCGCACAGGTAGGATCGGCAAAAGGCTTTTTAAGCAAGGGGTGCACAAGGGAGTGCTTGAGGAGAGAGGGCAAAGTTCCAGGGGCAAAAGAATGATTGCAGAAATCGGCCAAGGCTGGAGCAAGGGTGTCAATGTGGCCCTTGATGGTTCTGGAGGAGCAGGGGAGCACCTGTTTGGACGACACTTTCATAGATCGGACTAGTCTAGACACCTCGTCAGGTGTAGTCAGAGAGAAAGAGGAGAAGGGAGGCGGAGAGGGAGAGGCGGCCAGAGGGGGGCTGAGAGAGGGAGAGGTAGAGGTAGAGGTAGAGGTAGAGGGAGAGGGAGAGGAAGAGAAGAGGACAGGATGTCCTGAGTTTTAGTGGTGAGATGAGAAGCCAGAGATGTACAGAGGGCCTAGGAGGTAACAGGAGAGGTGGAGACTGCAAAAGGATTGGCCAGCTCCTTGCAGATTTTAAAGAGTTCGGCTGTGTTGTTAGAGGCTGCATATAGACGCATATAGACGCAGGCTTGGATGTGGGCTCTCTTCTTGGACATGACAGAGAGTATGTAATGCCTTTGTGGCAGGCAGCAGCACAATGCTTCCACGATGCACCAGCAGCAGACCCGGTCACTGGATTCTTGTTCGGGCAGACTGAAGAAGGGACACTGGATGGTTCTTTGCAGCAGCAGTAGATTGGAGAGGCTCTCAGCAATGGATTCTTCTCGGTTCTGTGGTTTTGGTGCCCTTTTCAAAGCACCGATGAGGATCGATTATTGTCCGGTAGATTCAACTTCCTTTCTCGGCCCAGCCTTCTGATGAGGGGACTTTATGGAGCGGGATCTTGCCCCTGGTGTTCTGGAAGGAGCCCACCAATGTTTCTGGAGCATTCAATCTTCGGAAGACGATGCACTGCACACTGGCCACAGGTCCCAGGGTATTGGCGGTTTGCAGCCGGTAAAGGTCACAGCTTGTCGTATGATGGCTCGAAATGCAGGTCCTCTTCACACTGGTTGATCCCAACAGTCTAAGGGAGGAAGCCGTCTGGATCAGAGCTTCCCTGTCACTTGGAAATGAGGGCTGGAGCATCCTGCAGGGATGGCTCTGGCGGTCCCTGCAGGTTGCTGCAGACGTCCTTCTCCTCTACGGAATGGGTCTTCGAGTGGTCGACTCTGGCTTCAGCATCAAGAACCTCACCTTTTGTGCAGGAACCCAGTTTCTCAACATGCATGCTTTCAGGACAGCCAGCCTCCCAGTTGGAATTGGCTCTAAGCAGGCACACTGGAGGACAAAGACCTAGAGTCCTCCCATCTTCCTGTCCTCCCTGACACACTGGCCCCTTCGGGCAGGCTTCACAATGGAATCCCGGCGAAGAAAAAAGACACACAAGGACCTCCCCTACCCAGCACTGCAGAAGAAGGGCCAAAAAAGAACAAACCATTGTGAGCTAGCAAAAAAAAGACCGGAACCATTTTGAATCAATGGTGTCCTATGTGTTCCTTACCGCAGCTAACAATGCAGCCTACGTTATAAAATTGATAGAAAAAGTATCTACTGCCACCAGCCACTGAGATGGATTTTTTACTTTAACCAAAAAGTTACAGGAGAATAGAAAGAGACACAGTGTTCCCTCAGCACTCACACCCGGAAATGAGCGCATGGGAAATGTACGCAATACAAAAATGTTGGTACATTTCCCATGCGGTCATCCATTGTAAAACAACCCCAAAACCATACAAAAACACACCAACCCACACCTCCAACACACTCCCACCACCCTACTTACATTTCCTTCCGAAGCGATGTGTCCCTGCAGAGCCAGTTCCCTTTCACTTCTGTGATCGGGAACCGACACCGCAGGGTCCTTTTTCTTTTCTTTCTTTTTTTAACTTTTGATGAGGTGAGCTACTACTGTATAGTATAGTGAGCTGGGTGTCGTGTGGGACACCCCTGCAGCCCCCGCTTTTTTTAAATGTTATTTTTATTTTGAGCAGATCAGCTGCAGGGGTGTCCCCGCAACCCCCGCTCACTATACTGTATAGTAAAAAGGGGCGCCCAAAGTACAAAACAAGAATGGGTGAGTGTGGGGAAAAAGGTTCCCACCCAATCATGAGTCGGAAAAGATCCATTAGTCCAGCAAAAAGTGCTGGGGGACTCGCCAGTTGAGGAGACTATCACAAACGATGGCAATTCTACCTAACACCTCAGGGAGACGTAGTCCACACTTTGCTGCAACAGTAAAATGTGTTGGTCACTGAATAGTAACAGGCTCAGCGCAGATATTAAGATGCATTTCCACAACCAGCCCTTTGGTAGTGCCCTAGGAGGCCAACATTGTTGTATGAATATGCTTATTGCCACCAAGTCTAGCCAAACTCAAACAAGGTAACGTGAGCTGAACAGTAAGGTAGACTTCAGGGGCTATGAGGTAGTTTGCAAGTGCAGTTAAGCATATCTAGTGACAGACAAATAGTCCACACGGAACTGCACAACTATACTAATTTTCAAAGGATTTAAACACTAAGTAGGTAAAACTTAAAAGCATGTCATACCACAGGTAAACCTTATGTGTAGGTTATACCACACTTCCTCCCACGTCCCATCCACTTTCCTCCATATTATATGGAAGTCCCTGGCTAGGGACGGGAACTGAACTTTTTTCCCCACAAAAAAAGCATATTTCCACTTTAAATTTAAGGGACACCGGTGCGTGGCCACGGGCGCATGCACACTCCACAAGCACCCCAAGTCCCCCCCTCCCCCTGAGGTGCCTCATCTCAGTCCTCTTTTCCGAACTGACAGGAGCGGACCTGTTCTCACAGTGCTCGTGGCAGTAGTTATTTTTTGGATACCCTTGGGTGCTTTCCCAAAACTTTTTGTTTTTTCATATGTATCACCGACATACAGTGCCTCAGTTTTTCCGGCGCTTGTCGGGTACAGCAGGATTCAGCAGGTGTCAGTCCTGCAATTGGGCCTTTTCGGCCTCTTATCCGCATGCGCTCTGTCTCTAGTGCCTGGGATCACACCACAGATGGGACGGTTGCATTGTGTGGACTCTGTGGTCATTGAAGAATCGGTTGGCAAGGTAGAGGGAGATCTTTTACAGGTCTCCTCCTGACCACCTCAAGGACTTACTTCGTCGAAAGACGAGGCTGTTGAAGGTAAGTACCTTGTTCTCTAAAGCACCCCACAAGGCAGATTCCCTGGACTCTACCGAGTAGGAGGGGTCATACTGATCCATCCACCAGTCAAGGTACCGAGGCTCACAGAGCTACCGTCCCACGGGCTGAAGGGCTTTCCGGCTCTACCGCACCCGCGACTGAGCAACCTCAGGGTTCCAGTACTGGGGTAACTCCCAAGAGGAAAAAAAGCTCTTCTACCTGGCCCATGCCTGAGGGAGCGTCTTTACGCACAGCCATTACTGGGCGCAAGCCCGAAGACGATATGCCTTCCGGGTCTATACCCGAGGTCTCCACCGGTACCGAGCGCTCGCTCGAGGCCCATAAGTGGCCTGTAATTGCAGGTGCTCCGCCAAGCACAGAGTTCCTGTGAATTCCTGTGGCAAGACCAGCAAACAAAATGGTGGCATCTGAAGACAAAATGGTGCCTAGTCGAGAGGCATTCTCTAGACCCCAGGGTGAGGAAAAGCAGTGCTGAAACACTGTTTGGCATCCGAGGCAGCGCAGGCAGCCTCCAGAACGAGGCCTGAATTCAGCCCGCCGAGTGGTCCTCCTTACAGACACCATGGTGCATAATATACCCCTCGTCCTCCACGTCGCTACGATACACAGAGGGGGTTTACTTAGACAAGGCAGGAGTCGGGTATGACACAGTCCCTGATGCACTGGTTGAAAGTGCATGTACGAGACAACGCAGCAGTTTAGCCCCAGCAGACAGGGCCCCGGTAGCACCGCAGCCTTTCAGGGTACCAGGACCTGCTCCAAACAATCCGCCTACAGCAGTGTCCGTCATCGCATCCTCTCAGGGAGACCATCAGTTGGGGATGGACAAGCAAGACACAGAAGAAGATGAGGACATGCAGGTCTAAGCATCCGCTAAAGCATTCCATGATCGAATGGAGGATCTTGCAGAGTACTTGGAGTTCCCCCTCTGCACCAAGAACAGCCCGAATCAGGGGTGTTGGAAGAGATATGTTCCTCTGCAAAAGGATGTGGCTACTCTGGCAAAGAAGGGGTGGATCAAGCCCCACACCACTCATCTGGTTAACAGGCAACTGGATGCTAAGTTTAGGCAGACAGGGGAGCGGGGGGGAGGGTCCTTTTAGTGTCATCTTACCCACAGCCACATTTCTCACTTATAGCAGAGGCATCCATCTATGCTAAGCCACAGCTCTCAGCAGCTTCTAGGTCTTTTGCCTCAGAACAGAACAGATCAACTCCCTAGGTCCTTCTGAGGATTCAGGGATTTCCAAGCCAGGCAAGCGAGACAACCAGAAAGATCTCCCAGCCTCCGCAGGTGCAAGTGGCAGCGCACAGCGCCAAATAGTTTCTTCCTGTCCCCCTCCTCAGCACCAGCCTCAGACATTAAGAAGCAATGAGAGTGACATCCAGGTCTGCAACATTCTGCATTGGTGCTGCCTATTTGCAGACTTCAATTGCAGAACCCCCCGCCATGTCTCCTCATCTCTTTCAGATAGGCTCTCCAGCACTATTGGCAGAAATGGCTTCACTGACAATGCAGTGGAGTAGGGACCCACCTGCACAGAGGGGCTTGGGTCACCATCCAGAAGAAGAACCAGGTGGGCCCAAGGGTAGTGCTAGGCCGATCTTACCTCAACCTTTTTCTACAAACTACACAAATTCAAGATGGTAACGCCAGCGCATATTGCGGAGATTGGATGTACTCACTGGACCTGAAGGTCACATACTTGTGTCTCCCAATATGTCAACCTCACAGACAATTCCTGAGATTCACAGTGATAGGAATGAACTTAAAGTACAAGTTCCAGCCGTTTGGCTTGAATTCAGCTCTGCGGGTGTTCACGAGGTTAGTGAACGTGGTGGCTTCACTCCTCTGGGCCAATGGACACCACGTCTACCCCGATTGGCTCGTCAGGGCCAGTTTGCCTCTGGCGGTGCACAGGACAATGCAGTGTCTCACGGACAGGCTTTTTGAACTTGGGTTTCCGATCAACTGTAAAAAGTCAGAGCTCACTCCTACCCAGTCACTGCTGTTCCTGGGTATCAGATGGGACACAGAGAGGCTAAGGATTTTCCCATCCCAAGAGATAGTCAGTGCCATTCAAATGGCAATGGGCCGTTTCCTCAGCAGGCAGGTAACATTGGCCTGGTGGTTTCAGCACTTGTTGGGCTTCATGGCTGCATTTATACTGCCAGTGCCCTATGGCATACTTAAAGTGAGGAACATTTAAATTCATCTGGCAAGGTCATGGAACAGGAGTTTGCTTCACAGTCCGACACAATTGCCATAGCACAGGAGTTGGTGTCAGACCTGCAATGGTGAAGGGTAGAAGCCAATTTGATGAAAGAAGCTCCTTTTGTCCAGCCGGATCCCACGGTGGTGATCGTGACACTCGACATTACTGGGCTAAAGGGACCACCCTAGACAGCTTCACAGTTCCCGAGGAGCAGCACCTAGATTTTCTGGAGCTCAGGGCGATTAAGTTGTCCCTCAGGGCCTTCCTTCCACTCATCAAGAGCAAATCGGTCCTCATAAGGACAGACAGCTCTACGTCCACGCGTTTTACCTGAAAAAACAGAGGGGAACAAGATCTCCTTGGGGAGCTACAGAAACATGGAGGCAGACAAGCTCAGCAGGCTGGGAGTAAAGAACTACGAATGGGAGATATGTTTGGAAGTCCTGTCCCATCTATTTGAAGCCTGGGGCCATCCAAGGGTGGACCTTTTTACCACAGCAGAAAACAGTGTGCTGCGTTTGCCTCCTGGATCGGCAAGGGCAGGCATTCCCTAGGGGATTATTTCCTCTTATCATGGAGCAACCTTTGGTGCTATGTGATTCCATCGACACCGCTCATTCAGACGGTCATGCGCACGTTCAGGAAGTCCAGGCGGTGCCACATTATCCTGGTGGATCTCCAGTGGCCATCCAGGATATGGTATTCTGTCTTGGTGCTCATGCCCAGTCAGGGTCCAGTGCCACTCCACACGATGGGCATCGGCTGCTCACGTAGCAAGGGGGGAGCGGTGGGTGATCCCACCCTGAGGACGCTAGCAGCTTGGTTCATGGGCAAATAAAGCTTAGGTACCTAGGATTGTCGGATGAGAACCTGGAGATAATCCAGAGGGCTAGGAAGAATTCAACCAGAAACCAATACAAGAGTAAATTGTCATGGTTTTGCTTCTGGGCAAAGAAGGGCAAGGTGGACCTAATGTCCTGCACTCTGGATCAGGTGTTCACATTTTTGGCACACCTGGTGCAAGTGAACATGTGCCACACATTTTTGGCGGCCATTGGACCCTACAGAAATCCAGAGTTTGTCCTTCTCAACGTCTAACCCTGTGGTAAAGAGACCTCTGTAGGGCTTATCCAGGTTTTATTCGCCCATCAAGCAACTAGCTGCTCTGGTTCATAAACCTTTCGAGCCAATGACCATGGCAGGTATCAAATCGGCCATGCTAAAGACTGCATTGCTAGTGGGGCTAACCTCAGCATGCAGGGTCAGCGAAATTCAGTCCTTGGTGGCATCGGAACCGTAAACAACTTTCACAAGGACAAGGTGGTATTGGGCACCCATCCGAAGTTCCTACCGAAGGTAGTTTCAGCTTTTCATTTAAATGAAAAAATTGTCCTACCAACTATCTTTACGAATCCTCAATCTGAGGTGGAGAATGCTCTTCATTGTTTAAATGTAAGGAGAACGCTCACATTTTACCTCAACAGATCTAAGACCATCCATAATTCTGAAGCTTTATTAGTTCTGTTTGTGGGTACTGCTCCCGGATTACCAGTGTCAAAGGCTTCAATAGCTAGATGGATGGGTGGCAGCCATGGCACAAAGCTACAGGCTGCAGGATAAACCATGTCCGGCGAATGTTTATTCTCACGCCATAAGAGTGAAGGCAGCAGCGGTGGCCTTCCAAAGGCATGCACCCTGGCAGGTGATAAGCAAGGCGGCCGCCACCTGGGCATCTCAGTCAGCTTTTTGCAAGCACTACTATTTGATTCAGATGCAGCGTTTGGCCAGGCAGTTCTGAGGAATCTCTTCGCATAATAAGACAGAGACACTCTACTCCTGAAGGGCTAGAATCTGGTGTAATCACCCAAACACTATGGAGGAATGGGGAAGGGACATAAGAGTAAGTAAAGGTCACACACCTTGGTGACCAATATACTCCTAGTCCATAGCCCTCTTTCCTCCATACAACCCTCCATCCTCCCACTATTATGTAGGCAAGTTAATTCAGCTGGCTGGTGTGCAAAAAGGGGGACTGAGGTGAGTCACCGCAGGGCAAGGCCTGCGGAGAGTGCATACGTCCGTGGCCGCGCCCCAGCGCACCATAAATGTAAAAGGGAAATGTGCTTTTTTGTTGGGAAAAAGATTCCCTTGCCGTCCCTAATGAGGGAAGCACATACACTATGGAGGAAAGGGGACTATGGACTAGGAGTACATTAGTCACTACGGTGAGTAACTTTTAATATATACACATATAGGTACAAAAAGCAGATCAGTAAATAAAAGCAATGACACTGTAGCAAGTAAAATGAAAAGAGCAGTGCAGTAAACATCTACCACATGCCCTTCTTTACAGATATGAGGCAGACACCCAACTTTCAGTCCTTCCCACGTACCTGAGAAGGGGTTGGGGAATAAGAAAGTCTCATAAGTTCCCTTACACAAACTTTGGCAAATCCAACAGGTTGGTAGAAAGATGTAGTTTAAAATCACCTTTTGCAATTAACTGGAAATTAAGACCTTTAGTGGTACACTCTCCATCCCACCGCACTAGGGTTTACCCTGGGGTGGCATTCTTGGCTAGATATTCACTGATCACAGCTAGGCAAGTGTGTGTTTGGGACTGGACTTTGCACCCAAACAATCTCTATAGCGGCAGAGCGGTATGAAAACTGGGAAGTGCATTTGAGCCACTTACTCAGATTTTCAGAGTGACTACCCCTGGGGTACTCAGTCACTGGGGACACTTCTGCCATTGGTTCTATTCCATTGATGGAGGTCCATGGGTTGCAGATGCAGTGGCTGAAGATGATGTCGGGATAAGGTGCAGCTAAGCTGTTTCCAGTACCAGGTTCTGGGATGACTCTGACAACTGGAGAGGCCAGACACCTGAGGAAAGCAACCACAGTAGGTCCAAGACACCACAGAAGGACAGCAGTGAAGAAACTCTGTTAATGGGTCAGCAGGTGAGATTTGTGGCAGAGTAAAGGTCCAGCTCCACAAGGGCCCCTCTTCAGCTAGAAGTGCAGTGACAGCAGGTGGGTTGATCTTATGCCACAAGTCGACAACCTTCAGGGTCCAAGCTCCAGATCGGGATGCTGAGCAGTGCCACAGAGAGGCTTTGTCTTGGTTGAGCAGCCCACAAAATGCAACACTTCCAACGCCCTGCACAGACAAGGGTATTTTTTGGTTGAAGCAAAAGTAGGAGATCTTCACTGTGATGTGGGTGGCAGTTTTGGTTGTCCCTGGCAGCAGTTTTCAGAGTATTCAGCGCAATCTCCTCTTATTTTGTAATCTTGGTCCAGTGGCCGACCTGAGAAATAGCTGCAGGTCTCCTCTTCTTTTCCCAAATTCAGGCTGGGGGCTGCCCCAGCCCACCAATGGCTAGGATCTTTACAATTTAAACAGGTAAGGGCTGTTTACTCATGGACCGTCCCAAACCCCACATCTGCCCAGCAAGAGACACTTCCTGGCATGGATTTGTATTGGGACCAGACCGTTCACTCAGACAAAGGCATTAGCTCGGCAATCCAAGCAGCATACTGGGATGTGCTTTACCTTGTATGGTGTTTCCTAACTTGAGAGGGTAGGAAGACTGCCAGAAAGCAAGGTGGACAAAAGACAGGACTTAAATCACCTGATGCAGGATATATGGAACTCGAAATGGCATTACATAGTAAAGAAAATGTGGTGCACTACTGAAAAATGATTAAAACACGGTTCACTGTTGCCTCCTGTCCTAGCCACATACAAAATGTTAAAGGGATGTTAAAGAAAATATAGGGAAAGGGGATATAAAAGTACATCTGCGGCAAGTCTGTGTAAGGTGCTAAGTTGAAAACAATACAGGAAATCGTAAAAGGGGTCAGTTCCACTGCACTGGTAACCTTATCGACTGACCAGTGCCCCAAAATAAATGAGTTCAGCAAGTAAAGTGAAAAAATAACTTGCCTCTAAAGTCAGTTTATGGTTGAAGATGGAACAGATAGCCGTATGTCCCGTTGATGTCAATGGAAAGAAAGTTGCAAAATCAAAATTATTTCTTAAAAGCAGAAGTTCCCCTTTCACCTTTAGTTTGACAAAGTTCTTATTCTGCATGTGCATAGACAATGGGAGATATCACAAATAGCCAACACACTCCTCTTCCCTTGCTTGCTTGTTTCAACGATCTTGAGGTCTTCCTGTTACATTTTGGACATTCTATCCATTGTCTGTCCTGGTTGAATCGGAGGGGTGCTGCTTGGCATAGAGGTGGTTGAGTAGATATTATTGACCATATATGCAAACTGAGTATATATGGAGCTAGTCCAGAATGTGAGCTATGAATAATAATTTAAGATTGGTGAATTAAGTAAAAGTGCCAGTGGAGGCAGGAGAGTGCTGGAGCGATGTGATCATATTTCTTTAGGCAGAGAAACATTATTGCAGGCACATTCTACATGCATTGCGGTCTCTGGGTAAGTCATGCCAAGGTTGGAACTTTTGCCATATTTGAGCCTGGAAGAAGTAAGGATGTTGACAATTGTAGGAAGGTCGAGCAATAATAGAAGAGAGGACCTTTTTCTGTGCTGGCATATTTTTATTAGTTACCAATATTTCAAGGTCTAGGTTGGTAAAAAGCCTACATGAGCTAGGGGATTAACCTACCAAAAAATGAGTAGTAGCTCTGTAAACCAATGTCAAGGATAGGATAATACAAAGTGAGATGATTGCAGTAAACATAAGTCGAAGTTGATGGTGAGCAGACATTTTCAACCTGCTCTTGACATTTCCTTTAGCTTCCTAACTAGCCATGTGCTTATAAAAAGAAATGTACCCAATTCCTGGCCATCAAAAGCATCCATAAACCCAATCTATTGAGGCCTGTCCTTAGTCTGAAACTAAACACAAAAGATAGTTCCCTGGGCAATTTCCTACTCATAATTCAGACATCTCCGTCTTCTCTTGGCTCTTGCTTATTAACGTCAAACCTCCCTGTGCTCTTTGTTTCTTCTTACTTTATTAAGACCTGTCCACAATCTCAGTTTCTTCTCCAGACCTCTTCATGGTCTCTCAGTTTCTTATTAACACTCTGTTTTCTCAGATGCTGGATGCTTTTTCTTCTGCCTTTGGGGTTGGAGTGGTGGCTTCCTAGTGGTGTCTTCCTTCCGTCAACGTTGCACACATTTGTTTCATATAGATGCAAAGAGTATTTCTTCCCCCTCAATCAGGGTCCTTGTCAGGCAGTCAAAATGAGCTCCCACCTTCGAAGGGGCAGGCGACTTCTCAAGACTCTTTCTGCACAGTCCAGTCCTCTTACCCTCCAACTTCCTCCATGATTCTGTAAACCTAGCTGTGGGCTCCACCTCCTGCAAGCCAATGGTCCTTGTGGCTTGATCTCTATCCTGTATGTGGCAGAGCTGCTGCTGTACAGCTGCCGGCAGGTAGACTATCTCGGTCCAGGTAGAGGTCTCCCTATGGAACTGTAAGTAGCCCGCCTGCTTCCTCCGGTCTGTATCATTTGATTGCCTCCGCCCGTCCCATTTTATACACCCCGGGAGGTGTGTCTGTCTGTAAGCCAGTCTAGGATTTGTCTTTACCTTCGGTGACTCATCTCCGGTTCTCCCATTGGCCCCGTTTCCATTGTTTCCCTTAATGTCTCTTTATGCGATTACTGTCTTCTCCAGCTTGGGGTCTGGCATGGATTCACATGCTGATGAATATTCCCTGCCGTCAGGCCGGGAATCCTCGGTTTCAGTTTGACTTACAAACTGTCTTTCGAAGGGATTGTGTCCTCCGACGTATTCCTTATCTCAGATATCTCTTTCCAGCTTTGCTGGCCTCGGAAATTTTTTCTCTCTCTAGAGGGCGTTGCGCGTCAATGTCCGCCGAGTCGATGTCCCTCGACAGCCGCCGTATCGACGTCGACGTCATCCTGCCTATAAAGGCCGCGCGCAGCGTCCGTTGCTTAGTTCTGTTTTTCCGCGCTTACTCAGTGCCTCGGAATATCGTTGCTCAGTTTCGTAGAGAATTATTCCTATTTCCTCGAGATATTCGATCCATACTCGATGGCTTCCTCGTCTGAACCGACGACCCCTCGGTCCGGCTTTAAAAAATGCCGAGACTGTGGAAAAAAGATGTCGCTGACTGACCCTCACAGAGTCTGTCTGTGGTGTTTGGGAGCTGAACACCATTGTTCGGAGTGCGAGGACTGTATGTCAATGACAGCTAAGGCCCTGAAGGAGCGTAGGGGGAAGCTGGAAAAAGGTAAGACTTCTAACGCTTCTTCATCCTCGACGAAGTCGAGACATTCGTCTCCTCGTCACCATTTGCGCTCCAGGTCTCGAAGCGGGTCCCATCACTCCTCGAGATCGAAGCACTCGAAAAGGAAATGCCGAAGATCCCCTTCTTCGTCCTCCTTCCTCTGTTTCACCTAAGAGATCCCTTGCCCCACGAAACATAGTTCCCGGGCTGAATGGGAGGAATTCCGAAAAATATGATGAGCGTCTTCGAGAAAGCGGCCTCGACCCCCTCGAAGACTGCCGAGAGCGATGCTCTGGTCGAAAGACCCGAAGGTCCAAAACGCCGCGAGTCGCAGTACCCGGCGAAGGAAGTTTCTCGAGCGCGTCATGAACCCTTGAGCAAAGCAAAGACCTCAAATCCTTCTTCGAAGGTGCCGTCGACGAAGGTTCCGTCGACGTCGAGGTCGGTGTCTTCGACGCCGTTGTCGAAGGGACCTTCGACACATGGGTCTGTCGACTCGACGCCATCCTCAACACCGGCGTCGACGCCAAGGAAAGTCACGGTTGCAGCGCACCCAGTGGCTATTCCCAGGTCTTCGATGACGATGTCGCTGAGATTGTCGACATCCTCAAGCAGAATTCCAATTCTATCGAGGACCTCGAGGCCTCCGCCTTTGTTTTCAACGCCACGTTCGAAGCCTTCGACGTCAGCGTCGACGACATCGACGTTTTCGAGGCCGATTACAACAAGTTTGGCACTCTCTGCCTTGGAGATGGGTTTCACACCCTTTGTGAGTTTAGACCAATTGAGAACAATGTCCTCAATTATGGAAGGGGGAGAACTATCTGACCAAGAAGAGACATTTGAGTTGCAGGGATCTGCAACCCCAGTTCAAGAGGAGTTATCCTCAGAGGAACGCAGATTGAAGGAACTCCATGATTCCTTACATGAGGCAAGTGGTTTAGACACTTCCCCAGAGGTGGAGTTCGCTAGGCCAGACCCGGGGGAGCATGCTGAAACCCCTTATAGAGCCTTAATGGCCAGGATCACAGAATTTATGGGGTGGTCAACACCTTCACAGGCTTTCCAACAAGATGACCTCACGGATATTGTTGACAAAGGTCCACAGGAGGATCCTGCAGTACCTTTTCATAAAGCTCTTCAAAGGAAAATCATGACGAACTGGGAAACCCCAGATGTCGTCCCGGCAGTAAATAAAAAAAACTGTCTACTAAATACAGGGTATCTTCTGCAGACCCAGAGATTTTGTCCAAACACCCATCCCCAGAAAGTCTGGTGGTACAGGCAGCATCTTCTACTGACATCAAGACTGCTTACCCTACCGTCCCACAGGACAGGGACGATAAAAAATATGGCTAAGAAAGTCTTTTCGGCATGTAGCATGGCGTTAAAATCTATTAATGCTACTTGCACCCTTGCTAGATTTAGCCATACACTTTGGGAGTGTGCTTCTACAGCGGCTGACTGCATCCCGGAGGGAGAAGAAAGGGAGGCGTTCCTAAATATCATAAAGGACGGTAAAGACGCTATGTGCGAATCCCTCCAGACGGGCATTGTTTCGGCTGACAGTATCAGCAGAGCAATGGCGGCAAGTACAACAACCAGGAGATTTGCTTGGTTGAGAAAGTCTGGTTTTGCCCCAGATGTGCAAGCCAGGCTCTTGAACATGCGATTTGATGTCTCTTCTTTGTTTGGGAAAAAGGCGGATGACAGTTTAGAAAAACTGCAAACATCAAAGGCAGCAGCAAAATCCCTAAGCGCTGCAATCCGTCGGACACCTTTTCGTCCCACAGGAACCTCTGCGAGAGGCAAGTCCTTTCGCTTCTACTCCGCATTCGGAAGAGGTAGAGGACGACCGGCTCAAAGGGGACAAAGTAGAACTACCCGAGGTGGACGGGGTAGATATTCAAAAGCCGCAGCAACAGCAGGTGCCTCTTTACCATCGGCATCTGCATCAGCCGCCCCAAAACCACTCTGAGGACTTCCCTCACAAGACACCTGCAGGAGGCAGGTTAACTCAACATCTGGCGGAATGGCAGGCTATCACGTCAGATGCTTGGGCATTGGAGACAGTTGCACAAGGTTACTGCCTGCCTCTCCTACGCATACCTCAGAGTCATCCACCGGGGATCAGCTCTCAAAAAGCTCCAGATCCGCTCCTCTTGCAGGAAATTTTAGACCTGCTAGAGAAAGGTGCCATAGAACCGGTACCTGTAGCGGAGAGGAACAAGGGCTGGTACTCCCCTTATTTTCACATTCCAAAGAAAGACGGAGGAATGAGACCCATCTTGGACTTGCGAGAATTGAACAAATTCCTCAGGAAAGACAAATTCAAGATGGTAACTCTTTCTCAGATCCTTCAGGTCCTTCAGTTCCAGGACTGGTTGGTATCTCTGGACCTTCAGGACGCTTATTTCCATGTGCCAATCCATCTCAAACACAGGAAATACCTGAGGTTCGCAATTGGCAACTCTCATTATCAATTTCGAGTGCTGCCATTTGGGCTGACCTCCGCCCCGAGGGTCTACACCAAGTTAATGTCGGTAGTGGCTGCAAGTCTAAGGAGGGAAGGGATTCACGTCTACCCCTACCTGGATGATTGGTTGATCAGAGCTGTATCTTTGGAACAAGCTCAGATCCAGCTAAATCATGTTTGCCACTCCCTTCACAGACTGGGCTTCTCCCTCAATTTAAAGAAGTCACAAATGATACCATCGCAGAGACTCCAGTTCATCGGAGCGATCCTGGACACTTCCCTGGGAAAAGCCTCGCCACCAGAGGTGAGGGCTCAAGATATTCTACAGATGGTTACCAAGTTTCAAAATGCCCAACGTCTCCCAGCCTTCGACTTTTTGAGGTTGCTAGGCCTCATGGCATCCTGCATTTTCCTAGTGCCAGAGGCTCGCCTGAGAATGAGATCCCTCCAGTGGGCACTGAGAACTCAGTGGTCACAATTCTCAGGGAGAATGACAGATCTTCTTCAGGTTCCCGACAGGGTGGCTCGAGACCTCCTGTGGTGGGCCTGTCAGGAGAACATTCTGAAGGGAGAGCAGTTTTGGCAACCCTGGCCGGAGATGACAGTAGTCACGGATGCCTCACTCACGGGGTGGGGAGCCCACGCCAACGACTTGACCATCAGTGGTCGTTGGTCTCCATCGGAGTCCAGACTACATATCAACCTGTTAGAGCTGAGGGCCATCAGACTTGCGCTGAAGGCTTTTCTGCCATCTTTACAAGGAAAGAATGTCCTGATAATGACGGACAACACAGTGGCCATGCATTACCTCAACAAAAGAGGAGGCGTAGGATCACTACCTCTGTGCAGAGAGGCGATGCAGCTCTGGTTTTGGGCAATCCAAGAAGGAATCTCTCTATCAGAAGTTCACCTAGCCGGAGAGAAGAACTTGACAGCGGACGCTCTGAGCAAGCAGAGCACAGTCTCCCACGAGTGGGAACTAGCTCAGGAAGTCCTTCAAGAGATCTTCGCCCTTTGGGGAACCCCTCAGGTGGATCTGTTCGCCACCAGTGTCAACAGGAAGTGCGATCTGTTCTGTTCAAGGGAATTTCCCCCGAGAGGAGCTCTAGGAGACGCGTTCATAGTGGACCACCGGTCCCTGTCATTCCTCAAATGATCAGGAGGTTGAGAAGATTCCAGAAAACCATGATCCTAATTGCCCCGGATTGGGCCAGGAGAACATGGTACCCGGACCTTCTAGACTTGTCCATCTGCCCTCCAATTCGACTTCCACTCAGAGAGAATCTGCTCTCACAGAAGGGAGGTCAGGTTCTCCATCCAGACATCAAAACCCTCAACCTTCACGCTTGGCTTCTGAAAGGCTGAGGTACAATGATTGGGACCTCCTTGATGATGTTATGGAGGTGTTGCTTTCGGCAAGAAGGCCAGCAACAAAATCTTTATACCGCTGCCGTTGGAACAGATTTTGCAGCTGGTGTAGGGATAAGAATATCGATCCCTTTTCATGTGGTACACCAATGGTTTTGTCTTTCCTACTTTATTTAGCGAATTCAGGCCTTGAAGTTGGCACCATCAAGGGCTATCTCGCAGCGCTATCCATCTTTAAGCGCACTGCGGAAGAACCATCCTATTTCAAGTTACCCTTGGTAATACAGTTTCTAAAGGGGTTAACTAACGTTTATCCCCCAAGACCATTCCAGGTTCCCCTATGGGATTTAAATTTAGTCCTAACTTTCCTGATGGGCACACCTTTCGAACCACTCCACTCTTGTTCATTAAGGTTTCTTACCCTTAAGACTGTTTTATTAGTAGCACTTACATCTGCTAGAAGGGTGATCGAGTTACAAGCTCTTTCTTGTAAACCCCCTCATACAATCTTTCACAAAGACAAAGTTGTTCTGCAAGTGAAGCCTAATTTCCTCCCAAAGGTGGTTTCTGAATTTCATATCACACAGAAGATTACCCTTCCATCTTTCTATCCTCCTCCCCATCCGGGGAAAGAGGAAGAGAGGTTACAGAGGCTGGACCCAAGAAGGGATTTAAGTTTTTACATTAGTAGACTGGCTAGGATAAGACTAGCAGACCAGCTGTTTGTAGGCTACGGAGGTCACAAGCTGGGGTTACCGATAACTAAGCAGACCATTTCCAGATGGATCATTTTAGCCATTTTGGAATGTTATAAACTGGCAGGAAAAGAGCCCCCTCAAAATCTTAGGGCTCATTCGACCAAAGGTATCGCAGCTTCATCGGCCCTCAAAAGAGGAGTGCCGGTTAGAGACATATGTGCGGCTGCCACATGGTCGTCCGTCCATACCTTTACACGGTTTTACAACTTGCATTCCTCCTCCAGTCAAGAGACTAGGTTTGGAAGGGCAGTATTGCACTCTATTTATCAATAAGAGGAAGCATGAAGTCAGTACTCCCACCTCCAATAACGGAATACTGCTATGGGAGCCTATCTAAGATAAGGAATACGTCGGAGGACACAATCCCTTCGAAGAACAAGTTACTTCTTACCTTGTAACGTTCTTTCGATGGGATGTTCCTCCGACGTATTCCTTATCGACCCTCCCATCCATCCCCGCAGTACTACTTCCCTTGTTGTTGCAGTTTACGCTCCTTCAGGGTGATTAGTCTAGTCCAGAAAGAATTATTGTGGGCTACAAAACAGAACTGAGCTACGGACGCTGCGCGCGGCCTTTATAGGCAGGATGACGTCGACGTCGATACGGCGGCTGTCGGGGGGACATCGACGCGCAGCGCCCTCTAGAGAGAGAGAAAATTTCCGAGGCCAGCAAAGCTGGAAAGAGATATCTAAGATAAGGAATACGTCGGAGGAACATCCCATCGAAAGAACGTTACAAGGTAAGAAGTAACTTGTTCTTCTCCGCTAAACCAATCACTCGTCTGGCAGCCATCTTCAGATTTTTACCACATGTTCTAGTGTTGGGAGTCCTCGTCTTTTGCTCCTTGAGCTTTTCTGTAGTTGTGCGCTATTCTTGGTCAATAGAGCCTGTGTCTCCTTTCGCTCCTTTCAACGGCAAGCAGGGATCAATTTGTCGGCGTCATTCAATGCCCCTCAAGGGCAAGCATCGTCGAAGTTTCATTGAAGATTCCAGAAGGCCATTGGGTCTACACCGCATGTAGGAGGAGGAGGAGGAGGAGGAGGCTACCTCTTTAAGCTCTGCTCCAGCTGCGGATTGAGAAATGTGTTTATAGAGGACAAACACCTCCAGTGCCTCAACTGTCTCCATCTGGACCACAGGGAAGCGGATTGTGAAATCTGCCTTGGTTTTTCCAAGTAAACCGTCAAGGATCGTCACAGTAGGTTGGCGGCGTGGCTCAATGCCATGGCCTCTACCCCATGCAGCAAGCAGGGGCATGCCTCACCCAGGACCAGTCGGTCCCGGGAGCGGGCTTCAAAGTCCTTTGAGGACGCTCCATCCGTGTGGGGCCCAGAAAAGGCGAAGCATCACGTGTCCCGTTTCCATCTGGATTGCCGTGCAAGTGGGTCCTGCAATGAGCAGGGTGCGCTCATCTTCACAATTTGTCTCCATTCATCACTCCAGCTCCTCCTCGAAGAGGAAATCGGCTAACCCAGGGAAGCTGCGAGATAAACAGTAGAAGGCACAGGGAAAGGTGTCCGACCTGCCCCTGAAGGCTCAGGCGAAGTCATCCTCGACGATCAAGCTGGTGGCAGCCACCCTCTCGAAGGCAAAATGGGCTGAACCGGTCCAGGGATGCCCCGGCGGTGCCCAGAGTATCCCTGCCCCTGAGGCGGGAGACCTCGGCCAAGCCAGTGCAGAAGACGCCGGAGAAGAGGATGCCATCCCTAAGCCCTAGACCGAACCCTCAGGATGCAAAAAGGGGGGTGGGGGAGAGGCCTCAGCCATGCTCCAGGGCACAGATATTTCTTCCTCGGAGGAGGAGGACCTGGTGTCCTTTCACACGGTCCCGTAGGACGTGGGGATTGATGACGATGGCGGAAACGCCAACGATGAGGGCGCTGGGCTTAGCAAGCCTACACCCCCGACACCTACGAGGGATGTATCGATGGACATCCTTTCAACCATCCACACCCTGCTGTCAGAAATCCAGCAGAGAATGCCGACAGCGCAACCAGCGACACCGGGCCAGTCCCCGGCAAAGAAAAGGAGACCGCACCCTACACCGCAGCATCAACATCTGCACATGCCCCCCCCAGGGATATGGGGACGGACACGGCAACTACAGAAATTGACGTTTCTCTGCCGCCAAGGGGTTTTCCACCGGGCGAAGTGGGTTTGTTCCTTGCCATGGTATCCATTTGATGCCAGAAGAGACTAAGAAAGAAGGTTTCCTTTTTAACGGCGTGAGGCCAAGAGGAAGACCATTCTGGCAGTGCCTCTCCTGGACAACGTTTGGGACGAAGGCCCTGGCGTTGATGAGAAACCCGGCTTCAGCCACGGCGAAGAAGGATAGGCTGGAGAAAAGTACCGGGTGCCTGAGTCCGCACCCAAGTGCCTAAGCTTGCAGCCTACTCCGGACTCAGTGGCAGCAAGAAAGAAGTCCGCTAACCTCGTCTTCAGCCTCCGTTCCTCTGGACAGCGAAGGGAAGAAGTTAGATGCCATGGGTTGGAAAGTGATCTACTCGTCGTCACCGACAGTCAAGGCAGCTAATGCACTTGCAATCCTGGCCAGATACGACAGGGAGCTGTGGTATAAGATGGCCCTGCTTCTGCTGCTGTTTCTGTCCAGCCACAAGCGGGTTGAGGCACTGGAGATCCTCCAGCTGGACCAGGTGGCATCAGACCATGCCATCACTGTGGCTCTGGACATCAGACACAGGGTTCCGACAGATGAGGAACAGTGTATGCCTCCGTCGTCGTAGCTGGTTGAAAACCACCAACTTCCGTCAGGTGGTCCAGACGAGGGTACTGGGCATGCCCTTCGATGGGGACAAACTCTTTGGGAAGGCTGACGACGAATTGTTGCAGGCCATTAAGACCGACAAGGGGACGGCACGTGTCCTGGGCACTGCAACATCATCCTTCCTTTCGTGCCTCAGGATGAAAATTCGGCAGATCTACGAAGGGCTTCGGCGGAGGATCCTCTTCGTACTGCCAGCCCTCTCGATCCACGACCCAGGAGGCCTACAGGGGCCATTCCAAGGCTTTCGGAGGAGGTGGCCGACGTCGTCCCTCCCAAGGCCCCAAAGCAAGATTGAACCGGCCTGGACGTCGGGCCCTCACCCATTCACCCCGGTGGGAGGCCGGCTGGCAGGCTTCGTCAACGAGTGGGAAAGTATCTCCACCGACTGATGGGTGCTGGGCGCTCTCACCCATGGATACACTCTGGAATTCCAATGAAAGTGTTCGCGGATGCCGTCGGTGGCCTAGCAGGAACAGCACATCCTGCAGGAGCTGAGGGAAGTACGGGCCATGATGAGAAAAGGGGCAATGGAACTTGTTCCAAAGCGGCTCCGGAGTCTACTCCAGATACTTCTTGGTAATGAAGAAGACCGGGAGTTGGAGGCCCATTCTAGACCTGCAGCGCCTCAACAAATGCCTCCGGTCACGTTGCAGCACATGCTCGGCCAACTGGAGGAAGGAGACTTCCTGACGTCGCTGGATCTGGAGTACGCTTCCATGTCCCCAATCACGAAAAACATCTGAAATTCCTGTGCTTCGTAGTGCAGGGAAATCACTATCAATTCAAGACCCTCCCCTCCAGACTGAAGTCGGTGCCCAGGGTGTTTACGAAGTGCCTGGTACCAGTGGCGGCCCATCTGCGTCTACAGGGGATACACGTATACCCGTACCTCGACGACTGGCTCATCCGGGCCAGGTTAAGGGAATTGGCCTTCGAACACAGAGAGGACCGTCCGGCTGCTGACGAATCTGGGATTCTCCATCAACTATCCAAAGTCCTGCTTGATACCGTTTCAGAACGCACTGTTCCTGGGGGCCAGATGCGACACGGTCTCCTGCCTGGCAGCTCCTTCGGACGAGCGGATGGCGGTCTTGCTCGGCAGGATGCAACGGCTGTTTGCACTGAAGACCACCATGGAGCCAACCATCAAGTCGCTGCTCGGCATGATGTCGTCATGCATTTACCTGATCCGACTCTACAGGTTGCGGATGCGACCCCTTCAGGAATTCCCGGACGCTCAGTGGATTCAGGTGACGGGAAGCTTTGCAGACAAGATTACTCTCAACGAGGAGTTCCGTCAAGCAATAAGGTGGTGGGGCGTGTGCTCCAAAATCTCCGGGGGCATGGATTTTCATAGCCCCCCCTACCAGAAGACAGTCGCCACGGATGCTTCCCCGGAGGGCTGGGGAGCCCACACCAGACGTCTCCACACAAGAGGCCTGTGGCTGCTGGAGGAGAGGGATCTCCACATCAATGTCCTAGAGCTGCGGGAAGTGTTCTGGGCCCTTGAGTCGTTCCTTCCGTCCCTCAAGGGCAAGGTGGTGGGGGTCTTCATGGACAATACCACCATGATGTTGTACATCAGGAAGCAGGGGGGAACCAGATCCTCAGCTCTCTCCAGAGAGGTGCAGGACTTGTGGCACTGGGATGTCGGCCAGGAAATGTTCCTCATTCCTTTTCACCTGGAGGGGGTCAAGAACACCATCACCGACTCCCTCAGCAGGGAGCTGAGCTCTTGCCACGAGTGGGAGCTTTGGCAGGATCAAGTGGACAGCCTCTTCCTCAGATGGGGCAGACCCAGTTCGATCAATTTTCAACAGCGACAAATTCCAAAGGCCAGGATTTGCCAGCAGGTTCAACCAACCGAGGCTCATGGGGAAGCGTTTTCCTTTCCGTGGAAGGCCTGTACCTGTACGCGTTACCTCTGTTGCTTCTCCTGCTGCGAGTCATCACTCAACTCAAATGGTGGCGATGTAAGATGATCCTCGTATCCCCGGCATGGCCGAGGCAGATTTGGTACCCAGACCTTCTCAGCCTGTCAACGTCACCTCCAGTCAAGCTGCCAGTGGTCGCGTATCTGCTCACCAGAGGAGGAGGCGCAATCCTGCATCACGACCCAGGATCGCTGAACCTGAAGGCTTGACTCCTGCAGCCTTCGAGTTCGGAGGGTGTGAGATGCTGGCGGACTGCAGGGAGGTCCTTGCCAAGGCCAGAGCGTCGTCGACTCTTAAGTGCTATTGGCACAAGTGGAAGCGTTTCGCTACATGGTGCCGGTCGCAGATGATCAACCCTCTGAGGGTCACAGCCCCACAGATTCTTCCATCCTTGTTGTCCTAGGCCAAGGCGGGGCTGGCACACGTCTCTATCAAGGTACATCTGGCGGCTATCTCCCGCTACACCAGGTCTCCAGGATGGTCTTCTCTTTGGCCCCACCGTCTCATCAAGGAGTTCCTCAAAGGACTGTTTCGATCGTTCCCGCCGGTGAAGGCGCCTGCCCCAGCGTGGGAACTCAACATGGTACTGACAAGGCTCATGGGGCCCTCTTCAAGCCTATGCATCAGCCCCTCTCCCGTTCCTCTTGTGGAAAACATCTTTCCTCATGGCCATCACCTATGCCAGGAGGGTAGGTGAGATCCAGGCCATATCCTGCAAACAGCCTTATCTGACTTTTCACGACACAAGGGTGGTGCTGCGGACATACCCCTCCTTCATGACAAAGGTTCCGTCGGAATTCCACCTCAACAAGCCTTTGGTGTTGCCTTTGTTCTTTCCAAAACCTTCGTCGCCGGCTGAAAGGACTTTTCACTCGCTGGATGTGGCTTGTGCTCTGAAGTTCTACGTGCCACACAGAGTTTCCAGAAGACGTCTCAACTATTTGTGAACTTTGGTGTCTGTCAGGAGAGGGGCTTAGGGAGAAGGCAGTCATTGGCTGGGGGCAGTATGACCCAGAGTTCAGTGATTGGTTCAGAGGAGAAAGACTGTAAGTGAAAGTTTTTTCTTTTACCAAAGATTCCAGGCTTCACGACAGGGAATATTCGTGAGCATGTCAATCCATGGCAGACCCATGCTGGAGAACAGTAATTACAGGAAAGTAACTTGTTGCATAGTCCTCATATTGGGTAGGATGTAAATTGACTTTATAATGTTCCCAATTGCCGGATCCGCGGTTACAAGTATGTCCCATGACATCGACTCCATGTTGAGATTCGCTGTTGCCGTGTTCAGGGCTCTGCAGTGTTCTACGGCTGCCTTTGTTTGCTGGGCGAGCAGGTGCAGCATCCATGCCCGACCATGCGTTCCATGGACGATATGAAATCTGCCTCCTCCTCTGATCTGTGCATAAACTGGATCTGCTTAATGTTTGTGACTATGGGTCAACTTAACTGTGTAACCTGTACTAGTCAAAGACTAACTGCTTGGGCTTGCAGATTCCTTTAAATGTTTGATGTGCTGGTGTGCTCAAAGGGGAAAGAATAATGTTTCATCTTGGATATGGTGACAAGCCCATGGAATCCCACTCCATTCACCCGCTGAGAGGCCCATTCAGTAGTGGTGGGACCATCCCAATTTCCTGTGGTTTGGGCCACTCATGGCAGAGGATGCGCAAGGCCCCTAACTCACCACACAGTGGTTGCTTTGTGCTGGAAGGAAAGGAAGTGGGGAGATTTACTTGGCGGTGGACGAAGTAGGCAAAAAGAAAGGGTCATGAGTTGCTTGCTGTATGTAATTGGGAAGCAACAGATAGATTGGCTGGCTCTATTAGGCCACCTAAGCTTTTAATGAATTGTAAAGGAGAGGAAGCTTGTCCAAGAAAGGGTGGGCAGAAGAACAGTCAGAGTTGATTAGAGTTCTTGATGATGATTTGGATCCGATCACTTCTGATTTGAGCCATTTCAGAATAGCAGACGAGCATTGATGAAGGGTAACTGCTTCAGCCTCTGGGTATTTGTCAAGTCTGTTAGGAAGTGGGTGTCATTGGCAGACATGGTGAAGATGAAGGAGCAAATGAGGTAGGCCATTGGACATACTTGGATGTTGTAGAGGATGTGGGAAAACGTGGAGTCTTGAGGGACTTGACAGGTGAAGATTTCGAGTTCGGATTGGAACCCTGGCGAACAACAATCTGTGATCTATCAGAGAGAGAGTACATGCAATGCCTTAAATAGCAGAGGCTGGGAGTACTGAGAAGGGGAGAAATGGTCATGGTCTACCATGTCGAGTGCCACTGAAAGGTTAAGCAGAATCGTGAACTAACACTGTCGCGCATGTCACTCAAGACAGAAGTGACAGCAAACTGGTTTAGAAAAAAAGGGGCGGAAGCTGGCCTAGTTGTTTTGAAGGATTTTGTTGGCTATGACAAAGAATTGAAGGTTCTGAGTCGCATTCTTTTGCAGGATTGTGTCCAGGAAGCGGTCTGGCTTCCAAAGTAGGTGAGAAAGATTGAGGAAGGAGAGAGAAAAGGTCTGAAGAATAGTTCTGGAACAGCAGTTAGCAAAGATGGCACCAGGACCACAACGTTTTTTGCTACAAGAGCCCCCACAACCCAGACATTCAACCCATTGAGGGATAAGTGTAGGTGGGGGGTCAAGCAGCCAGCCACTCGAAGCAATCGGTAGACAAATCAAATTCCAGACTCCACAGGGATTTGGCATCTGGAAACAAGCAATGTGCAGGCTCCAGTAGGCATGATTGTCCAAATTGGGCAAGGAGCATGCACAGTTCATAGACTCTATATAAAGGAGTTATCCCCCTCAAGACCAGTTAGCTTTGCAGCTTTGACTTTTCTGGTGAGTTGTTCCTGTTCTCATGGAAATCTGTTTTTGTGCTGCTTGCATGGACCCAGGTCCTGTTTTCTTTGAGAGATGCCATCTACTTCCTGTGTAGAACTTCTTTGTGTCTTCTTCTGCGTTGAGATCTGCTTGCTCTGTAGCTGTGGAATCGCCCATCTAACCACTGCTCTTTTCCTAGAAACTGCTACACAACCCTACCTTCAGCTCTGCATTCCCCACAAAACAAAGACTCTTCTCCTGCGGTCGGTTGCAAGGTACAAGCAGGGCTTCTTTGCAGTACAGATGCACAATCAAGCCCTCAAGCAGCTGGCATTCGATTTCACCAGGAATCTACAGCGCTTATTTGCCCTCTTGAGACATTGCCTCTTCCATTGATCCAGGGAGTCTTCTCACCAGGGTGCTCCTTCTCTCCTGAACTGTTAAGGATCCCCAGTGGTTCCTGTGGCTCATACCGTACAATCAGAATTTCATGTCAGCTAGTACTTGTTCTGGTTCCATGTAAAAATGTTGCCACAAAAATATCGCCATGCAAAAATATCGCCGAAAAATGGTCGTTTTTTGTGGCGACATTATTGCATGGAACATGCGGCGGACACCCCCGCAACCCCCACATTTATTTATTTATTTATTTATTTTATCGCCACGACATTTTCCTGGCGATATTATTCACGGCGACCATATATGTGGCGATATTAATACCTGATACCCTTGTTCTGTGTCTGGGCTCTTTCCTACCTACTGTGAGTGTATAGCCAGGGCCATGTCAGTTACGGAAAACTGTGGAATGTGGCTTGATATTTTTGAACAGTAGGCCCCTTGATGTAGGCCTTCAGGGAAGTTATTAGTACCGTACATGATGGAAAATATTTAACCCAGAGTGTTTCACTAATATGCACATCAGGCAGGTAGTTGGGGGAAAGCTGGGTGGAGGCTTGGCAGGCCTGGCATAGGCACACAAAGAACCCATAACAAATCCCTCCTTTCATTCCTTCCTAGTGTTTGTAGTAACTTCCTGGTTACCACTTCCTGTTGCCAAACAGGAAGTGCATGATAACCCATGAGCTCTCTAGTGCTTGGGTGTGGCTGGCTACATAAGCCATACCCAAGATTCTTCCAGTGCTTCGTGTTGCTTACTGTGAGCTGTATCAGCAACACACTTGCCGTGCTCTGGATCATCCTGCTTCTGCTTACCTGCTCCGGATCATCCTGCTTCTGCTTACCTGCTCCGGATCATCCTGCTTCTGCTTACCTGCTTCGGATCATCCTGCTTCTGCTTACCTGCTCCGGATCATCCTGCTTCTGGTTACCTGCTCCGGATCATTCAGCTTCAGCTTACCCGCTTCTTACTCCACGCCGCAGCTATCTCTGGTCAAGAGGGGACTTCTACACCGGCACCTGTAAGAACAAAGAAGAACAGCGTTAACACGTGCACATCAGTAACGCTGCGCATACTCACCGAATCTTCCCGCGACGCTGGAATCCAGATTAGTTGCACAAGCGCACAAACCCCTGTAAGAAAGAAGAGACATTATTCATTGCGCTCGCTCCAATAACGCAGACACTTATTTCACTGCGCTCTCTCTCTCTCTACGTGGTGCATACTTACCAAAAGCCTCCGTGCAAACTTACCTAACCACCAAGTCTCCAGAAGCGCTGAACCAGGACTCGAGGTGCTAATACCACATAATTTCTCCTGGAAGGGAAAGGGAGAGACATTACCAGGTGCGCTCGAATTGAAGGCTCTCCGCAAACCTACCAGCAGCTAGCTTCTACACGCAGCGCTACTCACCCACAAAAATACCGGCAAACAAAGACAATACGGACAATTTTGGACACCCAACATTCTCCGCGCAACGTTCACTTGTGGGAAGGACTTTCTAGCCAGTGAAGAAACTGGCGCCTTGAACTCTCGGCCTCGCTGTGAAGGGATAACACAGTATTTGGCATCTGAACTCAGCCTACAGGCATTGGCACCATCACATGAGTGAATTGCACCCCTGTGAATGCAGGATTGAGTGCACACCCTACTAAAGATCAAGGTAAGCCCATAGGGGGACATCACAGCACACAGTAAAGAGAAGGGAAGGGCCCAGGGGAATCGGGTGAATTCAGGTCTGAGTGTACACCTTGTATTTGACAGGTATTCCTCTAAGTGAAACAGGGGAAGCGAAGACTCGGGGTCAAGGGAGGCTCGTCCATCGCTCCTGCAGTGACACAGTGACACCAGGGCACACTTCCAGACCTGAAACAGGAATCACATAGTTGCTCCGAGCCATGCAAAAGCCACCTTTGGTTCGTTTAGGCTGGATGATTGGCTGAATTAGACACTTGATTGGCTTCCACAAGTCAGGTACATGTCTGGCTTTCACTCGGCATGGAGCACCCCCAAAGATGCCGACTTGTCCGAGGGACGTTCCACCTGGGTGGGCTCACATAACTCAATTGCCTCCGTAAGAGCGCTTGCGCCACAATTGGATTGAAATCCACCTTTCAAATTTGAAACACCAGTAGATGGCAGTTTGTCTATATCCTCCAAAAGACCTTGGATTTCGGTGATTAGGAGGTTAACACCTTCTGGGTAAATCAACGAGTCAGCTTTCCTTTTAACCATATTGGAAAGTTATATCATCAACCAGCATGCAGGACAATAGGTGTCACTTTCTTATTTGGAGAGATTAAGCAGTGCAGGTGGTTGAGAACTAGGCAGGCATGCAGAGCTAAGGCAAAGTTGATACTGTCAAATTGAAAAGTCAAGCCAATGTGGGCACTCGCCACAATAGCTAGCTCCCATATAGCACCGCCAAACACCTGCGCCCTTCCCTGCGGCTTCACCCTGGCGTGATGGAGGACGCCAGGGGGCGTGGCCAATTGTCACTGCAGGGCCGGCTTCCTCTTTCTCGCCACACACCTTGCAGCGCCAAACACCTGCTCACTTGCCTGTATTTATTGTTTTACCAACTTGGTATTTTTTCTGTTATTGTGTACTTGATTAAATACAAACCGTAGACACATTAATCTGAATATACAAAAACATACAATTCATCAATACAATTACTTGCATCATATCAAATACATCACTATACTATAAAAACTGTAGAGAAGACCCTCAACACTCGCACCAGAAAAAATGCAAGCCACTCGGGAATAAGGCCCAGCACACCTCTTGCAAGGAGAACAAGGTTTATTTCCACAAAAATAAAGATGTGCCAGCAAAGAGCATTGATGCCACGGAACGGTCTGGCAAAATCAGCACAAGCAATACATTAAAAAGGCACACCGTGTCATGAGGGACTCAAGTTACAAATCCGAATGGCTGGTTGGTGTGACCCTATACATAGACCTGCTCCATAAGAGATGCCAGTCTATTGGTCCCAGCCCCTTCTGTCCATCTTCTTCCACGTGGGCTCCGCCTCGCACGTCACCAGGCACGAAGCTACAGTTAATTGCTCATTATACGAAGAAAAACGATTCATTCTCCATCTTTAGGCTAACGTGCACCTGGTACTGCAGACAAGGGGTAAGAGGATACTTTGAGGTCACTGTAACTCACAAAACCCAGCTCGATTCCAGACATGTCAGCGCCCTTCCAAAGCCCTCCACTCCCATTTTAGGTTTGTTATTTTACCCCTCCCGGCACCTCGTTGCACAAATCACATGGCCTAATGGTGAATGCAGACTATCCCTGCTTTCTGATCTTTTCTAATTGATTGGGGTCTAACAGCTTTATGGTCAGTGGCTTGTGACTGGCTGGTACCTTGGAATGCTGGGAGCTTGGGACAGGGCCATCTGGGCGCTATAACTTAGAGTTGGGTCTGGGGAATGTAGGGGAGGCATGGTATCACAAGTATAACACTGACACAAAAGTTAACATTTTTAAAACCTTTATTAAAGTTTCCGGGTATGGAAAAACTACTTTTCCCTATAACTAGGATGGGAGTAGTCTCGACATTAAACAATAAATGAAACTGTCATAGTTGAGTCTGTCATATCAAAATGGCCTAGGCTAACAAAACCTAATGCCTGCCCTATCTCTTGTACAAAAAGTGTATAAAGGAGATGTTTATGTAAAGGAAAATCTGTGTTCAAATATAAAGAATAAATGTGGCTGAATCAGCTCTCCTCCCCACGTTAGACAGCATGACACAGTCTGGCTCGGGTTTTTAACACAAAAACAGTTCAAACGTGGATCGAGGCCCACCTGGCCTTCCAGGTTAAAGTCTCTTTTTCCAGTCTTCCAAACAACGTTAACCAAAAAGTTCATGCCGGCCCCAATCTGTTGGGCTCAGACCTTTCACAACAAAAGTTCAACAATACTTGCAGGGGCTCCCTTCCCCAAACTTATTACACTTGGTGTCTCCCTCAATCGGGCTCAGACCGCTTCCAGATATCGAAGACTTTCAAATGTATGTGGCTTTCTCTGCAGACCTCCGAAGGACCACTTCGACTCAAAGTTCAATATTCAGCTTTTTACTCTCCCCTTCTCTCTGGCTTAATTTTGAACACATCGTTTTTATAGTTCATTCACTTTTTCCCTACAAACAATTCACCTTTCTTAGAGACTTTCGAGTGGGCTACTTCCTTTCGCTGGACCACTCAGTTACTCAGTATCCCTGGTTTCACAGCTATCCTTACTTCAGAGTTCATTCACAGGTCTGCCTTTCTTCGCGTATCATCTGCACGCGTGCAGCCTTCACTTGCGATATAATGTTGTAACTTCAATCTTTCCTTAACACACACCGGTGTCTTGGGTCGCTTGTCCATTCACTGGCTGCGTGCATTTCTTTCTTGTCTTTCCAGTTCCCAAGTCAAGCTTAGTACCACAAGCTTGGCGTCGCCTCCCCAACTCTGCCGTTCACCAGGTGGGTCGCTGGCGTCCTTGAAACACAATGCAGCCTTCTGCTTTGGTATTGGATTTGGCCTTCTCCACATGTATTTTGCGGCCTGTTGGCAGCAACAACCTCTTGTAGGGAACTCCTGTGATTCTCGACATGCTGCTCTCGTCCCTTGGTTCATCGTCTGGATCCAAAGGCGATGGCCTTGCCCTGGCCACCTGAGCGAGAGATCCCCAGGGAATAGTAGGTGAGGCTCCCTTTGGTTTTTCACAGGAAGGTCAGAGGCTCGTGCCCTCCTTCTTGTGGCATAGCTTTTCGCAGGGAGCGGTTGGCCCGCTCGTGGCGTTGCAGGGCGCATTCCTCCTGGGATACGAACGCTGGCAACATGAGACAATGAAAGATCTGTGACTACGCGTATTTCCATGTTCATGGCCTGAGCCTGCTGTCCTGGCTGCAGTGCAGAGTTAGGCCCAGATTTCAATATGGCTGCTACTTTCGAAGATGGTGTTCGATTCTCAGTGTACTCCATTTCCCGAACATTCACTAACCTCCCCAAGCTGTGGCCTCTATCAACACTGCATTGCCCCCTGTACCCTCCCTGAGCCCGTAAACACGCTTCCAGGCCTCTGCCTCATCTGAAACCGCTTGGTAGCCTGGGACGATCGTTCCCCCTTCCCAACAAAGCCAATAAAACATTACTATGTGAACAAGCTTATTAGATCTTTTCTTCTACTTTTTTTTTAAAAACTCAAGCCAGATGTGGATTGCAGCACAGGTAATAACTAAAAGACTCCACTTAAAAAATCAGACTCCAAAATTGATCAATATCAATATCGTCAAATTTATGCTAGAAAACACTGTATCCCTTTGTCTTTTCGACAGTGACAATTAGTAAGTATATATCTTATTGTTTCAGTGTCCTTCATACAGAGTCTGCAAAATAGTAATTCATGAGCTATGCAATGCCAGGCCCCTATAATTTCATAAATCGATAATTGATTAAGTCTCATCCAAATCCCTAAGAGCAATTTTATTGCACTTTACCAAATAATTAAAAGGATGGGGGAAATGGAAACCATGAGTCACATAGTAGGTATATTTGTGTTTATCAGCCAGCTTCATAATTAAATGTGGCCAGCTGCCTCCATGACCACCAGTCCGGGCATCCAGAGGCACGGAAACTGCTCGACTGAACACCTGTGAAGACCTACTCTCTAATCTGGACTCAAACACTCCCTATGTTCTCATCTTCCTTGATCGTTCTTCTGCCTTTGACACAGTCAGCCACTCCATCCACATAAACAGCCTCCATGATACTCTTGGCATCATGGACAGGGCACTGGCGTGGCTTACCTCCTTCCTTTCAAACAGACCATCCCAAGTGCAATTGGGTCCTTTTCTATCCTCCACCTTACTCTCTACCTATGGCGTTCCTCAGGGATCTATCCTATCTCCATGGCTCTTCAACATCTACCTGGCCCCTCTGACCCACCTGATCTCCACCTTCTCCCCTAATTTCCAGACGACACACAGCGCTCTTTCCAGCTGTCATCCTCTTCCTCCGCCTCCTCCCTCATATCTGACTGCTATTTGATCCAAGTTTCTCCTAGCAGAGAGTGGGAGGTAGATCCATTTCCTCGGCTGGTTCCTCCTTCTGGAACGGCCTCCATGCCCCCTCAGACTTGAGCCAGATCTTCTTAAGTTCTGGATGCTTCTCAAGACTTTCCTTTTCTCTTCCTCCTTTTCTCTTCCCCTCCCATGCTAACTTTCCATATGTCGCTACGACTGGGATTGGGGCCTGGTCCCTTGAGTCATGCAGGGGCCTGACCACCCCTACCAGTCACCCGAGCATCCCTTGCCAGCACTTGCCTTCGTGCTCCCTTCCCGGATTAGCCCAACCAGGACCTCCCTGTCCATTGCACTGAGCCTCCCTTACCCCTCTTTCCCCTGGCACTGCTGCCTTGCGCCCCCAGCACTTGCCCCCTCCCTTTGGGCAAACCCCTCTGCACTTCTCCTTCAGTCCCCTTTTCCCTTGCCCCTGCACTTACCACCTTTTCATGCACTTGCACGGTAGGATTGTCAGATGCCCAATGTAACAGTTTTTTTGGTACTACCTTTGCGGTTACCATCCCCCCCAACTTGTCTTGTGGTGCCTGGAAACACGTGTGTGTACAGGCGCCATACAAATAAAGACAACAAATTAAATTTAAAAAATTCAAAACAAGAGTTTTTGTCCTAGCAGTCCGCTTTATGCGTCAGGGTCTTAACAGCAACAGAAAGGATAAACTGATCTTGTATGTTCAATTATTTAAAAAAAAGCAAGAATCTCTCTCTCCCATATGCTAAAATACCTTTAGATCTTATGTCCTTTGCTATATCAGAGAAGCAGCTCAATAATGACTCCCACCCCCATCAGAATCAACATTCAATACATTCAAATAATAAACCCCATGCATGAGCAACCAAACAGCTTGCAGCATTTGCATTCCAACCTTACGATTTCGATAGGGACACATTTTGGGAGTCCCAGAAAGTATCTCCAAATCTTCCCCTCCAAGCGATGCATCCAATGTGTTTGTGTTTATGAGAGCTTTTAAGCCATACAAGATTCCAGGCACTATGCAGCTTTTATATAGCTTAACAAGAGCAGTAATGGAATACCCGCCTCTATGGGCAGTAAACAATTTAATAACTCTGATTTGTTTGAGTTGTTTTGCCGTTACATACCCTGCAAGTATATTATTTTTAATTCTGTATTTAATAGGTATGCCTAGATAAACATCCTGTACAATTGTAATGGGGGTATTGTCCACTTTCCAGGTAAAACCCTACTTTTTCTTTTTATACTCACCTATAATCATCACCTTTATTTTTGACACATTAATTTCCAGACCATTGTCCCTAGAATACCTTCAAACGGAATCAATGTTCCACTGGAGTCTTATAGCCGTCTTGTCCATTAATAAGGTGTCATCTCCATAGGAGAGCCACATAAAAGGTGATGACCCTATTTTTGGAGGAAAGTTTCGACAACATCTCAGAAAATACTGCATATCTGAGATAAAGAGATTGTAAAGCAGGGTTGCAAGAACGCAACTCTGCTTGGCACTCATATTTGTGCTGATATGATGAGAAATCGTGCTGTTGTCGTCCAATCTAATACTTACTGAGGTATTGTGATACAGCTAAATATTCATATCCAACAAAGAACCGTTACAGCCAAGTCCCAAGAGTACCTGCCATACCTGAGTGCGGGGGAACTGTATCAAAAGCCTTTGTGTGGTCAATATAACGGATGTATAGACTTTCTTGTTTAGAGGTCAGGGTATCCCTTGTAAATTAGTTAATATAAAAATATTTGTCATTGTATTATAACTTTTCCTAAAACCAGTTTCTTGAGGGGGTATTACTTTGTTCTTCAACCCACACATTTAGTTTCTTTAACATGCACAAGGCAAATATTTTGGATATAGCATCAGATATAGCCAATAACCTACAGTTATTTGGGTTTGATCTATCACCTTTTTAAATTACAGGTACCACATTGGCACTTTTCCAGGATGGAGAGATCATGCCTGCATTAGCAATATTAGTGAAGAGATCGTGAAGGATAATTGCCTATAGCCCAGGATGTGCTGTTATGGCCACATTAGGAATACAATCGGGGCCAATGGTTCTAGAATATTTTGAGTTTCTGTCTGATAGTTCTACATATATCTTCGGTGTCGAAGTTAAACCAATGACCCTCCTTACCCTGATCAATAGCTCACATGTCACCAGATTCAATCTGGGCATTATCACAAGCTCCCTTAACATAATGGTGTTTCCCAATATAATCTGTCCATACATCTTCTGAGATTACGTTGATCGAAGCTTTGTCACTGCTTTTCATAAATGTATCAAAGTAACGCCAACATTTATGGCTGTCATTACTTGCCAAAGCTTTATACACAATCATCCAATTCTCGTTATGTTGCGATTGCTTGTGTTGCCTGATCCAGCTCTTATATTTTGTTTGTATGTTAGTAATTCATGTTTTGTTTCAGTCTCACGTCTATATGGAATTGTTTTTTACCATGTCCTAGTTTAGCACTGTACCTCTTCCTTCTGGCAACAATCCTAGTATCAATCCAACCATCCTCGGATCTGGTTTTGTTAGCTATTTTCCTATCCACATTGTGTTTCAGACATAGCTGTCTTAATTCTAGAGAGAATAACATTCCTACTATTTTCAAAATTTAAATCCAAATCTCCACCATAAACCATTGATCTCTGAATAGTTCCAAAAGTAGAGCATTACACTTCTCTACCAGCATAATCTGTTTTTCAGCATTTTACTGCAAGACTTGTCCTTGGCCTCGAGCCCAGGGATCATATCTCTCCAGGACTGAAATCTCTGCACTGGCTCCGAGTGGCTGCAAGAATCAAGTTCAAACCCCTCAGCATTGTCCACAAGGCCACCTGGGGCCTCATTACCTTCAACTCTCTCTTCCTAAATATCTTCCTTCTCGAGCTCTTCGCTCATCTGCCTCCAACTCCCTCAGGGTCAGTCGCTTCTCCAAGCAACGAGTTGGTGGTAGATCACTTTCTTCGGCTGGGGCCTCCCTCTGGAACACCCTCCCTGCCCCCCTGAAACTTGAGGAGCACCATCTCTGGTTCTGGAAGCACCTCAAAACCTTTGTTTGCTTCTGCTTTTTCTCCTCCTCTCCCCTGCTGATTTCCTGACTGATACTGAAACTGCACTGGTTTACCTGGCCACCCTCTGATGTCGGGCCAAAGTCCCCTCCTCTGCCGGTCGCACACCTGCACTGCCCTCGTGGCAACCCCCGCACTTGGGGACTGTATTCTGTATCCCTACAGTCACACTACCAGCACTTGACACCTGATGCCTGAACTTACCTTACCCTTGCACTTGCCACCTGCTGGCCGTACTTTACTATTACTATTTATTCTATTATCCCATGTACTGCACTCTTTGCTTCCCCTACCCCCTGCACTTTCCCCCTTCCTCCTTCAAGCAGAGGCATGCCTCATACAGTACCGGCTGGTCCGATGAGCGGGCTTCTAAATCCTTTGAGGGCGACCCATCCCTGGGGGCCCAAGGCAAAGCCCTACGAGTCTGTTTCCATCAGGGTTGCCGCACAAGCAGATCCTGCGATGGGCAGGGTGCAATCTACCTCACCATTCCGACTCCATCTCCAGCCATCGATCCCAAATTGGCTATGCTATGGGAGAAGCCAGAGAATCCTAGAGTGCAAGAGAAGGCTGCCGACCTGCCAAAGAAGGGCCAGGCGGCGCAAGACAAATCGTTGACGATTGAGATGGTGGCAGCTGCTCTTTCGAAGGCCAAAGGGGCTGATCCTGTGAAGGTAGCCCTGACTGCACCCAGAGTCTCCCTACCCCGAGGCGGGAAGCCTCGGCCAGGGCGGTATAGAGGGCACTGGAAAAGAGGATGCCATCACTAAGCCCGAATCCGACCACTCAGGATTAAAAAAGGGGTCGCGGGCGAGGAAGCCTTACTCCAAGGCACGTATGTTTCTTCTTCGGACGAGAAAGACCAGGCGTCCATTCACATGATCCATGACGACGGCGGAAATGCTGAGGGCCTACTACTCCAACCCCGCTGAGAGATGTATCGCTGGACACACGTTGGTGTTGCAAATTCAGAAAAGGATGCTTCTGACCCCGGCTCTGGTGGCCCCGGGCGAGCCTCAGGCGAAAGAGGAAGCGCCACTCAACACCACTGCATCAACCCCCACACCCGTGCCACGTGCCTTCCCCGTGAGGGACCCAGACACGGGGACAGACTCGAAGACAGACGACATTGTCACGGTGGGCAGATCACCTCAGCCGAGGGCATCACCGCCGGATGAGGTGTGGTTGTTTCATGCCATGGTCGCCAGAGCGTCCAAACTCTTCCAGGAATGCCAGAGGAGACCAAAAAGGAAGGTTTCCTTTATCAGAAGCACAAAGCCAAAAGGAAAACCATCATGGCAGTGCTTCTCCTGTACAATGTTTGGGAGGAAGGCCTGACCCTGTTGAAGAACATGGCCACAGCCCTGGCCAAGAGGGATATGCTGGAGAAAAAGTACAGGGTGCGTGCTGGAGCCCGCTTCCAGGTGCTTACGGTCGCAACCGTCACCGAACTCAGTGGTGTCGGTGGCTGTGAGGAAGAGGTCGTCTAATCCCTTGTCATCGTCCTCGATCCCTCCAGGCAGTGAGGGGAAGAAGTTGGATGCCATGGGGAGAAGGGTCATCTACTCTGCGGCATCGACCATCAAAGCGCCAACACTCTGGCGATCCTGGCCCGGTACGACAGGGAGCTGTGGTACAAGCTGGCCCCGATTCTGAAGTTCCTACCCGACGACAAGCTGTTGAAGGCAATCTCCCTCTTCCAGGACGGGGAAGTGGTGTTGGACCATGCCATCACAGTGGCCCTGGACATCGCCGACACAGGCTTCCGACAGATGGGGAACGGATCTGCCTCCGTTGTCGAGGCTGGCTGAAGGCCACAAATTTTCACCAGGAACTCCAAATGAGGGTGTTGGCCATGCCCTTCGACAGGGACAACCTTTTCGGAAAGACAGTCGACGAGTCTTTGAAAACCATCAAGACTGATGCGGAGACAGCTTTGGCCTCGTGCTCTCTCTAGCAACACCACTCTTCCTTTGGCGCCTCCGGTGGAAAGTCCAGCAGGTCGTCGATGGGTTTTGGTGAAGGTTCCTCGTCGTACCGTCAGCCCTCCTGTTCCACGACCCAGCAGGCCTACAGGGGCCGTTCAAGGCTCTCGGTGAAAGTGGCCGTCGCCCCCAAGGTGGAATGCAGACGCCAAAGCAACCCAGAACCGGGCAGGACATTGGGCCCCACCCACGCACCCCAGTGGGAGGCCAGCTGATGGGATTTGTCAGTAGTGGAAGAAGATCTCCACCGACAAATGGGTGCTGGATGCTCTCGCCCACGGACATACCCTGAAGTTTCAACAAAAGGGTCTGCGGATCCCTCCAGCCACCCGGCAGGAGCAGCACATCCCACAGCTCTTGCAGGAAGTACGGGCCATGATAGGAAAAGGGGTGATAGAGCTGGTTCCAAGACGACTCCGGGGCTCCATTCTAGACATGCATGGTCTCAACAAGTACCTGAAGTCCCATAAATTCAGGATGATCACGTTGCAGCATGGGCTCGACCAACTTGAAGAAGGAGACTTCTTGATGTCGCTGGATCTGGAAGATGCATACTTCCACGGATGTGACCTTTTCAGGAGTTCCTGGACGCTCACTGGGTATGTGTCCAGAAGCTTTGCAGACAAGATCATTCTCGACGAGGAGTTCCACCGGGCGATAAACTCGTGGGGCATCCACTCCTAACGTCGCCCAGGGCATGGGTTTTCAAAACCTCCATACCAGGAGACGGTCACAACGGACGCTTCCTTGCAGGGCTGAGGAGCCCACGCCGGACGTCTGCACGCCAGAGGCCTGTGGCTGCCGGAGGAGAAGGATCTCCACATCAATATCCTGGAGCTCTGGGCAGTGTTCTGGGCCCTCATGTCATTTCTTCTGTCCCTGTTGTGCAAAGTGGTGAGGATCTTCACTGACAACACCACCACGATGTTCTACATCAGGAAGCAGGGGGGCATCCGATCCCCAGCGCTCTCCAGACAGGCGCATGAATTGTGGCACTGGGCCGTCGACCACAAGATGTTCCTCATTCTCTTTCACCTGCCGGGAGTCAAGAACACCATTGCTGACTCCCTCAGCAGGGAGTTGAGCTCCTTCCACATGTGGGAACTTCGGCAGGATCCGGTGGACTGCATCTGCTTGCGACGGCGGGGAACTCCAAATGGCAGAAATTCCACAGTAGGTTCCACCAGACGAGGGGCATGGGGGACGCATTCTGCTTCCCGTGGGATGGCTGTTCCTATGCGCGTTCCCTCCGTTGCCTCTCCAGCTGCGAGTCATCAATCAATTCAAACAGTGCTGATACAGGATGATACTGGTCACCCTGGCTTGGCCGATGCAGATTTGGTACCCGGACCTTCTCAGCTTGTCATCGTCGCCTCCGGTCAAGCTGCGAGTGGTCGCGGACCTGCTCACCAGAGAAGGAAGCGCAATCCTACATCACGGCCCAGAATCGGTGAACCGGAGGGCTTGGCTCCTGCAGCCCTAGAGTTCGGAGTATACAAGTTACCGACAGACTGCAGGGAGGTCCTTGCCAAGGACAGAACGTCATCGACTCTTAAGTACTACGGGCTCAAGTGGAACCGTTTCACTACGTGGTGCCGGTTGCCGAAGATCAACCCTCTTAGGGTCACGGCCCCCAGATCCTTCCATACTTGTTGTCCTTGGCCAAGGCGGTGCTGGCGCACGCCTCTATCAAGGTGCATCCGGTGGCTATCTCCCGCTATACCAGGTCTCCAGGGTGATATTTTCTTTGGCCCCACCGTCTCATCAAGGAGTTCCTCAAGGGACTATTTTGATCATTCCCGCCAGTGAAGGCTCCTGCCCCGGCGTGGGAAACTCAACGTAGTGCTGACAAAGCTCATGGGGGGGGGGCCCTTTCGAGCCCATCCATCAGGCCCCTCTCAAGTTCCTCTCATGGAAAATGGCTTTCCTCGTGGCCATCACCTCTGCTAGGAGAGTGGGTGAAATCCAGGCCCTGTCCTGCGAACAGCCACATCTGACTTTTCACGAATCGAGGGTGGTGCTACGGACGCACCCCTCCTTCATGCCAAAGGTCAGTCGGAATTCCACCTTAATTAGCCTTTGGTTGTTGCCTGTGTTCTTTTCGAGACCTTTGTCGTCGGCTGAAAGGACTTTGCACTTGCTGGACTTTGCTCGTGCTCTGAAGTTCTATAGAGCATGCATGAAGAGTATTCGTAAGGCGTCTCAACTGTTCGTGAACTTTGGTCCTGTGAACCATGGGATGGCCTTGTCCAAGGCTCCCATCTCAAGGTGGCTCTCCAGCTGCATCAAGCACTGTAATCGGTCGGTGAACCGACTGCTGCCCGGCTGTCCGAAAAGCCCATTACACCAGAGCGATGGCTGCGATGAATGCGTTCCTGTCTGGTGTGACCCTGCTGGATATCTGCAGGGCTGCTACATGTAGGTCCACGCACACCTTCACGAGATTCTACTGCATCAATAGGGATTCCAGAGAGGAGTCCATGGTCGGAAAAGCAGTGCTACGGAACCTGTTTGCTTGAACGTGGGCCTGTTCCGGAGGTAAGAGTAATTGCTTCTGTTGAGTCTTGCCACCTCCTGTGGTTGTGTAATGTTGTACTGCTATGTATTCTTTATTTGTGAGCATGTGAATCCATACCAGACCCCATACTGGAGAAGGAACAAGTTACTTACCTGGAACTATTGTTCTCCAGCATGGGTCTGGCATGGATTCACATGCAAACCCCCCCTCCTACCCCTCTGCGGCTCTTCTTGGTCATACTGCCACTTTAGTTGCTTACCAAATTTGATTATGGCTGCGAGAGGAGGGGCTTAGGGAGAGGGCGGTCATTGACTAGGGGCAGTATGACCCAGAGTGCAGTGTTTGGTTTATAGGAGAAATACAGTTAAGTGAAATGGAAACAGTTTTTTCTTTTACCGAGGATTCCCGGCCTGATAATGGGGAATATTCATGTGCATGTGAATCCATGCCAGACCCATGCTGGAGAACAATAATTACAGGTAAGTAATTTGTTCGATATTCCACAAATAAAGGAGAAGAAAAATGGACTATGATCAGGTAATTCTATAGCCATAATGTCATCAGAAGAAAATACTTGCAACTAGGGGAAGTTATGTAAAATATGCAGCATCCAGCTTCTATTACAAATGTGCTGCCAAATGTGGCCAAAGGATCAGTCATTTGAATCTTAGACATCCTATACTTATTTAAGTGAGCCTGATGCCCACATTTTCTTTCATCATCCTTTATCTGTGGCTTACCCTTTTCCTAAACTCAACCCTCTCTGCCCCACTCTTGTCCACCTCAGGTTCACTTAATCGAGACACCAATGAGCAGGCAGAGGTTTGAGTACAATCAAAGGTTGGCCCTCCCACTTTCTCTATGGTCATAACATGCGTATTTCCCTTAACTATCCATTGATCCAGCAGGCCACCATTTTTAGTTAAGTATTTATCGCCATTGCATCCACTTATCCTTTTCCTAAATCTTTTCCTCTGGCCAAGAAGGCATTTTTTATCACGTCTCCGTCCCTGCGCTGCATCTTCCACACATGAAACCTCATTGGCACTTACATCTTAGCTATAGGAGCTGGTATCAATAGATTTAACATCCTGGGCAATATTACAATCCATGTCTGGTTCAAGAATGATGAAATCATTACCAGCATCAGTATAATTCACCTTGGGAAGTCATACTGCTGTTAAATAGAATTATATCAACTATGCGACCCAAAGCAAACAACTGCTCATTCTGCTTCTGAGCTATGCTAGAGCAAAGTTCAAACCGGTGCAAGCTTCAGCATATTGCATATTGCGCTGAACTCACTTCAACTTGATTGCCTCCAAGGTTCCCCCCTCTGTCCCCGAGACACTCTTGTGCTCTCACAGCACTTCAGGACAAGGAGCACTCTGCCCCTTCGTTAGAAGGCTGGTCCTTCAACATGCTGCCTTCTCTTGCCTTGCAGTTGTGCTAGAGAACTCCTGTTCTGATGCCATCCCAGTTTCAGACCGCCAGCTTCTGCATTCCCTGGTATTCTGATCCTTGTCACACGGCAGCTGTGCATCCAACGGGTCCCAGCAGTGTCTCGCCTTTCTCTCCCTCCCTGTGCCCTTATGGCTTCCCACTTTTTATAAACCTGTGGTTTGTGAATGAGCTGCAGGTGACAGTCGTCTCTTTCAAATGCCTGATTATATTTAGTCTTTTTAGTGAGACTTGACTGGTCTTTTGTAGTGGTATTCATCTGAGGCTCTCTTCCTCGTCTCAGTACCAGAGTGGTGTAGTTGCATGTTGGTATGTTTGACTCCTAGTCCCTTCCTCGTCCCAATACTAGAATGGCATGACTGAGACAAAATAAAGGAAGCTGGTTTACAATAACCCATAAAGGTTGGAGAAGGGCTGGGTAGGTTGACATCAGGAAAAGGGAGATACCATGTCTCGGCCAAGGGTACCCCACTACCTTTCCCCAAGGACACTCCACCTGGGTGATCCTCCCTCGCTTCTGCGCCCCCAGGGCCGGAATCCAATAGCGATGGCCTTTCCCTGGCCACATGCATAGAAGGATCCAAGGGGTCGAAGAGTGAGAATACCCTTCAGTTTCTCACATTGTGCACTGGCATTCTGTGTAATGCGAATAAACCGAAGAAAATCTCTAAAATGAGAGCCGTAATGTGTTCTAGCATCCTAACTAATATAAATTGCTATCAACTAACAGATACAGCCAATGCGGTTCTGAAATAACAAAACGCCAGCGTCGCAAAGCTATCGGGTAACGCTTCTCAGATCATGATCAAACTCTATTGTATTGAAGTGAAGCAACAGGTTTGAGGCCAAGAAGGCGGAAGGGAAGAAAGGTCATATGCCGGAAGGGCGATCTGGCAGTTTGAAATCAGGCAGGAGTAGACATGCGAAAAAGCCTTGAAACAAGTCTTCCTTACTTACAAGTGTCAGACACATCTGTCCGTCCTCGTCAGCCACAGTCTGCCGCAGTCTGTGCTTGCTGCTGGTTTTCTCACCAGATGGGTATTAAATCTGCATCCTCCTCCGTCAGGTTTAAAGCAATATTGCACCAGTAACTCCAACCAGACACAGCCAACGCTCTACAGAGCACAGTGGGTCTGCCTCAGTTGTTGCTTGTCGCTGTGCTTTCCACCCCACAGAGTTTAAATCGTCAGCCTTCCTCTTCAGGTTTAAAGCGATATTGCACCAGTAATTCCAACCATGCGCAGCCAGTGCTCTACACAGCACAGTAGGTCTGCCTCGAATTACAACATAACAAGCAATGGTACTTTTCTTTGTTTACTGTTAAAATGTATTACATATTGCGTGTATATTTATGTTTTGGTCACTCTGTCTCCTCTAGTGTTAACAATAATTTCACAGAAGTCTTCATACTTATCGTTACTTGCCACCTGTTCTGCTTGTTAGTTATTCATCACCCATACAGTTAGATGATGTTCCCTCCTTTTTAGTTGCTTTGTGTAAGCCATTTAGCCATCGGTTCTTTTATTCCGTTGTTTCCGCAGGTGTGATGGAAGTATACCCCATTGGTTTTGGACTGTTCCGACTACAATAAGTAGGACGTCTACAATAAGTTCTCTGTACAAGTCGTCTTGTGTGCAATACCATATAGTGCTCTATACCAGTCTTATACATTTGGAGCATTATCGCTCATCCAATGACAAGCAATTCACCTCTTGGCAATCAGAACAGCTACAGAGCCCATTTATTGAGTTTCTTGTGTACAGACATGTGCACCATTAAACATATCAGGGGATCAGTTGGGATCTCAACCTCTGTAATGTCTTGTATTTTCTGAACACTTATTCCCAGAACTTAGTACTTTTGGACATGACCATCCTAGATGTACCAAGTCAGTTATATCTATATTGTATTTGGGACATCTTTTGCTAGCAAACAGAAACAGGGCACATTTTTATTTTATTTTAACTGTTGTCATGTATGCCTGGTGCAAAACCTAAAAATGTATAATCTTATGTCTGTAATTTAACATTTTGCTACTTTGGCTACAAATAGATGTCCATATTTTTTCTTCAATGCTTAAGTTCAGATTCTTTTAGCCGTAATTGTTAAATCCTGCTTTCATTCAATAACCATTTTATTCAGTATCCAGACTGCGTGCTTAGTTGTGCCTGCTGCAGCAGGGCGGTAGGCGTCATATTGGGCATTGCTCTACGTATCCCAAAATATTACATTTGTAAGGTGTCTTCCTGAAACAGGTCTGGCAGTTCTCAGTCTGGAACTGCCAGTCATCCTTTGTCTAGCGGTAAGGTTAACTTTTCCCATCACACTCTTGGACTCTTCTCTGCCCAGATCAGCATAGCAGTCCTTAACCTGTGAAAATATGTATTCAACACTTTAATAGACACATCTTGTACTCTTCACATAATCATTTTTATAAGGGATATCCTCTCCATCATTGACAATGGACATTTTAGCCATTTATTTATTTTCACTTCAATGTCTTGCAGTACCGCCAAATAATACATTTCATAAAGTGTGCTTGCTTCGATAGATATTGTTATTCCTAAGTATTGCACTTTCCTCTAGCACCATTTAAAACCCCCAGTTTTCCCCTGCTCGCCTTGTGTTTGGGGTTAAGAGTAGTTTTTCACACTTGGACCAATTAATTCTGGCCCTAAATATCCTCCTGTCTCTATTGACCATGTCTACCACCAGTCCTATATTGTTGGCCAGGTCTTATTTTCTGAGTGTATATCAGTATTACCTTTTCTATATGTTGTTTTCTTAGGTAACAGACCAGTGGCTCTATATATCGCGACTAGTAATGTTGACAGTGGGCAGCCCTGACGGGTGCCTGGCTTGAATTCAAATGGTTGCGCTAGCCTGTTGTTGAGACCTGCACCCTTGCTATTCCTGGAAGACCCCATTGGAAAAGCATATAAGTGTAGAGTTATCCCTAGAAAATGCTCACCAACTTGGATTTTGCCAAATACTTTAAATATGAATGGCCATTCAAGTGAATTGAATGCCTTTTCAGCATCAAGCAGTACCGCCTCAGCTTAGATGTCTGTGTTCAGCACTGACAGTATTGAGAATACTCTTTTGAAGTTAGTTGATCTTCCCCCTACAAAACCTGACTGGTCTAGAAGCACTAGTTTATCCCTTTGAGAAGCTAGCCGGTTTACTATAATCTTAGGCAAGATCTTATTATAGAATTTTAATAACGACAAAGGATGGTATGAGGCAATTATTTTTAGTATGATCTTTTCCTGGTTTCAGCAGTTATCTGCCTCTCTCATGAATGCCTGCAAGCTACATTTTGCTAAAGATTCCTTATATACTTCTAACAAACAGGATCACCAGGTCTATATATTCTTTATGATATTAAGGGGGTTCTCCCTCTGGAACAGCCTCCCTGCCTCTCTCAAACGTAAGCAGAACCACCTCTGGTTCCGGAAGCAACTCAAGACCTTCCTTTTTCCTTCCCCTTTCTTTCTTCATCTACCCTGCTGATGTCCTGACTGCTCCACGCACTTTTCACCTAGCTACTCTCTGAACTTGAGCCCAGGCTCCTGCATGTCTAGTTGCACTTTGCACTGCCTCCTGGCTCCCCCAGCGCTTGTTGCCTGTATCTGCAACCTTACAGTCCCCTCTCTCTGCACTAATGAGCCACCCGCTGCCTGTACTTTTTGAGTTACATGCACTTCCCTCTTCCTGCCCTCAGCACTTCTCCCCTTCCACTTCCCTGCACGATCTGAATGACATAAGGCCTAGTAAGATGGTTGTTTTTTCCTCCCTCTGTTTCCCCCCCCTCCTTGTCTTGTTGCGCCTAGAAACACTTGTGTGCAGGCGCCTTATAAATGCCATATAATATCTTATATCATATCAAGGACCAATCCAATCCTGTCTGGTCCTGGGACTGTCCCGCTTGCTAAATTGTTTATATCCTATTTGACAAAAGCAGGGACTCAGTCCCTTCTCCTCAAGGGGGAGCCCTGTCTTTGGGACTTGGGAGGTGAGCACACTATGCAGTATCCTCCCTGGGGCACAGGGCAAGCGGGATCCCATTGGGGCTGATTCCCCTCTGGGGACAAGGAATTCTGATGTAGGGATTCTCTTTCACCGCCCCTCACTGTAAAGTCCCAAGTATTCATTGGTTATATGGGAACTGAGAAGAGTATCATGTGCAGAGCTCCTTTAAGGCGGATGACTTGGTCTCTGACCTAGATCTATTGCTGCCTCATTGTAAAACCCAGAACCAATACAGTTTTTCCCTTTTCTCCAAGGAGATTCTAAAATATGCCAGGCCGTCAAAGTAGAGAGTGACCAGCGTCAAAGTAGAGAGTGACCAGCCAATGTGCAAGGTACTGCGCCTTGTGCAGCCGCGCAAAATAGGAAGACCTGCCCTCCTCACGACGCGCTGAAGGGGAAAGCCACGCAGTTGGTGTGTGTGGCAGGGAACAAAGGCAACCCATGCAACACTGTCTCTTCCCAGACAGTGGAGATCCTGCCGAGCCTGGGACTGGAAGCCACATAACGCACCAGAAGATGCACCAAGGTCCTGCTTCTCCGCACAGTTCGAAGCCAGGCAGAGAATGCTGGTCCGTGTTCGCCAGAGAGACCGCCTCCACTACCGAGCACTGTGACTGGAGCAAAGGTACGTGGTATTGCTGGTGTAGTGGGTGGAGGACGGTGAGGCAATCCCATAGCCCAAGCAGGGCTGGTAACCAGAAGACCCCAGGAGGATGTAAGCGACACTGCAAGCACAGTGGGGCCACATAAGCTCATACACAGGATGGATTTCCAGAAGACCACAGGAGGAGTAATAGAAACCATAAGCACAGCGAGGCAATGCAGGTCGATAGCCGGCACGGGGCTGATACCCAGAAGACCCCAGTAGGGGGGGGGGGGTAAGAGACATTGCAACCACAGCAGGCCATGCAGGCAGTTAGCCCGCTGAAGCCTGATAATAACCAGAAGGTCCTAGAAGGGGTCAGGAGAAACTGCAACCAAAGTGGGGCCAAGCAGGCACTTAGCCCACATGGGACTGATACTCAGAGGACCCAGAAGGGGGCAAGTTGAAACTACGGCAAAAGCCAGAACCAAAGTTGGGCTTAGCAAGCCTGTGGCCTACCCAAAGCTGAACGTAGGAGTATCCAACAAAGAACAAGAAGAGAGTGGTGTTTCATCATTACCAATAGCCACAAATTCAAACACCACATTTGGCTTAATATATTCCCAAGAGGGGGTAAATCGAGAACTGCTCGGACTACCTGATTACGCTGTCTGTGTGACTAAAAGAACCTTAAGAGACAATTAGTTTTTTTGTATTGTTTGTTCATTGTAATTCCCAGAGCACGACTTTGAAAAGACACTTTTGGTCCAGTGTGTTAGGCAGAAATGCATGCAGTACCCTCTGGGACCGCCACATACAATTAGGACTACAGGTGTAAGCAAAACTAACCTTTGGTATAAGTCTGTACTACACAGTTAGTGGTAGCAGGGCTGAGCAGTCAGGCTTATCTCAAGAGGGAATGTGAGCAGTACCAGATATTACACAGAGGACTTACAATCACAGTGTTTCAAGTAGACACTTGTACTCAAGGTTTCTTGGTAAAATACTTATTAATTTATTTACACAATCCTCTAGAAAACATTCACTAGAAGTAGGCAACTTAATATTATAAACAAATACACTTCAGTACCAAACCAATACATTTCTGAAAAGGTTAGGCTCCCCTGAAGTAGGAGCAACATGGCACTTCAGTAACCTTCAGGAGCAACAGGCACAAGTTAATAGAATAGATCACAATTACTTTCTTAGGCAGTGCAAATAGTTTCAGTTCACTAGAAGAGTCAATTCAATACGCGTAGGCCAAAGTCAATGGACTAGTGTCTTGGATAGGAAAGAGCAGTTCTGGTAGTGAACGGTAAAGTCTTTTCCAAAGTTCTCAGAAGTAGTTTGTACTAGTTTGTATGAAAAAGAATCATATGTTGGGTCACAAGCTGATTAGGCCTGCAAGTTGGGAAAGTTTCACAAACTTTCACCGCGAGAGAGAGGTTTTCTCACTCAAGTGGGCACAGTACCTTAGTATGAAGGAAAAGATGCAGCTGAAGTTGTTGGTTCCTGGGAGTTCCTGCAGATCTCACTGTTCCTGAGCCTCAGTCGTGGGGACAAGAGGGAGGACGTCGGGACTCCTGCACTGCACAGGATCGTCGGAAAACACGGACAAAATGGAGTTACTTCAGTTCGGGTAGCTGTAGTTCAAGCACACAAGCTGGTGTCCCTCTCCCTGGTTAATCCTAACCAGCCTTGACAATGGTACCGAGGTGGCTTACGAGTTGGTTGGTCCCACCCACTCAATGGAAGAAGCCGTCCTTGAAGGAGCTTCTCTGTCGAAAGGAGTTTGTCAATTCAGACCTGCAGCAGGATTTCACCGGGCAAACCAACGGTCCAGGAAATGCAGCAGCCGTCCTTTGCCAGCTCGTCTTCGGTTCTTTCGTTCCAGTGGTCGACTCTGCCTTCCAGTCCAGGAGACTCGCCTTTTAAACAGTTCTCTCCCATTTGTTCCAGCCTAGCTGTTGCTCCCCCGTCCGGGTGGCTGTCCTTGCCGGCCATTGAGCCAGCCAATCGCGCTAAAGTGCATTTGGGTCTCCTAGGAGACTAAGCACAGGGAGTTTCGGGCACCTCCCTCACTTCCTGCCCACCCCAGACACTCGGGTGCCAGAGGGGGTCTTCCGTCCTGAAGCCCGCCAAAGGCAAACGAACAAAGGGCCCAACACGGTTTGGCGCGCAGAGCCAAACCCTAGAAAGACCTTTCCAAAAGGAAACTGCGAAAAAAGAAGACCGGGACCCATTTTAACAAAGGGGATTAAGGCGCCATATTGAAAAACATGGCTCCTGCGATTTTTAGCTACCAGTGTTCGCGGTCGGGAAAATTCATGGTAGTTCGTTTAAAAACCACTGCCACTACCCATTTCAATAGGAAAGGGTAGCATTTGACTGCTACATGAGTATTTAGACACAGGGGATACTAGGTAACCCCTCCAGCACTCTATAGGAAGATAGTGTGTGCTGGGTCTAGGAATTTGGAAAGACTAGTAAAGTCAATTTCACTTTACATTCTCTGGGCAACAGTAGTTTATCCCAGAGAAGGTATTTAAGCCTTTAGGACGTCTAAAAGACATCCCTGTGTCACTGTACTGAAGGTGCTGTGTAACACAAATCATAAAAGAAATGATGCCTATGGAGTTGGTTAGAATCCATAACCAAAAGAATAAACACAGAACAGAAAACACATTGAAAATGAAAGGTTCAAAGTCCCAAAGTTGAGCAAAAGAGCTGGAGGGCTCTAATCTAGAGGGAATTGTGACATTTATGAGAATTCTCCCTAACACAGTGGAACTATCAAAATAGGAGCTTGAAGAGACATTTCTTTTTTGTTGTTTTTAGAACTTTTTTGGTTTCGGTCAAAAAACCAGCCACCACTGGTTTAACCAAAGGGGGAGAGTAACCCTTTTCTAAGTCACAACTTAGATTGCCTGTCTTTCTTTTAATGGTAGTAGGACAGTGGTCTGACGGAGGACTGAGTTTTTGTTCAACCTCCTGACAAGCAGCCGTTGTTTTTGTACAGCAGGGAACTTATTATAGTTCTAGTGCCTGGAGGTTTTCTGTGTTTTAAATAACATTTGTGTTCAAACATGTCGTCTTGTACCTCTCCTATATCTGGCCTACCACACGTGCCATGTTTATTCCTCCTTTATGGGTATATTTAGCGGTTCTCTGTTGTTCAACTGTGTCGAGGCTACTGCAATCTCGCTTATGCATTCTTCAATGGTATCTGCTGATACAGTTTCTTTAAGTAGTTGGTGAAAGCCTTAGTCTGTTCCCCTTCCTCTGTCTCTAACACACCGTCTGTCTCTGTTTCTTCGGTAGTACCCACTCGTCTACCTGTATTTTTATAGTAAAGTGCAGTAATAAATACATTTGGGGGAGTGGGATTCGATGAAATGGGAGGTGTTGACAGGCGGCCAGCAACAAAATCCCTGTACCGTTGGCGCAAGTTTTGCGACTGGTGCAGGGGTCAAAATGTCAAGTGGGTACCATTAAAGATTACCTGGCGGCGCAGTCTATCTTCAAGCGCTCGTCTGAAGAATGTTCTTGTTTTAAGATTCCTTTGATTTCACAATTTCTTAAAGGGCTCACTAATGTGTTCCCGCCGTCCCCGTTCCAGGTGCCGGTTTGGGATCTGAATTTGGTCTTGAAATTCCTGATGGGTGCTCCATTTGAACCTTTTCACTCTTGTCCTTTGAGACTTTTGTCTTTCAAGACGGTGTTCTTGGTTGCGGTTACTTCCGCTCGCAGAGTGAGTGAATTGCAGGCACTTTCATCTAGGCCACCCTTTACTGTGTTGCACAAGGATAGGGTTGTACTGAGGGTACGTCTTTTCTTTCTACCTAAGGTAGTATCTGAATTTCATTTAAGCCAGAAAGAGGTTCTTCTGTCTTTCTATCCTCCCCCTCATCCTGGTAAGGAAGAGGAGTGACTCCATCGGTTGGACCCTAGGAGAGCTCTGAGATTTTATATTTCTAGGATGTCCAGGGTCAGAGTGTACGATCAACACTTTGAGGGGTATGCTGGACACCGATTGGGCCAGGCGGTTACCAAACGGACCTTGTCCAGGTGGATTATCCTCACCATTACTGAATGTAACTGATTGGCAGGCAAGGACCCTCCGGAGGGGTTGCATGCTCATTCCACTAGGGGCGTGGCTACTTCCACAGCCCTGCAGCGGGGAGTTCCTATTAGGAATATTTGTGATGCAGCCACATGGGCTTTTATCCATACCTTTGTCAAACATTACTCCCTGGATACGCTTCATGGCCAAGATATGGCCTTTGGTAAGGCAGTTCTTTATTCTGCCATCTGATTGGGTATTCTAAATTCTTTTCCCTCCTCCATTTTTCTGGTACTGCTTTGTGAGTCTGTCAAAGATGTGGAATACTTTGGAGGACTAAATCCATTCAAAGAACAAGTTACTTACCAACTAGTAATGTTCTTTCGACTGGATGTTCCTCCAAAGTATTCCACATCGCCCTCCCAGTCTGCCCCTCGGGAGAATTTCCTATGCTATTGCAGCTTATGTTCTCGCAAGGCTATGTGCAGTCAATCAGGCATTGTATGTGTGCAGGTCACATGTTATGGAGGATCAATACATAAACTGAGGCTACGGGTGCCGTGCTTACTATTTATATCATCCGGTGACGTCACCCTCGACGGAGGCTTCGAGGGACATCGACCCGACGCCATTGACGCAGGACGCCATCTGCCGAAAAAGTTTCTGAAGTACACAGCTGTGGACATTCCATGTCAAAGATGTGGAATACGTTGGAGGAATATCCAGTCGAAAGAACTTTACCAGTTGGTAAGTAACTTGTTCTTCTCATTCTTCACGGGTTAGTATACAAAAGATGGCGTGTTTCTTATGCCATAGGTTCAAACAATTACAGAAGTACAACACATTTCTGAACGTCCTAAATCAGAGCATCAAAAAACTTAGAGAAGAACACATTGTCAATATTCTTCTTTCTCCAGCATGGGGTCTGGCATGGATTCACATGCTCATGAATATTCCCCGTCGTCAGACTGGGAATCCTTGGTAAAACAAAAATCAGTATCAGTTTCGTTTCTGATCTGTCTTTCTTAGTAGTAACGAATCACTGATCTCTGGGTCATACTGCCCCCAGCCAATGACTGCCCTCTCCCTAAGCCCCGCCCCTGGCAGCCATCCTCAGATTTTTACCGCACCCTCAAGTGTTGGGAGTCCTTGTGTTTAGCTCGCGCGTTTTTTACTTCCGATAACGGGGACCTGTTTCGGAATTCTTCTACGCCCCTCAAGGGTGAAGTTTTCGTCGAGTTTACACTTCTTGGAGGATTCCGGAAGATCTGCGGCCTACCTCAACGGACATGGCCCAGGACAAGGGGAGCTCGACGCCTGGATCCAAGCTGTTCAGGAACTGCCCTGGATGCGGATTACATAACATTTTCGAGGAGGAAGAGCATTCGCGATGTCTCTACTGCCTCCATGGGGACAAGACGCATGTGGAGAAGGACTGCGCGTTCTGCAAGAACCTTTTCAGAACGGACCAAACAAGATCGTCGTTCCCGCCTCGCCACCTGGCTGGAGAAGGGCACAGCAAGTGAGAAGGCGAAGAAGAAGTCTGAGCGGGCTTCTAAGTCCTTTGAGGGCGCCCCGGCGACGGGGGCCCAACAGACGGGCAAGCACTGTGAGTCCGCGGGCCCCGGGAGCGCCGAAAGGTCAGGCTCTTCTGTTGCCAAGCAGGGCGCTACTTCCCCGGCACGTTCGACCACAAGCCAGCGCTCTGGTTCGGGGAAGAGGAAGTCCGAGAACCCGGGTCGGCTGCTGGAGCGGACCCGGTCGATCTCGAAGGGGGAGCGAGGCGCTGACCCTCCCCCCAAGGCGAAGGCCCAGGACGCACCTAAGGTGGTGTGAGGGCTTTGATCCACCCGGCTAAGGCCTCTACCGAAGTGGTCGCTGCGACCCTGGCGGAGCCGGCTGAGACTATGCCAATGGAAACGGCCTCTGGGCCCAGAGTATCCCTGCCGCCGCGGAGGGAATCCTCTTTCCAGCCCATCGCTAAGACCCCCGTGAAGCCCCCGGCTGAAAAAGAGGGGGGGCCGGTGGCCATTACAGACTCAGAATCAGCCTCTGAGGAGGACCTGGTGGACACAGAGAAGGGCCTCAACGAAAGGTCCATAGGCCTCAACGAGAGGTTCATAAACCTCAACGAGAGGTTCGAGAAGGTTCGATCCCAGGGGACGGTCCCTGCTGACGTGATCGAAGATAGCGATGACGAACCTGGCCCAGTGGAGCGGCCATCCCGTCCGTCGCATCCATTGCCCGAGCCCCAGGATAGCTCGGCGGCCATTTTGTTGGCAATCCAATCCTTATGTACCAAGATAAGGACGAGATTACCACGCACCCCGACGGAGGAGCCAGAACCAGGCCTGTCGGGAAGCCCTCCGAACAAGCGGAGGAGAGTCCTCCCTGCTCTGCCCTTCGTGCCTGCGAAACCGGTGGACCCCTCAACCCCCTCGCCGGGAGATGATACGGCGACGGATACGGTGACAGGGATGGACGATGACGGCGGCGATGACACAGCAGACATCCCGTCGTCACCTCCAGAAAAAGGAGGGGTTTCTGTACCAACAACGAGAGGCTAAGAGGAAGACGGTCCTCACGGTGCCTTTACTCGACGACATCTGGGACGAGGAGCTTGCTGTCCTCAAGAACCCTGCCACGACACCCGCCAAGAGGGACAGGTACGAGAAGAAGTACCGAGTCCCTGATGCCGCCCCCTTGTGCCCTTGGTGCCGGACAGCGAGGGCAAGAAGTTGGACTCTATGGGACGAAGAGTCATCTCGTCGGCGGTGACGACGATTAAGGCGGCCAATGCCTTACCGATCGTGGCCCGCTATGACAGGGAGCTCTGGTTCAAGATAGCTCCCCATCTAGATTACTGCTAGATTACTTGCCTGATGACAAAAGGGCGGAGGCCCTAGAAATTCTGCAGGAGGGCGAGGTGGCGTCGGATCACACCATAACGGTGGCGACGGACATTGCCGATACCGGATTTCGCCAACTGGGCAACGGAGTTTGCCTCCGACAATGAGGATGGCTCAAGGCGACAGACTTTCGCTAGGATGCCCAGACCAGAGTGTTGGACATGCCGTTCGATGGCAACAACCTCGTTGGTAAGGCGGTGGATGAGTCTCTACAGGCCATCAAGACCGACTCGGAGACGGCCCGGGCCCTTGGGGTGCTTCAGCAGCGACGGCCCTTTCGGAGCCCCGGAGGCAGACAGGGTGCCTCCAAAGGATCCAGCGGTGGCTCCTCCACTTACCGCCAGGCGGCCCGCTCTTCTTCCCAGGAGGCCTACAGAGGTCGCTGCAAGCAAGGGGGTTCCCGCCGTCGTCGCCAAGGCGGCAAGGCCGCTTCCCAGCAAGACTGACCTGGCCGGGTTGTAGGGCCCCCACCGAAGCACCCCGGTGGGAGGCTGGCTGACGAAGTTCGTCAGAGTGTGGGTGTCCATCTCCACCGATCGTTGGTTGTTGGACACCCTGGCCAACGGGCACTCGCTGGAATTCCTAAAGAAGTGCCCTTGCATTCCTCCCGTGGCCAGGAAGGAGAATCACGTCCCTCAACTGCTGTTGGAAGTAAAAGCGATGCACAAGAAAGGTGCCATCGAGCTCGTCCCCAGGAGGCTCCGGGGCTCCGGAGTGTACTCAAGGTACTTCCTCGTCAGAAAGAAGACATGCGGTTGGCGCCCAATCCTGGACCTGCGTCGGTTAAACAAATACATCAAGCACGTGCTGGGACACCTGGAGGAAGGCGACTTCCTATCGTCGTTGGACCTGGAGGATGCTTACTTCCACATCCCCATTCTAAAAAGGCACAGGAAGTTCCTCAGGTTCGTGGTTCAGGGACGCCACTACCAATTCAGAGCCCTACCGTTCGGATTAAAGTCGGCACCCAGGGTTTTCACCAAGTGCCTGGCACCAGTGGCGGCGCGGCTGCGCCTGCAGGTGATCCACGTCCACCCCTACCTGGACGACTGGCTAATCTGGGCAAGGTCAAGGGAACTCGCCGTCGATCATACGGCGAGGACCGTCCGGTTGCTCACGGAGCTGGGGTTCGCCATCAACTACCCCAAATCCCACCTGGTTCCATCGCAAGTAGCACTGTTTTTGGGGGCGAAGCTCGATACAGTGTAGCAATTGGCCTCCCCTTCAGAGGAGAGGACCAAGACCATCCTGGGCAAGGTGCGGCACCTGTTAGCCACAGACGTGGCCAGGGTGAGGTCCATCAAGTCCCTTCTCGGGATGATGTCCTCATGCATCTACCTTGTGCCCCTTTGCAGACTTCGGATGCGTCCGCTACAGGAGTTCCTCGACTCCCGCTGGTTTCAGGCGAGGGGCTGCTTCGAGGACAGGATCCCCCTCGACGAGGAGTTCCGGTCGGCGATCCTATGGTGGGGCACCCGGGCTCACCTCATGACGGGCACGGACTTTCAAACCCCGGCGTTTCAGGAGACGGTGACTACGGACGCCTCTCTGGAGGGTTGGGGGCCCACCTCAGAGATCTCCACGCAAGAGGCATTTGGCTCCCGGAGGAGAGGTCTCTTCACATCAACATTTTGGAGCTCCGAGCAGTGTTCTGGGCGCTCAAGTCGTTCCTCCCGTCCCTCAAGGTCAAGGTGGTGAGGATCTTCACCGACAACACCACCACATTGTTCTACATACGGAAGCAGGGGGGCACCAGATCTCCAGCCCTATCCAAGGAGGCCCAGGATCTGTGGCACTGGGCCGTCGTCCAGGGGATGTTTCTGGTTCCCTTTCACCTGGCAGGAAAAAAAAACACCATCGCCGACTCACTCAGCAGGGAGCTGCGCTCGTGCCACCAGTGGGAACTGCGCCAGGATCAAGTGGATCGACTCTTCCAACGATGGGGTAAACCCCAGATCGACCTGTTTGCGACGGCGACGAACTCCAAGTGCCAGAGTTTCGCCAGCAGGTTCCCACAGCCGAGGAGCATGGGCGATGCTTTCTCGTTCCCTTGGGGCGGCCTGTTTCTATACGCGTTCCCTCCATTGCCGTTGCTGCTCCGCCTCATCAACCAGCTCAAGAAGTCTAGGTGCAGGATGATCCTCGTCGCACCGGCGTGGCTGAGGCAGGTCTGGTTCCCGGACCTTCTGGACTTGTCAATGTCCCCGCCAGTCAGGCTGCCGGCGGACTCAAATCTTCTCTCCAGAGAAGGAGGCGCCATTCTCCACCACGACCCACAGTCGCTGAACTTGCAGGCCTGGCTCCTGCAGCACTAGAGTTTGGAGGGTACGATATACGATATCAGAAAATATTGATTGCCTTATCCTGCGTGGGTTGGTGCCCTCCATATTTCTTTCTTTTTTTCTAAAATAAACTTTTGTATACCTTTCTAATTTTCCTTCTCTTTTTTCTGCCTTAATTTTGGTTATTATAAAAAAACCTTTTTGAATACAGATTGGGCACCAATTTGAGATTTAAGCTGTCCTCTGATGCTATGTGTTTTTGAACTACTTTATGCACAGTGTATTCATTCTTACATCTTAGGATGGCCACTAAACTAATATGCACTTTAATCGGAAATGTTCAGCATTGATTGCATGGTTTTATACTGTTTTTATCATGTGTAATGCAATTGAATGTGTTTTATTAAAGATTGATTGAATAACTTCTATGCCCCTTGACCTGATCTATCCCCTCATTTAGCTCCTTTACAGTGAGCAGTTTATTCCATTGATCTGTTCTATGGTTTTATTCTCGTGAACCCCCTTCCTTTTTTGCTGTGCTCCGCTCTGTTCTTCCCCTTGGTTCATGTTGTTGGGGACGCCTATTCTGGATTACACACCAAATCTGAGGATGGCTGCCAGGGGCGGGGTTTAGGGAGAGGGCAGTCATTGGCTGGGGGCAGTATGACCCAGAGATCAGTGATTGGTTACTACTAAGAAAGACAGATCAGAAACGAAACTGATACTGATTTTTTCTTTACTGAGTATTCCCAGCCTGACGACAGGGAATATTCATGAGCATGTGAGTCCATGCCAGACCCATGCTGGAGAACAACAGTTACAGGTAAGTAACTTGTTCCTTCTCAGCTCTTACAAACATGGACAGTATGTTTCAATACAAAGCATGTATTAATATGTATTCTTAAGGGAACAAAGCCCTTAGCTTGTCCTGTATAATTATCTCTTCTGTCTTTCTATGTCTCTGAGGAATACTTAATGTCCGTTATCCCAAAAGCCTTTTTTCCAAATGATGTTTTAGAAGGTATTATGTAGACGCACTGGGTTTCGGCCTATTATTCAGAAGGTAAACCCCATCGCAGATAGGTTTCCCTGATCATTCCACGAGGCCTTCGTCAGGACAGAAAATAATTGCTTCTTGCAATGATCCCTCAATCTTCTAACCCGACACATATTGAGACAATCTAAAAAATCAAATAAAACATCCCAGGTATTGGGACCACTTTTTCTATTTCTTCATATTCACTGAGCATCTAACAGCTAAGGGGTCTTTTCCACTGACCTTGTTGAGTAGGCAAAAACAGGAACATATGTCTCATTGGTTGTCTGCTTTCTCAGACAGCTCTTTCTCTCTGTGGAATTAATCATATCACAGGGGTACATTAATTATAAAAATGAATGAATTCCCCAGCCTGTGTAGTCATATATTTCATACCACATATAGATAACATGTTGTCAAAAGTGTACGTGCAACCATATACCTCCATTAAATGTAAGCTGTGGTAGTCTACGTGATGTCCTCTAGCAGTCTATCAGACTCTTGGGTAGAAGGCCGGTGTACCTTGATCTATTCAGTCAGCCAGCACGTATGCTCCTGCATGGTCTGTGTCTGTCAGATAAAAAGGCCACCTGTTAGTGTGTCGATTTAGTCACCATGAGTGGCATGATTCATTACAACTTGCTTTGGTGATCACTGGGGGTCTCCGGACCGTGGCTGCGGATTATTCACTACATTCGCCACCAATAAATTAATCATATTTCGCATATCTCCGTGCGCATATTCGTGCATGTTCGTTTTTTTTGGGGATTTTTTTTAAATATTCCTCGCCATTTATTTGCGGACTACCTTTGGTGTCCACTGTTATTGTTACTGCCGTTTTTATGGGTTTCCTCTCAGAAATGTATTTTCCTATTGCAATCGTCTATCTAGACGAAAGGACCATCTGGTAGGGGAAACTCAGGACCCATCTCTCCCATTCGCCCAGATTATTTGTTATTTCTTGTAACCTCATGCGTTTGATACATGAGCCACCATTGGGCTCATGCTATTATATCATGTATGCTTTCAAGAAGCATTTCACCAGTCTTTGATTTACCGTGCTCTGGACAAGCAACTACCATGTATTAGCTGCATACTAATTCAAACCTCAAGTTAATCACTTTTACAATTCATAAGGGGAACAAGTATAAAATACAGAGATGCAAAGTCAGTTCGGCATATACATTTTTGCTCATGGTATTCGTATTCTAGCACATAGTGGTACAATTCACAATAAAGTTAGTATCAACACAAATTTCCTGTACAGCTGATATTCACTCAAGCTCTTTGTGGACAATATCTGTCAGCATCAGACCTGATTTAGAGCTAACTTTTGTTCTCTGCTATGTATTGTCCCATGTCCCATAAGTGTGTCACTTGTCTGTGCATATTATTCCCTCCGGCATGTTGGATAATATTGTTCATCAAATCATTGTCCTCTTGTTTATGTTCAAAAGAACAGGCTCCATTCTATGCAAGTGCTAAGGCCATCTTTCACGCTGTCAAGCTTTTGGATCCATTTTTGTTCTAACTTCTTCAGTGCCAAATATCTGTTACCCACTCTTTTTTGAGCTTTCTCAGTCTGTATCACGAACCACTGTAGGTCTGTGTATGTATGTTTTTTATTTACATAGTGTTCTACCAAAGGCTTGTCAGCCACTTTGTTCTTCAGGCAACATCTATGCTCGCAGATGCGTTGGCAAACTTCTCTCTTCGTCTTACCTATACATAGAAGGTTGCACAGGCGCTTTCTGGAAAGAACCAAGAAGTTCTTCGTCAACCTGTGGCACTGGAAAGAAATAGCACAGGTAGGATCATGCACAGCACACCGCCCAGGCAACATAGACCCTGAAGAGAGACCCCCCCAAAAAAAAAATGTCATGGAATTCTTTACCTCCTTACCTTTAGATGACCCACCATTGGGGCACAGTGGTGACATACCCCAGTCCACTGCAACTGTCCTGTAGACGGCACCAGAACACAAGCCACCTCTGCGTGCCAGAAACACCATTCAGTGTCGACTAGACAGATGTTAGGTCATTGCGACCACATTCTCAGTCAATTTTGTGTACTAACCCACACTGCGTAAAATGGAATGCGAAAAGTTATCATATGAGGTTTCTTTTATGTAATACCTTAAACAGTACTTGTCCCCAGCAACCACGAGCAAGCAAAAGGAGTTTGATTATAGCCATGGATTGCTATTTTAAGTCACTTGAATAAAAGTTTGTCATTGTGTTACATGTAAATTGAGTTCTCTCTTAAGTACAGACCACATGCTGTGATCTGTGAAAAGTGTGCTGGATCCATCGCCGGCAAGTGTCAGACAGGTGGGGTAGCCTTTGTCTCCCTTTTCTGTTCTTACCGTTGTATCCCCTCATGATAAAGGCCCCCCTTGTCAAAAAAGAGGGCCACACATATATAGTAAATGTATGTTTTTTATTTACATAGTGTTCTACCAAAGGCTTGTCTGCCACTTTGTTTTTCAGGCAACATCTATGCTCGCAGATGCGTTGGCAAACTTCTCTCTTCGTTTTACCTATACCTAGAAGGTTGCACAGGCATCTTATTCCATACACCGCCCACGTAGTCTTGCAGTTTGTAAATTCTTTGATGTCCCACTTTATATTTTTAAGGGCAATGGTTTTAATATTTGTGGTGAGGGCGCACACTGAAAATTGCCCGCATTTAACGTGACCCACCACTGGCAGAAGGCCCCACAGATTAGCCTGTTTCACCCCTTTGACAGTCTGTTCTTCAAAGGTATGCACTAGCATTTGTTTCATATGTCTTGTTTTTTTAAAGACAAACTTTGGTTTCGGTGGATTAAAGTCTGGTGTTCTGACTAGAGACCAAGGTTTAAGGATGCTCTTCTTAATTGCATTGCTAATAGGCCTGTAAATTGTTACACAGGTGATCTTGTCTTGGTTAACTCTTGTTTGTTTAATCAGGCAGACCTCCCGTGGGGTATTCCTTGCTCTTTTTCTTGCATTTCTTGCATTCTTAACTGACTTTATGTGGATATGCCCGTTGTTCCAACCGTTGCGACAGATCGTCTGCATGTTCTTCAAATTGTTGTGCTGGGGAACAGTTCCTCCTAATACGTAGGAACTGTCCATGTGGTAGATTAGTCATAAGACTCTTAGTAGCTATATCTTGAAGATATAGCTACTGTAATTTACTTTACTTTATCAAATATAACATTGTTCTGTGTGGTGTCTCTCAGTAGACATATTCATATAATTGTTTTCAGAAATACAATGAACATTTTTTGAAACAATGAAGGGGTCTGATCATTCCTTTGACCAGGGAAATTTGTTTGTCCCACGGCCATATAAGTGTTGGGTAGCATAGTGTTTTTCTCTACTGACCCATTCAACTGTGTTTTACGACAATTTAGCCCCCCTGGGTAGAACAGGGTCTTGACCAGGAGCCCTCTTTTTGATCATATGGTATATTAGTCCTTGGATTAATTGGATGGGAACTACCGTGGATGGTAACTACCAAAATGGAGTAAGGTATTTTTGTCAGTTGATTTTCAGAATAAAGCGGTTTCTAATTTACCTAATACATTTTTCCTCATCATTAAATCAAGAAAAGATAGAGCATTTTTGGCGGCTACCATAGTGAATTTTAAGTAAGAATCTTGATTATTGAGTCAGATCTTGAACAGCTCTAGTTCATCTGGGGTGCCGGTCCAGATTGAGTCTCTTCTTTCAGAGGGCCTGATGCGACAAACAAACAAGTTATTTTCCTCTTAGGATTTCACAAGTACTCAATTTCTCAGGCGATTGACTATTCACCTCATATCCCCCTCAGACGGGCTCAATTTCATCTACTTTGTCATTAACTATTTTTATGCTATTGTGATCCATTCTCGATCTTTCGCCCAGAGGCTTGGGATCTGAGCGTGTCAGCCCTTCCTTGGCCACCTTTATAAGGGATTCTCGAAGTCCGCTTGGGAGAATACTGCCAGGTTTCTCACAGTACCATCAGGTGTGTCACAACTTCCAGGTATGCTGCTGTCATCCTCTTCCCGCACCCACTTGCAGTTGGGTTTTGTCCTGCCCTTCTTCAGTCTCTGAGGTGTCTGGGACATGGACCCTGCCCTCCGAGTTTTCCAGCTATTCTCAATTTATGGGCCAATTAGTACGTGTGGTCTACCATTACATAATTTTTGAGTGTATGTTATTATGGTTGTACTTTTTTGATTGATTGATATTTTATTTCTATCGCGCTCGTACACAAGTGTTTCAGAGCGCGACAAGGCAAGGGAGGGGAACAGGGGAGAACAAAACAGCGATCTTACTAGGCCCAATGACATTGAGAACGCGCAAGTGCATAGGAGAGGGCAGAGGGGAAAAGTGCATGGAAGGGGGGAGAAGTGGAAAGTGCGAAGCAGAGGAGAAACAGATAAATAACAATAAATAAATAATAAAGGCAACAAACAGTGGTAATGCAGCGAGCAATTTGCAAATGCTAGGTTTAAGGCAGCAGACAGGGTAGGTCTGATAAGTGCAGGAAGAAAAAGGGGGGGGCTGTATGGGTACAGATACAGACCCCAGTGCAAGGGGTGGCCCGGAGGCAGTGCAGGAGGGTGGCAGGGTGAGCAGGTACCTGGGCCCGAAGGACAGAGGGTGGCCAGGTGCATGGTGCCAAGAGAGAACAGATCAGCAGGGGAGAGGGGGAGCAAAGGCAGAAGAAAAGAGGAAGGTCTTGAGGTGCTTCCGGAACCGGAGATGGTTCTCCTCAGGTTTTAGAGTGGTAGGGTGGCTGTTCCAGAGGGAGGCCCCAGCCGAAGACAGAGATCTGCCCCCAGCTTGTTTCTTTGAAAAACGACTGACCCTGAGCGAGTTGGAGGTAGAGGAGCGAAGAGCTCGAAAGGGGAGGTATTTGCGGAGGGACAGCTGAAGGTATTTTGGACCCAGGCCCCAGAAAGCCTTGTGGACAATGCAGAGGGTTTTGAATTTAATCCTTGCATCCACTGGGAGCCAGTGGAGATATTCCAAAGTTGGAGAGATACGATCCCAGGGCTTGAGGCCAAGGACAAGTCTCGCAGTCCTGTTCTGGATTAGTTGCAGAGGGCGGAGAGTAGAGGCAGGAAGATTTAGAAAGAGGCTGTTACAATAGTCCAAGCTAGAGAGAACCAGAGCTTGGGATACCATGAGCTTCTGGGGGAAGGAGAGGAAAGGCAGAGTACCTCTGAGGAGGCGCAGTCGGAAATTTGACTTTTTAGAGACCTCAGAGATGTGGGCAGAGAAGGAAAGGGTGGAGTCAAAGATGACCCTGAGGTTCGTAGCCTCGCAGGTGGGGGTAGGAGGAGGGCCAAGGGAGGCCGGCCAGAGAGTGAGGGAAAGGATGGTGAAGGTGTGCCGATGACGAGGATCTCCGTCTTGCTGGAATTCAGACAAAGATCATTGGCGGCACACCAATCTTGAATGGCAGTTAGGCAATCAGAGATGAGAGAGGGAGAGGAGGTGGCCGAGGGTAGCCTGAAAATGAGTTGAGTGTCGTCAGCGTGGCACTGGAAATTTGAGCAGAAAGCGGCAATGCAGTGGGCGAGAGTTGCCAGGTATTGGTTGAAAAGCAAGGGCGAAAGGTAAGACCCCTGGGGAACACCACAGGTAGAGAGGAAGATAGATGAAAGGAAGGACCCAAGTTGGACCTGGGAGGGTCGATCTGAGAGGAAAGAGGTCAGCCAGGCCAGAGCCTGATCAGTGATACCCAGGTTTTCACAGAGACGGTTGAGCAGGATGGTATGGTTGACCGTGTCGAAGGCACAAGAGAGATCGAGGAGGATGAGGACAGAGGGAATGTTAGAGTCAAGGTTGGAGAGCACATCTTCACGGATGTTCAGGAGAGCAGTTTCCATGCTTCTGGCAGCTCTGAAGCCAGACTGGTGGTCATGGAGACAGCCAAAAGAATTGGAATGAAGGTTAAGCTGAGAGATGGCCAACTTTTCCAGGAGTTTTCCAAGAAAGGGAGTAATGGAAATTGGGTGATAGTTAGCTGGACAAGAAGGATCAGCTGTAGGTTTCTTGAGAAGAGGATGCACAAAGGAGTGCTTCAGAGGGGAGGGGAAGGATCCAGAGGCAAAGGAGTGGTTGCAAAAATCAGCATGGGCCGGAGCGAGGGTGTCAATGTGGTCCTTGATGGTTTTAGAGGATCAGGGATGAACCTGTTTTGAAGAGGCTTTCATAGATCGGACTTGTCTAGCGACCTCGTCAGGGGTGAAAAGAGGAAAGGACGAGAAGGATGGTGGGAGGGTGGCTAAAGGAGGATCAGCAAGCACAGATGGAGACGGAAGAGGAGGGGTGTGGGTGGAGAGGGTGGACAGGATATACTGGGTTTTTTAAATGAAGTGAGAGGCAAGGACATTGCAAAGAGCCTGGGAGACAACAGGAGGGGTAGAGACTGCAGCAGGGTTGGCCAGCTCCTTGCAGATTTTAAAGAGTTCTTCTAGTAGTACTTTAAAGTAGGATCTTAAAGTAGTACTTCTAACTGCAGGATTTATTTGATTGCTGTGCTTCAGTTTTATCAAAGCTCTGCTCCTGTGTAGCCCTTTCCCCCCCACCGCCAGTCTCCAGCCACTTCCTATTGGAAAGTTGCGGCCTGGGCCTCCCTCCACCAGTTCACACCAGTGCCGTTTCCCCCAACGGTTGGGTAACTGCAACTGTTCCTGGGTTCTCTGCTGTCTATTTGTCCCTCCTGGAATATTCCTGTGTCACTTGTGTTCTTTTTGATTGAATGTAATGCCACCCACTGCATTTGTATCTGGTGGGCCTTGATCCAGACCCTCACCTATGTATCTCCGCTGCTTGCCCCAAGTCGGAACAGGCCACCAGAACAGCTTTCGTCTGGTCCTCTGTGTAGTTGTAACCCAGCTGCTCCTCTTTCTTTTTACAGCCTGCTACACGTCTACCAATCAAACAACTCCCGCTCTAGCCCGCATTTTTCCCGGACCGGCTCACTCGTAACGAGGGCCGAAGTCTAATGGGAGCCTTCTGCCCATAGGCCGTCGAGAGAAAGAGCCCAAGAAAAGATGTCTGGTGAGGAAGGGAGTCTACATTTTTTCCCCAATTTTTTTAGAACGGGAAAGACAGTTCTCCCTTAGAAAAGATACTTAATCAGCGTTATCTCTTCTCCCAGAAAGTTTGGAAATCCATAATGTAAGGGTGATAATTTAGACCTGGTGAGAACTTCTTGTGAAACCCTAGGGAGCCCAAATAAGTGATTTAGCCTTCTAAATCCCTCGCCAGAACTAGTGCCTATCCATCTTCCCCAGATAACAGCATTAGAACGTGATAGCACAATAGCCTAGCTGCTAGAGCAACATACCAAGAGAAGAGATTATCCTCCAGTAATACACCCACTTCTTGATCTTTATCAAAAATGTTACTCTTGTAACTGGTTTGAGCATGTTACGAGATGTTGTCCATTAAACATAGTCGATTCTCCTGGTTCATTATCATTCAGAGAATCCAACCAGACCCGAGAGAGTAAGACGTAAGAGATGAACCATCATGTAATAACGTCATATACACTCAATCTCAGGATGCAACGTTAGAAGGGAAGAAAAATATAGTAACTGGGACCACTACAGGAAGGACAGCCATGACGCAGGAACCAGGCAGGGACAAGGTAAGTACAAAAGGAATGTACTTTATTAGTTACAGGTCCAAGGCAGGATTTAACAGGGAGAGCAGGCTCTAACATACTCCATGTCCCAGCTCCCATCCTGAAGTCCCTCCCAACCGCCAAACCCAGAACTCCCAGATCCCTAGCATTCCACATTACATCACACACTCCAGGGACAGTGAACAGCACAACCATCAGAGCATGCAGGATACCACACACCTTCCCCTCTTCAAAACCGAAGAACCAGCTAACCAACCAACCAACCAAACACCAAGTTCTGACATATTCAGTTTAAGTCCAAAAAGTGTGAGAGAAGAAATGAGAGTCCACTAACTAACACCGGAACTCTCAATAGAACTAAAAGACGACTTTTGATTGAAGTTGTCTGATTTGTCTACTGTGTTTCAGCCCTTATGTCTGAATACATATGTTCAAATGTTTCTGACTGGTGTTTTCTGGGCTTTCTTCAGGACAATAATTCTTCAATATGTGACGACATCAATGGACCCCACTGTTCTTAAGATTGACACACTTATTATTGAAGGAGGTGGAAGTGGGCAGGGTGGACAGGTTACTTCTTTCTATCAATAGAATTCACCTCAATGCCACTGGCGTGTTTTTAGTGCGCCGCCCGCCATAACTGATTAAATGTAGTTGCGAACTCCACATGCAAAACAGGGGATTCTGGGAGTGTCTCTACAGGCCTCAGTCACAAGGGAGTCTCAACCAGATTTTCTAGCTCACTATCCCTTTCACAGAAGAAATATCCACAACATATGAGTGCTTGTCCTGCCCAAGGGCAGTCCAGCACCAAAATGCTACGCAATTCTCTCCTGAACAAGAGTACCAACAGCAACCCCAGACACGTGTTTCGGCCTGGCTGGGCCTCATCAGTGAGGTGGAGGTGTGCCTCTTTAAGACCAGTGAGCAAGGGGTCCACATTTGGATTACCCTAGTAACTTAAGGTGAGACCCAAAGTTACTTTTTAATATGCAAAACGGGGGGTTCTGGGAGTCTCTCTACCGGCCTCAGTCACGAGGGAGTCTCAACCAGATGTTTTAGCTCACTGTCCCTTTCACAGAAGAGACATATCCACAACATATCCGTCTTTGTCCTGCCCAAGGGCAGCCCAGCACCCGAAATGCTAGGCAATTCCCTTCTGAACAAGAGTACCAACAGCAGCCCCAGACAAGTGTCTGAATCTGGGTAAGGCCCTCGTAACCGGGACTAAATGTCCGGCAGAGCGACTCCCAGGACCCTATTGGTTTTTGCATAGTTGAAGTAACTTTGGGTCCCACCCTAATTTACTATGGGAATCCAGATGTGGACCCCTTGCTCGCTATTCTTAGAGAGGCAAAGCTCCACCCTACTGATGAGGACCGACCAGACCGAAACGCGTGTCTGGGGTTGCTGTTGGCACTCTTGTTCAGAGGAGAATTGCCTAGCATTTCAGTGCTGGACTGCTCCAGGGCAGGACAAAGACTGATTGTATATTCTCCTCCTCTGTGAAAGATAGTGAGCTAAAGAATCTGAGTAAGGCCCTCGTAACCGGGACTAATGTCTGGCAGAGGGACTCCCAAGACCCCCCTTGTTTTTTGCGATCTCCATATGCCATTTTTGTGGACCCTGCTTTTCTCTTCCTTCCGGTACGCCCCTGAATCTGGTCCTCTTGTATAAGCTTCACGCTGCGCCGTCTATACCACATGGTGGTTGCTATACACTTTTATCCAACAAGAAAATAAAGAGAAAACCTAACTTTCTCTCCTTCTATGAAGGGTTTCCCTGCCTCAACTAAATGGCAAAGGGGTCTGTTAGAATGTCCTTGTAAACTAAAGAGTACCCCGTCCTGTTTCAAAATCTGTAATTCTGTCCCTTATATTATAACAAGGTCTTGGTGCAGGAGAATGACTCCCTTCTCCTGGACTGGGTGATACAGTTCTGGTTGCAAGTTCTTACCAAGGGGGAATGACTCCCTTCCCCTGGTCAAAATTGTTCTCCAACACAAAAGACAACATTTCAGGCCTTCTCTTTGGCGGGCACACTGCTGATCTTTTAGCACTTTGTATCAGAAAGTCTTTTCAGCTTTGGTTACCAGGAGAATGAATCCCTTCTCCTGGTATTTTGATTTTACAGTTCCACACGAACAGGAGGAATGCCTCCCTTCCCCGAAGAAGATTACTTATATTACTCTTCTCTTGTGGGTGCGGGTCCCAGACCTGTATCGCTCTACAATGGTGATCTGGCAGAACTGATTCACTCTCCTGCCAGGTACTGCCACGTAGAAGATAATATGGAACTTCTTTCTTCTCTTTTGAAAAGCTAGGAGGCTTGATGATAACTGCTAACTGTGAATTCCTCCTTTATGCTCTGGGTTCCTCTTTATGCAAGTGGGAATTTTGTTCCCCCAGCCGGTATGATTTGTTCCTCTGTTACTTTCATGCACTTCCAAAAACCCTCTTGTGTCCCCACCAGCTGGCCCATGTGCTCCTATAATTTCAGGGATCTTCCTGGTGGGCTCTGGTCTGTCCTGGGGTCCGAGTACAGGTTGCTTGCATCTTCTGTGCCCTGTGGCTCTGCTGTGCAGCCTCTGCAGTTCTCGCACCAGCTTTGGATGGCATGGTCTACCTTCTTCCTTCTGCCGGGCTTCTGCTTCGCCATATTCTTGGGAAGTCCTTCAGCGTCGGACTCCTTAGTGACTCTTCAGTCCTCCTGACCGCGTCCCACTCTGCCGCCTCTTCGTGCTCCCGCACCGAACCGCTTCCCAGCTCGCAGCTCCTCCAGGGATGGCTTGATTACATTTTGAGTCCTTCTTCCCTTTTTATGTTGTAGTGTTTCATATTCTTTTTATGTTGACTAGAACGCTCACCTCTGTTCCACAGGGTGTTCTTCAATGCTCTGCACCTCTTCCTTATCTCAGTACTTATCAGACAAGTCTTCATTAGGTAGTCTATGTTCTTCTTTGTCTCAGTAGAGTTTAACCCTATAGCCCTACACATGTACATGGGTTGGTTAGGGATGATATTGGGGTGAAAAGGGTAGGGGGGGTTAGGAGAGGTTAGGTTAAAGTGAACATACTGCGTTCTCCCTAGATGTTCGTCCCTATGCCCAGAGAGGGTTCTCTCCCCATGAGATCCTCTTGCTGTGCACCACTCCCAGGGGAACTGTTGGGTAGCGGTCTCACCTCCCTGTCCTCATGGGAAGGGGCTCCCCCTTGGGGAGAAGAGACAACATCTAGGGATAAGGATACAATCTGCAGTATATTATTTTCTAATCTAGAGATGTGGGAAGGCTCAATGCTGCATCCACCGAAAACAGCCTGCAAAGAAACAGGCTACTTACCAGACTTACGGTAACAATCATCGCAAGAGTATGTAAGGGGTCAGAAATGAGAAGCGGACACAAAGTTGTCATATTTTCATTCTCGGACCTCTTTATTTAAAGAAAAAGGGTTGGATGAAGGCATCTCTGCCCCTATCCTAAAGCAAGCTTCCCTACCTAGGAAAATAAAACTAAAGATCAGTCTGTGTCATGTTATCAAACTTATAAAACTGTTCTTCTATCCAAAACATACTAATCTGAACCTCACACTAGAAATGAACAACTAAGGGTGCAAGGAAATGTCTCTGTGCTCACAAGTAAAGCAATTAGATAAATCCAACAGAAATCGTTTTTTACAAGGAGAAATCCTTGGATCCAGAGGGTGGTTCTCTTCCCTTGGATATTTAGGTAGGATGGCAAAAGTGTTTCTGTCAAACAGTTCCTTGAAGATGGCAAACCTATCTCCTTCAAACAAACAGTTCATTAAGGGTGGCAAAAGTGTCTCTTCTGGTATACTCTCCTGATATGAATGTATCTTTAGTTGGTTCTTCCGATCCCCTGGTATACTCCCCTACGAAGTATCTTCCTACAATGTCTTATACTTCCATATACTTTAGGTGGATTACCTGTTATATTCCCCTGGCAGGAATACCTTTCTGCTGTCTTGAAGATCCCATGGTATACTTCTCTGCCAGGTATTTTCCCCAAATGTTCACTGCCTGATTTGCTCCTTCCATCAGGACTTCTTTTCAGTTTCACTGTCTTTAGTATAGCACAGTGGTATTACTTCACTGTGCTTCTACTTCATTGGCTTGAGGTACTACTTGTTCCAACTTTCCCCACATTGACATCTCATACATGGGGACTTACTCAAGTTCTGTCTTTTAATGTTACTTGGTCGGTATTCAAATATCCTTATTTGCTTATATGCCTCTTGGTATGCCCTGGGTCCTCAATGGCTCTGGGCAGATTCACTGGTGTCTTGCTGCGTTTCCGACCCGTGGCACGTTACTGCAATGCATCTTCCTGTCTGGGCCAGTCACCATCGCCCTGCAGACCTTCTTCCAGTACTCACGGCAGCTCTGCGCTCACCCACAGGCAAGACTGCTGCTTCTCGGCACAACCGTGTCCGGTAGCTCTGCTGCCAGTACTCTGACAGTTATTCCTTGTTGCCTGCTGCATCTCTCCTGTCCTCGCGCCACACCAGTATGTAATGCTTGCGAACGGCTGTCTGGAAGTGCCTGCCTTCTCCTGCACTGTCCTTTCCCGTACTGCTTCCTTCCCCGGCTCTGCTTTTCTCCCGAGTGAGGATACCATTTTTTAATGTCCCGCGCACTCGGGTTTCACCAAAACAACTAGTCTGCATCTTTTTTCTGGTGTTGCTTTCAATATTTATCAACTCCTTCCTCCTCTTGCTTGTCTCAGTACCGAAAGGGGGAGGGGGGGGGGGTTGGCCAGCAGGGGGTGCATGATGAGCCCCCTTTTTACAGTAACTAAGATTGTCCCCAAGGGAGGAGAGCCTGAGCCCCAAGTTTGGTGAAGCTTCGAGGTAGGACGGCTGAATTAGCCGTCCCAACTGCCAGAGCGGGCCGGACATAACACGGAGGAGCAGCGGGCTACGAGTCCCATGCAGGCCCCAGAGGAAGAATGCCCTGAGTGAGGGTCGCCATGCAAAGGGAATGCCCCTAAACTTTGTGTGTTCAGCATGGCGGTAACCCCCCCCTGCCCCAGAGAGCGGAATAAGGAAGTGGGCCACGAAGCCTGCTCAGAGCCACTTCGGAGACAACAGAGGTCCAACTTGACACCCGGTGAGTGTGGGGGTTCCGGAGAGGGACTACAGAGACTGCTGCTGAGGTCATAGGGCCTAGGAGAAAATTGTTGAGGGCCACCAGCGACCTGTAGAAGTGGGAGAAGTGGCTGGCATACCCTACAGTGTGGCCTACGGATGGTGCTAGGAGAGAGGCTGAGCCGAAAATACCCCTGCAAGAAGACTCCTCCTGAGGGACAAGTGGAGTTAAGGGGAGAGAGGTCTAGGAGAAGGAAAGGAGGGCTGGAAAACCCCAGGTGGAGGCCCACGAGGTCCCCCTGTGGAGTGGACCCAGGGGGCAGGCGGGGTCTCTGTCATTGCCCTGTTAAGTCTGGATTTGCATCCCTTGGCCAGCGACCTGGTGAAGGAAGTCTACTGAGAGTGCCCAGGCGCAGCGCTCACTGACGGAAGAGGCAGCTGCCCCGACAAAGCTGGTGTGGGCACAGCATTCAGATCGGTAAGGGGGAGGTGTGGGCCCCCTGGGATGGTACAGGGGCATGTACCTGAGTGTATTCAGACCCCAGGGGGAACTTACTCTAAGCATGTGGTGCCCCCAGGCACATAACTGCCCCGAGCAAGGACTGTGAGAGCTTGGAGGTCTGTGGCTGAGGTGTGAGCCCCGCTGCGCCCATGCCACTCGGGAATTTGTTATTGTAGGAACAGCGCCAAAGAGGAGAGTGAGAGGAGTTGAGGGCTGGAGTTCAAGACCTGGGTAAGCTAACGAGGCCCCACTGAACTACGGCATATTGGGAGCAGCTCGGCCTGGTGCTCCACTAAAAGGAAAGGCAGCGCATGGGATAGGTGAGAGCAGGGCAGGGCACAGGTGGTGAGGTGAGGGCCCCCTCAGCTGGAAGAGGGGCCTGTGCCTGCCTCGCCACAACCCACCTAGGATCTGCCATAGGAGTGTGCCGGGCGATAAGGAGGTGGGGGAGAGAGGGGGTCACAACGAAGACCCTTGAGGGGGAGCCACAGAGACCCCTGGACACAGCAGAGGGGGGCCGGCGATGACGAAGAAAGAGAGGGGTCCTGTCCTCCTTGGACATAGCCCGTCTGCCCGATCGGAGTGGGGTGCGCATGGGCCGGTAGCAGAGCCGCACAATACCAAGACTAAGAAACTGGTTGGGAAAGAGCAAACTGGGCAAGCCACTGAAGAGGCTACAGAGAACACTGCGAACCTGAAGATACACGAGTTGGAGAAGTACCCTTCAGATTTCAATTTCAAATCCCTTTACCAGGTGCACTCCAGACCTTGCCCACCCAGGCCAGTGAAATGGAGGAGGACTCGGTGTCCAAGAAGGACATAACCGCACTGATAGAGAAAATCAGAGAAATGCGCTCCGCACTGGTCCTCAGGTTAGATAACATGGACAAGAGAATGGATTCCATCAACGAGAATGTTCGAAACATGAAGGACAATCAAACCTCCCTTGATACTCTGTAAAGACAGATGGATATGAGGTTCTTGGAGCTGGAAAGAATATAGACCGAAGTGAAATTAAAAATGGACGACTTTGAAAACCGAGAACAAAGGAACAACCTCTGTTTCTTTGGGTTCCCAGAAAGAGAGGGAGAAACCGATGAAGATATTAAGTGGTTGATCATGGCAGTGCTGAGAATCCTGTTTGGCCCGGATGCGATTGGTGAGCCCACGATCTCCCGAGCGCACCGAGCAGGGGGTGGAGTGGGGGGAACGAGAACTGTGTTGGCGAGGTTCCACTACTTCCTTGAAAAGGTGACGATACTGGAGAGGGCGAGGAAGGCGGGTCCAGTCACCTATGGGCCCACAAAGATAGCAATATACCAGATTTTTCGGCCTTTATGTTGGCCAGGAGGAAGCAATGTGGTCCCCTGACTAAATGGCTCACTGACAAGGCAGTGAGGTACCGATGTGGCTTCCCCTTCTCAAAATCCTTTGAGAATGAGGGCTACTCATACACTAACAGAAGATGACATTCAAAGGGTGATCATCGAATTTATGGGGGACTCCAGGCCCGGAGGGAGTGTGCAACAGCGGAAAGCTGAAGGATAGACAGAGGATCCCTAGGATACAGAAGTTTTAAAAACTCAACACTCCCCCGGGTTGAAGGGGAAATCGATGAGTACTTTGGGGGAGGGTATCGCTGGGGTTGTTATGATGTAGGGAAGGAATGGTGGGGCCCTAGGGCAGGATTTTGTGGTTTCAGTACCTCTGCATCAAGGGCCTATTAACGGATCCAAAGTGGGGAAGCTCAGTGGCAAGAGGTCTTACCACTGTTGAGAAGGTCATAGATGTCTCAACCACAAGAAGGGGCATCTTGTCTAGAGTATATAAAGCCATGAATGAGGCCTGCTTGGAGGGGAGGCAAACATTCCAGAGGTATTGGGTGGACCTGTGGGGCAGGAGATCCTGAAGGAGCTATGGACGCAAATTTACAAGGTGGCCTTTCAGGGTGGTTTGTTCACCTCCACGGTGGAGCATAATTTAAAGATTTTGATGGGTTGGCACAGGGACCCTTTGAGGCTATCGAGGATGTTTGAGGAAACCTCTCCCATGTGTCCCAGGGGATGTGGGCAGAAGGGACTCTGGCTCATATGTGGTGGCAGTGCCCCAAGGTGCAGGTGTTCTGGAAGGAAGTGCTTAGTTGGATGGAAGAGGTAACGGGAGCCTGGTTGGGCTTGCACCCTATGCAAATGCTCTTGCGGGTCCCGACAAGGGACAGGGAGGAATATAGACTCCCCAGGAGGTGGGAAGCAATGCTGAGAGCGGGGAGACTGGCCATAGCGCAGAGTTGGAAAAATGAAACACTCCCATCGAAAGAGGTTTTGGAAGGTACATAACATAATGGTAATTGAGAAGCTGATGGTGATAGTGCACAACAAATTAAGGGATTTGTATGTGCCACTGCTGAAATGGGGGCTGGAAGGGGAGAACCCAGCAGGTCTTACAGGCATTTGAGCAATGGCGGTATCTGGGGACGGCGGGGAGCCGATGCAGGCTAGTAGAGACAAAATACAGACAGTTCCTCAGAGAGATGGGTAAATGGGTATCTGCACTATTGGATAGGTTTTAGAGATGGGGCTGGGGGGGTAGGGCGGAGGTTTTAATACGCAGGAGGAAAGGGGGTTGTGGTGTACTACCTGTGAGGATGCAGGGGAGAGGGGTGGCGACCAAGAATGTAGATTATTTGGTGGTTAGAAATTTGAAAAGAACCTTGTCTTGTTCCCTTAGCAAATGCCATAAAAAACGAAAGTAAACAAAACATTTTTTAGGTGTCATAGGGTTTTCCTCATAAGAAAGGGGGAATAGTGCATCTCCCCCAATGGAGGCATCATCTCCTCCTGGCAGTTATCCCCTCCCCCATGATCCTTCCCCATAGTACCACCCCCAGGGTCAGGGTCAGGTAGTGGCTGCCGTCCTCTGGCCATTTGGGAGGAGATCATCGCCAGGGAATCAGTGATGACTCCACAGGATTCATCCCAAGTCCGGATAACTGTTTTTCTTCATTTTTTATTACATGTCCATGTGCATCATCTGCTACATGTTTTGCTTATTATATGTTGTGTAATGTCTGCTTGCAGTTAAGATACTAGGATTGTTGGATATATCTCTGAGGTGTAGTTTAAGGTGTGGGTTTGGGTTCAGGTGCGACAATCAAGAGTGGGCACTAGGTATGTGAACCAATCCAGGTGTGGTGTATTATACCTTAAGGCTGTACGTTCTATAGTATGTCCTATTTCCCTATTTAGCCCATGCCTATCCAATTCGGTCTCCCGAACATCTCTCTGTTTTCCCTACTACCCCTTCCCTATCCACACCCTCTCAATAATGCTCTGTACCCCATTGGCTACCTTTTGGTGACCTGTTTCTGCTAAAATCAGGAACCTTCGCCAATCAAGCTGGGGGGGTCGTGCTCATTCGGCTTCCATGGTTTGGGAGGAAGTATGGATCCCGCCCACTACCGACTGGGCGCGGACATATAAAGGAGTGTGTAGTTTTTGTAGGTGGTTTGTGGCTTACTTTCATTAGATCTGCCTATAAAATAGATATCGATATTGGGCAGCAGGTTGAGAGTTTGCTAGTGTAGTCATTTATTTCAGGCATTGGGTGACCTAGTTATTGTTGAATACGCTTAGGACTGAACTGTAGCTGAGTGAGACCAAAACGACTATTAGGGTAGGTGCTAGAGTGTATGTGCTTCTTAATGAAGCTAGCTGGATATGGGATTGCTACAGCTGCGGGTGAATAAATGTTCTTGGAAATATTTTCTGTACGCCTTAGCAGAATAGAGAAACCTGTGTATTTGTCTGTAAAGATTGAATGAAATGCCCATGCAGATGAGAAAGAAACTGATGAGAGGGAGAGCATCCCAGAGAGGTAGAGCGCCCACTCTTCTCCCTCTTGTCTTCATATTTGTATCGCCCACCAGTCAGAACTAACTGCATTCTTAAGGTCTTAAGGCAAATTCATCAACGGAAAAATGAAACAAACGAGAAAATAAGCAATATCTGCTAAAGAGATGCATTCTAAGAGCTTTTTGAAAACCTAATAAGGAGGTACAGAGGTATTGTGTTCCATAGTGAGGTCCATACACGCAGAAACATCTATCTCCCCTGTCAATAGACCTGGCGGTAGGAGGTGCAACCAACATCTTTTTATCTGCTGATCGAAGTGAGCTAGTTGTGTGGTAGCTTGAAATCCTCTCCACCAAATAAGCTTGAGCCAGTCCATTTAGACATTTCAAGAATAGACGAATCCCGGCAGGGCCAAACTCAGCCTTTCATCCTTCCGAGGTCGATAAATGAGCACCACACACCGTGGGTAATAATAAGCAGCGCTCAGATACCCGAGGGTTCATAGCGCTATATAAATGCGAAATTATTATTATTAATTATTATCTTTAAAATGAATTCTCTGGCTGACAAGTAGCCAATGAAGGGAAGTACACAGTGCCTAAATAGATGAAGACTTGGGCAACCTGACTGCCGGAATTTGTGCAAGTTGCAGTCACTGTAGTTGTCGCATAGGAATACCTTTTATGGTGGCCTTGGCATAGTCCAGTTTTGAATTAATCAACGAACCAAGCTCTACTGGATTAGAAGATGTAGCAATAACGGGGAGGGCATGGCGCAACAAGCGTAACATATATATTATTGAACAGGGGCTCCAACTTGCTGGTCATAACCCATATTAGACAGCCAGTAGCATACCAAGTTTTTTTAACCTTCTATGTATAAGACGAAGTCAGGCCAAACAGGCAGGAGGAAGTGGGAATGCAAGTTGGGTCATCCATCAGCCGTTTTGGTCCCAGCAGAATGACTTCAGTTTTTGTTAGGTTAAGGTAAAGCTTGTTTATTTTCATCCATTGAGTTATTTTGGTGGTGCAGCGGGCAAGGTTTACAAAAGAGACAGATGGGTCATTGACCGGCATATAAATCTGTGTATCGTCCACGTAAGAGTAGTACGAAAGATTGAATTTGGACAAAATCATCATCAATGGTTGGACCTAAATATTGAATAAGATTGTGGACAAGGATTAACCCTGAAGAACTCCACATAGAATAGGGATCGGTTTTTGATATAAAACATCCATACTTCATTCACTGGAAGCGATCCACTAAACAAGAATAAACCCAGGCCAAAGCTTGTTGTGATACTGTGGCTACTGTTTAAAGCCTATAGAGCAGAATGTTAAACTCCACTTTATGAAATGCCACTGAGAAGGCCAGCATAATCTGCAGTGTCAGAACCCCTTTGTTAGCATTCATTAAGATATCGATCCATACAGTAAAAATACGGTGTCTGTCCCATGCAAAAGGGCGTAAACCAGATTGAAAAAATATGTAATATTTGGCGTTCGTCTAGGTGGGCATGTAATTGGGAAATTAATACTGTTTCCAATTTTTAGGTAGTCCCGCTACTATATGATAATTCTGCAAGGCTTGTGGGTCCAAGGAGGATTTATTCAGCAGCGGTGTTATCGTTTCTAGACTGGTAGGAGCAATTCTTTAAGTTAAGGAAAGGTTAACAAACTATATAATTGATTTTTTTTAGATAGATGGGCATGTTCTGAGCTTCAAAAGCAGGGATCATATAAAAAAGAATTCTGTAGGTTTCAGGTTCTGAAAAAGCGTACAAATCATTTCTGAAGAAACCTCTGAAAAATCAAAGGGAGCGCCAGCAGGTACTGGTTCCATGACAGTGGAATTTATGTTTGCGTCTTTTATGCCAATGTCCTCCTGAATAGGTTAAATCTTTTTTTTTTCTTTTAAATAATACAAATCATTTACCAATGTGGCTGAATGGTCAGGATTAGAGGATGCACTTGAGGAGTTGAAAAATGTCTATTGTGCAAAAAAGTTCTCTAGACCTATTAAGGCCCAACGCAATATTATTTTGAATACACTTAGATTTAGCTGAGAAGATTGCTTCCTTGTGACTTCAGGGATATTTTTACCACGTCTTTGTGTGAAGGTTTCTCTGGGTTTCATCCAATTTTTTTCTTTGTAGAGCAACGTAAGTGCTCGAGTGATTTTCTTCTGGCATTAGAGTGGAGGAATCTATGTGATCACTGCACCAACGAAAATGTCGACTCCAATTACGGCACAAGGCAGTGATCAAATATATCACTTTACCCACCACCCCCACCCTGCATACCCCTACCCGACCCCCCTCCCTACCCCACTTCCCTTCACGGAAGCTGACTACAAGCTATCCCTGCAGTGTCGGTTCCTCCCACTTGCGTGGGTCGGAGCTGACGCTGCAGGTGCTTTATTTATTTCTTTACTTTCTTGTCCCCCGCTTACCACAATGGTAAGCGTGGGGAAACCCCAGCAACCCCCACTCTGCTTGGGGCAGTAATGGGAGCCAGTATTTTGTGCGCCCCCCAAAGTCGCATTGACAGCGGGGCGCACAAATGAGGGCGACATTATGGTGTATTTCCGAGTGGAGCGATGTTTTGTGCACTTTAAAACTGGATGAAAAACTCTTCAAAGCAGGAATATTTATTATCAAAAGCTAGTGTTGAATTCAAATAATCCCCGAAAATTGTGTCCAGATCTGTACTATTCCGACTCAAGAAAAAAGTATGAGGTAATTGATGGGGATGTGGTGCATTGACTAATTTCGGAGAGAAACTTCAGATTAAATGGCCAGACCAGGAGACAGGAATAGTATCTCATACAGAAACACCCAGCCATTTTACAAATAGCACCTCAAGGCAGTGCCCCTGTCGATGCAACGGTGTACTGGTCAAGGATGTACGAGTAGTAAGCATTTCCAATAAATAGTTTGACACTAACAGGATTGTTTAAGGATTCAAGACAAATATTAGGATCCTCAGCAGACGAGCATACTTTTATGCTCTAGTAGCAGAAAGTCATTGAATTGCTCCAGAAAAAGATTGGTTGGTCCGGGGGTTAATAAAATAGTACAGTTTTGAGTGATACATTAGGTGATGGACCAATGTTAGCAAGTCCAGCCTGGCACACACTGTCGCAATTTAGTTCCAAATTTGAAATATTCCAACCTTTATATAGGATTGCAATACCACCACTTTACGAGAGGTCTGATTGAGCCATTTAATCATGATATTTTGAGTGACTAATAAGTGAAACTGAGAGGGGGAGTTGTCTGTTATCCATGTTTCTGTATTAAACAAGAGGTCTAGATTTAATTGTTTAATCAAATCGGTCAATGTAGACGCTTTGCCTATGCCTGACGTTACTTTAATCAAGACGGCATGAGCACAACCAAAATTACGAGCGTAATAAATTCAGGTTTTGATTTGAGATGTGGTCTCATTGCATAAATAGGCATGATGGTTACAGGATTAGAGTGTAATGATATACCCAAATTCTATTAACAAAAATAAGGTAAACCTTACTCGGTATACATATGGTAACTTTGAGCTGTGTGGGCAGAGCATCCACAGATTGCAGAACCGGCCTGAATAGGCCTATATAGGCTTTTATTTCTCTCCACCTCTGTCCCTCTGCTCTCTCTTACACTTCCTATTAAGCAACCTCAATTTATGTACCCATCTCTTGCACAATCACTTCCACTTTCTATTTTACTCCCTCCATTGACCAATCTCACCTTCTAATCACCCGCTAATCTCATTCTCCTCCATCTCCCGTACGCTCTACCTCTATTATCACTCGTTATACCACTCTCTCACAACAACCACTCTTCTCTCAACCACTGTCTCTACCCTTACTGCAGCCCTAGAAGTTGGCAGTCCTGAAGGTAGTTTGGATGGTGACTGAAGAGTGAGACTCAAAGTTCAGTACATCAGTTTCCCTTCAAGATGTCCACCACCGCTGACAAATCGGATACCAGAGGCTGTGAACCTGTAACTCAAGGAATAGAACTCTGGCCGGACTAGAGGGTGGAAAATCATGGTGTGGGAGACAGTGGTGCCAATGTTAAAAGCATGTTTGGGATGTTTAGAGACTGCTCCCCCTCCAACTACTTTGCCCCACCTATGGGTGTAGGATTGACTCTGGAGCGTGCCCTGGTTGGCTACATACTCCAGTATGGGACGGGTCTCTGTTCCCCACTGACGCGGTCAAGCCCCTGGCCCTTGGTGGGAAGTAGCTAACACCTTCCTTCATTCCAAAGCGCTTTAGAATTAGGCAAGACTTCTGTTGACTGTTTCTAGGCACTACAAAAGACTAGGGGGGAGGAGGAGCACTGAGAGAAAGCTTTTTTTCATGAAAATATAATCATACACACATTCATGGGTGGGCACTAAGAGAAGGCAATTATTGAAATATAAGGTGCAAATAACTATTAGCTGAATACATTGGTAAATGTTAAATCCTATTTTTTTCTCAAAGCACAGTGGAATCAGGCTCTCTGCCAAAAGGAATTTGGCTTGCTCTAAAAGTACTTGCCATGGTGCTTGCTAGCTCTGTCAGAGCAGCACGCAACTCAGCAGCTGTTTGCTGTCTGTCAAAGGGCCCAGGCAGGCTAAGGCTTATGCACACTATACAGAATTATGGAAAACAAGGTTTTGAGGAGATTGTAAACTCGGATAAAAATATCAGTCGAATGAATGCAATATGGAGAGAACGACGGCGAAAATGTTTTTATATATAAATGTTCATAATGTAGCAAAAGGATGAAAAACATGAGCTACAATGTATTCTTGCATAGGCAAGCAACATATTAAGTGGCATGTCCTGAACAGAAATCTAACCTTGAAGAGAGGAAGGCTGGAGAACCCCTTGTATGGAAGGAGGACCGTTTTGGATGGAGCCATGCCCATATCCAGTGACCAAGCTTAAGAGTATATAAGCTCCTGTCTGGCTCCAGTCTGCAGGAGAATGGGACGGTTGAGGGACTCCGTTCAGGCAGCAGAGTTCTTTGCTCCTATTTTAATTTCTGTATAGAATAAACTTGTTATCCTTGCAAGATAGGTTCTTGACTTTAATTCCCTAGAGGGGTGAACTTTAATCTGGTGCAAGCGTGATTAGGGGTACCGGTATAATTAAGGGGTACCCCTGTAATTAGGGCCTACCTTACAGTGGTGACATTCCCAACGTGATCAGTTTTGCCTGTGTACTTTGCAAAGCGCAAGGCCAGTCACCAGGAGTCACGACATCTGCAGAGACCGCTCACCCAAATCAAAAAAACACGTGTATCCTGAGCGGTTTTGGTAGAAGCCATTTTAAAAGAAATCCTCTCCACTCATGGAAGCAGGGCGTGGCTCCCGAGAGAATGACAGGCCATCTTTGTAACGGAGGAAACTCGAGTGAACAACGTGCATGCGAGTATACTCTTGCAAGTGATAACAACATGGGAACATGTATGTATGAGTATGATAGTATGGTGATGTGGATGATGTACGCGGTCAATGGATTAGATGGAATAGGGCTTTTGGTGATGTATTATAGAATAGGACTTTTGGTGATGTGTTAAGGAATATGTTGGATAGGAGATGGGTTATGTATTGAAAGTGTCGCGTATTTTTGTTTTTCTACTTTTTATAATGAAAAAAGGGAACCTCAGCGTATAAAGACTAAGGAAAGGGAGCCCCAGTAAGGACTGGGAAGTAAGGGATCCTCGGCCATAATAGGTTGAGAAGGTAGTACCACGCATTATTCTTTTATGACGATAAAAGCAATGTGATTCTCAGCTGTTAGGGAGAATTCTCTGTTTAGGCTGAATTTCCTAACCTAGTGAGTCCCCCAGCAGCTTTGCTGGATTTCTGGAGTTTATTTTTTTCTCCTGCCAAGAGTGAGGCTCTTTTTCTCCCACTCTTGGACATGATTTGTGGTGTTCCTTTGACTGTTAATGCGTTATATGGGCTATGGGGTCCTTTACTCCATAGGGTCTCATGTGTTTTTACTATGTGTGTTACACAGCACCCTCCATGCAGTGACACAGGGGTGTCATAGTGACACCCCACCATAGACGCCATACCCTGGGACTGACTACTGTCTCCCAGGGCATGTAAAGTCACCATTGGCTTTACTAGTCCCAGAATATGAACAGGAACCAGTACAAACCATCATATTGTGGACGCACTTGTCGGGGCAATTCTATTGCCCCGGGGTCTGTTAGTCGAGGGGGCACGTCTCCGTCCCCCCTGATCGAGTTTTGGCTGGTGCCAGTGGATACTACTTTTTATATTCGACCGCGAATATCTCTCTATGGAATTTTCCCATTTTTCGAGGCTACCAACTTTAATTATTTAATTCTCATAGCCTCGAACATACCGCCGGTTTATTTATTTAATATTAATTCGCCGGTTGCTATTTTTTGCCAGGACTCGATTCTAAAATAGCGTTTGTGTTCTCTTCTGTGACTCCAACCCAAGTCGAGCCCTTTGTTCCACTTTTTGGCGGGCTTCTCCACAGAAGCCTCCAAAAGTGGTGCCACTCTGTCTGGGTACCACAGGGGTGTGGGAGGGGGTTTAGGCACCCTGGACTGAGTTACCTTGGTAACTCAAGTCGCACTCTTGTGTGATTGCCCCAAGTGGTGAGCCGGCCGGCTCACCACTTAGCATGTTTGATTGACAGCTAGGCTGAGTGAATGGGGGTGTGCTGCATAAAAGCAGGGCTTTGGGGACTGGAACTTCAGAAGTCGCCACAGGACCTGAGAATCCGACGAGGGAGAAGCTGAGCCGACCTGCTACGATGACACAACCGGTGGAGCCCTGCGGAACCGACTCACCACTTCCCGACGACAGAGAAGATCTCCCGGCTGGAGAGTCTTCTTCCCCTGACTGGTGGGCACAACCAGTTTACCTTCTTTTCCTCGCATCCCAGGACGTCTTGTGGTCGAATTGCCCGTGCCAAGCACCCCGGCAACCGGATAGCCACTTACCACTGGACCGCGAATAAAAGGACCGCTCCTTTTTGACCTGAGAACTCTGCGGCTGGTTTCTTCCCTGGCAGTGCAACGGACTCCTGTCTTCCTCCCCGACGAGATCCTCTCTTCCCCCGGACGAAGCACCGACTCTCATCCGCTGCCAGGAACAACTGCCCCCGCTGGAGTATTCTCACCACTTTAAGGTACCGTGTCTGCCAGGCCTCCATTTCTAAAGATTGCTACAAGGTAACAATAATCCCTTAATCTTCTGGACTGGGCTGTCCGCCTTGACCATCTAACTGGTCCCTTTCCTTTGGTCCAACTCTTTCTGAACCTTTTCGAGACTTTTGTGCACTTTTCAACCGTGTGTGACCTTGGACACATTTCGTTCTGATCCTCTGAAAGTGGATCCGGCTTTCTGAACTCTAACTTCACGGTTTGACTCTGCCTTCCTCTCTTGCTGTGTTCTTTTGAAAGCGTTGGGATCTGTTTCAATTTATGCTCTGCCTTTCTCTCCCTTTTAAACCGAATTATTAGAGTGCCATCTACGTTAAGCGCTCACCGCTGTCTGAAAATAAGTGGGGCTTTACTTAAGACTTGTCTAATATTCTTTTAAGGGAGTGTATATCATTTAGTGACCGTGTTTTTGAACTGCTTAATATTAGTGCCTGTGTGTTTTATTAGAAGTGGTTTTAAATAAATAATTATATCTCTTTTACACCAAGCTCTGGTCAGTGTTTGCTTGTTCCACTGTGTTCTTTTGACCTATTGTGAATACTCTGTATATTGCCTAACTCTTCTTGAGGGAAGTCTGACTGCTCAGCCACAGCTATCAAGTGAATCTGTGTGGTACAGACTTCTACCAAGTGGGTTTACTGCCAAACACCTGTAGTCTTAAATCTTTTGCAGTGGTCCCAGAGGGAACTGCACAGGTTTCTGCCTAACATCAGCATATAAAAAATGCCTGGAAGGGATTACAAAGGATATAAGGGAAAAAAGGTAGTGACTCGGTATAAGGAATGGGCCTGGATTTTGGTAAATTATTTTTGTATGTTTTCTCTTGCTCACTTTTGTGGTAAAAATTGAATGTGTGTTTGTGTGTGTGCGAGTAATCTGTATTTTTGTGTGACAAGTAGCAGCGTATGCAGCATAGCAGTAGGGTCCAAGTGAAGCATTAAGGACGCGTGCAACATTATGGAGGACGAAACCCCAATAAAACACATGCATAGGGTTCTGCCTCTGTATTGGGACAGAATAAATAAACCATGGATAGTAGAAACAAAGGAAGGGGGATGTCCTGCTCCTGGTCAGCGCAGGGCTCCCATAACAGAAACGTGCTAGAAAATTCTTTTAGCAGCAAAATATAAAGGAAATACATTCCAAAAAAGAAAAGCGATTTTAGATCTCAGGCAAGGATATGGAAGATCAGGAAGATGAAAAAGAGATCCGATGTAAGGCGATATACCCCGTAGCACCTAAACCTGCAGTATGGTATACACACCCAGTTTATAAGCCTCCAGTGGTAGAGAGAGTGTCAAAAACAGGATTATCAGGATTAGCAACTAGGAGGGGGGGGGCTCAAGAGCTTTTTGCTCCTCCACCTCCATATAAGCCATCCACAAGCGCTGACATGCCGTAGCATCAGTGTACCCAGAGGATCCACAAGTAGACATAGACAATGAGTTAAGAGCATTGCAGGAAAGGTTAGTCTGGTTACAAGAACCTGAAGAAGTATCACCAGAAATAACGGTAGCGGTGCAGAAAATAGGGGATTGGAAGTCAGCAGATTTTCTTTTTAGATTCAACCCTTGAGCAATAAGAAATGTTTGTGTTGAAAAAGATGATGGGCAGAGGGTATTGACGGTCCTGGGACAAGTAGAACAAGCAAGGGAAAATGGAGGGGAAGATCAAGGTGGTAGAAATAATGAAGAAGCAGGGCAAGAAGGAGATCAAGGAGAGGCCGTGGCGAGAAACCCGTCACTGCCACAAAGGGCAGTGAGGAGGGAGAGACCAAGAAATAGACCACATTTAATGGTGGTATTACAAAATCAGAAGCAAAAAGGGGTAGAAAACAAAATAGATATGCAGATGCCTCTTATACATAAAGGAGTAGGGATAACGCAATATGTGCCATAACCTCAAATCATAATTTGATTAAAGCTCTCCCCCAGCTTATAGCAGGAGCTAATAAATGGATTCATGAATATGAAAAACAAACAGCCGGGGTAGCCTTAGCACTAGGAGACCTTAAGAGTTTACTGGTCACCATAGTTGGGGACAGGCTGGGGACATATTGGCAAGGGCTGGGGTAAGTCTTGCAGATAATCAACATGATGGAGCAGCCTTTAATGAGGTAAGGGCATGGGATGCCCTACAAAGGATGTACCCAGATACCCCTGACTTACATTCTTTAATGTAGTGCACAATGGGTGATGATGAGGACCCAGTTAAGTCTATTCCTTAGTTACAAGACAAGTGGAGAGTTGAGACAGGAGGGTAATATGACCATTTGGTACAATTTTTCTATTTTAGCATTAAGAGGGGATTACCAAAAGAGGTCCAGAAGGCAATAGATAAAATTGTGGGAGTTGAAGCCATAGGGTGGGCAGAGATACAAAGAATAATAGTCCACCATTGTGAGAGAATCAAGGAGCAGGACAGGGAGACAGCCCAGAAGCGGCAAACGGACGAGGCAAAACTAGTGGAAAAGAAACTAAATAAGGTTGTCGTCCAAGCACCAGTGACCGCACCGGCTCAGGGGGGGAAGGACAGGAGACACTCAACAAATTGTGAATGCCACAATTGCAGCACTATGGGGCGAAGGAGGACAGGGACAATGGGGTCGGGGGGACAGTACCCCAACCCACAGTGGCAGTATGAAGGAGCACCAAGGGGAAGAGGAAGATTTCAAGGAGCAAGAACAGGGGGCTTTGGAGGGGATAGGGTCCCGGGGAGGAGGATTGGGAACATCACAGTGTTGGTATTATGGGAGATGGGGGGGCATTTCGTAAGAGAATGCAGGAACAGGCCTGGGATGGGATTTAATTATGGGCCATCACCTTCAGGGCAGGGATTCCAAGGGCCTCAAAGAATGGGATAACAGCAATTTGGGCGAGGGGGTCAAAATTGGTTCCCTTATGGGGCTGACGGGCAAGGGCAACATGGGCAACAACTACAGCAGGGTGAGGGAACACAGTATAACGGGATGGCAGGGGGAACAGGCGCCCCATTCCAAGGAGTTACAATGACGAAGGGCAGCCCTTTTTCATTCTCCGGGACAAATCTATATTCTGATTAGGACAGCCCACAGCGAGCACTCGCGTGGCCATCCAATCCTATTGATAACCGCACACCCTGAGAAGGAGCCCTTGGTGGAGGCGGAAATAGAAAACAAGCAATTTATATTTATGGTAGATTCAGGTGCAACTAAATCATGCGTTATGGAGGAGAAATTTTCATTATCAGGTAAAACTGTTGACACACAGGGATTCTCTGGGGCTATTTCTACGGTTCCATACACTGAGGAGCTGGATATAAAAGTGGGAGGGAAGGTAGTACGAGTCCCCTTGTTATATTCAGAGAGTTCCCCTGGTAACTTGTTGGGTAGGGATCTGCTCAGTAAACTAAATATAACTATATCATTCACAGTTCAAGGGGTAGTGTGTTCCACTCCAGGGATGTGTGCAGCTCAAGCAATGGTACTAATCAATGCAATGGTGAGGGAGTCAGTAGTCCGTAGGGTTCCTGTTGTCCTAGATATATTTTTCTAGGTATCAAGGCATTAGTAAAAGCAGTGCCTCAAATTGCGATTAAGTGTTGGCGAGTGCCCACAGATTTTATTTTCCCACCCATGGTGCCACCCGAGATGGGGGCAGAGAGAATATTGTCATTAGATTTACAAGGACTAGTATCAGACAAAAGAGTAGTCCAGATTGGAACAGACCAGGTTAGATGCAAGTGGCTACAGCATGTGTAGACCCTACAGTACAATTAAAAGAAATGACTGATGAGGTGTTATTTGAGGACAGTAAGCAAAATCGGGAGATTATTTTGTAAATCTGCATCCCCTGTGATATCATGGTGCAGTATAGGAAGGTACAGTGCCCAGTGATAGCAGTGGTGACCCAGTCTTTATTTTTTGAGGAGGACATGCAATATGTGCCAGCACATTTATGGACTGTTAATCCACATGATGTTGGGTTACTGAGAGATGTGACCCCAGTACAGATTACATTGAAGTCAGGGGCTTAGCACAATCATCCAGTATGTGGGTGATCTGCTGGTATGTAGTGAAAATGAACAACCGTGCAGGAGGGATTCTGTTGCATTATTGCAATTGCTGGCTCGCAAAGGGTACAAGGCAGATAAAAAGAAGCTACAATACTGCCAACAGGAGGTACTATACTTGGGACAACTATTACCAGATAGGGCAGCAGCAGTACGCGCCACCCCTAGGCCCAGTAATCTCAAGGAAATGCAGCAATTTTTGGGCTAATGTCATTATTGTAGGGCATGGATCCTAGACTACGCAGTCTACACAAGGCCGCTGTTACAAAGTCTCAGAGAAGGACAGAGGACTTAAAAGTAAATTGGAATGGACTGACGAAATGACTAGACAATTTGAGGACTTAAAATAAGCTATTTGCATGCCCCCTGTTTTAGCAACTCTGGATTATAGACAGGAGTTTTATTTATTTTCCCACTATGATGAACGGCTCATGCATTGATGGAAGGAGACATACTATATGTTGACGGGTTATGAATAATTCACCATGAGACTGGACGGAGGCACACGGGGGGAGGCGGTAATGGCGCGCGGTAAAGGGGAGGAGAAATAGTGACCACCCTTGTAGAAAGCGAGACCACAGTTCCATACACAGCATTGCCCATATTACAACTGGACCATTATTACCTGGGGAACTGATCAACCCCGGTTTCAAGGTCCTTATGGGGTAGTGTTCTGTACTCCTCTTGCCGTCCGTGTGAAGGAATTAAGATATTGGGTGCATCTCTTGGATGTCCGAAGAGCACCTAAGACAGGGCAGAGCTCAACAGACAGAGTGGGACAGAAGTAAATAAAGGATCCATGCCAGGGTGGTGTGCAGTGGCACACGTCTGATTTGTCTTTTTTGTTTTGTTTTTTAATTTTTATTATTCTTTTATTTTTTAATCTTTTTTCAGTTATTTTGATTTTTTTCAATTTATGAAGGTCCAGAACCCGGTTGGGCCTGGTGGGAAATGTTTCTCCCTCTCCTTCTCTTTCCCCCCTTTGTCTCCCTTTCTCTTTCTTTCTCTCTCTCTCTCTCTCCCTCCCTCTCTCACTTTCTTGCTCTCTCTCTTTCTCTTTTTCTTTCTCTTTCTTTCTCTCTTTCTCTGAGCTTTTTTCTCCTCTTGAGGAATAAGTAAGGATGTCTGACCAACGTGTTCAAACCTCTCTGTTATGTAGGGATAATGATAAATGTAATTTTTTCCAGGAATTATATATTATGCTTTTTAAGTATTATATTGTTTTGTATGACACTGGTCATGGTGGTTGGAGTGGATGAAGGTATGTCCGTTATATGGGGTGGCCATATAAAGGGGAAGGGGGATGGACAGTTGGAAAATAATGCTAGTATGAATGTGTCTATGAAACAAAATCCCAATCACAAAATGTCTCACTTTTTGCCGGCCACCCCTACAAGTTTTCTTAGACGAATGAAACAGGAAGTATGAATGATGTATGATTTATATAAGGGTTTGGGCTTTGATGCCACTTCTGACTTCCAGCATTTACAAACACTGAATTAGCTGGTACTCCGATATGCGCACTGCAGGAAGGAATATTATCAATGAAAGCTTTTACGTGTGTGCACTTATCCCGCTCGTATCAGGGGCTCCTAAGGTTTTAGTTCCACATCCAGTCCCATTTACAGAGGCACAATGCCTGGTACATCTTTTGCACTATGAAGGATAAAGCACACATTCCAGGCACACAGCGTGCAGTTGAGGAGCATTGATCTAGCCCCAGCGTTATGCAATGGCAACACGAAATACCGCCAGTGTCTAGGTTACTCAAATGGCAACGACATATGGCAGGGCGCCACAGTGACGTGCCCAGCAGATTGACTGATCGAGTACAGCAGAGAAGCAATAGCCCAAGTAGAGACTATGGGTAAGCAACTTTGGTCCTAATACATTACAAGGCTGACATGGATTGCAACAATTAAGAAGCCAGTGCGAATACATAGAATACAAACTTTGTTTTAGCAATGAAGGAACAGTTCCTCTTGGCGCAAACACACAGTGCAACCACACTCTTGTGATGCCTGATATGACAAAGGGTACGGCATTGGTGATGGATTTCACATGCTGCCAGAAAAGGGACGATTTCAACAGCGGGGAAGAAAGAAGAGATCAAACTATGTCTCAAAGGACTCTTTATGCACTGCTCAGAGGAATACCTGATGAGTATCAACGTTTTAGCTCAGCAGAGACTTTCTTTTAATCTTTTTTGGCTCCTGAGGTACAAGCAGCTGCTAACGCCAAGTGAGTGCAAAAAGTTGGGAAACAGCTGCTGCACTTTTATACCCCCGCAGGATGCTGAGAATGGGTCCCAAGTCATCGAGGCAGTGCACAATGTAGTTGTTCAAATGAAGAAAGAAGGTGGAGTTCAGAACACGGATTGGCTATCGCTTGCCTTTGATTGGGTCCCATCATGGCTGGGGCAGCAGTAAAAATACGAGTTCCTGTTATCGTTTTCTTCTTGGTCCTTTTCTGCACGTGCCAATTGGATCTCTGAGGTTGTGTTAATATAGTCCCTAATAGTGCAAAGATGATGGTATCAATTGGGGGATCTAAAACACCTTGCCATACAATAAACAGCGAAACTCAAACTAATATTTCTGGGGTTGTAGATATGTTGGGTGGGGATGAGTTTGTTATTGTAGAAGTAACGATAGGGGGGAATGTTGGGAAGAAGCTAGCGTCTTCCTTCATTCCCAAGCGCTTTAGAATTAGGCAAGACTTCTGTTGACCATTTCTAGGCACTACAAAAGACCAGAGGGGAGGAGGAGCACTTAGAGAAAGCTTTTTTTTTTCGTGCATATATAATCACACAGAGACATGGGTGGCCCCTAAGAGAAGGCAATTATCATTTAAATATAAGGTGCAAATAACTATTAGCTGAATAAATTGGTAAAGGTTAAATCCTATTTTTTCTCAAAGCACGGTAGAAGCAGGCTTTCTGCCAAAAGGAATGTGACCTGCGCTAAAAATTAGACTACATGCATTGCCGTGGTGTACGCTAGCTGTGGCAGAGCAGCATGTAACTCAGCAGCTGTTTGCTGTCTGTCAAAGGGCCCAGACAGGCTAAGGCTCAGGCTCATGCACACAATGCAGAATTTCGGAAAAAAAGGTTTTGAGATTATAAGATCGGATAAAAATATCAGTCGAATGAATGGAGTATGGAGAGAATGACAGGGACATGTTTTGCTACATTATGAACATTTATATATAAAAAGGATGAAAAACATGAGCTACAATGTATTCTTGCATAGGTTAGCAATATGTTAATCCGACCATGAAGAGAGGAAGACTGGAACACCCCTTGTATGGAAGGACAGTTTTGTATGGAGCCATACCCATATCCAGTGACCAAGCTAAGAGTATATAAGCTCCTGTCTGGCTCCAGTCTGCAGGAGAATGGGACGGTTGAGGAACACCATTCAGGCAGCAGTTTCCATGCTCGTATCCTCATTTCTGTATAGAATAAACTTGTTATCCTTGCAAGATAGACTCTTGGCCTTAATTCCCTAGATGGGTGAACTTTAATCTGGTGCGAGCGTGATTATGGGTACCCGTATAATTAAGGGGTACCCCTGTAATTGGGGCCTACCTTACACCCTGCCCCAGAATCAGGGAGACATGAGGGAGAGGGAGAGAGTGCTAGGTAGACATGAAGGAGAGCCAGGCAGCACAAGTGAGCCAGGGAGATGAAAGAAAGCATGAGCACACCAAGGAGAGGAGAGAGCAAGCCTGGGAGACTTGAGCGCGAGCCCCTGAGACATGAGAGTGAGTCCCGAGACCGGGAGACATGTGCAGTGAAAAGAAACTGCTTCATGGTAAAGCCTATACATCCCATCAGAACAACATGATATTTAACTTAGAGAAATTAACCCCAGAGGAAAAAGGAAATCAATATTTCACTCACTATTGCAGGACAAGAGAAAAATAATGCCCTAATGAAACATTAGCACAGACCAAGAAATTTATCTCCTAACACAGAAAGAGAGAGAAAAGGGGTACTCCCCATTGAGACATTAAACCAAAGGAAGGCTAGTACGGTGCCATCACATGCTTATTTTGAATGCTTTGTAGACTTTTTATTTAACCCTTTTGTGAGAGCATACATGTGTCTGAGAGAGAGAAATTCAATGATATTTGTAACCATTGCAGGTGAGGCCGTCTCTAATGGTTACTATTTATTGATAGTGCACTATTAATCTCACAACTCTTATGTGTAATATGGTTGTGGCTTTGCATGTGGGAGGCTTATGGAACACAGATGGCTAGCGGGAAATACTGTTGAAGGCAGTACTTGGAAGTGGGTCTCCTCTTACAAATCATAATGTTCATTTCTGTTGTAGAAAGTGTTGTGTTGGGTTCGTTCCATGAAGAGGATCTCGCTTCCTTGGTTGTGAATCCTGAACCACCAGACGGCTCCCAGTTCGAAAAGACTGGCCAGAAATCCCTTTGGGATCAGCAGCTCAACTCCGCTTCAGATCCTCCCGAACCAGGACTCCAGGGGAAGGGTGAATACCTAATTCAAGCCACACAGCAGATCAAGCTGGCTCTGGAGAAGGAGGGTGTGGAGGACTTTGCTGGAGCCATTCAGAGCTACAGGGATGGAGTAGACCTTCTTCTTAAAGGGGTACAAGGTAAAATGAGGCCAGATTTGACCCACCAATGTGTTTAGTCGATTAGAGGATCAAAACTCGAGTAAATGTGATTTGATGTTAACTAAACAAGGAAAACATGTTTTTGACAAAAATCTCATAATTCTGTTTATGCCTATATTGAATTATATCGCTAATCTCCTTCATGTTCATAATTTGCACTTTGATAGGGTGACCAGATTTCCAAAACAAAAAACCGGGACGACCAACAACATAAAAGAGGGACTACCCCATTGCAGCCCACCAATTACCGCCCCTCCCCCAACACGCCCCATCCCACAACCCCAACCATATTTCCAGCACTTCTCCTTTCTATGAACTGTATATGATGTCATTTGTGCAGTTTTGTCTAAGAATCTTGGCATGTTAATTCAAAACGAGCGTGAGCTCTAATTGATATCACATGGCTTGCTGTACAACAATTTCCAAGTCAGTCTCTGTGGCACAGTCAGTAGGTGTTGTGACTTATACCTGATAGGTTGGGGGTTCGTGTCAAACCTCCATCCTCAAAATTCTTTAAGTGTTGTGAAAAATAATCACCGTAGCCACCCAACCATGCAATCCCCGGACGGGGTTTCTAAAATGAAAAAACTCCCGGGCCGGGACGGAGGGTGATTTCCCCGGACTGTCCCGGGAAAACCCGGACGTCTGGTCACCCTACACTGTGATGATCCAGTTCTCTGACTGGATCCCCTCTTTTGAGCGTGCAAAAATATCTGTTTATGGGTAATAGTTTAATCCCCCATCAACAGCATTACTGGGTGTACCTTATGTTTGACTGGGTATGCAGCTCTCATTAAATCAAGGTTGACAAAATGTGAGGTCCAACTCTCATTAGCTGTGGTCGTTTGATGTCTAAAATTGAATGTGGTGCATAGGGGATTGACGAATGTGGGCAAGATTACATCTCTATTTGTATGACATTGACGGATACAGTAAATATTTGGCAGTTCTATGGACGGGTCAGTCAGACTACCAGCCCCTTTCTATGTAGGTGAGTGGTGTGCTTAGTGCATCGGCAGGTGTATCAAGCTACTATGTTATGATTTCAGGATTGTAGCCCATCTCCTGTTATTTATTTTGTTTGCAGTTTGCCTAATGCCATCTTCTTTTCACAGTAGGTCTGGGGCAGAAGTTGGTAAGAAGTGTTTCCCTCCTGGCCTGGGGGTAAAGGGTCCGCCAGCAGACCAAGGCAAAATTAATCTTGGGCTATCTGTGGTATTTACATATTGATTTGTTTGTGTGAACTTTCTGACCACTTTTAAAAAGTCAGCTTGAACATTTTTCCATACTGAAAAAGAATGCACTGGTGATGTTAAGTGTGTGTGTCTCTCTCTTAGTCCCTTTAATGTTTTCTTCTACTAATGCCCTATTCATAAGTACTTTGCTTTCTGTGGATATTTCTTAACACTTGTCTTTATAATGAAGAGTATTATTTACAGAAAATATACGTACTATTTTGTGCATATGTCTAAATAGCTGTATGTTATTAGCACTACGGCCCCTCCCAAGAATTAAGCCGGTCTGCTCAGCCACACTACTATTGTGAGAGTCTGGTCTACCATGGTGGAAAGAAACTGCCTAACACGGTTTTGTAAGCCCTCGCCAGAGGACACTTAAAAATCTCAACATCTGCATTATAATCCTAGTTTAGTTGATAGGGGCCTTGAGACATGACGCCATCTGACACTGCCTTTGTGATCCTAGGTATATCTCTGATCTCTGCTGAAGTTAGGACCTAAACTGGGTCAGACTGACAGCAATATAGAGCTTAAAAAGGTAATTTGGGACGATTGTTTTGCATATACCAGATTAAGGTCACTACTGGCCGAGCAGTAAAGCAGAGGTCGGAGGATAGGGGGTTAACAACACAAATTATACCTGTGGAATGCCCTGAGCTAAGATCATTGTGGAGATTGTGGCTGGAGCGGGTTTGGACATGCTGTGTAAAGAACGTAGGAAGATAAGAAAGGCATACAACCATTATAGCTTAATGGCAATGGGAACGCAACATAAATTGTCAAATGATGAACAAAAGCCAAGGTGCAATGGAGGGGGATAAGCAGCTAGTCAAAAGACAGCAGAATAGATAAAAGGAGGGAATCGTACTAGTATGGAAGAAATGAGTTTGCAAGTTTCACGGTCTGGACAAACTAACCGAGTAAATCATTTTTTATTTGCAGGTGACCCGCTTTTCCGTGCGGAAAGAGCTACGATTTTCTTTGTTTGTGCTAGACACTATAAACCATTTATTTGTTTGCACCCTTAGCGAAAGATAGGTAGTACACTGAAACACATTTTACAAGAGTGAATGAATTAAAACAAAATCTAACAAAGCAGGGAAAAGCTAGTCTGGAATCTATGCAAAGGCTTGGAGGAAAAGCTGTGCCGGAGGAGTATGTGACTTAACAAGGGGGTTCCTGGGAGTCCCTCTGCCAGACATTAGTCCTGGTTACGAGAGACTTACCCAGAGTCTTTAGCTGACTATCTTTCACAGAGAAGAAATATCCCAAACATATCAGTCTTTGTCCTGCCCTTGGGCAGTTCAGCACCGAAATGTTAGGCAATTCTCCTCTGAACAAGAGTACCAACAACAATTCCAGACACAATTATGTGACTGACATTAGGGAAACTAAATCAGAGGCTTCATGTTTGAACAAAAATGCAGTTCAACTGCTCTCTTAATAAAGAGTGGTACAAGCAAACCAACAGCCACAATATGATTGGAAATGCAAATTCTGTCCCAGAACAGCAAAGTTTGATGAAGCAAGGCAGTTAGTAGAACACCAAGCTCCATAGTTTGAGGCTTTAAAAAAGCAGACTCGCATATGATGGCAAATTGCAGTTGACACAGTTGCAAGCACTTGGAACTCCATCTTCCACCCATGGTTTTCATTCTGGAAGGCTTTTGAATGAATTCCTTGGGCAGGGATGTTGACAAACGGCAGAAATCTTGTACGGTGCAGGAGTACAACAGGTTGAATCCAGAACTGAGCACAGCCCTTGAAGTACCGTTTTCATGCGTTTAGAGGTGGAAATGCTACATGTTCCACATTGCACCATTCCGGCTCTGTAAAATCCAGAACTGGATTCCAGAATGTATCTTTGAAGTTTGTTCTTCAATACCAGACTCATTGCATCTGGGTGTGCTCATACATTGGTCTTAGGAACCTAAGCCTATTTTGTGACTGCATATTCTTGAACAATGCATCACTTCATAATACATGCAGGCAGAAGACTTGGATAATTCAGAACACTGGACTCTGCTTGTTACTGCGTCTGTTAAGTGAGCAGTTCATACTGTGGAGTCCCTAGGGAGTGCCAACAGCTGTACACATTGTGCATTACAGTAATCTAGAACCTTCCATGGCGGTGTATTTCTTCTTCCCTCATGGTCTCTGGAGTATGCTCTCTGTTGATCACAGGCTTGGTTTGTGCTGCACTGACTTTACAAGCCATTGTAGACGGGCACCATTATTGACCCATTTCCGCTCTTTTGTAAAGATTGTTTTTTACTGCACCCTGATTGGTCGCCTAAGGTAGGACTGGGGCCTGACACTTGTAGTGTGTTCTACAATTTATTAAGCCTTTATAACATAGATAATTAAAGGAATGTGGATATTAAAGACTTTTGAATGTGGAGACTTTGTTTCAATACACCTCAAGCACTAAATGCATTTTGTACTTTGGGTAGGTGCTAGGCTGTATGTGCTTCTTAATTAAGCTAGCTGGTTATGGGATTGCTACAGCGATGGGTGCTTAAATGTTCCTGGAAAAATAGTTGCTGTACTTTTTAGCAGAATACAGGAACTATTCTATAATTTACAAATTCGGAACTCCATTTGTCACTTGAGCTAGTTCAATATATATATTATGCAATTGGGAGACGCAAGACGATTAATTAGCTCTTGAGAAAAATCTGTTAAAAATTATTCCTATTGGAAATTAAAGCTGGGGTGTTAACTTGAAAGAAAAAGCAGGAGTTCCTTCACTTTCTTTTGTTTTTTATGATAGACTCGCATTTGTGGTGCCTTCATTGTAGAGAGAAACTGCTTGCTGCATCAGAATTAGTTCTAATGCAGTGTGGATCTTTGCATATATTATTGGGACCGCCTTATTGATATTCAAACTATCCCATTTGCTCTTATAATTTGAAACTCTATATTTAAGGCAATAGATCTTCCCTTTACAAAACCTATATAACTTATGAAATTGTGGTCACTTTCAGGTCTTGGTGTTACTGTAAAATCCTTTAAAAAAATGTTTAAACTATTTTATTGATTTTATTAAAACAAACACAAATAAAACTTGCAGTGCAATCTTATAACATTTAAAATATACGTCACATCCTCCGTGTCCACTGCTTCTCCCCTCCCCGCTCCCGAGCCTACTCTCCTTCATGTCCTAGTTCTTATCTTGCATTAGGGATTCCTCTTCCATGATTTCTGTTGGGTCCTGCTTGCTTGCCCAGTCTTGTGCAGGCCCAATAGCTCAGTAATGAGTTGTTTCCAGGCTTTCAAGGTTTCCGCCTCCTCCCCCCCCCCTAAAATTACTTGATTCCTGCCAAACTGCAGTTTCGGCCTCAGCCCATTTCTGTAGGTCATTCCACCATACTTCTATTCTCGGTCTATGGCATGTCTTCCACCCCATAGCGATTCTCCTTTTTGCAAGTACGTACGCCAGGTCTTTTAGTTTACTTACATGCTTGAGTTTACGTGGTCTGGGAAACTCTCCCATCAGGCAAGCCCACACCGTATCCACCACCATCTTAATCCCTTTTTCTTCCAGCCTTTGTGCTACTTCTCCCCAAAATCTCTCAATTACTGGGGATGACCAGAACATGTGCACCATTCCGGCATTTTCCTCGTCACATTTGGGGCATGATTGTCGTCCTGTATTCTTGAATTTGGCTTTCCTCTTGGGTATCATATACGCCCTGTGGGTTATATATAGTTGCACCTGTTGCAGTCTTGCATTTCTTAAGACTTTTTTTATGGTACCCTTGGGAACGTTCCCACATCTCATCACTCATCGGGGCTCCCACTTCCTCTTCCCAGTCTTGCCTCTGCTGTGCCACTTCTTTCCCCACTTTGGACATCATGAGCTCATATATTCTAGAAATCTTGTGTCCCCCTTCTGCTATATCATATATTGTATCTATGATGGCATCTGCTTTATCTTCTAGTGCTACTTCAGACCACATTTCCTTAATTCGTCGCACCACCCTCTGGTATGTTATATACTGTCCCGTATGTAACCCTTTTTCCTCCCCCAGCCCCTCAAAGTCCCTTATACTCTCCTCCTGCCATATGTCGCCCATTGTTGCTATCCCCACGGGCTTCCCAGTACCTCCTAATCATCATTCTTAATTGCTTTTCTTTTCCCGCCAGTGCACTTAATGGCACTTGCGGGGAACACAGGGATGGGTTTCCCATTAACTGACAGGCCCTGCGCCATATCCCATCCAAGTATCATCATCTTTGGGCGTCCCTCCATATCCAGCCTGCGTAACCACATAATTTCTTTTAGGGAGAATGGGGCGCATTCCGTTCGGAACAGCCTGGACTCCGAGGTTGGTTCTTCAGAGAGCCATTTGGCTACATATTGCAGCTGGCTTGCTATGTAATAGATTTCATAGTTTGGCAATTGTATACCCCCTTTCTCGTGTGGGTTTTGTAGCTTACAAAGGGCCACTCTGTTTCTCGTCCCATGCCAGAGGAATTCCCTGCATATGCTATGTAGTCGCACAAAGAACCGCCTTGGTATCAAGAGGGTGGTATATTGCAAAAGTAATGCAGTAGTCTTGGCAGGACCACCATTTTCAACATTGCCCCTCGTCCCATCATCACCCAAAACTTCATGCTATTTTCAATATTCTTAATCGCTTTCTCCGTGTTATGTTGGTGCTCTGCTTCCACCGTGTGATATATATCTATCCCAAGGTATCGAAACGTACTGAACTCCCATGGTATCTGTAAAACAGGTAGCTGTTCTAACGGGATCCCTTTATATCTGCCCAGTGGAAATATACAGGATTTTTTGGGGTTCACAGATATGCCAGACAACCTTGCAAACTGCTCCATCACTTCCAGCACAGATTTTCTTCCGGGTAACGTAAATACAATAACATATCGTCAGCATACAAGGAAATTAAATGCGGTTCCCCTTTTATGGTGATGCCTATTGTATCATATTGTTGTTTTAGGTATATCGCCTGGGGCTCCAGGGCTAAGATATACAGCATGGGGGACCACGGGCATCCCTGCCTAGTACCCCTGCTGAGTTGCCATCTCTCTGATATTACTGCTCCTGTTTTTACCCTGGCCAGCGGAGCACTATATAATAATTTAGCCCATTTGAGATACCCCGGTCCTATTCCATAATTGGTCAGGGCCGCCATCAGCCATGGCCATTTGACCGAGTTAAAGGCCTTTATTACGTCCAGCGATACTATTACTAGTTCGCCCGCATCCCCGTTTGCGTGTTCAATGACTCGGTGGAGTCGCCTGAGATTGTTGGATATGTTCCTGTTAGGGACATAGCCGGTCTGGTCGGGGTGTATTAATTTATCAATGACCCTCTTCATTCTGTTTGCCAAGAACGCTGTTAATATTTTACTGTCCTGGTTAAACATTGATAGGAGTCTATATGCGCTGCAATCATGGCCAGGCTTATTTGGTTTGGGGAGTGGTATAATAATCGCCTCTCTCAGGGACTCTGGTAGTCTTCCCACTTCATATGCCTCATTTAGCATCTCTAAGAGCTGGGGAAGTACTTAATTTTTGTACACTTTATAAAATTCATTAGGGAGTCCGTCGGCCCCCGGGGTCTTGCTGGTGGGTAGCTGCCTCACCACCTCTTCCAATTCCTCTAGAGTGATTGGTGCATCCAGCTCCTCTCGCTCTTCTGCACTGATCTGCGGCAATCCAATATCCTCCAATGTTTCTCTTATTTCCCTGCTATCACTTTCCTCTACATCTCCATACAGTAGCCGGTAATAATCTGCGAATTCCTGGTTAACTCCTTCTTGGGTGTCCACTATATGCCCATCATCCTTCACTATCGTTCTAATTGTGGGTCTAGGGGTCTCGCTTTTATATAGTCACGCCAGGGCTCTCCCTGGTTTGTCCCCTCCTGCATGCTGCCTCTCTATATACTTTTTATAGTTGAGATTGCACAATCTCTCCCAGTGACCCTCACATTTCTGTTGCAGCTTGAGTATCGTTTCATTATCTTCCTTGGTATTGCCTCCCCTTCTCAACGCTATTTCCAGCTCTGTTTCAGCGTCTTATAGTTAGACTAAAATCCCACCTTGTAGTCCCTTGGACTTTGCTATAGCTATCCCCCTCACCACCACTTTAAAGGCTTCCCAGAGCATACCCGCTGTCTCAACACTGCCAGTGTTAATCTCAAAATAGTTATTTCCTCCCTCATGTCCTCCCTAAAAATAGTATCTTTCAACGCCTCAGCTCTGAGGCGCCATCTCGGTATCTTTGCTCTCGGGGGTCGGTATTGCCATGTTAATATCAACGGCGAGTGGTCTGAAAGGACCCTCGCTTTATATTCTACCTGCATTATTTCTGTCATTAGGTCTTGTGTGACGAACACATAGTCCAACCTGGTGTGTAGGTTTTGGGGGGCTGAATAATGTGAGTATTGTCTATCCTGTAAATGGTGCGACCTCCATGCATCCTCAAACCCGAAATCCGTTAACAGTGACTGCAGTGCCTTAGCAGCTGGAGTAGGCGTATCTATTTTGCTATGTGACCTGTCTACTTTCGGGTTTAGTACACAGTTAAAGTCTCCTCCCCAAATCACTGACCCCCCTAAACTCATGCTTAGATTGCTATATAGGGTTCTGAAGTATGCCACCGTGTCCAGATTCGGAGTGTATGTGTTTATAATACATATTTCCTTGTTTTCCACTAGCCCTTTTATTATAACCATCCTCCCGTCTGCCTCAGCTGTAGTTTGCAATAACTGAAACGGGACATGCGGTGCAACCCAGGTGATCACCCCTCTAGCATAGGCCGAGTACGTTGCGCCTACAACTGTCCCTCTCCACTTCTTCCGGACCACCTCTAACTTTTCTTGTCTGAGGTAAGTCTCTTGTATCAGGGCTATGTCTATCTTCTGCCTACGCAGGTACATCATAACCTTATTCCTTTTTAAATAGCTATTGAGCCCCCTACCATTCCAAGTAACTACTTTAAGGTCTCCCATAACGTATCAGGTTCCCGCTCCTCCCTTCGCAAGTACAGTCCATCTCTAAGTTCCTCCCCCCTTACATATAGGCTCGTTCTCCAATACAAACTTCCCTTAACCATAAACACTTCCCCCCGCCCTCCTCCCTTCCCAACCCCATCACACTCCCCAACGTCCGCCCCTCCCCCCACCCCGCCCCAACTTACACTTTAACCCCCTTTCACCTCTCCCCTTCCCCAACTGTTGCCCAGCTCCATCCCTGAATCTCAGGCACCCCCGCATCTAGCCCTTTTTCGACTATTGCCGTACTCGCGGCTCAACAGGGAGATATCGCCCTAGTGGCGGTCCTACTATTCTGATTCCCGGGGGTAGGCTATCTCCGTCCCATTGCTCCTTTCTTTTGATCAAGCTAAGCTCGCCTAAAGCTGCCCATATTGCATTGCACGGTCTATATTCCAGTCCCACATGCTCAAATGTCTCATGTTACCATGTCTCATTACTATGACTGCTGGCCTTGCCATTGTTATCTTTTCTACTATCTCCGCTCCCGGCTCCCCCTACCCGCCTCTTATCATGCATGGCTATATAATCACTTATCGTGTTCATCTCGGCCTCGCTCCTCATCTTGTTCCGGACAGCCATTTGCGTCCAGCAATGCCGCAGCGTCTTCCAGGGTGTCAAAAAAGTACACCTTGCCTTTGTGGAAAATCTTGAGTTTTGCGGGATACAAAAGCATGTATTTAAATCCAGCTGTACGCAGTCTCCTCTTGATCGCCACATAGCTGTAGCGCTGTCTCTGTACCAGCATGGTGTAATCAGGGTATGCAGTGATGGTTGAAGATGCTCTTGTTACTGCCCCTCCTTTCCAGAAGAATTCCAAGATCTTCTCCCTGTAATTCAGGATCTTTGCTATAATTACCCTCGTGGGGGGGCTCCGGGTTGCGGTTTCCTCATCAGGGTCCTGTGCGCACGTTCGACTGTGAACCCCTGGGAGAGCTTGTTTGCTCCTATTTCTTGTATAATCATGTTCTCCACATAGTCCGTGGGGTCTTGGCCTTCTTCCCCCTGCGGCAGGCAGACTACGCGTATGTTATTGCATCTCGTTCTCCCCTCAGCTTCTTCTGCTCGGTTTTCCAGGTTTGCCACCTGCTGCTTCAGTATGTGGACTTCCTTGGCATTGTTTGTGCTAGTGTCCGTGTTGATTTTCACTGCGCTTTCTAGGCCACTAGTTCTCTATGCAAGTGCTCTCACGTCTTGCCTCAGCAGATTGACCTCTATTCCCACCGCATCTATCTTCGTTTCCAGCGCAGTCCTTCGATCTGCCATCACTATTCCCAACAATGTCTTCAGTTCCGTGATGGCTGTTAGGATCAAATTGTTCTCGCTTGACGATGCCACAGCTGCAGACGCAGCAGCCGTACCCTGCGTTAGGGTAGTGGGGGACTGCTGTGGTTTAGCAAAGATATCCATTGTGGGCTGCTTGCCCTTGGTTTTGCCTCCCCTCACCGACATTTTCTGCTCTGGTTTTGTCCCAGAATCTGTTTCGTGCAACAAGCAGTTCTTGTGCCTCCTCGCAGTTTCTTCCTGTGGCCGAAGGCCTCCCGTGGCGCAGCCCGTGCACTGTTCCAGTACTCCTCCGCGCTAGATTCAGTGACTCGTTCCCTTGTTCAGTCACTTAGCGGCCACCTCACCGTAGCCAGTCCAGTGCAACCACCCTGAGCATCTGTGCTGTTATCGTCTCAATGCTCACCTGGTGTGTGCTCCCTGCGCGCCTTCCATGCCCAGATAATCCTCTTAATTATAATCCTCTTAATTCCTCTGTTGTTTAATTCAGTCCCTGCCTTAGGGCCGGTGTATTGGTTTGCTAGCCAGTGGGCTAGATGCTAGCTATTCTGGGCTAGGGGCCTTGCGGACGCTCCTAGCACTCTGGCGTAGGGTTACCTTCCTTCATTTCACCCGAGCTGTGACCATAGCGTTACTGCTGGCATGCCTCCCGCCATGGCGTGGCCCTCTGTCTCTTGGGGGGCCTCCGCCCTGCCGTACCCTGTCCTTGCCTGCATATTCCAAGCGCTGTCTCCTTTGTGAGCACCTTTAACCCGGTGTGTGCCTGCAACGGTGCCATCCTTATGATATCTCAAAGTCGATGCCTTTGTCTCACAGGCCTTTGCCGGGATTTTATTATGTCTTTACAATGTCTCTATGCTGCCGGGGGGACACTGCCCTTGTATGCGTGGTGCCCTGCGGTAGTACTATGGCCCATGGTTTACATCTTCTGCGGCATGGTTGATCATGGAAATTCGTTCCTGTCCGTTTACACATGTACGCTCATGTCCACAGTCAGTCTTCTCCCCAGCGCTCTCGGCGCTCCAACATTAGTGCATTTACATATATGTATGTGGTGCGCGCACTCCCCCTTCGCTGCTGCCAGCATGGAGGCGCACACCTGGTTCGGCCCCCCGACTTGTGCATCGGCTCCGGCGGACCCCCGTTGATCACTTGCAGCCGCGTACCGGCTGCGTGCTCGCTCGCTCCTCACCGTTCATAACCTGTGGCACTGCTCTTTTGCAGCGGAGGCATGCCCCCTCCTTGCGCACGGGCCAACCCCCTCGTCTATACAGGGCCGAGTTTGCCTCCCCGGCCAGGCCACGGTGTGCCGACCTCCTCTGCTTCCAGCAGTCTGCAGCGCCGGGTCTCCACAAAGGACTTGCTACAATGTTTCATAGTTGCACAATCATTGCAGTAGGCTAGTCATTCGCCTTCAGTGCGTTCCAGCTCGTCGGCTCCAGACAGATTTCACGCGCTGTGTGGTGCACACTGTCCTCAGTCCATCTGATGCTCTGGCTCATCCCTTTGTTCTCCCACATCCGCCATCTTGGGGTCGTCCTCCCCGGGTCACGTCTCTTCGTTCATGTGGCCATATCTGTGGGCTTGTTCATCCGTTTCGCTTCCGCATGCGCTCATTCTGCGCTCCACTTGCTCCGACGGCCGCATATGCTTTTTCAATCATTTCAGCCTCCTTTTTCAGGCTCGCGCATCAGTATCACCGTCGGATATATAGGAGCTCACGGGAAGAGCTGCCTACTCCATAGCTGTTAGGCCACGCCCCCCACTGTACAATCCTTAACACTTCTACAGATGTCCTCAAAAATCCACAGACAAAGATAATAGATTTGGGGTGATTTAACAAAATGGTTTGTGGTGGCTGCGACACTTGAAACTAAGGAGATTACCTACAGCTCTCTTGGCATCCATCTACCTCCCCTGCTGCCTCTGTGGACTCCCTGCACCATATTCTAGACATCCCTAGCCACAGAATGTCCCGAATGTCTTCTCTCTTCTCTCTTCTGGGAGGGAAAACTAAAGGCTGTGGCCTTTTCCATCAGTCTCCCACCTAGATTTTCCTAAGGGATATTTCTGGTTTTACTGTTCTATATCAACATGGCTTTTCTTCCGATTTCCCCTCCCCCTCGCGCTCTTACTCTCCTCTCTATTTCTCACTCCACATCTCTGCTCGTCTCCCTCCATGATCTCCCTACTCCTATGCCACACCCTCTTTTCTCTCTAGCTCTCCTTCCTTTTGTTGTCCTCTGGCTTTGGGGACGATTTCCGTACCCCCACCCTGCATTCTCTTCTCACTCCCATTTTGTTCATTATTGCTTCATCATGCCCCTGGTGTCCGTCTGGGGTTGGTGGTTTAGGTGGTGGGTTCCTCATCCTTTTTCGTCATGAAAAAGTAATCTGGGTCCATTGCATGCCTACTCTCGATTACATTCCCTTGGACCCAGTGCAGGTTTTCTTGGTTGCTCCTAGGTGCATTCTGAGAGTTGCAGTTCTGAAAAAGACAAGCAAACTCTGTCCAGAAGAGAGGCTGACTAGCATTGTGGAAGTACTATACAATTCACACTCCATAGAGGCATGGACTGCAGCCCTCCCAACCCCTAAAATTCACCTCTAGTAGGACTAGCTCCGGTATGCATCCTTATAGGCTACCTAACCCAGGGCCATCTTAAGCATTTTTGGGGCCCTGGGCATGGACGTTTTTGGGGCCCCCCTCCACCAAAGAAATGAAGTGATCAAGAATATCTGGTGGCACCCTCCTCCGATCGTGATTATAGCCTAAAGGTTGATATGCTGCCTCGCAGCATTCAAAATAAGCATTTTTACTCCATTTAAGTCCTCTTAACCTCTTAATTCTTGCTCTAATCAGAAGGATAAACAAGTACCATTTGAAGGCCAACATTAGCAATCTACGAAGAGGTTACTTCTTTTCTAGTATAGAAACAGGATACTTTTTATCAGTAGCATCCAGGAAGGTATGCAGCCTGTAGTATTAATGAAGGACTGTATGTAAAAGGTACATGTAACCCAAAATAGGCAGAGAACTCACATTAGCTGCCTCAGAGAATGCAAAAGTGCTCAAGCATGGATAAAGGAGCTCAATTGTAAGGAAGGAGAAAGCTACACATAGCATAGCATGGATAGTGAATGCAGATTAAAAGCTACTAGGAAGGTGTCCCTAGCCAGCCAGAGATTAGTAGAGGGACATGGTTTTCAATAGTGTTGCCATTAGAGATCGAGGGCCTGTGGTGTGCAGTATATATATATTTTTTTAATTGAAAAACTACAGTTTTAACATAAAGAAAAACCTTTAGTTTCAAAGAAAAAAAAAGGAGAAAAAAAGTGAAAACCTCCATTCTTTCTCAGCAGAGCTCATTGTTAACGGTCATGAAATGCACCCTCCTGAACCATTGAAAAAAAAGATGATTCACTTAAGTTAGATTAAACGAGATACTTCAAAAGTGCATTCAGGTAATAAACAATAGCGCAAACTTGTTTGATATTGTTGCCGGAGGAGATCATATACCACCAAATCGCCATGTCTCCATCTAGTGAAGCAAATTTACCCAAGTGTGCAGAGCGAAGGTCACAGATTGCCTGGCAGTCCAAGATTAAGTGTTTCAAAGATTCAACTGAATCAAGACAAAAACGACAGTGGTTGTTATTCACAAGTGGATTTTTCCTTTGCCATAGAATTTCCATCGATTTCAGAATGTTTAAACGAAATAGAAGGAATTGTTCACAATAATAGCGGGAGTAACAACATGTCAGATAAAGTGGCTGAGAATAAAAAAAAATGTTGTGCATTGCCTAGCCAGTTGGAAGAGGCCAGCTTTCCATGTTTTTCTAGGTTGACGATCCATGCCCAAGCTTCAAATGTTCTTTTAGCGTGTTGAGGACGAGAGAATAGATAAAAATTGTTAATTTCCGCAGCATCGATCCATTCTTGTACTCTTGAGCACCATTGGTCCTGCAGGCAGCCATGTTTTGGATCGTCAATGGGTGCAAATATGTGGTAGGCTGGGGCTCCACCCGCCTCTCTCATCTTCGCATCAGCAGGATGGACTTCCAAATCACGTGACTGAACAGCGAGTTTAGTGATAGTTCATGCCGTATCGTTATTATTGATACACAAGGCAGCAGATTGAGGACACGTCTCCAAAAGTTACCCTCAAGTTGATTCCACTTTTGCTCGCTGATGTTCCAGCCAGCTTCTGCGCCGAACGTTAGAATTGGAATTACCTTTAGTAGGTAGAACATTAGCACAGGTGTTAAAGAGAATTTGCCAAAGCTTTTGTTTATCTTGACCGCTTGCAAAGCTAATCTTGAGGATTTGAGTTTTAGATCTTTAACCCATTAGCCTTCACAGATTGAGTTGTTAAACTGAATTCCCAGATAGCAAATCGAATTGACTGTTTTCAAGAGCTGGCCACCAACCGCCCATTTAAATGCACGGTCTTTTCTGCTGGTCACAGTTCCAATCGACAATATTTTTGTTTTATCTGTATTTATTGTGAGGTCATTAATGAATAAGTAATCGTAAAGACAATTTAGAAGGCATTGTAGGCCAATCTGAGTTCTGTCCATCAGGACTAAATCGTCCGCATAGGCAATATATCTTACCAAAATCTTGTTTATTTTTGGTGGAAAACAATGGGCCTGCTCAAGATGAATTGGAAGATCTGCCAAAAATAGTTTGAATAAGTCTGCTGCAAGCGGGCAACCTTGCTTGACTCCTCTTGTTGTGAGAACAGTGTCTGATAATTCTCCGCTCTTGTTGAGACGCACTCGAAACGATGTGTTCGAGTGCAGAGCCATTATTGGATTAAGGATGTCAGCATGGCAGTTCCATTTAAGGAGTTTTGACCAGAGCAGATCACGATTGACGCCATCAAATGCTTGTTTCATGTCGATGAAGGCTAGATGAATTTTGGATCTTGTTTTCAGGGCAGCTAGTTTCATGGTTGTTAATATTCAGAGATTTACATCTACTCCTGTTCCCTTTGTAAAGCCCTTTTGACGAACATCAAGGATTCCAGCCTGTTTCGCCCAGTTGACCAGCTTCACCCTCAGGTTGAAACCAAAGGGTTTGCCGATTGAGTCCAGCAGGGCGATGGGACGATAATTTTCTGGAGCTTCCCAACTGCCCTTCTTATGAATCGGTACCACAATTGCAGTTAGCCATGACTCGGGCAGTTGTTGGAGGAGGCGATTTTCTTGAATAGACACTCGATGAAAGGGGCTCAGTGCAGTATGTTTTTTTTTTAACATCACATTGCTAATCATGTCCGGGTCTGCTGCACGAGAATTTTTTAGCAGCTTAATTGCTCTGACAATATCAGTCTGTGACATTTGTATGACCCAGGGCATTATTTTAGCCACCGGGGGCGATTTGTTTACATTGATCTTACTATTAAATACAGCCATGAAGTGTTTGCACCAAATGTCACCAGAGATCGTATTCTGAGTTGAATTTAGGCTGTTTATATGACCCATATTCAAAATTTGCCAGATGTCGCGCGTGGTCTTGGTGATCAAAAACTTGAGCATTAGTTCTGCGCGATCTTGGTCGACAATGATTCTGTGAGATCTTGTCCAATTTCTAAAAGTCGCTCTTCTTGCTTTTACTTCTTCATACAATTGCTGAATGTAGATGTTTTTTTTTTTATTAAGCGCATCTCTCTTCTTAGCTCTTTCTTTTTATCATCCATCACTTCACTAAACCAATGTTTGTGACTTTTGTGTGGTTGTATAGGCTCATTTTTGTTAGATATATAAATCGATAGGAGAGGAATGTAATCCACACCATTGGTCGAGTTCAATAGTCTTTCAGTTAAGCAACCAATCTTGTTCACGCTTAACCGAAGGCGATTCCCGCTAGTGTTCGCCTCTACTAGTACTGGATATGAAAGGGCAGAGTCAGAAGCTGCCAATAAACATCCAAGTTTTAACAGCATGTGGTCACTATTGGGCATTTTTAACGATTGAAATGTGGTGACCTTCAACTCGAAATTCTTGTATACCCAAACATAATCAATAATACTGTGCGATGACAATCGGTGCCAGGTCGGTTTCGCCGGAATATCACCTCGAACTGCACCATTCAACATTACACAGTCACGCATCTCCATAGCATTTGTCTAACTTTGTTCTTTCTCGCCCAGGTCTTCGTAGGCAAGTTGGCGATAGCTGTGGTTTATCGAGTCATAGTTAAACCAAGAACAATTTAGATCACCACAGCATATGATTGTCAGGTTGTTGTAATTCAGAAATGCATCCTCCATTAGAGAACAGACTGCGCTTACAAAACCCTTTTTGCTCATTTTAGCTGGATTCCAATAGCAATTGATGATCAGCAGAGATGATTTTACCTCTGAGTTGTTGGTCATTGAGTGCATGATTGAGCCTTGGACGAATGGGTTTCGGATTTGAACATGTCGGTGTTGACCAGTTTTGTGACAGGCGAACCATCGTCAATAGGCCTGCGCTCGGTCGACCTTGTGTGTTTTTAATTGCTGGATTGACTAGACTAGAATATCCATCTCTCATTGGTGCTTCGAGAAGCCATGTCTCTTGTAGACAGATGGCGAAGACATCATCCAATGGTAACTCAAATCCAAATCCTTGAAAGAGGTGTTGAAACCCTCGAGTGTTCCAGGAGAGAATGGAGAAAAGTTCATCTTGGAATTTTAATCATGGCTAATCTTGTGTCTGCTGTCTCATGCGACTTACTTGTTTTCCATTTTGATGACTTAAGTGACCTTTCCTTGCATCAGAAACCAGACTACCACGTATTTGATTGACGTCTACTGGCTTTATTCCGGCCAAATTAAGACCAGGATTCTCAGAGTTGTTGTTCTGATGATGCTTTTCAGGTTCCACAGAGATGTCAAAGCCGAACATCAGCAAATCATCGCCAGCTTTAAGTAAAAAGTTACGAACTCCGGCCGATTCAATGTGCAGTAGAACAGCGTCAGAACATTGTTCGGTTACATATTCCACGATTTTGATATCGTCAGAATTGATCAGCCGCAGAGGTGGGATATGTTTAAATAGTCTCATAACATTTGCTCAGTTAAGGTTGAACTCACTGTCATCTCTGTGAATATTTTGTAACCTGAGTTTGCACTTTTAGTCCGCAGCTCGATGAGTCTTGCGGCCTTGATGTAGCACGGTTTAATTGTTTACATTGATTTGTGGTTAGTTTTGGATTTGGACTCAAAGTGGCCACAGAAGAATTTATAGCTGCTTTATTGGTCGTAATTGAGCTCAGTTTATGAGCTACTTGTCGCTTCGAAAGAGAAGGACTCTTCCTAAAGTGTGCAGCTCGAGATGGGGGCTGTAAAAAAGGCACATTTTCTTAGGAGTTTGAGACTTCTCATCGTCGCCTGAATTTGAGTATGTAGATAAGTCACATAAGTCGGGCGAAGCCGATTTCGCTGAGGTGACCGACAATCATCCGAGTTTATGCAACGCCGTTTTGCTCCAGGTTTCAGTGGCAACAGTTGACAATTCTTTTGAGACATTGCAGGCTCTTTGTCGCCATCAGTGTGGCGTTTAAAAAGTCCCAGCCGTGGCGGATTGGTTACATTCCTTATGAAGCTTTTTGTAGATGAATGAGTTACAGGCTTCACTTTCTTTGCTGTCATAGTGGGCTTTGTCTTTCTGACTTGAGTCAAAGGCTTTGCATTTGTAATAGTTGCTGTCATTGTTGAGGTGCATCCCACTGCTCCTGTTTTAGCTGGCCCTGAAAAGATGCCAAATGATGATAGTGAAGTTCCCTGTAGGTCGACATTAGGTGCAGCTTGTGTTGGTTGCCTCTCTTCATTTGTAGGAACATCGTCGACGACAATTGTCGAGTTGTTTTCTGTCAACACTATCAGAGAGACACTGTCAGATATAGAGTTTATAGGTTTCTCTGCAGATTGTGGAGCTCTTAAGCTTTCATTAGAATGAATTATTATACACTCATTTTGGGCCGGCTTTGGATCAACGGTTGCTACGTCCTGCGTCCTGGAAATTGTGTTTGACGGTGGCACTGGGATCGATGTAGCCACTTTAGAATTTTTTGGGCTGCGGTCTGAATTTAACAATGGTGATAGCTCTCCAAGCACTTCCAAGAGGCATTTTATCTGAAGCTCATGTCTCTCCTGTTGAGTTGTGACTAGATCGCCAAGGCGCGATTGCCAATGCAAGCTTGAGTCTTTATCTACTTGCATCTGTTGATGTATAAACTTGGCGAAATTGTCTATTTGATCCAATTTTGTCGATAGGCTTGATAACAGTGCCCCTTGATCACGAATAGTTTCATTCAATGACTCGTATAATTTTACGAAAGGAATCATCGCCTGAGATGAGGCTGCAAGCTCATTGTTATGCAGCTGGATTGCTGCGGCCACTGAAAGGTTGATTTTCGAGTTTGGCGTCTTCTTGCAGTCCTTTCCTGGACTGGGGGCATTTCGTGACTCAATGGTAGAAAAGGGAAGCTTCAATGGGGTTGCTAACAGAGCTGAGACGATTGTTTTTTGCACTGGAGCAACCTTCCAACTGTTTAGCTGTATGCAGCTGGTTTAGAGCTTTGTCTTTATCTTGTTGTCCATGTCACGACCTGAGTTGAGGCGACAAAAGTACTGGTGCCATCAAAGAGGTGTGTGAAAGTTCTGTGTTTTTCTGACTCTGAATAAATTGAGGAGTTTTTGCAGGCAATCGCTCAATATTCCGGGGCTGCTGGAGAGCTGTTACACTAGATAAGCCGTTTTGTGATTGTGATTGAGAAGACATTTCAGGGATAGGAATTGCAGAATCATTGGCTGACTTTCCTGACGTGTGGCCAGGATTCCGAATGCCTGGGACAAGAGCGGTATCGTGTTTTAGAAAACGTGCCTTTTTTAAAAAACTGGAGCCACTGTCCACAGGTGTCAGAGTTGGCTGATGATTCACCGATATCCGCCGTTCGTCCGTGGACATGTGTGGAAGTGCTGGCAAAGGTGTTTTCAGTGACACCGGTGTTCTACTGACCGATGTTGGAATTGTCGGGTCCGCCGTTGCATGATTACAATCATGACAGGCATCAGATTCGCCACTAAGTTTTGTAGGAAAGTTCGTACTTGTATGTTTTAACACCATCATGGCTAAACTTTCACTTTCGCCTGCAAGGCCATCGATTTTGTTAGCTGGCACCACCGAGATTTCATTAGATTTCTCCTGTGCGGCAATCGAGGCACTTATAATTTCTGCGTATGTTAAGTCAAATGGAGAGAAGTACTTGTCAGGCAGGGCAATTTGCTTTGGCAGTATGACTTCTGCCACCTCAATCTCATCAATCTCATCTGTCGGCATCAGAGCTAAATCGGCGAGAGAGAGCATCACAAGAGGTCTCATTGGAATCTCAGCTGGTGCAGTGCATTGCAGACTAGTTGGAAGGTCAGCATCAGCAGCGTTTAGAGCATTTAGCGCCATATGAATCGAAGAATTGGAGATAGCATTGGAGGCGTCTCTATGTACTTGAACAGTAATCTCAGTTGGACTGGTCAGACTAGCCAATGTTGTCAGTAAGACTGCTTGCTTGCTTACCTTAAGGCCAACGGTGGACTTTTCAGGCAAAGCAGTCCAAGGATTTAGCATGCGACGCTGCTGCAGAGTCTTGTGGCGAGTCTGTGGCCCACTCGAAGGAGGAGCCTTCGGAAGGACAACCATACCAAAGTCCGAGCCCCGGGCGCACCCGGACGAACTGGACAAACTGGACTCAGCCGGACTCCGCGCCACGCGGCAAAGGTGATTTTAAACAAATCCGGGGAAATAGAAACAGGACACAGGCTTCAGTTGCTGCAGCTCCTCTCTGACTCGCACGAGAGTACTGGACAAACTGGACTCCGCCGGCAGTATATCAATGCTCACTATTATAGTGGAAGCATGAGTGAGGCTTCTATGAAGATCATACCCTGAGAAGGAAAACACGCCGAAGGTGTGACAATTTTGAAAGGTTTAGGGACTGGCAATTCGAGAGGTTAGGCATTACAAGATTAAATGAGATGCCCAGAATCACACATTGCTTAAACGGGTGAAGCTGGGATTTGTGCCAACTCTGCAATTTCTGCATTTGAACACTTTCTTTTCCAGCTCTTACCATGCACTAAAACAATCTCATTTTATGAAACTCACTTGCAAAGTACACAAATCACATTTCCAAACCTGACAATTTTTAAAACCAAAATATTACAGAAGGGTGTAATGCAAAATGGGAATGATTCTAGCTCCATTCTCTCCATCATCAAGGGAAGTATATAAGTCCCAGCATTCCAATCAATGTGATTAACAGATTTAATCTAGGTATGTCTTTTGTACTTTTAAGCTTTAAGAACATCCAAAACAATGGCTTGTGAAATTGTCATTTGTAAACGTGCAGAAAAACCTTTTACTTTTATACTGAAAGCAAAACGTTTTTTGTGTCAAACGAGCAGACCTTAAAATATGCTTGCCCAAGGCCTACAACATCTGGTCCGCTCTCTTCTGTCTACCACCCCTTCCACTCAAATGGCCTACATAAAAAGAAAGATAAAGTAATGAGCAAAACGATGCCACCAGCATGCAAGAAGGCAAACCTCACAGAAGACCGCACAGTAATGCAAGAGATATTATATTATTTGACCCGGATCACTGTATCGTCTGCTGGCAAAGTCAGGATACAAGCATGAACACTTTGGTTCCACAGTCTTGAATTTGGATACTTATTGACCTCTTGGACTAATAGTTTATGCTCATCTTTGGAGGGGATTGCCTCGGTTCTAGAACGCCCCATCTGAACAAACCAATGCCTAGACCTTCACCATACGAATGACATTTTAGTTTTTATAGTAACCCCTATCTGGTGCTGGAACATTGCTGATAATAAGACCGCTTATGATGCAAAACCGAGAACATATGCAGGTATGTTTATAAACTTCAGACATAGGAAAGGTTCAACCAGCCTTGCTGGAATGTGCTCTTCTAATCTTTCATATGAACACATATCCCCTCAAGCTCCCTTTGCTCCCTGCCACCTCTCTTCACCGCCATAAACATTCCCCCGTCACCCCCCACACAGACACACCCACACATACATTTACACTTACCTCTTTCACCTGTGACTTCCATCTTTCTGCCCGGCTGTCCCCGTCAGCCACTTTGCGCAATCATCTGCGGTGAGGGGTGTGACTTTCTTCCGCACATAATCAAGGTCGATATAAATAGCTAGAGCGGTCTGCCTAAATTGACCTTAATTATGTGCAGGAGAAATAAATCAATTTTTATCCTTAATACCCTGTTTTACATGCTCTCTGAGATTAACCATCTCGTGAAATGTTTCCCTCCCGTGGTCCAAATGTGGTCTAGTATATATCTTTTCGACTATCAGCCAGTAGGTACCTTGCACTTCCTTATTTGCCAGGGACAAAGCCATAACCCTTGAATTCAATTTAGTGTTCACCACATACATTTAAAAGTGTTTGGTCGGCTGCTTTCTCCTTTAATAGCTGGTATCCAGAAGATTGTGCAACCATCCAAAGTGTTTTTGCGACGCACATTTCCTGTAGACATATTTATTTATCTATTTCTAACGCACCAAAGCCCGTGGGCATCAGGGCGTGGAGAACAGCTTTCAAACAAACAAGACAGATATGCAGGGAAGCCCAGGAAAAGTAAGTTTACGAAAAAAGAATAGTTTTCATGGCTTTTTTGAACGTGAATAGATTTCCCAATCACATTAACCATTGTTCAATACATTCATTTTTAGGGTCGCAATATTTCAAAATATCAAACTCTGACTTGTCCTACATCTAATTTCATTACCATTCACACTGACTACAGGGAAGTTGAGAATTGCCAACATCGTCATCCTTTGTCATGCATACATTTGTCAGTACAGACAGGTTACTTTCCCTACTTCAGATGGAACATGTTTGTACACATGTCCAATTAATTACCTTTCTTTCAAACATTCCAACTCCTTTTCAGTGGTAGCATGGCTATGTAAATATTATTATTACCCTAATATGCCGATGCTCGTATCGCAAATCTTTGAGCCAGCTGACAGATTTCTGTACTGTATTGATAACGGATTGATCCTTCAAGTTAATTCCTATGTAATCCGCCACTGTGTCCCTAGGCATGGCATGCCAAGTATGTTTTATCAGGTCTTCCATTAGAAGTCTTCCCGTATAATTGCACAACAACCTTTCCTGTGGCAAATCTAGAGTATTAATTTATTGTGGCCAGCATCTCCTCTCTTGAGGCCCCATTTAACTTGGGTACGTTTTGTCACAGTCACTTTGTTTAATATCTGAAATGCCCTTATACCAATCCTATGTTGATGATGTGAGACTGCAATCTTCAAAATGACCCCTTTCTAATTTGCCAAATTAATTTCTGACCCTCTGATCCCACTTAGTCTATTTGGTCTGAGGAGGGAGTGGTTGGTTATCATACTTGTTAATGACTTGTTCCATTACTGATGCCATAGTTGTATTATCCAATAAACGTTTTACATCTCCTTTTGAGTTTTTTATTAAACTTTCCTTCTGATTTCAGTCAGTTTTTGCTTAACATTTCTAGGTTCATACTGTAGTTTCTGCCTTAATATCGTAAGCAGTCATATCTGCAGCAAAATGAGTGCAAGTTTGACAGCTTGTAATCTCCCTGGACCATTCCACAAAAACAGCTTCTTGGCTAACTAAAGTATTCCCCACCTTATTTTAATGGGGAGGTGCCCTGTATTACAGGGCTCATCCTCCTCATTGGACGCCCGCTCCCTCCTTTCCTCCCTCTCTCTGGCCGCCCACTCTGGGCCCTCTTCCTGCTCCTTCCTGTGAGGCTACAAACCTTGGTGCCATCTTCGACTCCACCCTCTAGTTCCCTCCTCACATCTCTGACTTCTCCAAGAAGTCAAACTATCAGCTGCACCTCCTTCGAGGTATTCTTCCTTTTCTTACTTTCCCCCAGAAGCTCACTGTCTCCAGAGCGATGGTCCTCTCTAGGCTGGACTATTGCAACAGCCTCTTTCTAAATCTTCCTGCCTCTACTCATCAACCTTTACAACTTATCCATAACAGGACTGCAAGACTTGTCTTTGGCCTTAAGCCCAGGGATCGTACCTCTTCAGCTCTGAAATCTCTTCACTGGCTCCCTGTGGCTGCAAGGATCAACTTCAAGACCCTCTGCATTGTCCACAAGGCTTTCTGGGGCCTGGGACTGCTCTACCTCCAACTTTCTCTTCCAAAACATCTTCCTTAAGCTCTCTGCTTATCCACCTCCAACTCTCTGAGGGTCCCAAGCAGAGAGTTGGGGGCAGATCTATCCCTTCGGCTGGGGCTTCCCTCTGGAACAGCCTCCCTGCCTCTCTCAAACTTGAACAGAACCGGTTCCGGAAGCAACTCAAGACCTTCCTTTTCGTTTCCGCTTTCTCTCTTCCTCTCCCCTGCTGATGCACCTGAATGCTCTGCGCACTGGTCACCCTCTGAACTCGGCCCTGGCCCCTGCATGTCCAGTTGCCCTTGCACTGCCTCTGGGCTCCCCACACTTAAGGCTCTGTATCTGCAACCCTACAGTCCCTTCTCTCTGCACTTATGAGCCACCTGCTGGCTGCACGTGTGAGTTAACTACACTTCCCCTCCCCCCTGGCACTTCTCCCCTTCCCTCTTCCCCGCACTTAGCAAGAGGCCTAGCAAGATCATTATTTTGTCTTCCCTTGTTTCCCCCTCCTTGTCTTGTTGTGCCTAGAAACACTTGTGTACAGATGTGTTATAAATGCCATATCATATCATACTAGCACAGTGAATACTTTGAGAAACACCCTCACCTTCAACAACATTTGTGTCTAGAGATGTTGCCTCACTTGTATTTGTTTTGTTGAGTCTACTCTTTCCTGTTATACTTAGGTCTGAGGTCCTACCGAAAGTATCTTCAACATTTCCCTTAGGGATATCACCAGTATGAATTTAGCTACCTTTTTTAGTTGTACTGGCTCATAGCCCAGGGCGGGGTAGCGATGGGTGTTGCTTACATCTATATTTATGTTCTTTCTTTAAGGTAACAGGTACATCAACTGGAACAAGAAGGTGCCAACCTCCTGTCTGTTCTGAGCATCTTTGAACCTCAATATTTTCAGCGATTTTCCCTTATTATCTATGGAGGCACCGGGTAAATACTGTGACATTGGTTAGAAGTGTTCACTAATTTCAAAGACCCACTAGTTGTATATACACCAATGTGTTGGAATCAAACACTCCTTCTTTGGGTGTTAGGTTTGCTCAACAACTTTTCTACCCCCTAGACTCTTGACAAGGGATTGTGCTAGTCACCTAGATCACTTAAATGGGTCTCAATTTCACTAATTAAAACATTCACTTCATTGATTGAGGCTATTTGACAGCAGAACAAATTTGGTGGACTGAGATAATCCTGTGAATGTTTTCCTTTTGCCAAATTTGAGTCTTGATGGATACTGCGTGCAACACAAACATTCAAGGTCATTTTGTACCTTGTGTTATCCCATACCAGGATTACATTTAATCTGCATTATTTGTCCAACACAGTCCTAAGACCTGGTAAAACCAACAAAATCACTTGTGCCTTAAGGAAAACTGGCTTAAGTGCGAACCCAAAAAGGTGCCACCTGGCTCAGTCTGCAGTGAAGTATTTAGGCTACTTCGTAGGGAATGGATTGATTAAACCCCAAATGGAAAAGGTCAAGGCTGTACAAACAGGGCCATCGAGCCGTCCTAGCGTTGACTGGATATTGGAATATTCATTCCCCATTGTCCCCCCCCCCCCCCCCCCCCCAGTCGCCCCTCTCATGGATGAGTTAGAGAATGCACAACCTCAAGAACCTATCTGGCAAGAGACAGACCAGTGAAGCTTCGACTGACTAAAACAAATATTGTGCCTGGAGCCCATACTAAAAATGCAGATTTCAACAGGGAATGTACACTCCAAACTGACGCTTCGAAAGTGGGCCTTGGGGGCTCTCCTTTCTCAGGAGCACGATGGATTTGAACACCCTGTTCTATACACCACCAAGAAGTTGTTTCCGCAAGATCAGGCCTATGTCACCGTCGAATTGGAGGCTTTAGCACTCACGTGGGCCATAGTCAGTCTTCATTATTATTAAACAGGGAGGACGTTTTGACTGATAAACGACCAGTCACCCCTAACCTGGATGAGTTTAAGAGAGGCTTCAAATGTCCGGGTTATGAGGTGGATTTGGGACCTCAAGCCTTTTTGCTTTTCAAGGAAATGTTGACTTACTTAGTCAATTCCCTCTTACAACTGAAAGAGGGGCCTCTCGCTTAACGGGAGCGGAATGCTACAAATCTAGAGGTTTCGTCCCTTCTTCCACCCCCTTTAAGGCTTGGGCGGTGAGTTTGCTAAGCAAATCCCGTCGTAGGGGCTTGGGAAAGCAGGACCTCACAAGGAGTAACTCCCCACCACAGGACAGGCACTCCCATTCCAGTACGCAACTTCCTACAACGGAAACATTGTCTGCATTTATTTATTTATTTATACTTCTATAGCGCGCAAGCAACCCAAGGGCATTGAGGCGCTGTTACTTGCAAAAAACGTAGTTACACAGGTACAGGCATAGTGGCAGGCGTTGATACATTGTGAATACTACAGAACATCATACTATTGTTACAGCCGTTGCACTTGGTCAATGTGTTACAACTTATGCATTGGGTCATGTGGTGAGTATTCATGCTAGTGTGCGAGGCCTTATGTGAAGAGGATAGTTTTCATAGCTTTGCGGAAGGTGGTGAGGGAGGCCTCACCTCGGATCGTGGGGGCTAAGGCATTCCAGTATGGGAAATCCAGAGATGGATCTGACTGTCAGCTGTGGAACTCCAAATATTGTATAAAGTGCATTGGAACAGTTGACTATAGGCAATGCTGGCCTCTCGATGGGCTTGACAGTTAAACACCTCCCCTTTGTAGATAGTAACAAGAATAAAAGGAATTTCCCCTTTGAATGGGAGGAGAAGCGATACGCTGAAGCGCGCCTCCGACATCATTGGGAGGCGAGCCAGCTGTGGCACGGAGAAGGACCCGGAAAGAGGTCCAGAAGGAGACCTGGAGAGAACTGGGAAAGCAACCTGAGAGGACGAGAAACGTGGCCAACGAGGGCCAGGGCTGTGCAGAGTAGGCGAGGCCGAGCCTGAGCCGACCCTGAGGGAAGGCCTGACCACGCGGAGGACGTGGTGGGCCTAGAGCCCAGAAAACAAAGCCAAATCTGGTGAGCAAGAGAGGAACGAGTCCTCCGCTCACACTACGGGGAAGCAGAGAGAGAGTCTTATAGCTGTGAGTGAAGAAGCCCTCCCACTTGTCTTCAGGAGAGACCGCCCACAAGCTGGGGAGAACATCCGCATCATTGAGTTGAAGCCCCTTCGCTGGAGTGGGACATGCTGCAGGGAAGGTATGTGGGTTGCTCGCAGCAGAGGGGGGCACAGCGACCAAACTCTGAGAATGAGAGAAAGTACTATATGTTTCGCAGAGCTTACACCAAGAGGTATTGTGGTGCTTAAACGATGCAAAACCAACAGGCTGACAGATAAAAATGTTTATAGAAAAAGAAAAATCTTTAGCTTAGCTTTAAAAGCATTGAAGCCATAGAGGCGGCAAAGAGAAACCGGAAAAGAGTTCCAGAGCTTTGGCCCTCATACAGAAAAGGCTCGATCTCCAACATAATCTAAACGGTAGCAGGGAATAATCAAGAGTGCTGAACGCACTGATCGTAGCGAGCGAGATAGAATGTATCGTTGGACTCTTTCCTGAAGAAAGAGGCAGCCCCTACGATAATAGGCTTGATGAATCATACAGAGCGCCTTGAATTGGATACGGGCACAAACCGGAAGCTAATGCAATTTATGACAAGCTGGGGAAATAGGCTGGCCAAAGGGAACTCCAGAGGCCAGTCTAACTGCAGCATTTTGCAAAGCCTGCAAAGGAACAAAGAATCTAGATCCCTAGAAGGCACAACAAGGCCTAGCGAGGGAGACAGACATAAACACTACGAGTGACTACAGGAACCCTAGAAACCAGGGTCTTGGAATCAGCCAAACATCTCAAAGCTTTACACCAAAACCAAACCAAGAGAAAGATATGTTAGGTATGTTTCACATACCCATATGAAACAAGTGAGAAATGGGAAACAAGAGACCCAAGGAGCCTGGAAGACCCTGTAAAGCAAGTAAGGAATCATCCCAAGAGGAAATCGGAATCAAGCAAAACTGGAATTTCGTGGGGAGGGACCCACATAGTTGGTGGTGGAAGATCAAAGAGACATCCGTTCACCTACGACCGCTGAGTTAATTTACTTTTTTTTGGAACTTGAGAACTTTGTTATTTACCTGTATAAAACCCTTTTCTTTATTTGGAACTTTGACAAGATAGACAGGAACTGATAAAGTCAGGAGACCTGCCTCCTATCGAATCCTTGTGGGCACTAAAATCAGGAGAGATTTCTAGAAGCAGTGGGAGACGGCAAAGTAAAGAACATTGAGGCAAACTATATTGCCTGCTTTCCCTTTTGAGTTGTTTTTCTAAGTGGTAGGGCCAGTAAGAGGTCAGGATTTGGACAGAGGGCCAGCTTTATTTTTTTGATATATTGATGAACACCCTTAGTGAGCTTACCTATTAGCAATAGGGTCAGTCAGGCGTTTTCTTTAATTGAAATAAAAATTCCTGTAGTAAAGCATGTCTTCTGGTCCAAGTACTTTTGCTGGTATGCCAGACTGCGTGTCTGCAGAGCTCTTCTGCTGTGGAGGTGGCAACTCCTGGTCCCTGGTTTCGCTTCATCCGGACGCCGTCATTCGGGCACGCTGTAATGCTGCTTCTGTGTCAGTTCAGTCTCTTGGTGTCCAAGACCTCCATGTCTGGGGCTCTTGGCCCTCCTGTGCTCGGTGGTGTTCCGGGGCTTTCTGCACACCATGTAGGTGACATGGCCCTAACTCAGGATGCTCTGGTTCCGCGCTACAGCATAGGCTTCCACTGAACGTGGCGTTGCTTGGCCAGGTTTCTGCCCCATGGCTGATTCGCTCCGCAGAGGTTCCTCCTCCTCCTCTCCAGGTCAAGGTCTCAGCCCTTTTACATCTGTCTTTGCAACAAGAGGCACACAACACCATTGGTACTGAGGTTCGGTCAGCACAAGAGGGTCGGCAACAAAACCACGCACATTTAGGGCCCTGCACATGTACATTGTAATTAGCCCCCATAGATACAATAAAAGATTGTGACTGTGGTATTTAAGAAATGTCAACTGGGAATTCCTTGTCCCCTAAAAGGCAACTGGGGTGGGGGGGGGGGTTGTAGGGGTGCTTACTGTGGTGGGTCTGAAATGTGAGGCAGACTTCTTGGGAAAGGATTTTTCACAAAAAGCCATTTTATTAAATCGAAAGGGTTTGGTAAATACCTCACTATCCCTAACCTAAAGAGGATTTCCCTGCCCATCAAAATAAACTAAAGGAAGCCCTCTAACAAAAGGAATCTTTCCCTCACTAATACATCAAACTCGTATAGGGAATATATGCCAATTCAAATGTAACAGAAATAACAGTGATGTTCAACATTAAGATAATAACTTTATATCATTGTCATTTGAGTTGTATCCTCTTCCCCAGATTCAAAGCAGGATTTTCAATCACAAGTTCAAACAAGTGAGTTCTGTTATGAAAATAAAGTTCTGATTATATAAAGTTCTTCTTGCTCTAAAAGTCCTTCACCTGGAGTTTAACCAACAGTTCAATTAGACAATTCTTTACAGCTCCACTTATAGGAAAAACATCAACACAGCTTATTCTTTTTAAGAAACAAAACACCCTCACAATTCTTCTGTATCAACAACAATGTTTTGTCAGGATGGTTCCACAACAATTCATTTAACACTTTAGTGGACTTGCCAATTCGTCTTCTACACAGCCTTTAACCACAACACACTACTTCAATGATTTCTTCCTGATCCACTAACGAGCTAGGATTACAACTAAAAAGTCCCTATCCTGGTATACTCGCCTGCCAGGACAAAAAGCTCCTAACACTACTACAAGTACTTCTGTTGTAAAGTTTACTTCAGAACTTTTGGAAAAGTCTTTGACTTTCATCAACTTCAAATTTTACTATTTCTTCAGGGAAGACAGAATATACATTGATGCTGTTTGTTCCACTCTTGGGATTGCCACACGCAAATGCAAGCTATGCTCCTCCCCTCCTGAATAAATGCTATCAGGAGGGCTTCTCTCCTGACACTCTTTTTTTCCCACTTTTGCATCAAACAAATGCTGACAATGGGCCTCATTACGACCCTGGCGGTCCGGAAATAACGGTGGCGGTAAACCCGCCGCCACCGTTGTTTCCGGACCGCCTGATCCCGACCCCTGCAGGCGGGAGGTGATGTTCCCGCCAAGTCTGACCTGGCGGGTTTAACACCTCCCGCATGCAGGCGGACGAGGAAACACCGGCAGCATTACGAGATGCTGCCGGTGTTTCCATGATCCCGATTCCCATTGAGTCCCATAGGACTCAATGGGAATGGGGATTTACACCATTCCGCCTCCGTGATTCCCGGAAAACCGGGGTTGTAATGACCCGGTAATTCCGGGAATCACGGAGGTGGAATGGTAATACGAGTCCGGCAGTAACCAGGCGGTTTTACCGCCGCGGTTACCGCCGGACTCGTAATGAGGCCCAATGTCTCGCTCTTACACTTGCTCCTCTTTGCCTTAGACCATGCTTGTTGAGGTCTCTTTCAACTATTGCCTTTTCCTCACTCTGGCAATAAGGGTTATACTTAGCTTGCTTCAGTATTGCCCTCTTGGCTTTGGCAATGATCATTGTTAACATAATTCACTATTGCCCTCTATTGGCTTTGGCAATAACGTTGGTCTTTATAGTAACAATTATAACCTCTCCTTCCTTGTCTTTTTACAACGTTCGTATTATGCCAATTCAACTTCTTTGACAAAGACTGATATGCAAATGGATATTTCCCATCTGTGAAAGGTACACTGAGCAAAAAGCGTGTGCTGCAAACTCTCATCTCAGAACAGGTTATCATGCCATGTTCTTTCTGGAAAGGGGCGCCTTCTACCTTTTTTGAAACTTCTTTATATTAGTTTGGTATTCAAAATCATACTGAGTGGCCAGCGGTTGAGCATGGAGTGTACCAGGGTCACCCAGAAGAGGTGTACTCGCCGGTTTCTCCTTACCCGTCTGCTCGCTTGGGTGCTCCAGTTCCTTCTGCTTCCTCTGCTGCCTCCTGCACGGAAGACTGCTTTGGTTTGTTTCCCGCGGCCCACACCTATCAGGAAAGGAGCATTCCTTGCTCCTAAAACTCCAGCCACCGGATCACTGCTTACAATAAGGAGAGACTCCCTCTCTAGGGGTAAAGCTTTTCATACCAATGTTTCCTGCTGCGCAGCCTCTGCAAACAAGGCCATCAAGGTTGGAGACCCTCTCTGGACCATAATCCGCTCTGTAGATAGCGGCGGCTCTGGCGGCTCCATCACAACCTTTCCTCTACTGCCACTGCGACATGGAGTCTCTGCAAACACTCCACCTCCTAATTCCAATGCCTGCACCTGAGGGGGCCTTAAATATTCAAAGGTCCCACTCAAATGTGGGTAATTAGAATCACTAGACTGCATACTGCAATTTAGTGCATTTAAATCCCTCTTCCTCGTCCCAGCACTTGGGGCATTGTGGGACTTGAAGTCCCCAATGTTCTGGTTATCTTCTTCTACTTGAGTCCGTACTTCAATGTTACTGGATTTACTATGATTATTGAATAGATGTCTAGGGAGGGTTTTTAGAGCGGTTAATGGCTGATTCATATTGATGGGAGAGTTATATTCTTTAGAGGTCAGGGTGTTAACATTCTGATTACCACATGTATTGCTTCCCTGTTGATTACAAGAGTTTCTTTACCATTTCTGTGGGTAGTTTTGTAAAGATATGTCTTACTATGACAATCCATTATATACTCTGGAACCATAGAAATCTCCTTCTCTGTGGAGGAGAAGTACTGCATCTCTCCTAACAGAGTCCTCCAGTCCCTTTTGGGAGGCCTTCTTCCAGGCGATTCTTCTGGCTAATACCACCTCCAGGGTCATGATCAGGTAGCAACTGCCTTCCCCAGGCCACCTAGGAGGAGACTTTAGGCAGGGGTTTTGTGAGGACTCTGAAGTATTAATCACATCTCACACGTATACATACATCAAACCCATAAAGCTAATGTATGGCAATTCAAATGTAACAGAAATAACAGTTGTGTTCAGTGTTCGGCATAAATCTAATAACTCTGTATCCTTGTAACCTGGGTCGCATCCCCTTCCCCAGATTCAAAGCAAGATTTTCAATCAAAGGTTCAAATAAGAAAGTTCATTGTTGTAGCCAAATTTTGATCATAAAGTCCTTCTTACTCAAAGTGTTTCCCTTGGTCTTTAACAAAGGTTCAACCAAACAGTCTTTATCTCTCCACATATAGAGACACATGTTCAACACAACTTTTTCTCTTTAAGAAAACCAAAATACTTTCACAATTCTTCTGTATAAGCAACAATGGTTTGTCAGGATGATTCCTAAACAATGTTAGTGAACACTTTAGTCGTTTTGCCACTTCTTCTTCTTCTCCACAGCCTTCAACCACAATTCTTCTGTATTAACAGCAATGTTTTGTCAGGGTGATTCCACAACAATGTTGTAAACGTATTAGTGGCCTTGCCACTTCTTCACAACCTTCAATCACAATGCAGTACTTCAATAATTTCTTCCTGGTAGATTTACCTGGCAGGACTACCAATTAAAGGTCCCTATCCTGGTATAATCACCTGTTAGGACAAATGCTCTTAAACACTACTACAAGTACTCAGTGGAGAGGTTTACTTCAAACCGTTTGGAAAAGTCTTTAACTTTCAACAACATCGAAATTCACAACTTTTTTGGGAAGACATCATACACATTGGTGCTGTTTGTTCCACCATTGTATTTACGCATGCAATGCAGGTTATGTTCTTTTCCTCCTTGATACCTTCTACCAGGAGGGCTTCTTTCCTGACACTCTTGTTTTCCCACTTTCACATCAAGTAACTGCTGACAATGTTTCTTTATTACACTTGTCCCTTTTTGGCTTTGGCAATGCTTGTTGATGTCTTGTTCAACTATTGCCACTTCACCATTGTGGCAATAATCGTTACAATCTTTCTGCAATAATGTTCTCTTGTTATTTAGCCAATATGGATTACATCCTCTTTGATGTATTGCTCCCTCTTTACTTTGGCAATGGTGGTTATAGATGGCTTGCTTCAGTATTGCCCCCTCTTTGTTTTAGCAATCATATTGGCTTTGATAGCAATGATTATAACCTTTCTTTTCTTGTCTTTTTTTTAAATACATTTCTTATTACACCAGTGTGACTTCTTTATATTAGTTTGATATTTAAAATTGTTATTAGTGGCCATCGGTCAATTATGGAGCATACATGGGTTATCGGACAATAGTAAACTCACTGGTGTCTGCACACGCATCCGCTCGATCCGCTGCCACTGTTCGTTCGGCCTCTTCTGCCGTCTCCTGCACGGCACACTGCTTTGTTTTTCCCGCCGCCCGTGCCGTTGGGCAAGGAGCTTTCCTTGTTCATAGTGCACTCCGGCACTTGCCAGCCACCCGGGACACAGCACGCAATAAGGAGAGCTATCTCCAAGGGGACGCCTGCTACAACACTGCTTCCAGCTGCGCAACCTCTGCTTCCAGCTGCGCAACCTCTGCATTTATGGCCCTCAATCTTGGAGACCCTCTCGGGACCGACACCCGCTTCCTAGATAGCAGCGACTCCGGCGTCTGTTTCCTTTCTTCTTCCACTGCAACAGCGGCTGGCAACCTCTGCAACTACTCCACCTCCTTTTTCCAATGGCCTGCACCTGAAGGGGGTCTTATATATTCAGATGTCCTGCTCAGGTGTGAGTCATTAGAACCACTAGACTTCACCTTGCAGTTTAGTGCCTCTGAGTCCCTCTTCCTCGACCCAGTACTTAGGGCATTGTGGGACTTGAAGTACCGAATGTTCTGTACCTTTTTCTTCATGAATACACATTTAAGCTTTATTGAATTTACTCTGGGTATTGAATAGATCTCCAAAGAAGGCTTTTAGAGGAGCCAATGATTGGTCCAGGTTTAAGGGAGAATTATCGTCATCAGAAGTCAGAGTATTAAGGCTCTGAATTCCACACAACTTGCTCCTCTGTTGATCACCAGAGGTTCCACTGCCATCAGTGTGGGTAGCTTTGTGAAGAGAAGTCTTACTCTGACAAAACACCATTAAATATTCTGGCATCATAGAAATCTCCCTCTCTGAATAAAATAAATACGGTTTATAGTCATAATGTCGAAAAAAAAATGTCGACAGACAAAAATGTCGAAAAAAAAATGTCGAAAATAATGTCGACATCCTATACTTATAATGTAAAAAGTCATTTTTTCTAAAAAAAAATGTCGACCTTTTTTTTGTTGACATTATGACTATAAACCCTTAAAACTATCAACACGTCACCCAACACCCTCCTGCAACCCTCCCACCCCTCATATGCAACACATTCTATTTATATATTATTTATTTATTTATTTATTCAATAAATAAATAACCAAAAAAAGGATCATTTACTATGGAGGGGGTCCCCCCCAATACCCCTCACCCAACACCCCCCTGCCACCCCCCCCCACACCCCTCCCAACCACCCTTTCACCCCTCATACTCAACACATACCAATTATATATTTATTTATTTATTTATTCAATAAATAAATAACCTAAAAAAGGATCATTTACTATGGGGGGGGGGGTCCCCCCCAACCCCCCCTCACCCAACACCCCCCTGCCACCCCCCCACACCCCCCAACCACCCTTTCACCCCTCATACTCAACACATAACAATTATATATTTATTTATTTAGTCAATAATTAAATAAATAAAAATAGTATCATTTACTATGGGGGGTCCCCCCCAACCCCCCCTCACCCAACACCCCCCTGCCACCCCCCACACCCCCCCCAACCACCCCTCATACTCAACACATCTTATATATATATTTATTTATTTATTCATACAATAAATTAAATTTCGAAAAAATATCGAAAAATGTCGACATTTTTGTTTATCGACATTATTGTTTTTCGACATTTATTTGTCGACATTTTGACTGTCGACATTATGACTGCACACCAATAAATACCACGTCTCTCCTAACAGAGTCCTCCTGTTCCCTTGGGGGCCTTCTCCTCGTAGGTGATCCACCCGCCTAATACCACTGCCTAGGTCGTGTAGTGGCTGCCTTCCCCTGGCCATCTGTGAAGAGACTTTAAGCAGGGATTCTGTGAGGATTCATCACATCATCCCCAGTGAAGCGAGCTCACCTCCTTAGTCCCACAGGGGTTGAGTCCCCTTGGGGAGAAGTGACACAATAGCCAACGGGCTTTACATCGGTGCTAGATATCCAGAATTGAATGAATGTGAGACAGCATTTCAGCTGTGAAATGTCATGGGCGTAGCTGACATTTAGGTAGGGTTGTGGCATGTGTGTGTGGATGGGTGCAGATTTTGCAGTCCTTCAGGTAACTCGTAGTGGCCACATATATAATTTGAAGATGACTGGAGACAGGACAGGATGGAATCCTTGAAGCGCAGTGATCCAAATTCCCCCATCTGGCAGTTCGTGTCTGTCAGATGGGTTGGAGGCAAAAAAGTTGAGCGTTCGCTGGACCCTATCTGTGTAGCTAGAATTGAAATTTGAGTTGTATGGTTTAGTGTGTCAACAGAAACAGTGCTACAGAAAGAGATCACGAGACCAGAATCCCTTTTGTCTATGGAGTGTGTCATGTGTGACCTGTAAGGTTGCCATATGCTTACATACTGCACCTAGATCTGAACCCAGATTTATAGTCCTGCCGTAAATGAGTTGGTCTATTTTCTCTCGGTGTACGGCTATGATTTTTTCAATGGCCTTCCACATGAAGGGTAGGTTAGTGATTGGGCAGATGTTTGAAATGCCATCCAAGTCTAGATTTGCTTTTTGAGAAGCAGGAGTATTAAGAGGACTTTGAAAGGGCATATAATGCTTGTAGGTTATACTCACTTTTGAAGTGGAAGCAAACCCATAACCGTTTACATTAGACCCTCTTAATGACATTATAAAATCCAATATAATTTCCGTATGCAATTGCTATCTGGGCAGAAGGCTCTAGGATAGAGAGAAAATGTGAAATGTCACCCACAGGATCCGACTTATATAGAGAGTCATGTTGACCTGGATTCAGTCGTTATGTAAGTTTTCAACTGATTGTTGATCCGAAGGTGCAACATGGAGTCATCTTCCGATAGAGAGCAAGAGATTAGATGTCATGGGTAGGGTGGTTTGTATGTCTGCATTTCAGTAGTTAATATTGTAGCACTGCTTTCACAAATGATAGGTCTCAGTGGTGAGCTAGAAAAAAGATTTGAAATATTTATAACAATTGAGAGAATACTCTTGACAGGTAGACTGGGTACTATATAGCGCTTACATTGAAACTCCCCTTGATGCAGCAGATTAGGCCACTAGACAGATAGACTGGTTGTTTTCTTTGCATCACATCTCACCACGTATGGCATTCAACTTGACAATAAAGCCCTACCACGCAGCTATATGAACTCCGATCAGAACCACTTCTCTCATCAGTGCTGTTGTCCTGTGTAGTCTTCTTTATTTGTGTAGTCTTTTTTGTTTTCTCCTTTAGAATCCGGATGCCCTTGCTGGGATCTTCAGTGTGGTCCAAAGTCCTGTTGAGCCTATGAACACTGTTGCCATTTGTTTTTCCTGGAAACTGTTGAAGTTTCAACTTCCGAAAACATGGGTATTAATGTCCTTGGCTAGCCCTCTCTATTGCTGTGAACATTGATGCCGATGTCCTTGTGGCACCCACTACAATTACGGGTATTAAACTTAAGAGGAAATGTAAGCACAGTTACATTGCTGCCGTTTGTCATCAGGCTTTGATTGCTGACAGGCTTTTAGCAATGTTCATTACAATAGTATTGTTTTTTGGCTGTACTCTTATTTTATTCTTCAGGTGGTATCTAATCTCCATTTTAATCGATAGATCTTGCTCCCCACCTTCTTTCCAGACTGCTTCTCAGATGGAGATTAGGTTCACCAAGAGCCATATGTTCTGCAAGCCCAGGTTTTAAATGAGTGCAAACTCCTCTAGAAAATCAGATCTTTTGTATGCAACTCCTGGCAGCTTTGACCTCCGAAGACCAACATACAATTCCTCTCTTTTGTCTGGTTTCTTGCATATCAAATAGACTGCAAGGTGTATTTTTCTTAGAAAGATACTCTGGCTCATTCAGTTTGTGCCAAGATGTTCAACCTATGTTATCTGCACAGCGGCTACCTGGGATACCCCTGTATTTTCTGCAAGCACTACTGCCAGTCCAGTTTCTCAGTTTATCGAAGCTGTTCTTAGAAATATGTTTGGCTAGGTTTGTCATGGTATTCCTTCAGTTGGCTGCCTCTTCTCTCTTCCACGTTCATTCTTGATGACACTCCCTTAGTTTGGATAGAAATGGAACAGTATGTAGCACTGTGGCAAAGGATCAACGTAGCAGGCACATGCATATGAAGTTCAAACAACCTTTATTAGGGTGGGTAGATATAACTCTTATAATTTTTTGAGGAATCCCACTAAAAATAAGGGATATTTTGGTAAAGGTGTATGGGTGGGTCAACTTGAGGGCTTTATTATGGAAATACTGACCTCTGCATAGTTACCTAAGCTGTCAGGGATATAGCATTGAGCAGGCTTCTTGGTTCATACTCTGTCACAGGGATGTATCACCCACTTGCTTCTGGTAATCTCACTCCTAAGAGATATAGCACCATGCTCGCTTCTTAGCAATCTCTTAATGGTGTTTCTTCCCCCTTGCTTACAGTTATTGTCATGTTTCGTGGAAAACGGATGTGGGACTCGAATCTCTGGTGAGGTTGGTACAGTAGATATTTGAGTAGCACTGCCGGGGGTACACAGAAAGGAATATCACACAGTTCCCTCAAGCAAGCCATAACTGGGTTACCCTTCCCCTATATAACAGTCTTTTATAACATTCTCATTACATTGAAGTGAGTGCGATGACTGGAAGGTTCTATGACCTTACTATGGCGGATTTCAGCCTTCCCAATTATTACAGTGTCCTTCTATGTGGAGCCAGGTGGACCTAAACACCCAATGTTACATTTCCATTCTTTGATATAACCAACACAGATGTGTCCCCTTCATATATTTAGGACTCACACTCTTGAATTATCTTTTGTTTGTGAAACTTAAATATATTTTTGCCACTGGTAAGCAAGGTCCTAAGTAACTTTGCTAAGACATCAGACTATAAATGTGCAAATGCAAACCTCATTGTCAAGTTTTATTTCTCCATCCTCACTGCAAGCATATAATTCAAACTGGATCATTTTCCTAAGCTACATTAGGTTTAGTGCTGAATAAAGCCACCTAGCCTTTCATTAATCGGTGTACTTCTTTCACTTCTCTTGTCATTAATTTGCAATTACATTTCCTATCAACTTACTTCAATCGTAATTTCCATATACCTGCATTTTTCTTCCCCACAGGTCCAGATAGTCTTACCCCCTAGCGACGGTCAGCCTCCTGGTTCAGCATTAATACCTTTCAACATACTCCTACCAGCTAATACTCTTCCCCCTTTAGGTTTTTTGATCAGTTTAATCTTTTCTCCCTCCAGATAAGGGGTGCCCGCCTGGGCCTTTGGTTTCTCTCAGATTGATAATAGCAGATGTTTTCATGCTCAACCTCTGATGACCTCATCATCCTAAAAATGTGTTGGTGTGAGAGGGGGAGAGATATATTACATTTTCCTCTGAATTATTTTGATTACCAACTGTAATAAGGGCTTTGCTTGGTTATTCCCTGGTATTTCTAGTCCCAGAATCTGATGGGTATTCCTCCTTTTCACCCATTCCTTCCCAGGTAGTGTTCTTACTTTACTAATGTTTCCCAGCCCCAGCTGATAATCTGATCATGGTGTCTGTATTGGTAATTACATTGAACTGATGTTGGTTCGGCTGCAGCAAAGGCTGAAATGGGCCATCCGTCATGTTGCCATCAGGCAGCACACCAGTCTTTAGTGGATTGTACACATATATTTGTCTCCAAGCCCTGAACCAATACAATAAGTAGTGCTGCTTTCAAGAGCCTGAGTACGGAAGTCAACCGTAACCAACATAGTACCCAAACGGGTCTCCTTTCAAGGGTAACCCTATGCATAGCAAGTTAAAAATGCCTCGATTTTCCTGGACAACAATTGTCCCTGTTCGATGGTTAGCATAATAACTAAGTTTCAGAGCATAATACAAGTGGGATGGGAGTGGAGGAGGAGCTCTGGGGAATCTCGCATTTACTTCATCCATTCAGCACATCGCTTAACGAGCAGGGTTCTTGGTTTCCCTGAGCCCTGCCAAATACCAAAGCAGTGGTGTTCCAATTCTATTATAGCTTTGCTAGGCACACTTTGGTCCTGTACTCTGCAGGCCAGATATTCTGCAAATATGGGGAAAAGGAGACTAGTAGTACGGTATTCAATATAGTGGGTGACTTATAATTTTACTTTCTCCCTTTTCCATTGCTTCCTATTTTCTCTTTAACCTTTTTGGTGTCATTATTTTTTTTTTGCTATCCTTTCTTGATCTCTCCTCCATTTTTCCTGCTCTCATTCTCCTCCTCTAGGTATTTTTCTTCCTTTTTCTCATCTCACATTTTGCTACTTTCTTTTTCTTTCCTATTCGTTCTTGCTCTCTTACTAGTCTTTTGTGTTCTTTCTGTCTCTTATTCTGGCTGGAAGCAGATAGTCATTACTATAGCAAGAAACTTAAATCCTAAAGGCCCTTGATGTCCCCATTTGCATCCTCATATTTTTCTTCTTTCTGTCCTTTGCCAGGTGACACCAATGCAACCCGGAAAGAAGCAGTCAAAAAGAAAATGGCTGAGTACCTGAATCACGCAGAAGGACTTTACCAACTGCATCTAAAGGAGGCCCAGCCATGAACCTGGGATTCAATCACCCACATGAACTTGTCTGGTTGGTCATTTCCTCGTAAGCTTGAAGGAATCACCACCAATCGGCTCTGGAATCAGTCAAGCTCATGGGACCGGGCTCCGTTACCTGCTGAGAACATTGTGCTATCCGAAAATGGGGTGGGACCAGCAGCTTTGCCAATTTATGCCTTCTCCTGATGGATTGTAGGAGTCAAAAGGTTTCCTAGAGCGTTTGTGCTTCCAAGGATGCCTGTGGGAAATACATGAGGTACTTCACCCTGCATGGAAATTTGGAGCCAGTCTAACATAGGCCACAATATTGGAAGATTCTAGCATATGTTGCCATGCTGTGAGATGCTGGAGTGAACTGTTGATCGAGGAAATGCCAGTGCAAGCTGCTGTACTGGGAAATTCCAGTGAGTGCTGCCATGAAAGTGTGACCTGCGTCGATAATAATGACATTTCCATACCTACAATGAAATTGTTGTGTAACTTATAACAAAGATGTTCACTTTAAATTCAACTGGTTTATTTTCTTTGTTTTTGTTTCCTTTCTAGTCCTTCATTTGAGGAAGGAATGTGGACCTTACACACTAAACTAACATAAATAAAGGCCTGCTTTTCTTGCAAAGCAGTTGCCTTAGCTGCAGAAGTGTAACTGTAGAGAGCAGATAGTTTCCACTTTGTGCCTTCTCTTGAATTCCCCCAATAATCAGTATACAGTGTTCAGAGGTGTCCTTTTTAGCATTCATCCAATTGAAGAGACATTGTTGGAGGTTAGGTAAGCCATGATAACCAGCACAGTTTTGTTTGATCAGCCAGTCATCAGCAGCACTGCATGCAGTCCTGGTAACCATGCCATCTATGTTAGTTTAATTGTTTTTGAGATGTGTGCTAAACGTAATTACCATTAATTAGTGACACTATTGATGACACCGGTTCATGCCGTAGAAAATTAACATCTCTGTGTACAAAGGTGGAACAATTTGTTAAGGCTTAGAATTTGTGAATGGCTAGTCATGAAAGATGCAGCAGTAGACTCATACAGAGCTGCACCGGAGCATGAAAACATACCATCACAACATACAGTTGTCTAAATATCCAAGCAAGACAGGATCCATTAGTTCTTTATAATGTGTTCGCTATTACTACAGACATTGAACCTTGCACCATGCATAGGAGGTACTTATTCATTCTGCAAAAAGGACAACTTTAGCTTGATATGTTATAGATTTCACTCTCGTTGTGTGAAATGAAGAGTTGATGGCAGTATGTTTGCTAGTTTCATATATATAGGATTTTTTTGTTCTTTAAGAAATAAAACATCTTGGTAAAATGTATTCCCTTGTCTCTCTCACACACTACTTTGTTGTGAATCAATTGTTCTGCCGCAGGTAAAAAAGTGATTCTCCAGCATGGGGTCTGGCATGGATTCACATGCTCATGAATATTCCCCGTCGTCAGGCTGGGGCTCCTCGGTAAAGAAAAAATCAGTATCAGTTTTGTTTCTGATCTGTCTTTCTAAGTAGTAACCAATCACTGGTCTCTGGGTTATACTGCCCCCAGCCAATGACTGCCCTCTCCCTAAGCCCCTCCCCTGGCACCCATCTTCAGATTTTTACCGCATGTTCAAGTGTTGGTAGTCCTCGTGCTTTAGCTCTCGATTTCTTTCAAGGAGTTTAATCTCATTTTTTTGGTCAATCGAGCCTCAAGCTCCACCGTTTCTACTTTTCGATCAACGGGTACCCGTTTCGGATTTTCTACACCCATCAAGGGCAAAGTTTTCGTCGAGTTACGCTTCTTGGAGGATTCCAGAAGATCTGAGGCCTACCCAGTGGACATGGCCCAGGACAAGAGAAGCTCGACGCCCAGATCCAAGCTGTTCAGGAACTGCCCCGATGTGGATTACAGAATGTTTTCAAGGAGGACGAGCATTCGAGTTGTCTCTACTGCCTTCACGAAGACAAGACGCATGTGGAGAAGGACTGTGTGTTTTGCAAGAATGTCAGAACGGACCATGAAGGATCGGTGTATCCGCCTCAGCAACTGGCTGGAAGGAAAGAGCCCAGCAGGTGAGAAGAAGAAGAGGTCCGAGCGATCTTCTAAGTCCTTTGAGGGCGCTCCGGCGACGGGGTCCCAACAGAAGGCAAAGCACCGCGAGTCTGCGGGCACCAGGAGCGCCGAAGGGTCGGGCTCCTTCTCTGCCAGGCAGGGCACGCTTTCACTGCCGCCATCAACCACGAGCCAACGGGTAAGCTTCTGGAGAAGTCCCGGTCGATCTCGAAGGAGTCAGCCGAGGGGGAGCAAGGCGGTGACCCTCCCCCCAAGGCGAAGGCCTCAAGCACGCCCAAGGTGGTGAAGGCCTTGATTCACCCGGCTAAGGCCTCTATCGAGGGAGTCGTGGCGGTCCTGGCGAAGCCTGTGGAGGCGACCTCAGGGCCCAGAGTTTCCCTGCCACCGCAGAGGGAATCCTCTTTTCAGCCCATCGATAAGACCCCCGTGAAGACCCCGATGGGAAAAGGGGGCGGGGGCGGTGGCCATTACGGACACGGATACAGCCTCTGAGGAGGAGCTGGTTGAAGTCGTGAAGGGCCTCAACAAGAGGTTTGAGGAGGTCCGGTCCCACGGGAGGAATCCCGAGGAGGCGGACAAAGAGAGCGACGGTGGCGCTGACGAGGCTCCCGTGGAGGAGCAACCATTGCGCCCGTCGCAACCAGTGCCCGAGCCTCAGGACAACTCGGCGGCCATTTTGATGGCAATCCAAACCTTATGTAGGGAGATATGGACAAGGTTGCCTCTGCCCCCAACAGACGACCCAGCAGAACTGGGCCCGTCGGGAAGCCTTCCAAACAAGCGGAGGAGAGTTCACCCCCCGCCCAGCCTTTTCTGCCCTCACGGCCCGCTCAGCCTTCTTCATCTCCTTCCCCTGATCCTAGGGAGGACACGGGGAACAGATACGGCCACGACAGGGACGAATGACGACGGTGGCGACGGGATGGACCTTCCATCACCACCCCCTCGGGTCTCCCCGCCCGACGAAATTGGCTCCTTCCACGCCATGATTGCCAGGGCGTCCGAGCTTTTCCAGCTCTGCCCCGAAGAACAGAAGAAGGAAGGCTTCCTCTATCAGCGGCGCAAAGCCAAGAGGAAGACGGTCCTCGCAGTGCTGTTGCTTGACGATATCTGGGACGAGGGACTTGCTCGCCTGAAGAACCCGTCCACGATGCCTGCCAAGAGGGATCGGTACGAGAAGAAGTACTGGGTCCCTGATTCCGCTCCTTTGTGCCTTAGGGCACAGCCGACCCCGTATTCGGTCGTCTCGGCGGCGGCCAAGAAGAAAGCGGCGGGGGCGACAGCTTCAACTTCAACCTCCCCACCTGACAGCGAGGGAAAGAAACTGGATGCCATGGGACGACAAGTCATCTTCTTTGCGCCGACGACATGTAAGGCGGCCAACGCCCTAGCGATTGTGGCCCGCTACAACAGGGAGTTGTGGTACAAGATCGCTCCCCTGCTGGACTTCATACCGGACGACAAAAGGGCGGGGGCCCTGGGGATCCTGCAGGAAGGTGAGGTGGCTTCGGATCACGCCATAACGGTGGCCACGGATATCGCTGACAACGGGTTCTGCCAGTTGGGCAACAGTGTTTGCCTCCGACGGCGGGGATGGCTCAAAGCAACAGATTTCCGTCAGGACGTGCAAACCAGAGTTTTGGACATGCCCTTCGACGGGAACAACCTGTTTGGAAAAACAGTGGATGAGTCACTTCAGGCCATCAAGGCCGACACGGAGACGGCTCGGGCTTTGGGAGTTTTGCAGCAACGACCGCCGCCCTTTTGGAACTCCGGAGGCAAGCAAGGTGCCTCCAAAGGATTTGGTGGTGGTTCCTCTACGTACCGCCAGGCAGACCGTTCCTCATGGCAAGAGGCCTACAGAGGGCGCGGCAAGTCAGGAGGATCTCGTCGCCAGGGAGGCCAGGGCGGCAAGGCCACCTCGAAGCAGGACTGAACCGGCCGTGGCGTCGGGCCCCCACCCGAGTACCCTGGTGGGAGGCCGGCTGGCGAAGTTCGTCAGTGTGTGGGAGTCCATCTCCATCGACCGTTGGGTGCTGGATGCCCTGGCCCATGGGCGCACTCTCGAATTTCTAAGGAGGTGCCCCCGCATTCCTCCCGTGGCCAGGAAGGAAAATCACATCCATCAACTGCTGTTAGAAGTAAGGGCGATGCTCAAGAAAGGTGCCATCGAGCTCGTCTCGAAGAGGCTCTGGGCACTGGAGTATACTCAATATACTTCCTCGTCAGAAAGAAGACAGGCGGTTGGCGCCCCATCCTGGAACTGCATCGGTTAAACAAATACATCAAGGCCCAGAAGTTCCGGATGGTCACCCTCCAGCACGTGCTGGGACAGCTGGAGGAAGGCAACTTCCTATCGTCGCTGGACTTGGAGGATACTTACTTCCACATCCCCATTCTAAAAGGACACCAAATGTTTCTCAGATTCGTAGTCCAAGGACAGCACTACCAATTCCAGGCCCTGCCATTCGGATTGAAGTCGGCGCCCAGGGTATTTACCAAGTGCCTAGCACCAGTGGCGGCGTGGCTGCGCCTGCAAGGGATCCACGTTTACCCCTACCTGGACGATTGGCTCATCCGAGCAAGGACAAGGGAGCTCGCCGTCGAGCACACAGCGAAGACCGTCAAACTGCTCACGGATCTGGGATTCTCCAACTTCCCAAAATCCCACCTGGTTCTGTCACAGGTTGCACTATTTCTGGGAGCCAAGCTCGATACAGTGGCGCGATTGGCTTCTCCGTCGGAGGAAAGGACAAAGGCCATCCTGGGCAAGGTGCAGTGCCTGCTGACCACGGACGTGGCCAGGGTGAGGTCCATCAAGTCCCTTCTCGGCATGATGTCCTCTTGCATCTACCTGGTGCGACTACGCAGGCTGCGGATGCGACCTCTACAGGAATTCCTCGTCGCTCGTTGGATGCAAGCGGCGGGCAGCTTCGAAGACAAGATCCCACTCAATGGGGTCTTCCGCCAAGCTATTCGGTGGTGGGGCACCCGCGCGCATCTCGCGGCGGGCACAGACTTTCAAACCCCAGCACACCTGGAGACTGTGACGACGGATGCCTCTCTGGAAGGATGGGGAGCGCACACCGGAGATCTTCACGCGAGAGACCTTTGGCTCCCGGAGGAGAGGTCACTCCACATCAACCTCCTGGAGCTCTGAGCAGTGTTCTGGGCCCTCAGGTCGTTTCTCCTGACCCTCAAGGGCAAAGTGGTGAGGAACTTCACCGACAACACCACCACAATGTTCTACATCAGGAAGCAGGGAGGAACCAGGTCCCCGGCCCTATCCAAGGAGGCCCAGGATTTGTGGCATTTGGCCGTTGCCCAGGGGATGTTTCTGGTGCCTTTCCACCTAGCAGGGATCAAGAACACCATCGCCGACTCGCTCAGCAGGGAGCTGCGCTCGTGCCACGAGTGGGGACTGCGGCAGGACCAAGTGGATCGGCTTTTCCGACGATAGGGCAAACCCCAGATCGACCTGTTCGCGACGGCGGCGAACTCCAAGTGCCAGAGGTTCACCAGCAGGTTTCCCCAGCTGAGGAGCATTGGCAATGCTTCCTTGTTCCCCTGGGACGGCCTGTTTCTGTATGCGTTCCCTCCGTTGCTGTTGCGACTCGTCAACCAGCTCAAGAGGTCCCAGTGCAAGATGATCCTCGTTGCACCGGCGTGGCCGAGACAGATCTGGTTCCCGGACCTTCTGGACCTGTCAGCTTCCCCCCCCAGTCAAACTACCGACGGACGCAGAACTTCTCTCCAGAGAAGGAGGCGCCATCCTCCATCACGACCGGGGGTCACTGAACTTGCAGGCCTGGCTCCTACGGCACTAGAATTTGGAGGGTACGATATCCTGGCAGACTGCAAGGAGGTGCTTGCAAAGGCCAGGGCGTCCTCGACTCTCAAGTGCTATGGACACAAATGGAAGAGGTTCTCTGCCTGGTGCCGTGCACAGAAGTTTAACCCTCTGTGAATAACGGCCCCTCAAGTGCTGTGTACCTGCTGTTGCTGGCCAAGGCGGGGCTGGCTCATGCCTCCATCAAAATACTTCTAGCGGCGATATGCCGCTACACCAGAACTACAGGACGATCATCTCTGTGGTCTCATCGCCTCGTGAAGGAGTTTATGAAGGGACTGTTCTGTTCATTCCCGCCGGTGAAGGCACCGGCCCCGGCGTGGGAGCTCAACGTGGTGCTGACCAGGCTCATGGGGCCACCATTCGAGCCTCTGCATTCGGCACCATTGAAGTTCCTGTCGTGGAAAACAGCATTTTTTGTGGCCATCACCTCCGCACGACGAGTGGGAGAGATCCAGGTCCTATCCTCCAAGCCTCCATACTTGACTTTTCATGAGACAAGGGTGGTGCTGAGGACGCACCCCTCCTTCATGCCCAAGGTGCCGTCGGACTTCCACCCCAACGAGCCCTTGGTGTTACCTGTTTTCTTCCCGTCTCCTTCGTCGCCGGCCGAGAGGATTTGCACTCGCTGGATGTAGCTAGAGTGCTGAAGTTCTACGTGGACCGCACAAAGAGTTTTCGGAAGACATCACAACTGTTTGTGAACTTTGGACCTGCGAATCAAGGGAAGGCACTCTGGAAGGCTTCCATTTCCAGATGGCTCTCCGGCTGCATCATGAACTGTCACCGGTTGGCAAACTGACCGTTGCCCAGCCGTCCGAGAGCCCATTCGACCAGAGCGATTGCTGCTACCACGGCGTTCTTGTCTGGTGTGCCCCTGCTGGGCATCTGCAGGGCTGCTACTTGGAGGTCGACGCACACCTTCACGAGATTCTACTGCGTCGACCAGGATTCCAGGGAGGAGTCCAGACCAGGAACAAGTTACTTACCTGTAACTGTTGTTCTCCAGCATGGGTCTGGCATGGATTCACATGCGAACCCTCCCGCCTACCCCTCTACGGCTCTTCAATTGGTCCTACTGCCAATTTACGTGCTACCAAATCTGAGGATGGCTGCCAGGGGAGGGGCTTAGGGAGAGGGCAGTCATTGGCTGGGGGCAGTATGACCCAGAGACCAGTGATTGGTTACTACTAAGAAAGACAGATCAGAAACAAAACTGTTACTGATTTTTTTCTTTACCGAGGATTCCCAGCCTGACGACTAGGTATATTCATGAGCATGTGAATCCATGCCAGACCCATGCTGGAGAACAACAGTTACAGGTAAGTAACTTGTTCCTAGTCAACAAGGCGGTTTTAAGATCTAGAGAATATTGACTCTGAATTTGTTAATTTAAATTACCTTGCCACGGAAAACAGCATCAGGATAAATGGCCAACAGAATTCAGCATTTGGGAAGGCAAAGCCACTGAAAACCACCATGAACTACCAGAAGCTTGAAGCCCAAATCTGAACCGTTGAACTGTACCAGTAAGCCAAAAATGTGCAAGACTGATAGAACTGTGCCATCCACCTATCCTTTTTAAGAAACTCTCTAGACCCTGTGGTGCTGAACCTGGGGAAGAGTTATTTAAGCCATTCTGACATTTCTTTTGAGATACTATTTTCCTTTTGTATTCCCTTAACACATTTGTCATTTTGAGAAGGATGGCGATTCTTTTTTTTCTGTTGTTGTTTTTTGTAGTATATGCCTTTTTATAGGGGAGTCTGCGAATTGGCAGGGCAGCAGCTTGATAGTCTCCCATTTTAAAAGACTGTGGGAGACAATTACAATCCTGAGTCTCTATCTGTTACTCTTGGGTCCTGGAGAAGAGAAAACCAGATGAGACCCCAATGGCAACCAACAGTGTCACATACAGTGTCAGGAATGGGATGCAATTCAATTGACAAAAGTTGAAGACCCCATGTTCATTATTGTTTTACCACCAGTCAGGGAGATACTAATTGTCGATGTTGAAGCATAGGAAGAATACATACCATGAAGAACTGTTACTTGATACTTTACCTATTTCCCATTATCATCTACAACAATGGGACTGTATAATCCTGACGATAAGATCACTTTTTATTACACCTAGTGCCCTGGAATTTGTGCTTAAAGGGAAATCCTTCCTCGCAGGTAGCTCCCCTTCCACCTCTACCTTATCAGTAACCGATCTAAACTTTCAATCCACTATACTCCAATCTGGTTCTGATACCGAAGAATTCAAATTTATTTAAATCCATCCCGAAGAAGAAGTTGGATCCATCTTTTTCCCCTCAGAGTCAGGAGAAGAATCAGACAGAACCTTAATAGCCCATATAAGTATGGCCTTTGTTGAAGACGCATTAGCGGCCCATCAGATACAAGTAAAAACCCGCCTTCAGTCAGGTTTGTAACAGTTGATTGCCATTCATGCCAAACCCCTGTTGCTTCAAGGTATTCGGCAACCATACCTAGAAGGTGACGACTTCGGAATTTTTTCTCTCAACTTTGAACAATTGGCAGTACAATTTGTGTGGAATGATAATTTAAATATCTGTTACGTAGGACCATTACTCAAAGATGAATTACAAACATTGTATCAATTACTTAATCTCCAAGGGGACACTACTGTTGCATACATTAAGGAAGGCCTTAGGGCAAACTAGCCATTTTTAAAGACAGAAATTAATTATGGAACATCAGACTGAACCCCTGGAGAAACTCCATTAGAGTTGGGGGAACAAATCAAAAACACTGTTCCTCTATGGACTGCTAAAAAATACTTTACCTGAACTGATAGAGATGTTGATCATAGAACAATTCATTAACTCTCTACCTCCCTCTTTACTGAAAGCAGTCTTACAATTGAACAAGCCTACCCTTACTTTGACCATCGAAACTGTACACAACATCTCTGATGCAAATAAACATTTTCACTCTCTAGATAAATTTGATGAGAGAAAGGTCAAAAGGTTCCTCACTTCCAACACTTCGTATCGGGACGAGGGGGAAATCCTCCCAAGGCTAGAGCATGACCAGGAAAGGATGGAGAAAAATCGGAGTTTGGAAAACCAGAATTCAAAATCAAAGACTAGGGAATGAAAGATGAATCCAAAATATCTAACGTCCAATTGCCCACCTGTTATTCATGTAAAGAGGTTGGTCACTTAGCTAGAAGCTGCCCCAAGAATCAGAAGGAAAAACCCATGGAAATAGGATAATAGGATGTTGGATGGTAGACGAATGGGAGGAACCAGAAGATGATATTGAGTCTGTTAACGTATGTTTTTGTCATTCGCCTATTGAATTTACCCATGAAAAGGCGTCCATTAACGGAAGGATAGTAAATGCTTTGATAGATTCAGGAAGAAAGCAAACAGCAGTCAGAGCAGACCTGATTTCGCAGAGATCTTGAAAATCAAAAATTGGTCAGAGTTCCCTGCGTACATGGGGATAATTAAATATATCCCAAGATACCCTTTTCTTTCAACATTCGAGGAAAGCAAATCATGATACCCTCAGCCATTATTATACCATGCCTTCCAGAAGAGGTAGTTATGGGTAGGGATTTTCCCAATTTATCTATGTTAATACAAGATGTTCCCCTGCAGCTCCCTCAATTTCCCCCGGCAAACATTGGCACTCAGACTTTTCTTTTCCTCCAGCACCGAGATGGGATTGGTCAAAATATATACCCAATAACCTTAATTTGCCAATTGTCAACGGGTAGCCAAAGTCTTAGGGGGAAAGTATATGGAAAACCTGAGGGGTTTTCCACCTCTGGCCCCATGGGATCTCCAGTCCCGGGGAATAGGGGAGGGTCCTTAGGGACAAAAAACCTCAGGTGAGCTGTGCCATAAGAAGGGTACGGAAGACCTATCAGTGACGGAAGACCTATCAGTGGCTTTTATCGGATATTTGGCAGAATAGCCTATTGAAACTGATCATTCTCTCCTTATCTGCGTAAGTTGGCAAAGAGAATCCAATCCACAGTATATGCGATGGTTTCTAGACTTACATCTATATCGTTTCACAGCAGAACACCAGAAAGGTAAAGATCAGAGCAACGTAGCTTTCCTTTCACGGTTCCCTAGTGAAACAGATTCGTCCACATCGCATTGGGGAAGGGTATGTGAAAAACCAGAGGGTGTTTCACAACCTAGTCACAACGGAATCCGGGTACTCGGGTGGCCAGAGAAAGGCCATCGCTTTTGGATCCAACCCTGGAGGTGGACAAGTGAGGGAGGATCACCTGGGTAGGGGGCCCTCGGGGAGTGTTTTGGCGAAGCACCTTCTGCTGAGACATGGTGTCCCCCTTTTTCCACAGCCCATTTAACCCCCTATCCCTGCTTATTTTATGGGAAACTACAGCTCCCACAATTCCTCCCCACTTTACATTGACAACACTACTGAGCCGAGGAAGATGAGCAATGCGGCCAGAAAGATTACCTCTACTGACTTGCAATGGCTCAGTCCCTGTAATGAGGCCAGGCAGAGTCAGGCACGTAATCCTAACTATACACACCTGCCACTTGTTAACACTCCCTGTCAGGGTAAAAGGTGGCGCACACGTGCACACTCTGAGCGAGGCTGGGTACAAGAAGGAACAGCTCTTTCAGGGCTGATGCTAGCCAGGCTATGGAAGTTGGAAGGCCAAGGGGCTGATTAGCATTTGCGAAGATCGAGAGAGAGCCAGGCGAGAATTCCACACTTTTGGGACGCTGTAAGCGTTCCAAGGCTAAAACCGAGTCAGTGAAAGAAAGACACCTTCAAGGTGCTTGGAAGTGGCCTGCGACCCTCCCGGGTGATCGGCGGAGTTGGGAGGATTAGAGGAGGCGTTGGTAACAGCCTCGACTGCTGAATGAAGATCATTGATGAAAGAAGCGCATTTAACAGAAATGGTGAGTTATCGAAGGCAACACAAGCTCAGTTTGTGTTAAAAGCATAAGTAACTGTAACTCAAAAGTTGAAGGTTGCGTGTGTGCCGATAAAATGCATAATGGAAAGGACAATTGCTGAATAATAAAAGGAATGGATATAAAGTAACAGAGTGGTCCTGCGAGGTGAAATCACACATTTCGAAAATCTCTGTGAAATCTTCTGAGTTGAAGTGTAATTACAACAGGAACCAAAGGCAAGAAAGTAACCACAATCCCGAAAGAAAGTTGAATGAGTAAAAAGCAAAGTATGTGAACTCTGAATATGCCAAGAGGCAAAGGTATATGAGCTTTGCCAAGAGGGCAACGTGAAAAGAGAATAAGAAATTACAAGCACCAAGAGGCATTGGTGTTGCCAGATGAGATACATTGAGGATTGTAGAATTGTTTAAAGAGAGGTCGAAGTGGTCATGCAGAGGTCTACGTAAAGTCCTTGCCGTTTGGAAAGTCTTCGAAAGTGCAGAGCCACCTAAGACAAACCGTGGGGAAGGGAACCCCCATGAAGAGAAAGACAAGTTCGAGCCCCGCGGAGGGAAGCCTGTACCGAACTGTGAACAATTAAGAAAGTGAATGCGAACAGAGGCAGGCTCGAGCCCGGCAGAGGGAAGCCTGTGTTGAATTGTGGGAAAGCAAAGGTCAAAAGTGGAACTGTGTATTTGTGACAAGGAAGTGACTGAACTACAAGAAGCTTGAAGCCCAAGCCTGAACTGTTGATTTGTACCAGTAAGCCAAAGTGTGCACGACTGATATAACTGTTCCATCCACCTATCCTTTTTAAGAAACTTTCTAGATCCTGTGGTGCTGAACATGAGGAAGGAAGCTATTTAAGCCATTCTGCCATTTCTTTTCAGACACTATTTTCCTTTTGTATTCCCTTAACACATTTGTCATTTTGAGAAGGAGGGCAAGGTTGTTTTGCGAAGTGCTTGTAGGTGGTGTGTTTCATATGTGTGAGTTGCCATTGGAAAGGAAGGAGATATGTTGTAAAGTGCTTGTCCCTGTATGTGAGAGCTGATGTCATGTGGAATGTTTGGTGTTGAATAATGTGTGAGGATTCTAGACAAGGTCAGTTCAGCCTCGGAGATGGGACCCAGTGGTTCTGTTAAAGCTATCGTGTTGTAACTTGTAATAAAGTTGTCTAAAGAAACCTAAGAAGACTACAGAAGGTGCTTTTTAACATTGGTGACAAGGATTTCAGAAACAGAGAACATATGCATGCAAAAGAAGAAGGCTGCTGAGGGGGGAGCAGCTGAAGGACAGGAAACACTGCCCCCCAGACATCAAGGAAGTAAGTCCTTCAGAAGGTGCTTTTTAACAGTTAGGTTCTTTTTAGTACAGACATTTTTATTTGAACTAGACGGACTTGGACTTGTTTGTTATTTGTTTAATGGTCGAGACTACTCCCATTCTAGAGTTAGAGCTATTTAGGAATTCTGCCAGCCCAACCAAAATACCAAATAAAGGTTTTCAAAACTTCTATTTTGTCTGTGTCTACTATTGATACCATGCCTTCCTTACACAATAATCAACTACCTGCTGCTAAACCTCAAATAGATCATCTGTTTGCAGTGCTCAGTTTAGAGGCAGGGATGTCGGAAAGAACAGGCAGAGGTGTAGTTGTCATGATAAAACAGCTACCTCCTTTACACCAGGTATAAATATGTTGCTAGAACCTGCACTTCACAACATGCACTGCTTCAGCTGTTTGGCCTTTATTGGTATATGCCAACCTTTCTTGCAGAGTAATAGGATGCAGTGGTCACAGCATAGAGGCATGGAGAACAGACCGAATACAAAATACTTTCAAAACGGACATATATTTCAGCCTGCACTTCGATGTTACTGAGTAGAACTCATGTAATGGATACCAATTTAGCCACCTTTCCTTTAGTCACGGAAGCCACCTCCTGCAAAGGGTCAGTTAGCATTTTTGCATTTGAAAGTAATCATTTAAACTTGTTGGGAGCTTTAGCGACAGAGTGAGGCTGTCTCTGTTGACCCATTTTACCCCTGTGCCCTTGTCTTTGGAGTTTGCTCAGTCACAAGTGCTCATAGAAGGGTGGACGTAAGTGTAGACAATGCCCACTGGTCGGGGTGATAATTAAGAAACATGTCTAGAGCAGAACGTGTTTGCGGACAAATCAATAGAATTGCCTTTTACCATTTATTAACCACATTTATTTGAGCCTAGAAACACTTGTGAACAGGCGTGTTATAAATGCCATATCATATCAAACCACTAGTAACTAAAGAAAAGGGGTGACGACCAGGAAAACTGGTCTGAAGGACTCCTTAAAATATTTCCAAACATTGACCAGATATAAAGGTAGTCAATCAGCATATGTTAGGGTTCTATGAAGCCAACCTTACTGGACCTTCTTGTGTTTATGCAAAGTCACTATACACCCTCACTGGAGGGGGGGGGGAGGGGGGATGGGGGATGGGGGGGTGGGGTCGGGGGGGCGGCGTGTGTGTGTGTGCGTGCGTGCGTGCGTGCGTGCGTGTGTGTGTGTGTGTTGAGGAGATTAGATGACTGATGTAAAGTACAGCTTCCATACACATTTGTTGTCAAGCATTATACTATCCACAGAAGTATCACATATATTCTTATTTATTAAACGACTCTGGTGCAATAAGCTGAGGATACGAGAAGATAAGTAAAAATACATGTATATGCAACACAACATTAGTTTATACTTTGAGGCACCAAGCACAATTTCAATCAAAAACAGATACAGCACAATACACTGTTGCATTGGCTAAAGTGGTGGGTACAGGGGGATGTTTAGGATGATCATCAGCCATACCAATTTATAAGACACACGAACACTTGGAAAACTAGCTCAACCAGTCCAATCCTATCTTACAGATAATTGTTCAACAGTACATTTAGTTAATTAAGCAGCTGTTGTATATCTAGGGGGAGTTTAGAACAGTTATCAATGTACTCCCAAAGGGATCAGTGGGCTCAAAGAAGTACTTGCAGGTTTCCTATGAAGGAAGAAGGCAACTACTTATCCAAGGTGATGAGAGGGGAGCCCAGGCAGGATTTCTATACCCAGGTTCCACCACCAAAGATAAAATGAGTAGCTGAAAGGTTGGACTTTACACCCTATCGGATTAAATGGGGCCCGGAAAAGAGAGACACATGTTGGCCAGCATTTGTGTCAAGAGGCATTGGGTGATGCAAGTGTTCTCACTTGCATCACCCAACGCAAAGGGGGACTGTAGACAGTGATAAAATGCATTATACAGTCATGATCAGGTCCCACAAATAACAATAAATGGGTCTTCCAAGTAGAACTGACAACATGACACTGACAAACATAATGCGCGGGGCAGAGGAGTAGCACTCATTGCAAGATACTCACTATCCATCAGAGTACTCAACTCTACCCTGAACGATAACTGTGACATATTATCAACCAAACTGGCCCTCTCCGACTCAGACATTGTTTGTATTCACACTATCTACCAACCCACTGGCCCAGCCATATCCTTTGAGGAGAACCTCCTGCACACCTTGGGTGCCTGTATCAAACCTTCCAAAATGATCTTTCTAGGAGATTTCAATCTTGGTTACAACGACTCTGATGACACCGTAGCAACCTCACTCATCAAATCCCTTAACGCTCTTGACTTTACACAATGCATCAACACCCCAACTCACAATAAAGCTGTATCATAGACCATAGCTGCCAGGTGTCAATTCACTCGAACAGCCTCTGCCCTTGGTCTGACCATAGCATAGTGCAATTCTCTATCCCTCCAAAAGTGCATACCACTCCGACCCCCATCCCGCTGCCTCCTACTCTTGCACAGAGTTCCAAATCCCTTACCAAGGATTGCCTTGCTCATATCACTCCTACCTAAGCTCTGTTTCCCCACTGACGCGAACTCCCTAGCAGACCTGAATGCCAAATCCCTCTCAGATGCTATTGACACCATATCCCCCGTTAAGTCACGCAAAACCAAACCATCAGCACACAGAAACCCGTGGTTCACCCAAGAACTCCAAGCACTCTGCTCTTACAAACGATTGGCAGGAACTAATTGGAATAAATACCCCTCTGAGGAGAACAAACTACTGTTCACAGCAGCAGCTATGCGATAAAAGAAAGCTATCCTCTTGGCCAAATCCTCCACAAACAATGCCTGCATCGCCAAATCTAAAACCTGTGAAATCTTCACTATATCACCACCACCAGTCATGATAACCAAAGATGACGCCCCGGATAGCTGTTGCACCATAGCCAGAGCTACTATAGGATCCAAGCTTGAATACTGCAATGCCCTCTTCGCGGGCACAACTGAGCACAAAATTCGAAAAAAGCAGGTTATTCAGAACAACACACTTAGAGCTGCATTGAACATCCCAAAAAAGATCACATCACTGCAGCAAGAAAAAATCCCACGGGCTCCCGATTTGTGAACGGATTATTTTCAAGACACTCGCCTTCACGCACAGATGTTTGTCTAATGATGCACCACCCTACCCATCTCAGAAATTCACCAGAACGACTATGTCCAGACCCACTAGGGAAGCATACACCAACGGCATCACCCAACCTAAATTGAAACTGTCTAAAGCCGGAGGATCCAGCTTCCCGACCATGGTGGCTAAATATTGTAACCGTCTACCTCCTACCCGGCTGACCTAACACTCATACTGGACTTTCCAGAAAGCTCTAAAAACATAGTTTGCCTAACAGTGAACTACCCAGTCCTGTCTGCCTTTAGCAATGTGACACAGAAGTTATGCCTTACTGTTCTTCTTGTATCTTACCATGTACCAGCGCCTTGATGTCTTAGGGCTTAGCGCGATTTATAAATGTAAAAATAATAAATAAACCTCTAGTACATGTGTAGACCATATACTAGTGGGACAAGGCAGTAGTCTGACCCTGTCACAAGGGGATGGGAACCACTCTTAGTCCGGGGTGGGAGGCATGTCAAAGTGGAGGTTTGTGCCAGCCCTACCCAAGATGGGGGGGGGAGGCGGGGCGGGGCAGTGGCAGTTGAGGGCCCGCAAATCCTGTCCCTCCCCAACTGCCACTTTATACATGTTCCCACTTGCATGAACCCATGCCTCTTAACACAAATGCTTGCCAACCTTTCTCTTTTCTAGACCCTGTCAATGCTGCAGCGAATATGGAGAAACCAGCGGAGAGAGCACAACCCATCAGCACCCTTTGTTATCTACATTTCAGTGTCAGAATCTCTAAACCGGCAAACGGTCAGCAGAAGGAGGAACAAAAAGCATCTGTGCATTCCGGACCTGCTGCATATCGCACCACAGCATAGACGCTCTCTGCAGCTGAACCACTGTGCCTCAGAGACCTGAGAGGGAGCTGCCCTAACAAAACAAACTATCACTTGACTTGACCATTGCTGCTGTGGAGCACCCTTATACGATCTGGAACACTTTAGACCTTCTTGCAACATGGCTGCTCTGTGCTGTGAAAAGGGGTGGAGCTTAACTCGCTAACCCTAGATGGAAGATCCAGGGTTCAACATGTTCCCAACAATTCCCAGAGAGCCACCAAAAAGTCAGAATAGGCTTAGACCAATATATTCTCATCACACCCCTGCAAAAGGATTACTACAATGTAACAAAGCTAGAAACAGCATTACACTATTATTTATATGTCATGAGTGCATTTATGTAATATAAATCAGTAGTCAATCCTAGGAACACTCTGACATTCTAGTCATGTGTAGAATGTAGACAGGGAAAATGTCCATATTTTGGTAAATACCTTAGAAAGTCACTTTAGTTGTGATAGGTCGTAAAAGTTCCCCTATAGGAATTAACAGGCCAAATCCAATAGGCAGAACCGTGGTTATAGGGTAAAATCTCACCCCACATGTGCAGAAAAGGCAGCACCCTACCCCAAGCAATGCTGGAGGAGGCCCCAGTGAAGAGCTTCAGTCCTAGGTTCAAGTCCCAACCAACGAAGAATGAAGGAAGCAAAGCAAGATTTGCACCAATAGAGGTCCATGGTGGAGGGGGCCTGAAACACACCACCAGGGCCCAGGAGGACCTCTCAGATGAAATTCAAAGAATGGCCCTGGAACGTAAGACCCAGGGTAAGTACTCAGCACTGGATTCTGGGGACTTGGCTTAGGAATGGAGAAACAATCCAATGAGTTACAAGGCTTTTTTTTACAGGAGGCGGTCCAGGATCTAGTACCCAGGGATTTGGCCCCCAGACCAGCAATGGCCCATAGAACCCAAGTAACTAGCCTTTCCAGGAGGGTGATCCAATAGCCAGGAGCAGAAGCAACGACAAAAAGACCAGGAAGAGGTGGAAACCTGACCAAGCAGGTCTGAATGCCTTCTCGGATGGCTGAGGCCTCCTACCCCGAAGTACTAGGTCCACAAGGGTAACATGGGAAGAGGGCAGTAAAGCAGGCCAGAAACAGTCTCAGCACAGGACATCTGGCCCAGCCAGTGGGGAGGCGAGGAACAGCCCAGGTAGGACATCCAGAAATGAAAAGATGAAATCAGATTAAGACAAAGGAAAATGTCCCTGGGCTCAGCTAATAAATGGCCAAAACAGGTCCTAAAATTCAGGAGCCAAGCTTTGTGAAAAATCCCACAATTCGGGTAAGAATCCGGCAGAATTCAGGGAATGTGCCAGGTCACCCATGCCAGTGACTTGGTTTAGGTAATAATGAACCATGATAGAAACTGACAAAGCGGGGTCAGGCCACTCTGCAAATGGTATTGTGTATAGCAATACTAGAGCTGAGGGCTAAGTAAACCAATCCAATTTGAGAAAAAAATTCAAGAACACCGCCAGCTGTGATAGGTGGTAAACCTATACACACAAGAAACTAAACTGTCTGAACTCATCTGTCCTACTAAAATATGACAGCTACAATAAGATTGTGCATTGTCTAGCAGGATGTAGACTACAGAAATCAAAATGTGCAATACGCAAGTGTGAATATAAAGTCTTACAAGATAAGTCTACTCGGAAGCTATTAGCGAAGTCCTTGGTTTCAGAGTCATTCGTCTAGGACACAGTGATCATGGGCATACACTCTGCTTGTTGCAAAAGGTTAAATGATTGTATTACTACATTGTAGCACTTGATAATTGGCCAGAAGAAAGATCATTGAAAGAGAATGTACTTTTATGGGCTTTACTTGTGCCACTTACATGAATATTGGTATACCCACCTGTATTGCAAATGTCTTCCAACTCGGACTCCCTTCTTTTAGTTCTGAGTAGCAAGCGGGCAGGCTCTACTGTCAAAGAACAAGGAAAGAACCCTAGCTTTATGGAGGGTAAACTGAATGACACTCTCAAGGAAATTACAAACCAAAAGGGGAAAGAGTGTGTAAGGGTCCTGTATGTGGTGTCTGGTTGCAGAGCCTGTTCAACATGAATGTTATGTTATGTTACCTGCCATTTATATAGTGCCTTATATATCATTGGTATGATTCAAAGCGCTGATAGGTTGAACGTCCTAGGGAACCGTAGTTCAAGTCAGTAGAGAGAGATGGTGTCGTATGGTGCATAGCCTATGATACATGGTCCATGACATTTGTCCTTTCCTGCAACAGTGCCGGATTGACTCACGTTTTGAAACAACGCAGCATGTTATTATGCCTTCAGGAAATGTGAGCTAGACTCCAGCTAGGGCGTTCTGTTTATCATCTTCTTTCGCAGCATACTACTACATCAAACGAGGATCCCAACATGAGTGGCCTCATGACACTCACTAAAACCAACTGGTATCTTACGCCTTATGGGGTAAGTCAAGAGGTTCCATAACATCTAAGTTGATTATAATAACATAAGAGGGCTCAACAGTGATCCTTAATGTGTACCTGCCTATAATAAGACTTTCTGGACTAGGTAAGTGACTGGATGATCTGAAAATATGTAAAGAATCTTAATCCTATAAAAAAAAGTGCCACTCCAGTACTAAACCACTGATACTTTTATTTCACTTCTCACAGTAAACACTGGAACTAAAGGAAACTTTTGCTGGAAATATTTACCTGGCTAAAGTAACACCTACCCATGTTTTCATTCTTTTTTTCTGTGCAATGTATTGTAAGAAATCATGATGCGATCCAGGGCCCGGCCCCATAATTCATGATTGTAACAATATCAATGCTGTGTACAGTCAGATGGATCACTAAAGGTCACAGACTGTAGAAATCAATCTAATTAAAATGATTTCAATAGATTGGCATGTAAAATGCTGGACTGCAGAGCATACGTAAATGGGCACCACGTGGCAATAGATTTATGAAATTCGTTGTTGATGGGGCAGTAATTATGGCCGGTACTTGGCGAGTACGACCAACTATAAAGAAAACACACTGTGGATCAAACCACCTTCTGGCGCTCATTTTCACAGACCGCGGTATGGATCGACTGAAGGAAGCTGTGAAAAGAAATGTCTTCAAAAGAGCTTTGAAAGTAAGATGATGAAGCTCAGAGTTAAAGGATAAAGGAAGTGGGTTCAGTGCACAGCTTAATTTGTGGGGGTGGTTGCCGGTGGCCAACACCGGCACTCATTTTTGGGCACCGGAACTCATGCGGGGCCAGCGCACGTGCAATTGCTTTGCTTGTTCTTCCACTTCACCTTGCTTCGATTATAAATCATTGGGATTTTTCATTATGATCTCGATCTCTCTCGTGCTTGCAGGTTGCAGGCCATGGCTGGCTGGGCCTGGGAGGGGCCAGCAATAGCCATGAACAACAAACTGTTACAAACAACAGCCAATGAAAACTACCATTCTGTTGTTACTATGCAGTATTTGATACATTCTGTATAGTAACACAGAATGTGCAGTTTTCGTTGGCTGTTCTTCTGAGCCAGTGAAATGACATGGTGACGTGTTATTGTTGCCACAGGAGGCAGCGCGGCGCCACCTTCATTTCACGAGTTACTGTGAAGTGAAGGTGTCGAGGCGTGACATCGTCGGTCCTGAATTGTGAGAGTGAGAACCTGCCCTGCGTGGTGCGGCATAGTTGCTTCCTGGGGCCCTATCTGCCTGCTTTGTCATTTGTGCGGGTGCCAGTGTGCGCTCCCGGCCCTCCCCACCCTGAGGCCTCGACAGGAGACCACGTCCCAGCCGGCAAAGCAGGTAAGTCAGTTGTTGTTGCGTGCGGTGCAGCCTGAGCTTGTCACAGTCAAGTGATCAGGCAAGGCCAAGTTCAGGGCCCGGGTGGCGGCACGGTCCACCTGGTGGTGTCCTGACTGCCCAGGAGTCAGGACCCCACCAGGGCCTGTCCTCGCCCGGCCTTCTGTCTGTGTGACCTGTGTGCAGTGTGCTGCTGACTGCAGTCAGTGTCAGGCCCAGGCCAATTTCTGTGACCAGGGGCTGCCGCAGACTGAGTCGGATGACTCTGTCACTGGTGGCCGGGCCTGTGGATTGTGCCCAAAAGTATGTTTTTTACTTTTTTCATTGAAAACCTGACCTTCCGTGGGGCCGGTGCCTGGGGCCCCGCCCCACGGGAGGTAGAATTTAAAAGAAATAACTTACTTTGAGTGGCGGCTGTGCCCCATCACTTCGAAAGTGATGGGCCCCAGCCGCCCAAATATATGATTTCTCTTTTAAAATCTTAACTTCCGTGGGGCCGCTGTGCGCGCACCTCTTTTTGTCATCATCCGGCTCAGCATGGCGGTGGCGGCCCCACGGAAGGTAGCCTACGTGATTGAGGCAAGCAGGGGAAGGCCCAGGACCGGGTGGGGCACGGGCGGCAGTGTGGTCCCACTAGTCTGTCACAAAAGGAATGAAATGTCGTTTGCAACTTTGGCCACTTTTTTCATTGGTGCCGAGCCCGACTCGAGACAATTGTATGCCCCAGTCTGACCCTGGATAGCATTCATCTAAGCGAAACATGAACTGTGAATTTTTGTCTGGGTGTTTCCGTTCTTCCTTTTAATGTTATCGGCCTCATTAGTTCACAAACGAGCTTCAGCGAGGGGACCCGGTCCGGAACGGTGCACGTATTGGGCCGAAAACGAACCGGCTGTACTTCGCGAGAAAAGCCCATGCAAAGACGAACTTCTAAAATGCCATTTCAGGCAAAGATACACACCTGGAAACTAGACGAGGATAAACATAGTGCACATGCCCACTAATCTGTCGTCATAAATAAAAGCACTAGTTGAGTATTCGTGTATGATTCTCAACCATCTTTTGCTGTCATTTTTTTACATAATTCCAGCGCATGTTTTCTATCCTGATGTTTGGTTTATACACCAGATGTGGCCTCTTAACCTGGGTACAATACGCTCCGAGCATGTGCTCCGAATGAGAGCACATGCAATCCTCAGATAGGAATCCTCAGATAGAGGTGGGTGTCTGTTACAACCCGCAGTTTAGTGAAGTATGTCAAGAACATGTCAGTGGGAAAGAGATATCCGAATATGCATTCTCCTCTGGCTCCTGAATATTGGCTGACCAAACATATTTAGTTTTTTAATATGTGTTAAGGTGGAAGGAGGCCCTAAAGCAGAAGTAGCACAGGCTGTTGATTTCACAACAATGGGGGTCATTACGACTCTGGCGCCTGGCGCTAAGGGATTACCGGTACTGGTAAGGGTACCGGTAATCCCTTAGCGCCCAATTCCCATAACGGCAGCTGATACCAGCCATTATTGCAGGGACCCGCAAAGGGACCCTGGCGTTAATTACGGTACCGTAATTACCGCCTTTCCCCATTCCCATTATGCCCTATGGGGCAAAAATGGGAATGGGGAAGGGCCATGGTGAAATGGGGAAGTACCGCCCCGCCAACCTTGGAATGGGGTGGTACTTCCCCATTTCACTATGGCGGACTCGTTACAATACCGGCAGCAACCATGGTGCTAATAGCGCCATGGTTTAGCGCCGGTGTTGTAATGAGGGCCAATGTCTTGCAGAAATGACTTTTTCCAAGTTATACAACACCATGCTCATGCTTGACGGAAGAGTGAAGGGGGATGAATTCATGAGATGTGATGACTGATCAGGGCTTGAGAGTAAATTGATTACACAAAACACCTGGATGAGGTGACTGAGGAACGGGTGCTCTTCCTGAGGTAACCGATTAACAATACTTGGTGTACTTTAACAGATTGTCAGATGGGGCAGAAGGGGTAGAGACGAATACAGTGCAACAGTGACTGAAACAGAATGCTTTTTTATTTATTTGCATTTTTAAAGCGCTCACACAGCCCGGTGGCATCGAGGCACAGTTGCAGGAGGAGCATGTCTTAGTTGCGTATTTATAACACGCTTAATACCCAGAGGTTTCTAAGCGAGGAGTCGGGGATCGAACCTGTGTTGCTTCGTGTAGTCTTGCTTCCAATCAAGCACATTGCTGCTGAGCTATCCTGAGTCCTGGGACAATGATTGCAACACAGCTCCACTCAGAGCCATTTGGGAAACAGGGTGTGGGAGGGGGTGGGCCGGGCGGTGGGGGGGGTCATTCTACAAAATTGACAAATAAGAAAACATCCTCAGGTTTGCAACAATTTTATCAAATGCATTATCACTTTGAGGACAGCAAGTATGGTCCAGACGTCTAAAAAGTGTGGTCTAGAATTTAGAAGTGTGTTCAAATGCACTCTTTTGCCTCTGGGTTTGCCAGAATGCTGGAACCACTACACCTAACATAACAAGTGTTTTCCAACTTTAAAGCATTATACTTTCTCAACCCATGTGTGCCCTTCCCCATCCATCCCACTACTAGCCTGTGCCAGCAGTTGCTGCAGCGCCAAACATGTGACATGGAGCAGCAGCAGTGTGATGGGCTGATCTAGGTAGGTCTAGCACTGAACTGGTGTGGCCGGCGCACCCGCGCTGAGGGCGGCGCTGCGCCCGCACTGCGGCAAGCGCCACGCCCGGCATTATGGGGCCAATACTTTTTGGGCACTGGCACTTATTTTTTTACAAATTAAGCACTGGTTCAGTGTGTGAAGGAGGAACATTCCTATGAATGTTATGAGAGATGGATATAATTATGAACACTTTTGTGTACCAGACACAACGTTTTGAAGACAATTATCTAACAGGGAACCAATGTAATGTGGCCAGGGCTGCATAGATGTGAGGCCTTTTGGAATGACGGAATGCCAGACAGCTCACCATGTTGAGTAGAAGTTCAAGCGTATTAATGAGGGCAGGAAGCCCAGCATATAGCAAGTTGCTGTAGTCATTATGGGAGTTAAGGAGATTGCCTTCCTCTATATGTTTAGGATCCTGCGGGATAAACGGGAGAGTCGGCTTTCATCTTTTTAACTGGTAGTAACAGATTTGTACGTTTTCAGAAAACGTATGTTTATTGTGGACAAAAATCCATAAAACAAAATGTATCAATTAATTAAAAACATTGATACATTTTAAATATCCATTAAAACTAATGATCAATATATTTAAATGAATACATAAGATCTTTTCATCATGCCTATGTAAAATCCATTGATATATAATCAACGTACAATGTCACTAAAATGAACGCCTATTTCCTGTGTCATAGCCGGCTTAAAGAACACTCCCAACTCCCAGAGATGGTTCCAGGGTTTTTAATGAATTGCTTTGCGGGTGCAAAGGACATCCCTCGCCCTCTTTTGTTTTCTTCCCTAGCCCCGGTGTCTTTATCCCCTAGGTTAGTATATGGAGTTTATTGACCCCCTACTATCTGTGTCTTAACTTACTTTCAATGAGGTCCCCAAGGCAATCACCTTCTCTATCTAAGCTCCCTACGGGACCTTCTAAACTGGGCCTACTCTAATAACAATGTTTGTTCTAAACGGATTGCAGGGCTGTGCGTCGCAGACACTCGAGCCCCACTCAGGCTTCTTCCTTTCAAGCCCTGATATTACTTTCCCTGTCGCTCCCACCAACTCCCCCCTCCTTCTTTCCTAGTACTTGTTTTGCCTGTCCCTCCGCTGTCTCTCGCTCACATTCCACATACCGCCTCCACCCTTTGATGTTCCTCCCTCCTATTTCCGCTCTCCCCACTACTACTCCCTCCTCCCTACTACTCCTCCCACTCTCTCCTCAATCACCCTTCTTTCACTCACTGAAACACGTATCATCACTCTCACTCCCCTAGAGTACATGCACATTCACCACATAGTACTACCAACTCTCACTGAACAAGGCCTCACCTTTTCTTCCAAATGCCTTGGCACTCCAGTCCACTCTTTTCCTCCTGATGGCCTATTGGTCTGCCAGCTTTTCCTTCTCTGACCTCATCTGAACAACCCACACTTTCCTGTTTCCTGCCCCATTTTCTCATCCTCCCCCACTTCCATTGGACTTCTGGCCCTGACCAATCTAACCCTATCGTCTCTGCCCAGGAGGTTTTACAACAGTCAATGGTTACAAATGGGGGGCTAAGCCTTGGCCCTGTCTTCCAAGCGGGGCTGCCGTGCTGTATCAATGACGCCCCACTTTGCAGAGTGTCCCAGTTTATGTTAAGGAGCGTGTTACGGTGAAGTTCAAATAAGTTAAGTAATAGTCATTGCTTGGATATCAGAGCTGCTCCATGTTGTTTTGTCTGTGTCAGTTGATTCAAGTGTCAGCCTGCTTGCTGCACGTGCTGGGAAGCAGTGCACAGAGTTCTGCAGCTGTGCAGGTTCTCCATCTTCCGGCTCACCTTCTCTCTCTTCACCTTGGTCTCTCGTCTGCTGGGTGACTGGAATCTGCTAGCGTAAGGCGTGGGTGGGTTGCTGTCTTGTAGGCAGATGGCCCAGTCTTCAGCTTCCACTTGACTGGGTCTACAAGAAAGTGAAATAAACTGGCCAGCATGATAGGAACTGGTGTCACCCAACTGCCATCATCCTCCTCTGGGGTAGAAATGGCTTGGGCTTCCTTCTTGGTAGGCCTCTGCCGTCAGGCTCATAGGGGACCCTCCCCCCACTTGACAAAGATAGATTAGTCACCTGGTCTAACCTGCTACAATCTCAAGCAAACATATGTTTACACCAGTATGTAACATATTAGAACTCCAAGAATCCAGGTTCCATAAGGTATAGATTAAGTCAACGTTATCCTAAAATGTTCCTACAGCTGAAAAACACGAAGCACATGCTCTAAAAGCTTAAGCTATAGACCTTTAAGTGAGCCATTCTCATATCTTATACTGAATTACTACCATGAAACATCATCATCTGAGCTCGAATTTGAAGGACCCTGAGTTGAAAACATTTGAGGGCCCAATAAACCTTGTGACAATATGCTAGCATAACAGGGGGTCTTCATTGACGCAATAGGCAACAGATTAAACTGTAAGTGTGCCATCAACATTCTTGTATGAGTGCTATAAACTCAAGAGAGATATTTATGTGTGTCTCCCGATACTTAAACTCTTGCCTTGGCTTTAGACATCTCTAGATTTGGAAGAACAATTTATTGTTGCTCCTGCGAGACCTTAATTGGCTCATTTCCTGGGTTATTTAGTGAGTCTGCCTAGCTCGGTGAAATAATTGTGTAGGCCAAAGAGCACAAGTCATGGTTATCAACAAGACCCAGCTACACTGCCCATGGCTAATGGGGCGGGGTGGGTCCATTGCTGCAATGCACTTGATTTGAAGTCATAATTTGAACCGGAAGGGGGTGGGAAAAGCTACTGAACAATCACCACATGTTTATTAGCAATATTCAGCCTTGCAAGTGTCTCCAGCAAAATGGGATATACTCTGGGAGATTGACCAACATACATTTATATGTGTCTTCTTTTATTTATGTCCAGAGGCCTACATGTGTTGGCCCAGGGCGAGGTGTCAACAGCCATACAAGTTAGGCTTATTATCATTATCACACTCATGGAGTACTTTATAGAGAAGAGAAAGTCCCCATTGGAGGACCAGAGTTAAACAGCCTTTCAAAATTGGTCGTCTCTCACCACGAAGAGTCTTGACACCTGACTGAGAAATCAAACATCCCAGCTAAGCATATCTAAATCTTATTTCGCCTGAAAGAAGAGCATCGCCTTTGCAGGAAATTAAGTCATAAAGATGTCCGCCCACTTACAGGAGCCCCAGTGATTTCAGTCGTTTTAGTCCTCCCGGCTCCATTTAAACATACTATAAAACTGCTCTTTATAGGCATGGAAACAAGAAGTAATAGCCATTCGGACAAGCCTCGGCGCTAGGATAGATAACTGGTGTGGTACAAATGATTATTACATTACTGCTATGTGTGAAGAGAATTCAAATCTATTCCTTTATTCCAACTGCATGGTCCCTATGGACAAGTCAATGAAAGTAAGCCTGGGAATGGGCTTCTGACCACAGAGCCAGGCTTGCATGAGAAGTCTAATCCGCAGTGTCCTCCTTGGAACATAGTAATTGTGATTGCTTATTTGTAAAGTGCTTATACACAAGTGAAGTGCTTCAAAGCGCTTCAAGGCGGGAAGGGAACAAGGAAGTACAGTCCGCATTCTTAGGCCTTGAAGATTCCGAATGATCAAACAACAATAACTAGCATGCAGGGCCAGAGGCATAGCTACTAGTGTAAGTGCAAGACAAGAAGTGAGGAGAGAAGGGGGGGGTGGAACATACAGTACAATAAACTACAGTGCTAGGCCTCGCTAGGGAGGGGAGACAAAGGGAGGACTGCACAGACGTGTTAGGCCTAGTACATTTAAGGTTGCGCAAGTGCGCAGGCACAGGAAGTGCGGGGAGGGGGACATGGGCTCCCAGTCCAGCAGGGGCCAGGGTTAAGTGCAGAGTGGTTGCCCCTCTCATGGAGCATGATGCAGGAGTGCTAAGCAAAGTGCAGAGGCCCGGAGTCAAGTAGCAACATATAAAGTAAATATTGGAAAAGTTGCTGAGCAAGCTGTTTGGGTTATATTTGAGAGAGAAGTAGCCAGAAAATGAGTTATGCAAAGACAGAAGTGTGTCTTTGGATGATCATTATTCCAGTAAAGTTGATATGAACGCCAGTCGAGCTTGATAGTTTGAAGTGTACGAAAAATATAATTGAAAATTATTAAAAATGAAGGACAATTTGTTCTATTGGCAGTGTGAAAATGTACTATATATATATATCCCTTGGAAAAAATCCAAATGCATTTTGGGAAAAGATGCGTTGCTAGCACAGGCACAGAGGCGTTGCTAGCGGTGGGTAGGGGAAGTAGGGGGGTTATAGCCCCGTGTCTCTTGGTTGTAGCCCCAGATAAAAGCTCAGGGGGTACAACCAAAAGGCCTGCTAGCCCCGGGTCCCGACAGTCCCAACATTAGTGTAGCCCCAGATCTTTTCCAGACGTAGCAACACCCCTGATCAGGCACAGTGTATGTCAGGACCTTTACAATGTGGAACTTGTCACTTGGAGTTCTCTAGTGGTTCTTGGTAGCACAGGTTCCCTCCCCCTATTTCTGACACTTAAAATTACCCTCTGATTCAGCCATGCAACTTTCTCTGATTTAGGCCTCCTTAAGACTTTCGTTTTCTCTGCATTCAGTTTGGGTCTCTTCCAGACCATGGGTTTCCCAGTACTCACTTTGGGTATACTTCAAACCCTGGGTTTCTCAGCATTTACTTTGGATCTCTTCCTGACCTTGGATTTCTCAGCATTCACTTTGGATCTCTTCCTGGCCTTGGGTTTCTCAGCATTCACTTTGGATCTCTTCCTGACCTTGGGTTTCTCAGCATTCACTTTGGATCTCTTCCTGGCCTTGGGTTTCTCAGCATTCACTTTGGATCTCTTCCTGGCCTTGGGTTTCTCAGCATTCACTTTGGATCTCTTCCTGACCTTGGATTTCTCAGCATTCACTTTGGATCTCTTCCTGGCCTTGGGTTTCTCAGCATTCACTTTGGATCTCTTCCTGGCCTTGGGTTTCTCAGCATTCACTTTGGATCTATTCCTGACCTTGGGTTTCTCAGCATTCACTTAGGATTTCTTCCTGGCCTTGGGTTTCTCAGCATTCACTTTGGATCTCTTCCTGACCTTGGGTTTCTCAGCATTCACTTAGGATTTCCTCCTGACCTTGGGGTTCTGAGCATTTCCAGACTTTTGGATTATCAGCTTTCACTTTAGCAAAAATGGATATTTGCACCCCCACCCCATTCCGAATCATTTTCATTCAAAAAATGTTATTTGCCCTCTTGCCAGGGGTCTCTCCTCTTCAAGGAAGTCCTTAACCTTCAGGTTTTCCTCTACTTTCACTGCTTGCCTCTGTGACCACCCCCTAGGACTGTTCCTCCCTTCAGAATACTCGTTTATCAGTCGGCTTTCTGGTACATCATCAGAGTAACTGCTCCACAGCCACCAAACCATGAACTATCTCATTCCAGACAGTGTTTTGCTCATGTATTCAGGGAACGGCAGAAAGCTCGCCTGCTTCACTCCAATCTTCTGCCTCCTTTGGCTTCACCTTTCCATTTATACTCTCTTGGGGGACCTTTTAAACAAAACAGCCAATGGCATTGGTTGGGGCTGCTATAGGTTTGTCTCAGGGTTCGAGTGGACTCCGCTTTGCGTTTCCCAACAAATTATTTTCCGATCTGTCTAAATGGGTCTCTCTGCATTATTTAATTAAGTGACTTATATCACCGGCTCATTCTGCATTTTTATATGCGGCTCATTACACTGTTGCCATTTTGGGATTATTAATGCCAGTTGTCATTCATGTGTGGCATTCCCCGGTTGCTGTAGAGTGACAAGAGTCTCTCTGCATTGTCTCCAAAACACAGCTGCCATTTCCTTCGTCTGTGTTTGGGAACTCCTTACTTTCGTTTCCTTGAATCCAGCGCTGAAATTAACAATGCTGTGTGGGTCTGACAGGGGCTTGCGTTTGTGTGGCCTTGCAAGGCCTTTCTTAAAGGGGCTTGTAATGAAGTTCTAGCCAGATAAACTCTGGCAGAGAGGGAACCATTCTAGCATCTATGGGTGCATGAGAGATTTGCAAACGTGGGGTTTTCCGAAATGTCTGATGGTTAGAGGGTTTACTCATCCCTGGTGATATCCTTCAGAGTGTCTTCTCTTGAGGGGTCTTTAACATCCTTGGGGATGTAATACTGTACCTCAGTGAGGGTGAAGACCCTGCGGGATCCCACTAATCAACCCTCTGGATGGCACTTTGAGTAAGGCCGTGCCAACCAAGCCCTCATGGCTCGCCCCTCACATGTTAAGATGGAGAGTTCGCCCAACCCGCCACACGGGACAGCTGCATGCACTTGTTGGCAACCTTTTTCATAGATCTAACTGGCAGATGGTTTGAAGGGATCATCCAAGGGAGCTCAGTTGACCAGGCTGGACCTTCCACATTTCAATTTTAAGTATAGAAGTCTTCAATTGCATCATTATATAAGAGTTTTACAAAGCAACGTTTGCATCTGCCTAAACATATGAAAGTGAGATCTAGAGACAAACTTATCTCATGTAGTGTATCCACCACCGCCTTCTTGGCACTGTGATGGGGAGGCCAAGGTGTGCACCTCTCAGCTCTACATCTAAAAGTGGACTGCTCTTGAATGAAAGGGAGAACTAGACAGCACTGTCCCTAAACGCTGCTAAGACAAAAACAACAGCCAACCCTGAAGAATGCTATGCGGAAACCTATCCACTCAGACCTGCCCATTAATGTGCCTGTTTGGCACATGTGCTCAATATGATGAATGTATGGGGGCTACATTTTAGGTACATATGTTCCTATCTAAGTTGATAGATAGCAACACAGAAATGGAAATAATGCGAAATAAGCTAGAAGACTGGGCTAAAAAAACGAAATCAATCTTGTACATGTTATGTCATTTAGGCTTACATAGCCTAGCTTTCGAAATGTACATGGCCTTTAGGCGCTTTGATTTCTCCTAGAGAGGTGGACAGGATGTTTAGTGGGATAGTGGGTGGAGGGCAAAGCTCCAGTTGCTAAAATGCTCCTGTGGGTATGGTAGGAGAAATTGTGCTCTGTGTGCGGGTAAGCATCCACGTATTAAGTAATATGTGTGTTGTGGGGTGAAATCTTAGGGTGCTCCTTGCTTCACCACAATTCCTGTGGCCAAGAGCGTCAACACGCTTGGTGTTAATCTCGACGCAGAGCTCTCCATGAGGCAGTACGTAGCTAAGACCCGTGCCTCATGTGGCTTGATTAACAAACGTCTGGGTTACATGCGCCCCTTCTTGTCCATAAAAAAATATGTCCATCCTAGCCGCCGCCTTGGTTAATTCGAGGCTTGACTATTGTAATAGTCTCTTGGCAGGCACTGCCCAGTCCAACCTTGCCGCCCTCCAGGTCACACAGAATGGTGCTGTGAGAGCAGTGCTCGGCATTCCTAGACGGCAGTCCATTTCTGAAGCCAGAGAAATCTGCACTGGCTGCCTGTCAGGCACTGTGTCTCCTTTAAGATTCTGACTCTTACCTTTAAGTGCCTGAACCTCACTGTGCCCATCTATCTCTCTGAGCACCTCAGGCGTTATGTGCCCTCAAGCTTTCTTACGTCACTTGACCAGGCCACACTCAGTCAGCCTAGATTTCGCCTAGCCAAATACAGGAAGACAAATTTCGATGTGTTGGCTCCTGACACCTGGAACACCATCCCGCTTGATCTGAAAATGAACACGTCTCTTCCTGACTTCAAAAAGAAGTTCATAACCTTCCTCTTCAATGCACCTCCTATCTAGTTGCTCTTGCAAATGACACTGCTCTTCTGTCTCCTGTTAACTGTTTGTTGTTTCGTGTGCGCCTTGAGGCCTTTGGGCGATCTGGCGTGCTATCAAGAATTAAAATAAATAAATGCTGAATGGCAGCCAGAGGCATCATCCTGACCTGTATAAGTGCAATTATGCGGAGGCATTTAGTGTGTTGTTTGAAGCTTAAGGATAGGGGAGGGGCATGGAGTGCGGGTGAATGTTGGCACTTTCTAAGTATAAATGTAGAGCCCTACTTTCGCCACTGGTGTGTCCTCTTGGTGCTAATGGGGAAATACTTTGTTACTTAATCAAAGTTTTTTTTAAAAATATCTGTATTCTGAGATGTTCCTTCAACGCCTGCATTTTAAACGTGTATATAACAACGAAAAAGTCCCCACCAATTCCCCCCGCCACCTATTTTTAACTATACCAACCCCCCGTTTAAAATGCAGGCGTAGAAATGCCTGCCGATGAAAGTACGTTGTACCGATTATATCTGGTAGGGGAGTTACATATCTTGGTGCCAAAGCAGAGAACAAGGGCCCTCCAGGTCAAGCGAGTCTGAATCTAGGATTGCACAGAAATGTGGTTCTGAGTGAAAGAAGGGGATGCAAATGTATCTGGTTTTCTTTGGCTGCATACAAGTCTCCCCATATGGACACAGTGCTCGATGTACAAGGCAAAGAACTCGGAAGTCCGCTGTATGGGCAATTTGGAGTCAGTGAAGGAATCAATGACCCCAGGACACATGTTAAAATCTCAACCGCAGAAATGCTATGCAGCAGCAACAACTGAAGTCTATACAGAAAGTCCATGAAACAGGCTGTTCAGATAATGAAGATTGTCCACGCTTAAAGTGCAGGCCAGTCTTGATTCTATTAAATACAAGGAGGCGAGCATTATGCTTATCTTCTTTATTAGTGTACCCACAGCAATTCAACTTTAACACATTTTTACTTTCTTTAAAACTTCGATAACACATTTTTGTTTCCTCCCAGCCGCTCTGGAGGTCATAAAAACAAAACAGGGATAGTAAAGTTTTGAAAATGATGTAAAAGTTCTCTATAAACTACAAATCTCCATGATCCTCTGGGTTTATGTCGTCCTGGGTATCTCCCTTCATCCAATCAGGCTCTGACCATACGTATAACAGTCCCTTCTCTTGAGTCCCCCTCCTCTTTCTTTGACAGTCAACCAATGTAAGTGAACAAAATTCAACAGTCAACTTTAACCAACTGGTGCGAACTTCAACAGACCATCTTCGCCGTAACTTTGGCTATGCGATGGTGAAGGGCACTCCTTCCTTGTGTTTAATCTCCCTCGTCGCTTTGTTTATGCTCAGGTCACCTTCTGGTCTTCTCCTGGAAGGAAAAGGAAAACGTATGATGAGGGTGGGTCTGTCATTAACATACGCTTGCCCAACAACATATTTAAACAAATACTTGTCCAACCACGTATTTAAACAAATACAGTCATTGGGCCTCAGTACGAGTTTGGAGGTAGCCATGATCTTTTAAGGCCATGGCTATCCCCAAACTCGGGTCTGAGTCCCACAAAAGGGGATTTACCGGGCCATTCCAACCTTGGAGGGCCCAGTAATTTCCTTTCGCGTGTCCCGGAATGTCCCCATTCCCATTGAGCCCCTATAGGGCTCAATGGGAATGGGGAGGATGGTAGCAGCGGTACGGTTCATAACGGTACCGTTGCTACCATCCTGGTCTGCTTGCGGGTGCCGCTCTGCACGCCTGGTCTGACCAGGCGTGCAGAGCGGCCCCGCGAGCAACCTCGTAATGTTGCGGCATGGCAACAACAGCGCCGGTAGCACTACTGGCGCCTTTGTTGCCTTACCGCAACATTTGTAATGAGACCCATTGTATGTTCATGACCCACTAGGGTGGGATATAATGCTCGCATCCTTGTCTTTAATAGAATCAAGACTGGCCTGCGCTTTAAGCGTGGACAATCTTCATTCTATGGCGAGACAGGAGGCGAGCATTATGCTTGTTCAAAGCTACTAATCACTCTATTCGCTATCTGCGAAACAGGCTTAAAATAGAAAGTCTTGAATGTGCATTCATTAGACCAGTCAGCAGATCTCATGATCTCTTGCAAGGAAACGCCTGATGCGAATGCTCTAGATGCCATAACTCCTCGCGCTGAGTGTGCACCAAATTGGGGTAGATCAACCCCTGCCCAGTGCATGCCTTCTCTAACCCATCTTGCGATGGTAGCTGTTGCTACTGCATGAAAAGGCTTCCTACACGCAATTAACAGCTGAGTACCTCCCCTAGGTCTCAACTCTGCCGTGGCCACTTCATAATCCTTAATACACTGAGCTACGCATAGTTTAGTATTCTCTGGAAAGTATGGATATGAAATAACAGTGGAGTCTGATTTTGTCCTATTCACTATGTTAAAGACTACTCCTTCTGGTTAGAAGATCTTTCTGTCTACTTCCAGCACTTTTACATCTGACACCCTCCTGCAAGCTATACGACATAAGAGCATGTATAACTTCCCCGACAATTGGGATCGAGATAGTTCTCTGTTCTCCGGCCAAGCTAGAAATAGTTGCAATACTACTCGCACGTCCCAGAGCACTGAATATCTGGGCTTGGGCGGCTTACGCATCTTTACTCCTTTCAAAAGCTGAAGAGCTGGGTGTTCTCCTATCGGGTGCCCTTCTACTTTGTCATGCCCTGCTGATATCGCAGACCTGTAGACACCTATCGTCCTGTAAGCACAGCCCTCCTCAAATCTCTGGGCTAAGAAATTCAGCATGTGTACTAGAGGGGCTGAAACGGGATCAATGCCGAGACCTGTGCAGAATGAGGACCAACGCTTCCAAGCTGCACCATAGCTCCTGATTGTGGAAGGCGCCCATGAGTCTCTGATGCAGTCTTCAGCAAGCTGTGAAATGCCTGGCAGCTGCCAGCGTTGCCTGAAACCCTGCAAGCTAACAGACGCAAGGTTCCCTCCGCTACGAGCGGGTGAAACCGACCGTTCGGATCCTGAAGAATGTCCTCTCTGTGAGAGAGTATCATCGGGAAATCCGTAGAAAGTTCCATCACTACTGGAAACCACGGCTGTGATATCCACATCGGAACTATGAGCACTAGCTCTACTTGCTCTCCCCTCACCTTCGCTAACACTCTCGTCAGCATGATGAATGGAGGGAATTCTTAATTCACTGTTCCCGTCCACTGCTGCAGGAATGCATCGTCCCTGCTGCTTCCGGGTTTATTCTCCAACTGTAAAATCTGGGGGTCTGTGCATTGAGTCTGGTGGCGAATAGATCTACCTCCATGGGTCCCCAGAGGTGGTCAATCTGGGTGAAGATGTTCGGGTGTAGCCTCCAGTCGCTGGAGTCTACCAGATATCGCAAATTCCAATCCGCCACTACATCCTGTGCCCCTGGCAAATACTCTGCAGAAACCGATATGCGCTGCTGCAGACAATGATGCCAAAAATCCTTTGCCAATTCTGCCAAAATCCTGGCAGACATGCCGCCTAGTTTGTTCATGTACTTGATGGCCCAAATGTTGTCCATTTTGAGAAGGACGCAGCAGTTGGCTCGATGCCTGGTAAATGCCCTCACTGCAAAGGAACCCGCTAGGAGTTCCAGCCAATTTATATGGAGTTGAAGCTCCTCCTGGGACCATTTCCCTCCTGTCTCAAAATGTATGCATCGCGCCCCCCCAGCCCACTCTGCTGGCGTCTGATTCCATCACCAGGTCTGGAGTATCCCCGAAAATTGTCCTGCCGTTCCAGGCTTCCATGTTCTGCAACCACCATTGCAGCTAAGTGATCGCCTCTTGGTCTAAGGGAATGAACTGGTGATAACCTACTCATCCCCTGAGATGCCTGATCTTCAGTCTCTGCAGGGCTCTGTAATGCAACGGCCCCGGAAAAACCACTTGAATCGAAGCTGCGAGGAGGCCCGCTATGCGAGCTTGGTTGCACAGTGAAATCACTTTCTTCGCTACTACTGTCCTGAGCTCTTTCCTTATTGCTCGAATCTTCTCAGCTGGAAGTTCTAGTGAGGCTTTCTAGGTATCTATTACAAAACCCAGAAACTCTATTCTTTGTGCGGGCTGGAGATCAGATTTCTCTGTGTTTATAATGAAACCGAGGGATGACACTACGTTTCCTACCCAAGCTGCCTGTTCTCGTAACTGCGCTGCACTTTGACCTAGAATCAGTATATCATCTAGGTAAATTATCATTCTTATCCCTCATCCACGAATGGCCGCTGCTACCGGAAGCATAATCTTGGTGAAGGCCCAATGTGCGGATGCTAGGCCAAAGGGGAGGCATGTGAACCTCCATAGTTCCATGCCCCACCTGAAGTGGAGATACCTCCAGTGCTCTGCTGTTATGGGAATGGTCAGGTAGGCGTCTTTGAGGTCTAGGCGGACTAGCCAATCTCCTGTCCTGAGTAGATCTCGAAGCAGGTGAATGCCTTCCATTTTGAAGTGTCTGTATATGGTCCATTCATTCAGACTCTTCAGATTTATCACTGGCCTGACTTTCTCACCCCTGTGCACTAGAAACATGTTGCTGACAAAACCCGGACTTTCTTGAGTTTCTCGCTCTATCGCTCCCTTGCTTGCTAGGCTGCGCAGTTCATCGAATAACTGTGACCGCTCACTTTGTGCTATACACATTGGAGCTGGCTTCTGCACTTGGCTGGGAGTTCCTAGGAATTCTAGACGCATGCCTGCCACTGCCTGAAGTACCCAAGCATCGTTGGACAAATTGCGCCATGACTGCAAAAATCCAAATAGTTTTGCCCCCTATTTCGTGGGTAAACTTCATGGTACTCTGCTGCCTGTAGGCTCCTCTCCCCCTCCTGTTTCTAGGGTAATGGCTTATTGCGGGGAAAAAGTTATCCTGCTGGCGGTTTTCCCTCGGTCCCTGGGGTCTCCTGTGTATCATGAAGCGACCGGACGCTCGACCCTTCTGTCGCCCGGTCCCCGCAAAAACCTGACTGGGGAAGATTCTCCGTATTGAGCTCTGCGCCTTCACCAGGGCAGAATATGTTCCGACAAACTGGTTCATCTCCTTGGCGAAGGCCTCACCAAACAGCATGCCTTTGGCTCTTTCTCCTGCTTCGTATGAAGACAGGTTACTCAGTTTGCTGTCTATTTTTCAGAAGAGAGTGCCAGTTTGCGTTTCCTAGTAAGCAAACTACGTGCGTTAGGCCCAATTCGCAAAGGCTCGGGGGTCTCCCAGGGTGCCAGTGTCTATGGCCCTTTCTGCCAAATCCATAATCTTTGCGAGTGGTCCCAAGAGGTCCAGGAGATTGTCCTGACATCCCTGCCACGCTCTGTCCACCCCTTTTCTCACATCCTTAGATGACTTGGTGACAAAGCTGATCATTTTTGGGTCGAGGTCCGGGGTGTCTGTGACTTTGTCTGGCAGCTCCGGTCTGGGGCACTCTGCCCTCATCTTGGATCTTACCTCCCTTTCTTGAGGTTTTCT